>NC_054377.1:112390836-112999169 GCF_017654675.1 Xenopus laevis | reverse complement strand
TAGGTTGTGCTTAATCATATGATTCTATCGTACATAGCCAATAGGTGCAAGAAATTACAGCGTCATGATCAGAGAAACATTTTTTTTTTGCCTGGGTAGAATACCATGGTTTGGCAGCCTTAAAAAAGCCCATTGAATAAAGAACAATCTGAAGACCAGTACATGATCTGCATAACCCGAAGTGTTTTGAAAGAATGGGTATCTTATGTGGTAGAGGTACTAATTTTCAATTTTTTTTCAAATATTTTCTCTATGATATTTACACTGTCTAATTCGATATTTTACTAAGATACATGGAATTGCACAAGGTGTTTGAATTATGGACATTTTTTGGACTATTGTTCATGGATAAATTGGAGCACATTAGATCGTATGATCTGTAAATGTTTTACAAATGTGGATATATTTTAACTAATTTTTATTGGATGTTTTCCTAATCCCTCCCACTGTTTTATCACACCGCACCCCCCAATTAGTCTATTTAACACAACACTTTGAATGTAAGTTCAGGCTTGAGAAAGGGCCCTGTGTGGCCCGAAACATTGCCATGTTTTGAAGTCTGCAATGAGCCAATAAAAGTCACTTTTTGCATCACTAAAATGGATTTGTGTGCTACAGCTATTTTGGACTTTTATGTGGCCCTTTAGAGCTGCAAACTATCAAAATGGCATTTTGAGGTAGGAATGAATGTTGGACTCCCCTACTCAACCGCCTGGAATTGTTAACTCATCTGCTGAGTTTAATTATACAGAACCACTTAAACAATAAAAACGCAGAACAATAAAATCAGTTCTAAGCTGTGCCTGAGCTGCAACAAAAAATAATCATAAGATGCCTACCTTCATCTCATCTAAGTTGTGTGGCAGAGGCCCAGTTCTTCCACCAACTGCAACATTGCTGTTTTGCCTTGTTATTGTTGGTGTGGCCAAGATGGAAGGGCCAACTGCAGGCATGGAGCGCACTGTGGTAGTGCTGGAGCCGTTTGTGTTCTGCTGCTCTGGCAGAGGCCTGAAATAAAAGCAAACAGATAGCTTGAGTATGTACCCATACATCTACTCCACTTTGCAAAATGGCATTTTTGTTATTATAGAGGAAAAGAATCAAGGCTTACGAGAGTTATTGTTGAAGACCAAAGCTAGATCTGAAGGTATGGAGACACCTATGGTGGAGGTGGCTAAACTATACTTCAAGTATTCATTAATGCTCATCCATCTGCAAAAGCAGGTGTGACTGATGGTAAATTAGTGTAATATCTTCATTCAGCTTACTAAATACACTACACGGAACTGAAATAATCATTCCTGAAAGACACTGGGAACTGAATAATCACTAGCTCTCTAAAGCAGTTACTCCTTCCTTTTCTTCTGCAAGTATACTCCTTATTCCTAGTTTGTTGCTGATCATGGCAAAGGAAAGTCCGGCTATTTGGCTTTTCAGATTCGCATAGCAATGTCAGTTTAGAACGAGTCCAAACAGAAGCTTCTCCTGACACTTGCCTTTCCAGGGACAGTAAGGCCTGGTGCTAGTGACAGTATGATCAGCCCCCTCCCCAATTCAGTAGCAAAGAAATTCACCAGCACAAAGCAGTTACAAGCAGGGCAAACCCTTGCAAATGTTGATGCAGAAGTGCCATTTAAACTAATAATATATGTATCACTCCATAACACAGAGGACAGTTTCCAACCTGCCCATTTAGCAATAAACTATGTTAATGTATAGAAGACTCACTTTGGAGGGGCAGGGAGTATTGTCTGGTAGTTGTAATGCTGATGTTGCTGTTGGTTTATGATCTGTAGCTGAAGGAATAGTTGCTGCTGTTGTAAGAGTTTGGCATATGAAGAGTCCATGGGTGGAACCCCCTTCTGCTTCTGATCAGGTGGAATATACTGGTGATACTTCAGCTTCTTCACCTTGGGCTTGGGATCTTTTGGTTTCTTGATGCGCTGGGACTTCTCAACAGATGGTTTTGGTTGGCTTTGCTACTGGCACAAGGGAAAGTATTTTGTAAAATGTAAAATTCTGCTATATTGGAGAGAATAATGCAAAAACCTGTTTTGAGGCTGAATTAAAACAAAAATGTTGAACTAAAGAATGCCTGTGGGTCCCTTGTAGCTCAGAGGAAAGCTTCTGAAGTCAAAACTGTAAAATGTGAATACCCAAATTAAACTTTTAGAATGAAATATCCACAATAACCTATGTATAAAGAACAAAAATTAAATAATAAACAAAGACGTTGAAAGTATTTACCGTAAAGAAAAAAAAAACACCTTTGACAAACCAAAGTATTCCCTTTTTTCCCTATATGCTCTTTTTTTGGCACATTACCTTTACTAGTGCTGGCAGAGATTTGCAGATAGAGGCAGTTAGGCCATTGTTGATGGTTATTGTGGTACTTTGCAAGGAATCTTGGTTAAAGGTGCTTGTGCCAAATTGCACACACGGAAAAGGCTGCAATTGAGAGACACTCACGTGAGATATTGCTTATAAGGCATGCTGTATATGACATTTAAAAACATGGAGCAATTTAGAATGGTAAGTTAGTCTTTTTCATGGGAGAGCAAACACCAAAATGTGACAATGACCAATATATAAGGCCGTAGCTATGATGCCTGTAGACTAGCACTGAATAAAGTGCAATTAGATTGGGTCCTTCCTACAGTTAAAACATATACAAATACTGTACTTAATGTAGTAATCAGTATTGCGTCCCAATTTGGGTTGCCACCTGGCCGGTATTTTACCGGCCTGGCCGGTAAAAAGGATGGTTGATCCCAATGTTATTAATAGGGAAAAAAGATAAATATATAGGATTTTTTTCCAGAAAAGGTGGCAACCCTAGTCCCAATGCTGTCTGCATGGAGTTTGGCCATTCCTTGTAGAACATTCTAAAACCCTGGGAGGTCATGAAATGATTGCTTTTCGGAGCACATGTAGCCCCCATGTTGTGTTTGCAATGTTTCAAGCAGTTACAAAATGCAACATTGCTGTGTGAATGTAAGTGAACTATGCTCAAAGCACAGGGCAGGCACAGTAGACTATGAAACTTGACGTAAACATATGCACCACTGCAAATCACTGACATGGCTAGCCAGACCAGAAAACTCCGTCATGATTAATTTTACTCAAGAGAATTTATAAGGAGTGCCACCAGACAGAACCAGGACAATCGTGTGATATAAAATAAACACAATTAGTCAGAACCTTGTTGCTTAGAAAGACTGTTTGCCTAAGATAAGTACCAGGCCAGAATGTTTAATAATTGCTATAAAGAGTGTCTGTGCATATCTGTGCCAGGTATTGTGATGTCATAGGTCAAACATAGATGGCTGGTGCAGGGAACTGGAGGGTGAACCTTTAGAATGGGTGTGGATATTCCCAAGTTTCCAAGCGGTGTAGCCTGAATAGCATACCTTGCATGCAGTGTACTAGTAAAACTAGCCAACCTGTATATGGCAGGTAGGAGTGGAGACTGTTTGCTATGGGTGAGGTAGAGCAGTAGTGAGCTTTCACCTGCAGATAACACATTCCAGTTACACTGTGGGTGTTTCCACAGGAAGCAGACAGTTAGTCAATGCTATGAAAGTATTGTAAAACATTATCTCAGTACTGTGGGGTAAAAACACAGGCATAGTTAAGAGACGTGGACTTAAACACAATACATACAGAAAAATGAGTAACTGTTTAACGTTTATATGACATAGCATCATATATACATGTTTGTACATACTTTTATATGGTCAATACAGGATAGGAAGCCACTACGCACCCATCTCACCTGGCTTGGAGACAGCACTGGTATCTGGGTTGTTTCAATAGGTCTGTTTTCTACAGGTGATGGTATGGATCCCTGGGACTCCTGGCTTGCTGGTTGTTCAGGAGAAAGAGCATCACTGCTGTCCTCATCAAAAGAAGAGCTGTCTACCAGTTTAGGATAATCCACATCTGATAAGCAGAAGAAAATATAGCAGATTTTACTCAATGGTATGGCAAAGCCACACATTTATTAACAGAATCAAACTTAGTGGAATAATATATCCCGTTAACATCATTAAGCTTTTTCTTTTGCAATGAACACCAAACAATTTACATGAAATCAGTAACTGTTTGGCCATTTCCTATGATACAAGGCACCACGTAAAGACTGTGCATCTAGCCATAGAATTTAGTTCACAAGTATGGCCTCCAAGACCAGGCCCAGAAAGAAGTGCTTTAAGGAGATTTTCTAATTGCTTCCCTAAATGCACACTCATAGCACATTCATGTATATACTTATTCACTGCACACAATTATCTTCTTTACTTGTTTTTAATGCACAGAAAAAAGCTTATGCCAGAATTCTCTGCTTGACAATTCAGAGTTAGTCATTTTGCAATGAAAATTAAGAGATGATTTAAAAAAAAAAAAAAAAAAAAAAAAAAATCTTTTGGGCAACCATCACTTCTCAACACTACTTGTGGTTAAGACTTGAAAATAAATTCAAATGCAAGCAGAAAAGCTGACTCATATACATTCTTTTGTGCAGCCTACCGTGTGTTGCCCTGTGCTGCTCACCTATAATGACCTCCTTTAGAGTAGTATCCACTGGAAGAATGTTTTTCACCACTAATTCCATGGGACCCGGGCGCTGAGAGATCTTTTCATTGAGGTCATCGGCCAACCGTGCCCGTTTCAGCTTCATCTGCTTCGCTTGTAAAGAGGGCTCAGCGGAGGTTTCTGCAAAGGGCACCATAGTGGTCAGGGTTCCATACAACTCTACACATAGTAATAAAGCCGAGTGAGGAAGGAACTTCAATACTCCTAGGCCAGAGTAATATCCAGCTTAAAGGAACAGTAACACCAAAAAATGAAGTGTTTTAAAGTAATGAAAATATTATGTACTGTTGCTTCAGAAACACTACTATAGTTCATATAAACTGAGGAATTTGAAAAAAGGCTATAAGGCACAGGTTAAATAGTGGATAACAGATAACTATGTTCTACAGAGTTTATCTGCTATCCGCTGTGTAACCTGAGCCTTTTTTCTCCTTTGAATGGCTGCCCCCATTGCTACACAGCAGCTTATTTATACAAAAAATAGTAGTGTTTCTGAAGCAAATAGCCATTTTACCAGTACATTTGCAGGGCTTCCAGCTGTTCAAATATAAAAGTGGGTGCTTGCAGGGGTGCACAGGACCCACATTAATACCCTGCCACTGAAGTTCCCACTCACCACTGCAATAAGCTTGTGCTATATCACAAATCTGGTACAATGATGTGAGCAAAACTTTTAATGGAAGCCTATGGATGAGAGTTCTGTATGCCCCTGCAAGCACTGGCATGATATTTTATTTGTAAGCTTATAGGCCGTTGCATATAAAGGATAAATAAGTAAGAGGCCCCAAAGATACCATAATGCCATTATATGTAGAAAAAAACTCAAATTTTAGAGGGCAGAAATTTAGCATTAAATGGTTACTATTGTTTCAAGAAAGCTACCAAACCAATAAGGTGAAGACTTTGAGGGATCATGGGGAATCATATGTGTAAAATTACATTCAGCTGCTGCCTTGTTAATCTCCAACCCTGTACAGCAAGTATTTAAAGGATACGAGGCAATTAAAAAGTGTCACTATAGTAGGAGAGGCAGCTGTGCATGCAGAACTCTCCAAAGCAAAATGCATCCCTTCAGATCTGACAGTAGGCAACATTACTCAATCACAGACAGGATGAGTGAGAGCATAGCTTTATCTTTACCTTAGAATATTACACCAAATATCGTAGTGTAAATACCAATTAGGTTTGTCATGTAGACCTGTATTCTATCTAGCACAAAAGAAGTTTGCTGCATATTGTTTGAATGCATGGAAGGGGCACCTCATTTTTTCTCCTAGGGTACCATGCATTAGCTCTTCTCTGCCTACGCATGGAGAGTGCAATGTGTAGCATACTGAACTGGGCTTGCACTTACTGTCCATGGTAAAAAAGGTAGTTGTGTTTCAGCAACAGCTCAAGAACAACATGAGAAACACTGCCTAATCTTTTTTGAGAAGGGAAAAACAGTAAGCAAATGTACTATAAAAAGCACCCGCACATGTTTGTGTTGGGTTGTCAGTCTTTGCTTTTTACAGAACAACTACGTCTCGGGTCACAAGTCATACAGATATCATTTACTTAGCATGCAAAATAAAATGGACTTTAAACTGTACATTAATTTGCATTTATATCGATAATACTTTATAACTGTGTTTGCCCCTCATGGAAACAAAGTTTGGTGCCTGCTAGAGCACCTTGGGAATCTACTTGAAATAGAGCATCATATCATGTAACTGTTGCTCAGGATCTTTTTTGCAACACTTGTAAGCCCCAGTCTGGCCAAGCATTTTGCAGTGCTCTGGCCAATAGAAGTCTCTATAAATATTCATTTCATTAACTGAAATAAAAAAGTATTCTACTCGAACCTCTTGATAGTATTACAGTGGTTATCACACCCCTTTGGAGTTCCAACCTTTGTTCAGGGCACCACTTAGCTCATAACATTGTTACAGATATAGAAAAACTGGATAAGCCATAGTTACAAGAATAATTAGTACACCAAATAAGTTTTCACCACAAGTCTCACCCGATCAGACTTGTAGGTGAATCTAGAAGGGAAAAATATGAATTGTCCTTAAATCTCAAAATAACTGGCCTTCAGGTTAAGCTCCACGAACCATTGTGGAATATAAGATACAATCACATTAATATTAGAAAATATTTTCCTCGTGCAATTGCAAAAGTGACAAAGTGATTAAAAGAAAATTCCCCATAACTACAGTATTCTGCACAATATTACATGGGGCTTTCAGACATGTGTCATTATTTTGAATACAGTATCCCTGTAATAGCTGGTTTCTGTTTACCAGTAGAAAAGTGGGTTAAATAAGATTAAATATTATTTAGCGGCTGTACTGGTGACCTCCCGGTGGTGGTTTGAATCAGATAGCACTAATTTGGCAGTAACTCTGGAAGCCTCTTAGTTGGGCTCTAGAGAAACCTTGAGGTTGCTACCATATAGGGGCAGGGAGGCACACCCAGAAAAAACGATCTATTGAAACTACGCTCAAGGCCTGGAAGGTGGCTCAGAAACTCTTAACACCCCCTGGAATACAGTTCTGCTCGCCATATGCTCCTCTATGGCACAATAGTACGCTCGGGCATTTTTTGGACATGCCGGACTACCAGTTTTGGGCCAAGGTGGGACTTAAGTTGGTTAGGGATTTATATCCAGAGGATCAACTTCTAACTTTTGATCAGATAAAATGCTCTTTCCGGGTGAAATATACAGCTCAATTTAGATATCTGCAAATCTGTCAAGCTGCAAAAGCTCAGTGATCGACTCCACACATTAGGATCGCAGCTACTACCCTGGAAATGGGCCTACAACGTCAGGTGGTCCTTAAGCCACGGTCAACTATATACCAAACGCTTTTGTTCACAGTGGAAAAAAAAGAACTCACTTGTTATTATAAATGGGCCCAGGACATTGGGAACCTAGACCAGGACAAGTGGGGTGAGATACTGAGGCACTTGTTGACATTTACTATATCATCCAGAGAGAAATTGATACAGATTACATTTATTCATCAATCTTATTTGACCCCGGAGTGTCTCCATTGGATGAACCTTGCAAGGGATTCTTGTTGTTCTCATGGGTGTGGGTCCCGAGGCTCATGGTTTCATACCGTATGGCCGTGCCCTAGGCTGGTAAATTACTGGTCACAAGTATTTGCCTTTATTTATAAGGTACTGGTGCTTACAATTCAGCCGGATCCGGCAGTGGCACTATTGGGACTGACCAAAGGCATAGTTACCTGAGTGGAGGGGAGAACACTACTTCAACTGCTTATGTATTACGCAAAAAAGCAAATAATTCTCACATGGAATAGAGGTGACACACCAACCTTGGCAGAATGGAAGGCTGCGGTTAATAAGGCTATACCGCACTATAAAGCAACTTATCTCTCTAGAGGATGTATGGAAAAATTCATAATATTTGGATGCTTTGGGTTCTTAATACCGAAACCAACAGTCCTCATGTTTTCTAATCTTATTTAGCAGATTGAGGTAATTAGGATTTATGTCTATGCAGTAGTTGGGACATCCCTCTCCCCCGCCCTTCTTTCTTTTTTTTTTTTTTTGTTATTTTATGGTTTCTTTATTGTTGTAATGTAATAAAACTAATAAAAAAGATGTTTAAAAAAAAATAAGAAGGGCTGCTGATTTTTGTCAGGATCTGGCTACAGAACAATATAAGGCAAAATTTAAATGACATGAGCAACATTTATACCTTCTAATATGTGCATCCTAACCAGCTCTGCACGCTCAGGTCGAGATCGGATCTTGCGCTTTAGGTAGTCTTCAGTCTAAAAATTGGAACAGATTTCATTTGCAAAGGATGAAAATGTGCTTAAATAAATAGGAGTAATGCTATCACAACAAACTGCACTTTCAAGCAATACACAAAAGCAACTGCTTAGTACATATCCCATTAACGGTTTGTCTCAAACAGTTCTATGGTCCATGATATATTGACTATCCCACTGAAGAAAATAGGAAAGCAGCTATATGGGTAACTTTTGGTGGACCCACATTAATTTAAGCAGTTAACACTGCAACTAAAACCAGGCCTGTACTGGCAAATTTGCAGCAGAGGCCATACAGATATGCTCTCCAACCGATCATGTCAGGCCCAGGCTGGCAATCAGTCGATTTTGGCAAATGCCAGAGGGGCTGCTGTAAGATGCCATAGACATCACTATCTAGTGGCCTGGCGGGGGTTTGGGCCTTTGAGTACCGGCATCATTTCACAGAAAGATAGTGTACAAGGGGCCACACGCCATGGACAACTTTTATTATTCAGCAGATGATTTTTATATACCCTAAACATAATAACCAAGTGAACAGACACCAACATATAGTTAACTGACACAAGTCAGGACCTGCTGGGCCCCCATAAATGCACAGATAATCATACAAACATAAATCTGTGTCTGTATGGCCACCTTTAAATTATTCTCTCCATGCGACTCTTTAGAACAAAGTGGGATACAGAATACAGTAGAACATACTTACATAAATATATACATACGGTACATATAAAATATATATATTTTTATTTTTCCCTGTTTAAAAAAAAAAAAAAAAAAAAGTTTCCTGTAAGAGAAACATGCTCTTCTCAACTTACCCGTGCCCTCTCCAAGCTCCGCCTCTGTTCATGAAAAGCTGCAGGACTCTTCAGAGCTGAAGACAAACACAAAATAAGTTGCTATTTACAATATTTGTACTTTTGCAAGCTCATTTAACGGTGTAATATTGAATATCCTTTACATTTATAGTGATCAAGTATTTGGTGGCACTTACAATCTGTTATCCAACACTCTACATGGCTGAATTTAATCAGGAGCCAATGGATCAGCCTAGCGGGATCTAGGGCGTGGGGGGGAGTATAAGTGCCTTGTTCTGCTCAAAATCAAACTCAGCATCCCAGAGCAACCCAAGTCTCCATTGCACAGATTTCTGCCCTCACTACAAAGCCATGGCTAAAGACTACTCAGTTTCCTGCAGGTGGCATTATGGTGACAGACTTTCTGCATCCTAAAATACACTGAAGAGAACTGTGAGCTATAGAGCTTAGCCAGAATCTGAAATGAAATTCTAAGCACAGTATGCTATACACAGACTTGAAGGACTCAAAATGAAAGTCATGAAAATGAAGGTAACACTTAAAAGGACAAATGAAAACGTTTAGTTTCACAGAACATCTACATTAATTCAGCCATCTTTGGTTTCCTCCTCCTGGTAAATACATTGTTAGGATGTAATTCTTACAATACAAATCTGTTTCTGGTATGTTTTACTACAGCCAAAAGGGTAATGTTTTGTTCCGTTAATGACCTTGTATAAAATTAGTTATATAAAGTAAAATATCTGCTTTATTGAGGTTTTTTTTTTTGTTTTTTGTTTTTTACTGGTGAATGTGATGCTCCACCAACCACACACAGACACACACCCATAACTCACACACACCACTTCCTCTGTGTGATCTGTGGGTTTCATTAAACATTTCTTAGGTGTTTAGTGGGATACGTTTCCAGTAATGGTTTAAGACAACCTGTAACAACGTGGGTTGTCATCCATTATATGTGCCTGCGTTACATTCTTGATAGGGTTATAACTGTTACAGCTGTATACTCTTGTGTACTATACAATTATTAATGGCTACACCACCTCCTCTCGTTTCCATTTAAGGTTGGTGTATATCCTTCTTGGGTTGATAGGAGGACTTCAGCTCAAGCTCCCCTTGGGAGGTCCAAACCTTTGGTCAGAACCCCCCTTAGCTCATAACAAGCTAAATATAGGGGCGAAAAAGTGTTTTTCTAGCTGATCATTTAGCTACTAAGATTCTCTAGGAAAGCAAATGACTTAAAAGAAGGGCTGTCACATGAATTTTTCAAAGCAAACAAATGTTCTGCACTAAAGTTAGCCATATACGTACTTATAAAATTGTTAAAAACAATGTTGCATGCACTGCTGAATGTATGTGAGCGTTGCTGCCCAACAATCCTGGCTGATATGCATGTACTATTATTGTTTGTTCACTGATGGTGCTTATCTGATCATCTTATGTGCGACACACCATACAGGCAAATAAAGTGAAATACAATCAATCTAATAGACAGATTCTTTTTTAATGGTCATGTTAAAGGGGACATGTCAGCCTAAGAAATAATTGCAAATCCTATTTTATGATGTAAGTCAAGCACAGTAAACTTCACTTACACTTTATAAATTGTTTCTTGGTATTCACGCCATTTTGTGGACATTGTTATTAAGGCAAGCTTTTCATCATGCCAAAATCTGGTTTATGCACCAGCATAGGGAACGTGATGTCCATGTCCTTGCACTGGCTATCCAATAAGACGGTGAGGAGGAATGCTAGGAGTGCAGTAACATCAAGGAAGTGCAGAATGAAAAGTGAAAGTGATCGCTTTTGACACAGAGGAGGGGCAGGCAATATATCATTGACAGCTGAGATATTTAAATGGGTTTACAACAGTTATGGATTTTTGAATAAAATACGAATTTGTGTTTCATGCTTAATTTGAAAAGTACTTTTATTATACAGCTTTTTATGTCTGGGTGACGAGTCTCCTTTAAGGGACTGACGAACCAACCAACATCCATAGTACAGGAGTCATGAGAATGCCCGTATGTCGGAAGCAAAGACACAATACAAGTGATAGTTGCAGAAAACATTACATATCGAATGGTCATCATTAACAGGTGCTATATTTACAGGATATATGAAGGATGGCTAAAAGAATGAACAGGCCAGCTTTCAGTTACTGAGATAGCAGGTCAGTGGTGTCACACACACACACTGAGTCCCTTCACATGATCAGAGATGGAGGGCAAAAACACTGACCCCAAAACTAACAGCCTGTGGGTTATTATTGAGTTAAGCTGGCCATCCATGTGGAGCTCTGCTTGTCCAGATCACCAAACTTGCGGATTTCTGACCATGTTGGCAACAGTCTACAAATGGTTTCAACAGGTTCCAATTGCCTGGGGGGAAAGAGGGGCCACACCTGTTCCTGCTTGAGAGACCAAATCTCAGCCCACAAGAAGCAAGCTTTAGGGCGCAGGAAGATAATATTCTAGAAAGGAGACCAAAGATCATGACCGGATAAATGAAAGGGAGGGGGAAACAGAGTTAAAAGAAGACGGCACATTTGGTTTCCACTATTTGGCTTTTGCAATAAAAAGCAATTCTCCCTTCAGAAGAGGGAAACAAAAAAACACCTTGTGTTGCACACACCGGCAGCCTCGAAAAGTCCGTTAGAAATGTTCAAGTTGGTTTTGCAATACATTCAGTGAGCGCTGGGAGGGAGGGAATCACGTATTTTAGATATGATGTAACTGCCCTCAAGTGTTATTTTTATCAGTGCTTTATTTAATTGGCACATTTTTTAAAACATTACTCAAATCATGTCATGCAGCACCAACTCAACAGAATCCATATCTTTAATACCATTTCTTTCTTTTACAGATGCTTTAAACTTGTTCTGTTTTGTCATATATGCTGTTCACATTTTATATATATATATATATATATATATATATATATATATATATATATATATATATATATATATATATATATATATATAATATATATATATATATATATATATATATATATATATATTATATATATATATATATATATATAATAGAGTTGAAGTAGGAACGCACAACCAAAAGGGTAATTCAAATGCTGGGTGCCAGGCCGTAAAACTTTTACAAACATCTCCATAGTGGACAGCACTCCATAATCAATCAGAATAAGTCAAGCATTAAATCTTTGAAAGGTTTATTGGTGGACCAACGTTTCAATTCCGCACAGGAATCTTCGTCAGGTTCTCACCCTGACGAAGATTCCTGTGCGGAATTGAAACGTTGGTCCACCAATAAACCTTTCAAAGATTTAATGCTTGACTTATTCTGATTGATTATGGAGTGCTGTCCACTATGGAGATGTATGTATGTATGTATATATATATATATATATATATATATATATATATATGTATATATGTATGTATGTATGTATGTATGTATGTATGTATGTATGTATGTATGTATGTATGTATGTATGTATGTATGTATGTATGTATGTATGTATGTATGTATGTATGTATGTATGTATATATATATATATATATATATATATATATATATATATATATATCTGGGCAGTAACCCATAACAACCAATTCTTAGAACTGGAAAAAAATCAAATCACTGATTGTTGCTATGGGTTACTGCACAGTGTTTATAAATGAACCCCATCAGTCTGTTTTGTCGTAGCTACAAAATGCCAGACGGGATATAGAGAATTGTTTCTGTTAGCACTCAAACTGTGAAATCAAATGTCCGTGATAGCATTTTTGAGCAATTACACAATTGTTTTAGAGAGATGATTTTCAGTATTTTTTATGGCAAGGTATTTTCTGGCGTTTAATAGCCAATACAGAACACTGGTGACAAAGCGCACCGTGTGTCATTACCCATAGGTTCAATGTATTGGTTTACTTTAGCTCAGTCAAGCCTTATCAGAGCCTCTGAGGAAATGAGAGAATCACAGAACACGTTAGGCCCAAAGTTTTAATCCCAAATGAAAGTGTGGATTTTTGTTATTGTAATAAAAGCAAAATCAAATCTTCTGAGCTATCCCCTTGTTGCTCGAAACTGTTTCCAGCCCACAGTGCCAGAACTTCTCGGAATTGATCCAGTTGGGGATCCGTAGGTGGAACGGAGGATCCAGGAAGCGAAGCGGCAAGTGTGGATGAGTGGAAAAGGAGGCAGCAAATGGAACCACGAGGTGCCTGGCGACTAAGAACCTTTTCGCAATTGTGACCGGAGGATCCTGTGAGTATAAAACAAGCAGGGACCTCACGCTTTTATCACAGTATTGCACAATGTGTCTCTGTCTTTGTGTCTTTGAGGATTGCGAAGGAGGGCTGGCGTTGGGAGAGTGACATCGCTGTCCTGGGAAACAACATGGCACTAAAAAGACATTAAGCTGGTGGGGAGCGGGAGAGATTCAGAAAGACTTGGTGGACCTTTCTTTGCCGGTGGCACGCGGGTATTTAAACACTAATCAGCCTTATCATCATTTAGGCTCATGCCTCATATGGTGGTTTCTCCATCTGCATATTAACAAAGGTGAAGGAAAAGCCAATCCATAGCGTAAGTGCACTGAAAGTCAAGGCAATGGCGATATCGGCGTGATACTTTGCATTTTCACATTTCCTTGCAGGTCAGCTATTACACTGCCTGCATTTAGGGAAATGACACAGGAGGAGATTAGCCATCCCGCAAATTAATTTCCTCCAGAATGGGCACCGAATCTCCTCCAAATGCTTTTCCACTGTCAACATATAAACCACTGCTGGGGAACTGTACATGGAGCATCTACTTTCCAATTTTGCCCAAAGTTTCTTTGCCAGATGAAGTAACACTGGGGATTCTCCACAGGCAGAAGAGCTGCTTCCCTGCAGCTCCCCTTGCCCTTGAGAAACAAGATCCAACATCATCTGACCCTGGCCTAAAGTAGCCTGCTTTACAACAACAACAACAACAAATATTTCGGGGTTTTTTGGAGAAGGGGTTCAGGAATTTGGGAAGAAGAAGGGAGTCAATTTGGAGGGAGTCAATAGCTTAAGGCTACTAAAAAACATTTAAACATGACATAAACCAAACGGGTTGGAGACTAAGCACCTATATCTATCTTTAGGCCCCTTGCAGACAGACTATTGAAATAATGTAGCAGAAGCCAGCTGAGTAATGAAGCTACATGCAAAACATTGTTGGACATGAGTTGACTGGGGAAAAGCTGCTTTCTGCTACATTCTTTTCAAGAGCCAGCATCCACACATCAGAAAAAAAAAATATTTTCTCTGAAAATTTGTAATAAATTAAAAAAAAAAAAATCTGATCTGATTTAGCTACTTGTGTGCTGGGAGCGGACGGGAGATAAAAGCCGAGAGTTGTCAACAGGATAGTATAATGGTAAATTGAAATCTTTCTGATGAACATGGCTTTCTCTAAGAGATAAGCAAGTGATGGTTGAGAAACACAGCCTGCAACATCCTTGGTGAGTGTCTTGGCTTTCTCTCATCTGTTTACAACTATACACATAGAGCTGTGAGTCGGCAGTCAAGCCAGTCCAGCCAGTTGTAATTGCTATGGCACATTGGGAGTGTTAAAGTGGTTTTTCACTTTTAAATTAACTGTTAAGCTGGCCATAGATGTAAAGATTTTAAAAGATCCGATCGTCATCGTGAGACCATGATTATCTTGAAATGATCGTACGAATTGTCCAACTAAAAAGACCAATTTGCCAGGAAAACAAAGGGGAGCTGCCTACTTGTCCCTGCAAACATAGATAGATTGCACTGGGACTGACAAAGATTTTTTAACCTGGCCGATCAATTTTCTGACAGATGTCGGACGAAAAATCGTGAGATGTACAATCGTTCTAATCCCACTAACCGCTCGATAATTTCGAATGATTGCTCGGACTTCGCTAAAATCGGTCGTTCGGCAAGAAAAATCTTTGCGTCTATGGGGACCTTTAGTATGATGTAGAGATTGATATTCTGAGACAATTTGAAGTTGGTTCTGATTTTTTTTATATTATTTGTGGTTTTCAAATTATTTAGCTTTATTCAGCAGCTCTCTAGTTTGCAATTTCAGCCAGCAGCTCCTATTCTTGCCAGCGGGAAGGCATTTGGGTAGATTAGTCTCCTGAAGTAGAGAACATTTGTCGCTGGGTGACTTATCTCCCCGTCTGCCACCACCCTAAAAAGTTAACTTAAAGTGAACCACTCCTTTAATCAGCAATTCAAAGCAGTGGGTAAACAAGCCATAATGATAGCTCTGGCAACACTAATGGCACTCTCTAATTAGAAATAAAGAAAATAAAATGGAAAAATATATTAACATTATGCCCACCCAGGCCCAAGAAACTGGAAAAAATGATATATTGCACTAGAATGGAAAATGCATTAGGAGCTAGCATACAGTTGCCCAACCCCAGCAACAGGTCTAAAGGCATACAACAATCAAATAATAAGAAACATATGGGGTGTGGAATTTAGGATAACAAACAGTCATTGCAAAGAACATATACACATGGCTTGTATGCGCTAAACCTTGCTTCCCATTACCAATCTGCATTCCAGTAAAAGGAGTTTTAAAGGGACAGTACACACCCTTTATTAACATTAGTACAATGAATAGTGCTTGGGCTGAACATACTTTTTGCCTATTCTTTTAATAAGATAAGAAGCCCTCTGTATAAATAAAGCACTCATTTCACCCAGCTACAGCCTGTTGGGTTGTGAGATAACGAGTAGCTCATTATACAGAGGTTTCCCAGTGGACTGGTGATTTCTTGGGACCAATAAGTAGAATGTGACAGCTTCCGATTTTGCTCTGTTTAGTAACAAAAACCACATATCTGCAAAATAAAATAGGCATAAACTGTGTGCAGCACAAGCCCTATTAATTGAACCAATGTAGAAAAAGGGATTACTTCCCCTTTACAATCAATACCTCAGGCATAGGCCTTGCACATGGGCATTCTTTCTGCATTCCCCTTGCGATGGATGTTTCATGTGTTGCACTGCTGGAGAATGCAGGAAGAACCATGGCCTGTACTTTTTCCATGAGGTTGTAATGATTGTGGCACAGGCAGAATGCATCAAGGTGCGTTCCACCTGCGTTCAGCATTGTCTGCGACACAATGTGTACCACCTAATAGGAGACACAGACTCATGTTTCTTCCTGCTTTTCCCTGGGCAGAGCCCTTAATTACGCTGACAGTTTCTGTAAATATGGTCCCTATGAACAGAGGGATGTACAGTACAGTTGAATGTATGGTCAGCTTAAAGGTGTTGTTCACCTTCCAACACTTTTTACAGTTCAGTTGGTTTCAGATCCCCAGAAAGACCTTTTTCAACTGCTTTCCTTTTTTTTTTTTTTTTTTTCTTACGGTTTTTAAAAATCGAAGTTTAAGGGTAGAACTACACGAGTGCTTTTGTAAGATGGTGTCGGATCAACAAAACGTATCCTACAAGTCGGATGTGGTCATGTGGGTTAAAATATAATGGGGGTAAGAAACAAAAATTGGATGCGTCGTCTACATGTAAAATTTTCCATCCGACACGACTGTCGGATGTGAACAATGCATGCTGCTTCTTCATCCAACAAATTAAAAATGGATGGAGTCGTTTGAAATATATTCCTCATTGAAATATATTGACTGTCGGATGCAAATGCATGAACTAAAGACTTCATCCAATTTATCTGATCCGACTTTACACTCTAGCCTAGGGGCATCAGATTTTGTAGCATCCAGCTTGTGGTGTTGCGTGGCGTTGCATGATCAAATAAAATCTGACCCACAAAATCTGATAAAAATCTCCCATGTAGTTCTACCCTTACGTTCCGGTCTCTGGGGTTTCAATCTGGCTGCTCAGTAATTCAGGTGCAGATTCTGAACGGTTACCATTTGCTACATTAATTGATACATTTCTCAGCAGCATCTCTGGAATATTAGCAACTATTGTATCAATTCTAACAGCTGCCTGTAATGAAACCTAGAGACTCTGCTCTGCAAAAACAAAATGTATCAATTTAGAACAGTTTACAAGGTCGGCGACCCCCCCCCCCCTTCCCAGAGCCGGTTTAGAAGTTAAAAAATGACACTTTACACTTTAATATTAGAAAGTAATTGGAAAATGTCTTTATTTCTAGTGAACTATCTGAAACCAACTGAAAAAAAGTGTTGGAAGGTGAACAACACCTTTAAGAAAAGTCATGAGAT
The DNA here is from genome assembly GCF_017654675.1 of Xenopus laevis. Lineage (NCBI taxonomy): Eukaryota > Metazoa > Chordata > Amphibia > Anura > Pipidae > Xenopus > Xenopus laevis. The sequence continues at coordinate 112,981,756 of NC_054377.1, read as the reverse complement.
TGTACAAGCTTTCTTGCTTAGTAATCTGGTGACACTGAGAAATCATTTCAGCCAGTGAAACAACCTACTTTCTATAAGCATTCGTGCAAGGCCACATATTTACTGCTTCATTAGTCAGGTTTTGCAGGCTTGTAAAGGTGTTTTGAAAAGATAAGGAGCCAATCTGATAAGTGCATCATAGTTTACCACCCTGTGTATTATGGACTTTAATTGACATCATCATAGCAGGCGCTAGACTACACAGCACAACTGCTTGCCATTGATATCGTTATGGCTAATGGAGTGTTCATCACAGGTCGATATCCAGTGATAGCAAAGTCAGGCTCAAGGAAAAGCATTCATTTTGCACGTCTTCCTCTTGTCATCAATGTGAGCAAACCTGAGTCAATTCCTATGAATATCATCATTTAGTTAATCCTACAGCCATTACAATATGTGAACAAATTTGTAAGGTACTCGCTTCTCACTCAATGAACGTCAATGAGAAGATAATTCAATATTCCATGATTGAAACGACTGAAGGCAGTCTGACTGGCAAGCGCCTATTTTCCCAAATGGCAACTGCAGTGCCAATGTCATGTCAACAGTGTGCCTGCCTGAACCCCTTCAGCTATCCCTCCACATTTACTCATCATCAAAAACTGTATGGCTGACACTACCCTACCTCTCACTGAAAACCTGGATGATAATTTTTTTCTACTTTCTTTCTACTCTGATGTTTCTGTCTGGTGTACTGGAAAGAGGTTAATTTTTAAACAATATTGCTGAATGCAAGTCAGCAACATCAAGGGCAAATAAGGTCTTGAGCTGTATTAAAAGGGGCATTGATTCACGACAGGAAGGGGTCATTCTTCCACTGTATAGAGCACTGGTAAGGCCCCATCTAGAATATGCCATACAGTTTTGGTCTCCATCTCTCAAACAGGACATTATTGAATTACAGAGGGTTCAGAAAAGGGCAACTATGCTGGTAAAAGGTATGGAAAATCTTAGCTATGAGGAAAGTCTGGCCAAATTGGGGTTGTTTACACTGGAGAAGAGGCGCTTAAGGGGTGATATGATAACTATGTATAAATATATAAGGGGATCATATAATAATCTCTCTAATGCTTTATTTACCAGTAGGTCTTTCCAGCTGACACATGGTCACCCCTTCTGATTAGAGTAAAGGAGTATGTGCCTAAATATTCGGGTTTTTTTTTACAGTGAGAGCTGAATCAGTTGTACAGGCTGATCTATTAGATAGCTTTAAGAAGGGGTTGGATGGCTTTTTACCAAGTGAGGGAATACAGGGTTATGGAAGATAGCTCATAGTACAAGTTGATCCAGGGAATGAACTGAATTTTTTTTCCCCCGAGGCGAATTGTAGAGGCTTCAAATGTGTTTTTTTTTTTGCCTTCCTAGCAGTTAGGAGGGTTAAAAATGTATGTCTTTTTTCAACCTAACTTCCTATGTTACGATGTTACTATGTAGTTCTCGATACATAGTTGGCCACAGGGTAATTGAGTCATTTGCATTCGTCTCCGTCTATAAATTTCTTAGTTAACGGTTAAAGAGGTGATTCACCTTTAAGTTAACTTTCAGTATGTCACAGAACGGGCAGTTCTAAGGAACTTTTAAATTGGTCTTCATTATTTATTTTTGAATAATTGTTTTAATTATTTGACTACTTCTACTGACTCTTTGCAGCCTTCAAATGGTGGCCACTGACCCCCATCCAAAAAACAAATGCTTTGTAAGGCTACAAATGTATTGTTATTCATTTTTCTATTCAGGCCCTCTCATTCATATTCTAGTGTCTTATTCAAATCAATGCACAATATCAAGGGTAAAGTGGACCCTAACAACCAGATTGCTGAAACTGCAAAGTGGAGAGCTGCTGAATAAAAAGCTAAACCATAAATAATAAAAAATGAAAGCCAAATGCAAATTATCTCAGAATATCACACTCAACATCATACTGAAAGTTAACTCAAATGTAAACAACCCATTTAAAGCCTCTCTTATTTGGTTTTAAAGGACCAGTAACATCAACAAAAAAATTAAAAAAAAAATTGTTAGTATACATTGAAAAAAAAAAGACCAACACAAATTAAAGTTCTAAATTGCAAAGCCTTTATTAAAAAATAAATTACTGAAACTCCACTTCCGTTCTTTTTGAGAAAAGGCGACAGGACAACCATCCATTCTGCAGCAGGTGATTTCTCCTCCCTGGCTATCTCTCCTGGCCGCTCTGCCGTCAAGATGGGGCAGCAATTCTAAGCGTTGGACATGTTGTATCCTCCAGCCCACGTCGCCATTGCCTGCAAATTGCTCCCCACTTCCCAGTATTGCTCCTCTGTCTCACCCCGACATGTTTTTTTGTTCCCGCACCACCAGCCCCCACACTGAGCTGCCCCATCTCCCTCCTCCTGTGCTGCCCGATTTTTTCAAGGAGATCGAAATGAGCTGCTGCACCCCGGACTGTAACTCTGTTCTGAAGATTATAGTTGCACACACAGAGCCAGACAGCGCTGGGCAATACACAGAGCCAGACAGCGACGTGTAATACATTAGCATAGCACTGGGAATTAGCACTTACCCCCGCAGCACCTACAAGCTCTACCTTCCTGCTGTCTCCTTTGACACCTTCCTCCAATGGCCCAAGATCAATCGGGTTCTCCGTATAAGTCTGCATAACTCTGGCTAAGCACAGGGCTCATGTAAGCAATGTAAGCATTTACCCCAGTGAATCGGTGTCAGTGTTTCTATTGGCGCATTGAGGCCCCAGTGCTGGGAGAGTTATGCGGGCTTGTAGATAGAACCCGAGCCGGCGCTTAGATCCTTCAGCCGCGCCAATGAGAAGCCATGTATGGGGGCGGGAAACCCCACTTGTTCGGCCACTTCTGGGGAGAAGACACTGGGTAATGTAACTCTTTTCTCAGGTGACTGACAAGTTGCAATGACTTCTCCCGCATTGTAGGCTTTAGGGCATGCCAGCAGTAAGTTCTGTGGTGATTAGAGAGTGTGGGAGCGACTTGACGCAGAGTCGTGGTGGCACACCTTTGATCTTGGGCCACTGGAGAAAGGTGTCAAAGATGACAGCATTTACCCCAGCAGCACCTAAAAGCTCTACCTTCCTGCTAATTCCCACTGCTATGCCAATGTATTGCCCGGTGCTGTCTGGCTCTGTGTGTATTGCCTGGCGCTGTCTGGCTCTGTGTGTGCAACTACAATCTTCAGAACAGAGTTACAGTCAGGGGTGCAGCAGCTCACTTCGATCTCCTCGTAAAAATCGGGCAGCACAGGAGTAGGGAGACGGGGCAGCGCAGTGCGGGGGCTGGGGGTGCAGGAAGAAAAAAAAACATGTCAGGGTGAGACAGAGGAGCAATGCTATGAAGTGGGGAGCAACTTGCAGGCAATGGCGACGTGGGCTGGAGGATACAACATGTGCATCGCTTAGAAGTGCTGCCCCATCTTGCCGGCAGAGCAGCCAGGAGAGATAGCCAGGGAGGAGAAATCAACTGCTGCAGGATAGATGGTCGTCCTGTCGCCTTTTCTCAAGAAGAACGGAAGTGGAGTTTCAGTAAGTTATTTTTTAATAAAGGCTTTGCAATTTAAAAGTTTAATTTGTGTTGGTCTTTATTTTTCAATGTATACTAATGATTTTTTTTTTTAACTTTTTTTTTTTGTTACTGGTCCTTTAAGGCAGTGCAACATGTGTAGTATGAGCCATGAGTCATCTGAATACCTTCTGCTTTAAAAAGGCTCTCAGAGCAGGTCTCAAATATAAAGAGCACAGGAGTAACTCTTCCAATTCAAATACTGCACAAGTGGACCAACTGTACATTTCTACATTTGTTGTTTGCTGCTTGTGTTCTGCTTTTAATCTCCTTTGATAAAACCCCAAAAGTAGCACCATTTGAAGAAGCAATACACTGCCTTGTACAATACGAGTACAATTAAAAACATGCAGTTGAAGCTACTCTGTATGTTTGGTCCTTACTAGATAATTAGAATACCAGTGTGCAGAAAATTCCCTTAAATAATTCATTCCTGCTAACAAAACAATCACAACACAGGGTGAAGTGAGGGTGGTGTACACTGGGAATACAATTATCTATTCTCTAAGCTACTATGCAAGAGCTAAACATGGAGTTGCAGCAGTTTCCCTGTGTGCCCTGTTTACCTCAAGAAACAACAAAAATATAGATTTTTCTTAATTAAAACAATAGGCAAAAAGTATTCTCAGCATAAGTCTTACATAAAAATAATTGGGGCCTTTCAGATTTTTGAAAAGCCCCTACAGTTACAATGCAACCAATAAAACAGCATAGGTGGTTTTTATTCTAAATGTGTATAATTAGAAGATGGCTTGACAGAACCACTGAATTCTTTTCAGTCGGCCATTTTTTTAAAAACACAAGACTTTGTGATTTTTAGCAGTGACAAATGTTCCTGCTATAAATTTACGTTTGATTTCTCCAACAGTCAAATTACCCTATTGCCTGCTGAGTGAGTGGGAACTTATAAAAGAGCCCACCAAGAAACACAATAATAATTTCAAATAGAAACTCACGTGGCATTATTCCTTGATTCACCAGCTCCTCTCGCGTCCTCCTCTGCTGGAGCTTGAGCTGCAGGACTAAAGCAAGAAAGAGAGAAAGTTCAATATAGTACCATATTTCTGCTGCAGCTGCCAGGTTTGCATCTACATGCTGTAAGTGTAGTGACTTCCCCACCCTCAGTGAGATTGCAGAAGTGGATCCCCAGTTCTATTGCAGTTTCCGTCTCTGTGGGTGCTAGAGGAAGTTGCCTGCAGGCTTTTAGTGCGAGATAATAAAATAAACAAGAACTTCATTTATACACACACATTTGTTTTCCAGAAAAGCAGCATGTACCTATTAATAAGTCAAAGTTTAAAGGAAGCATCTACAAGCATAATTGCAGCAGGTTATACCTTTTGTTACATTCACATAACCCAGAGAGAGAGAGAGAGCATGTATGTATGTAAGTAAAAGAGCACGTATGTGAGAGAGAGAGAGAGAGAGAGAGAGAGAGAGAGAGAGAGAGAGAGAGAGAGAGAGAGAGAGAGAGAGAGAGAGAGAGAGAGAGAGAGAGAGAGAGAGAGAGAGAGAGAGAGAGAGAGAGAGAGAGAGAGAGCATGTATATGTAAAAAAGCACGTATGAAAGAGAGAGGGAGAGAGAGAGTATGAAAGAGAGAGGGAGAGAGAGCATGAAAGAGAGAGGGAGAGAGAGCATGAAAGAGAGAGGGAGAGAGAGCATGTAAGAGAGGGAGAGAGAGCATGTAAGAGAGGGAGAAAGCGTATGTAAGAGAGCGAGGGAGAGAGCGAGTATGTAAGAGAGCGAGTATGTAAGAGAGCGAGTATGTAAGAGAGCGAGTATGTAAGAGAGCGAGTATGTAAGAGAGCGAGTATGTAAGAGAGCGAGTATGTAAGAGAGCGAGTATGTAAGAGAGCAAGTATGTAAGAGAGCAAGTATGTAAGAGAGCAAGTATGTAAGAGAGCGAGCATGAAAGAGAGCGAGCATGAAAGAGAGAGAGCATGAAAGAGAGAGAGAGAGAGAGAGACCGCGAGCATGTAAGAGACAGAGAGAGAGCATGTAAGTGACAGAGAGAGTATGAGAGAGAGAGAATATAAGAGAGAGAATATGTATGAGAGACAGTATGTATGAGAGTGTGTGAACATGTATATGTGTGAGCGAGTATGTGTGTGAGCATGTGAGTATAACACCCAGACACTGAAAGTAACACATCAGTACTGCTAAATTCCCTTCTTGTCTTCAATTTGAAATAAACTGCATTTATCTGCCAGACTCCCATTACTGAGCAGTGATTATAACTTATGAAATCATTAATCTATACATTCACAGATGCAAAAACATACATGCATGTAAAGTATAGAAACTATTACCCAGAAAACATGAGACCCGAGATTTTCCAGACAAGTGGATTTTCTGTAAATTGGACCACCATTTCTCAGGGCTACTAAACCATTACAAACATCAGCTACAATCTTATTATTACAGGGAAGAAGCGTATCAGTTTGCATGTATGTCTCTATCCATTTACTCAGGTTAAATTATAACTAGTTGAAAGTGAAATCTGTAAAGAAGAATGTGGAGATATTTATTTGCAATTTGAGTCACTTGCTCAACAGTCTAAGCTGCACCTTAAAGGTAAAGTTCATCCTAAAGTAAAACACAGCCTTATTCCCAGGTCCAGACTTTGATTCAAAATAGGCCCTGGCATTTCAAGTACACAGAGGGCCAAACAGCCCCCACCAGCCCAATAAATAGTGACTGTCTATGGCTTCTTACAGCAGCCCCTTTGGCATTTGCCAGAAACCACAGATTGCCAGTCCAGGTCTGCATATTCCTATGACAAAGCGTAACTGCTAACTATTACTATTAACAAAATGAAAGATTAATTTGAATGGACAACTATTTCTCTTTAATAAGATTAATATGTTAAGACATAACATTTAGAAGCTTAAAAATGTCTGAGGCCATTTTAGGTTTGCGCTGGTGCTTATAAAACGCTATTGTTCCATAATCAATGACTTGTGCCAGAAAGCCGTACAAAGCAAAACTTAAATATAATGCCTTCTAGAATTGATACATAATTTTCAAGTCTACAAATGGAAGAAATGAAATACAAATGTGTAAATTAGGTAAGCACCGGAAAAACTAAAAGGCCATCCCTCATCGCACCAAAAAAAATAAATAAGAAAAAAAATTCAGCACAAGTGGTCCAGTGGTCTAAAGTCAAGTGATATTTTGACTTCAGCTTTTGCCGAATCCGGCAGAAAAGGATTTAGGCTGAACCTTGATCTAAATCAGGGGAATTGGTACATCTCTTAGTGTATATGCATAAGCATTTTTTTTTCTTTTGCAGTACAAGTCCTTAAAAGTATTTGATAGTGCTATAACTTGGATTTGTACACCTTAAACCTATTACTGTACATTTAGGAAGCATAGCTATGATCGTTTCATCTAATTCTGTTCTGCAGTGATCATTTAAAGGAGTTCTGGCAGATTGTTACTAGCAGCATGTTCTGTGGTGGATTTTCTTCAATAAACCCTTGGCGTGTTGGGACAAGTTACTCAAAGGGAAAACCCACAGTGTAATCTTTGTGCAGTAATATATACTGAAGATAAAAATGCAAAAATCAATGAAAACAGCACATGAACACAGTTCAAAAATTGGCAAATTTTTACTCCAGTGGTGTAAAGTAGTGGTCCATGGATCACAGTTAAAGTATATGCCTGGCCCAACCCCCCCCCTGCCCATAATTAACAAATGTACTTTTTACCATCGATCCCTTAATATAGTCACCCACATAGCCCAAGTTAGAGCTTCCCAAACTTCCTAGATGCTCTCAGAAATCCATCTTTTCAGAGTTAAAGATCCTATTCTGTAGGTCATAAGTCCCCTTAGCTGTCAACTTCCATAAGTAGCCCTGTTGCTACACAGAATGGCACTTGCACTCCATTTTTGTTACCCACCTTTGTTCAGCAGGTTGTTTTTCCGGTCAAAAATACATCTATCTATTGGTACATACTGCCTCCATTGCTACTGTAGAATTAAAGGGGATGTTCACCTTCAAACAACTAGTTGTTTTCAGATAGATCACCAGAATTACCATTACTTTCTATTTTCTATGTGTGACCGTTTTTCTAATATTGAAGTGTAAAGTGTCATTTTTCACCTTCTAACGCAGAGTCCGCACCTGAATTACTGAGCTGCCAGACAGGAACATCCAATTTTAAACTTAGATTTTGGAAAAACTGTAAAGAATAAATAATGGACTGTAATTGAAAAAAAATCTATTTCTGGGGAATCATCTAAAAACAACTGAAATGAAAAAAAGTGTTTGGAAGGTGAACAACCCTTTTAAGTTGGCAAAACTGGCATGAAGACCAGCGATATTGAAGATGACCTTAAAAAAATAAAAGTGGAAGCAAAAGTAGTAGAGGGAAGAGTTTACTGTTAAGGGAAGTAAGCCTTCCATAGTTAATAATTAAAGAAAAGAAAATACAGATTTCTAGATTCCATCTAAACCCAGATGAGAAGTAGGCATAAAATAAACACAGAGACAAAAATTAAAGAACTTGGGCACCGTACAATGCCTTTGAAATGTTAGAGATAGAAGTCAAGTAAGTTCATCCACAAGGAATTGTGACAGTTTTCTACTTTTTTCCATACAAAACCACTACTAAAAAAACAAAACAAAACTAAGGCACAAACAGTTTACAGAATCAAAGGTTGTCTGTACAGGTTTTCTGTATTGTTTAGCCATTTATAGAACACCGTCATAAAGTAATTGCCTAGTTCTGTCTATAAAGATTGTACTTTTCCATACTCACATTCTAGAGTAGGGAAGCATTTTAGCAGATTCTTCACAGGTAATATATTGGCTAGTTTATAAAATGGACCCACTGCAAAAAAAAAACCAAAAAAATATTCATTGATCTTCTAGATAGAAAATCAGTTTCCAGCATCTGCTCATTACTTCTAACTACCTCTTAAAACACAATTATTTGTTAGAACCATGGCCATTAAAGGTCTTGTACATGCAATGTGTGGCAGCATTATGGCAAACAAGGAGAAAAAGTAAATAAAGCAAATAATTGGGTGATGGTTTAGTTCAGGCACGTCCAAAGTCCAGCCGGGGGGGCCAATTGCAGCCCGTTTTCATATTTACACTGGCACACAGCCTCCATCATGAAAAAGACGTACCGACGTACCAGACCAGTAAACTAAAGAAGTATGCGAGAGCGGCGCGTCACTACGTCCCAGTATAGGCCCTGGCCCTTGTTGCTAAAAGTTGTGGACACCCCTGGTTTAGTTGATTAAGCATTAGATTTTTTTTTTTTGCTGTAGACTGATCTTTAAATGTCCCAGCGAGCTAAGATTATTTCATTAGGGCACTGGCGCAAGAAGCATTTGAGAAGAACACATTTAGCAGAAGGTATACCACAGGCATGTCCAACGTGTGGCCCTCTAGGTGTGGTTATATTTTCCAGCATTGCCAGCAGGTGGAATCATCTTTCGTTTTGGGAGCAGATAGATGAGGTTGGATTACAAAGTGCAGAAACCCCTCTGAGTTTGTAGGCTGGTAAATCCTGATTTACCATCTCTCCCACAATCCTCAGAAGGCACCGAATACTGTAGTGTAAAGACCTCATTACCTCCTGTATAAATCAGTATTGGTATGTAGTATGGATGTATTACACCCTTGTATTGTACTGCAGAGGTATATATAGAAAATAATAAAGTTTCTTCCTATGAACCTTCCTATGTCACGGACTCATTTTAAACACAGACAACATTCTCTTTCTGTTTTAAGCACAGTTTCGTTAATTTTAGGGAAAAAAAAGTTAATACTTCTGACTTCCCTTTTTTATGAGGAAGTATCCAAAACATGAAAACAACGTTAAACTGCAAAAACATGAAAACATGGCACTAAACTAAATGATTTAAACACATGCCCCTTAGCTAAAAAAAAAAAAAAAAAAAAAACATTACAGATATATATGGTCATATCAGTCACTTAACAATTCTGGGAATATCCAAAACAAAAAGAACAAGCATTCAGTTTCACAACTCAACCTTTTGGGCCTATGATGGTTTCCCCATCCTCCACATTCACTGCTGGGGCACCGTTTGGAACCTCTGGCACAGAGCAAGGATATTTGAAGCGAATGTTCAATCATAGCTGCAGGGTTCAACTTTAAAGAAGAACTAAACCTTAACTTAAGAAGTAGCTAGAAATGTTGTACATTATGTTTTGGGCTTCTGTACCAGCACAAGGCAACCACAGCCCTTTAGCAGTAAAGATCTGGGTCTCCAAAGATGCCCCAGTAGCTCCCCATCTTTATTTCTGCTGATTCACTGCACATGCTCTGTGCTGCTGTCACTTACTGAGCTTAGGGAGCCACACACAATATACAGTACACATAAAATATAAATATCACAATATTAGACTCATGGGTACATCATTTCAATTATTGGTACAAGGCAGCTCAAAAACCAACACAATTGGCATCAGTATTTATTAATCAGCCTCATAGAATCAGCTTATATTACAGGTCAACCTCATTTTCTGCTTGATAATTTGTGACGACCCCTAAGCTTAGCTTCTCAACATCTTCTCAGAGCCCACTGAGCATGTGACCCCCTGTGACAGTTTGAAGTCCTGGATCATTGCTGCTATTGAGAAGCTGAAACTTTAGGCTGATGCAATAGGTTCTGTATATAAAATGACATTTTTAGGCAAATTCATTTTTAGGGTTTAGTTCTCCTTTAAGCCGGTCTTCAAAACGGTGGGAGCCATAACTGAGAAGAACGGGTAAGCAAAAATAGCATTTGCTACCATTTTATATCTACATCCATCTTGAGATTAAAAGTTGTGGTTTTAAAAATATAGAACTCTGCAGGTTAATCTCCTACAGAGGAATAAGTATACTATGCTGTATTAGTCAGTCGCCCACAGGCTGGAGAGCAATGAAAACATGCATATAATGCCTCAGCGCCTACAGACATGTCAGCCCCACATTTGTAACATTACGGGTGCGATTACATAACTGCCATATTTATACTGTTCCAGCATTTAGAGAACTGCAGTTCCCCAGCTAACAGCTGATGTACAGATCTGTGCGTGGAATAATACATTGTAGCCGATTATTTTTAGTCCATAATTTTCCATCATTCCAGCACTGAGTCATAAAACGCAGTAATGAGTCAATTAAAGATGTTGTTGCTACGGTGTTCCCAGAGTTAAGAGAACAGAAAGGGGAGTTGTACATCACTTAACTCTAATGGGTAAATATGTAGGAATTTACCAGTAGTTGGCCACATGGTGAACCCACATATAAGATCTTGTGAATTGCCAATCTCCATAAACAAATAATTATTAATAAACAGACTAAACAGGTCAAGGGAATAGAATACTTAGAAGGTTACAAATACTAATGAAAGGGTCTACCTTCTTCTACCAGCAGAACATTTTAAACACTCTGCTGTCAATGTCCAATTGAATTCCATATTCTGACCCTTGCTGTTCAATATTAATAATAATAAACAACAACATTTGCATGTTGTGCATCCTGAAACAACCTTACATCTCACACTAAGGCCTGCAGACACTTGCCAGGCAAAGCTTATACCACTTTACAGTGCCTTTGGGAAATAAGGCAGCCATAAAAATAAATAGTTTAGAAATCATTTAAACTGATGTATTTTTTACACTTGCAGCTACATGTCATCGGATTATACAGTATGTCTGTGGTAAATTATATAAAAGTTTTTTGAAAGGTTTTGAGCAGTTGTGGTTTAAATAGTAAAAAAATCATCTTTTTATAGTATTGCCTGATGAAATACACACAAAGTAATTTCATGGGACTGTAGCTATTCTCTCTAAGTATCTTTGGTTTCCAGAAAGATTGATGTAAATGTAGCATACATACAGGCCTAGGTCCATAGGAGATATGCTTGACAAACATTCTACAACCAATGAAAGAGCCGGGAGTGAGTGTTTTATCTGCATAGGAATACACTCTCTAACACGGTATGTTAAAATCACTATAAAAACAACTTCAGATCATCAACTTCCTTGTACCATTGGGACGTCTGCCAGAGTCTCCATCCAAAGTTCAAATTAACTATTGTATCAACACTGAAACTCACAAACTAAGTACAGGAAGAACTAATGTGACCACAGCCTATAAATCAATACTATTCTCACCTCTACATTTTAATATAATCCTTGTTTTCTGGCCAAATGAACACTTCCCTTCTCTGCTGCAAAAGGAGCATAAACAGCAATCTGAGCATCTACTGGTTCTTTAACCATGACAAAACTATATATTTACAGCACAGGACGGCGTTTGGCTATTTTGAGACAAATATTTACTAAAAATTCCAAATCCTGTCAGCTTTCCCTAACAAAGAGAGGGTTTTTCCACAGATCTGACCAACTTGGACTACAGCCAAACCTTTTAAACTTTAAACACTCTTTACATTGTCCAGTTGATCAAACATTGTTAAATGTTATTAATTATTAGAGCCCCAGTCATAGAAAGGAAAACGCCTCTTAAAATTGAAAAATAGGGTTCTATGGACATAATGAGTTGGAGCCATGTTTTTGACTTATGGTGGGCATGTTCATACACATGCCTTTAAGTTAAGGCCACTAAAGCAACTGGCTGGGCTGCAAAGCTTCTCCCATTCATATTGATGGTTTCATCTTTCTTGCAATTTTTACTAACATTTATTTTTTTGCTGGTGTGCTACAGATTCAATGTTTTCCTTAATACAGTACAGACACCCTGCACGCCAAGGGGCTTCTGAATTATTCTTTGTAGTATGCAAAAACTAAAGTGCTTTATTTTAAACAGTTTCTTTAGAAAGTCTATTCACACTTGGTTTATTTACACAGTCCGCAGTCTTTACTTCTCAAGTGACTAGTCACAAGTCTGTATGCCAACCTAACAAGCTCACACTAGGCCTGTGTTTGCAAACATTACAATTAGACAAGAGACAAAGCAGAATATAGTTTGCCTAAAGTAAACGGCGAGCAAATACAGGAAAGGGGGCATGGTCTTTGCCGCATCCCATTTCTGTTGGGATCATTGGGACACCGATGCTGCTTTACCACTGGCAATAATGTAAATTGCCACAGAGCCGATATTGGCGTGAAAACGCAAAAGCATGCATTTTCACACCATTATCCACTTAGAGTAAGGCTATGGGCACACAGTCGGATGGCTCCAGCTGTTCTTAGCCTGCGTATTTTTTGCCGGCTGAGGGAAGCTGATCAGATTCAGATCAATGCGGCAGGGAGCAGATTTGCTTCTTTCAGCCTTAGGGCACACACACATCAGAGCTACACTAAGAAACAAAATAACCTCAGCCAACAAGTTGCATCAAAAGTGAGGATAATATGATTCGGCACAGAATAAAATGTACAATCTGTTATTGAGAATATCTGCCAATGTTCCATCTGTACTTAAAATGGAAATAATATCTGATGGATATAAACCAGTTGGCCATGGTCATGCAAGGAAACGGAAACACAGGAATCTGTGCTACTGATAATTATCTTTGCTCCCCTAAATATAGTCATATTAGCACTCTGTTTGCCAGCCACCAGGTGATTTACATTTTAGCTGGGGGAAGGCAGCAACTAATCTCCCCGAATCTGCCCATGTGGTCAGACCCTAAGGGTAATGTTAAATTAGGCACAGTCACACAGTACTCCCACGGTTAAAAAGCTTTAGAAAACACCTTTTACTGTTGACGTACCGATGTCATGACAAGGGAGACTCATCCTGGCACAGATGCCTACAAACAGAGGAATAACATGTCATGCGACAATTCCTTGATGCCGTTCAGTCAGTTATAGGTATAGCATCTAGCAATATCTAATCATGTTATCTTTGTCAACAGTAAACTGTTTTTCGTTTGAAAATTGAAAATCAATAAAAACTTTAAATTAAAAAAAACACCTTTTAATCCAGAAGAATGGGATCACCACATGTAAAATCCTTTAGATGTGGAAATCCCCATTCTTCTGGATTAAAAGGTATTATCAGACACTTTGCTACCCCTGGGAGAAGTGTGACATTGCATTTAGGCTACTGCCACCTGGAAAATGGCAAAGAGCCTTCCTGTTCTGATCCACTCTGGTGTATTTGTACCCAGAGCCACTGCATCAACCAATATCCGCATCAGCCAATATCCGCTCCATGTGTCTGCACCCTAAACCACTGCATCGGCCCATGCACAGACACACCAAAGAGTGGATCAGACTGGTGTATAAGCTCCGGCCGAATAACCGTCCCATGTGACAGTAACCTTACTGAATACATGCAAAATAACTGGTCATTAAACCAAGTTAATATTATAGATATGTTTCAGTCAAATAAATTGCAGCTGCGTATTTACTTCTCATTTCTATGGTTTTCAAATTAACTGTGCTGCTGTATAGCTCCCGAATCGGATATTAACTGCGGTCTGAAACTATAGTTTACTGAATGGTAGACTGAAATATAAGTGAAAGAAAATCATAATTATATAAAAAGCACTGAATAATAACAAAAATCTAGCCATTTACAAACACAGTTAGGAGGCAGTGGTGCAACTCTATTATCCAAAGCTGCACCGCTGCCTGTTTTCCCATTTGGCAAAGGGCTCCCGGCTTGCTATGGAACCTTAGAAGACGGCACAGCTGGGAGGCTGGGAGAACAGTTTAATCACTGCCCTTCGGACACTGTCTGCAGAGACTTTAAAGTGTCAGAAAGTAACATTTAGGGCAGGGGCAGATTCGGGGAGATTTAGTCGCCTGGCGACTAATCGTCTCTTCTGTGGGGCAACAACTGCCTCCCCCCTGCTATAATGAGAAAACACCAGCGCAATGGCACTCGCGGCACTTCGATTTCTGAAGCCGCCTCACGAGGAAACGACTTTAGGAAATCGAAGTGCAGAGGATAAGAATATAGCATATGCAGGCAAAAGCTCATCCTGTGGCCCCTTGCCAGTTGTAATGCCATTACACAAAAAAATACTACAGGGCACTTTTAAAATATATTGTGCATTTACCTGCCTGCATATTTAATTGGCAATTTAATTGACTGTATTGCTCTTGCAGCAAATGTATATTCATCTTTAAATTCATTGTTCTGTGAACTTCCATTTTCAAATTTCTACATTATGTATGTATATTTTTATTTGTATAGCGCTCCTTGAGGGCAAAGTAAGATGACAAGGATAATTATGACAACTATTACTGTTTTTCCCATACACAGAGGTAAACAGCACAGAGCATTGTAATATATCCATGCTTTTATACATTTTCAGGGTCATGCCATACTGGGAGCAGAGCCTGTGACTGCTTGGGGCCCAGAAGTGCTGCCATCAAATAGAGGCGTAAAAGATGTGCATTTCAAAATATGTTTTCAAAATAGGTCTTCCCCCGGGCTGTGAGGCCCAGTAACTAGAAGTGACTCCTCAGTCTACAGAAAAGTGAACAGACTGCCCTTTATAACTTCATAAGGGTGGTTTCTCTTTTGCGTAAACTTGACTGGAGGGGAATTCCTGGGATTTAACAACCCCCAGGCCTTGTTTTATAGTGGTATACATAATATACACACAATGTCCAATCTATTGCTACACTCATTTTCCAACTGTTCTGACATATAGGCTTACAGTCCCCCCTCACCCACTTGTTGTCTACATTAGTGTATGCAATGGATAAACTTCTGGTGCACCTTCTCTATGGATAAACATCCTAGGAACAAGCAGCAAGGAACTCTGTTAGGAACAGACTATCAACCCACAATCTGTTAAGCATTACAGATTTTCATTAACCACATCTCACAAATGCATAGCATTATTAAAAAGGGTGTGCCACCTTTCAATTAACATTTAGTTTAATGTAGACGTTCATATTCTAAAACGATTTGCAATTGGTTTTCTTTAGTTTTTAAATTAGATTTTTGTTTGGCAGCAACCCAGTTTGCAATTTCAGAAGCTATCTGGTTGCTTGGTTCAGTATGCCATAGCAGCCAGGCAGCGGTGTGAATGAGAGACTGGAAGATGAATAAGAAAGAGAAGTAATAAAAACTATCAAACAATAAAATTGGAGAAACTGTTTTTGGCTGGAAATGAAGTCCAAGTATAACTGAGAAGTATCTAAAAACTTTAGTTGTATACAAAACATCCACTCATAACTTTTAATTACCCCAGTTTTGCAAAAAGGCAAGGTGATGCTCAAGTGACTGCATTATTATATAAGAAAGCTCTGCCGCCCAGTATATTGCTTGCAGATTTAAATCCACAAGAACTGATTTAGATGAATACAATTTACTAACCAACCATAGACTCAGATTTCTACTGGCTCCTAGCGAGCTCTTCTTGAACTGATAGATGACACCTCATCTGAAGCCAACTGAACCAAAACCCTTCTCCTCTTTTACAACTACCGCTGATGGCATGTTCATTAAGTGTGTCAATTCAGCTTGCTACCTGGGGGGTGATCTTTGTTTCTTACCTATCATTTTCCAGTCGTATTAATGCCAGTGCAAAACCTGTTGCATTTCCTTTACTAATTAATCTTATCCTGCTGAAGGAAACATACTACTAACTAGACACCCAACATACCCCACTCAGACATTTTTTAAAGCCTGTTACAATTATCCTGCTCTCGGCTAAAGCAGGCCATACATGTAAAGATCCGCTCCACCTTTAAATCAGGCTGATTCAATCAGATAACAGTACAAGCAGGCTGTCAGGCGAGGACCGATTAACAAGTCAATGCTTTCCTTGCCCCAATGGGATTTTTAAGCCTGCCCGATTGACACCTGCTTGATTTTCAGCCAGATATCGGTACGGTAGGCCCCTCAGAGGCAGCCCACTAAATACAGACTTTCTATATAGTCTTACAGCAGCCCCTCATGCTTAATGCCATCCCTTAATTCTTCTGCATTAACAAATCTAAACTCAAATCCTACCTTCTGAAGCCACTTATGGACCAGTGGGCAAGCACTTTCCTTGTAAGCTGTATGGAACAGGGATTTCCTTTGGTGTTACATTCTCTATTTCATCTTTGTTGCCATTGAAGTTTATTTTTAATGTATTGCAGTGTTCATCCCTGTGTCTGTACTATGAATGGATTACACAGTAGTACAATTCAAATAAACACACACACACACACACACACACACACAACGGGTACTAGATGGGGCACACACAGCCATTTAGCCATGTAAAAAGGTTTATAAAAGCTGAATAAGCATCAATGTATAATTCCATATGAAGTGGAAATTGATCTGCTAAAAGTTATAGGATTTAACAGGAAAGCAAAAAAAATCTAAATGACAAGCGAGTGGTTTCTGTTATCTACATCAATGTCATAGCAGCCCTTTTGCAGTATAATACACAAATAATAAACTTTGTACTCAGGATGCTGCAGGTATTAAAAAAAAATCCAAACAAAAAACAATACATTGACAAATGGAATGTTAGGAAAGGCAAAGTCTGAAAGAGCTGAATTTTGCTAACTCTTAATATACACAAATGCATGAAATAAATATGCGACAAGTAGAGAAAATAATAAGTAACCTTACCTGTATGTATGGCAAGCATTGCTTGCTCTGCGTCTAAAAGCGTCATGGTCACTTTGCTGAGGTCAGTGAAAGACTTCTGGATAAGCCCTGCTCACACACCTCAATTGAATAAAATGTAGTACAGCAAATGAGAGGAATGGCTAATTCCCCTTCATAAAGTACTATCACAGATTAAGACTTGTGAAAAAATCCATCATGGAAATAGGCAAATCCACAACCACCGTGCCGGTGCTTGTAATGCAATGAGACTCAGCTTGGAGGAGCAGCAAAGGACTTCAACATGTTTGTGTAGCCAGGCACTCCCTCCCATCTTAATGAAGTCAGGACAGGGGAGGAAAAGAGAAAGGCCAGCGGGAGTGGCAAGCAAAAGTGGGTGTGGGAGGGAAGGTACAAGAGACGGAGTGGGGCAAACAGGCAGAAGAGAGGGGGGGGTCTAATAACGAGGTAAACGAAAAAGAAATAACTCAAATAGAGGAGCGGGTATAAGGAATGTAGAGAAAGACACAGGAGTCCAAAACACAGATACGTATAACGAATAACAGAAGCTCTAGGCATCCCCCAAGAATGTCACACAAACCCATGAAGTATAGTTGTGTTAGTAAACGGCAATTCAGATTCATTTTCACAAACTCTTTTCAAGTTACTACACCATCATCCCCCGGGAAATTGTATATTCTTAGCAGCAGGTTATATGTGGCTAGCCTTATATTCTTATCTTACAGTGCCATGTCAAGAGTAAAACATAAACACAAATATGGACGAAAAAAAGTGAAGATGATCCTTTAATCTAACCAGACTGATCTTATCAGTAGCAGAGATAAAGATGAGACTTTGAGGCAATCTGGAAGGAAAATCTGATTCTCGGAATGAGCGGAAAGCTGTAAGCAGAAAAAGAAGATATCTAAGGGTGGAATGCAGCACCCTCATTGTGGGGGCGGCTTGTGCTGCACAATAAACATAGAAGAAGAATGGCAGTCCAATGACTCAAGCTGTGTAAATGACTGTCTGCATTGGCTAGAGACGCTGGGAGCTGTAGTTCATCACAGACGCTGGAGGGCCAGTAGTCTAATATCCTCTCTTCAACAACAGCACTGTTTTAATTTTTTTTCCTGGAGACTTGTACAAAAGACACATTAAAGATCTGTGGAAAGGGCCCACCTTCGGAGTACTTCTCTGGGATGCTGAAGCAACAGTCTTTTAAAGACACCCCTTATACATGTTCCATCACAGGGACAGACCTTCCATAGCTTCAAACCCCAGATGAGGGAGCCTGGAACAAACACAATTCCGTTTCCCCAGTAAACGGGCCACAGTGCTAGTTGCAATTCCATCTGAAAACTGGCTTACAATTCATTGGATACTACTCCAGAATCCAATCTGCAAAACAGAGGCTACAAAAACCTTGTCCCGAGGGCTGCTATAATGGTAACCTAAGCCCTGTAATTCTCCCTTGTCACATTCCAGCAGCTTGGGGCAGCCCCATTGCCTCAGGAAGATGCAGGACAATACCATTTATCAAAAATTCCTCACATGCAGACAAGCCTCGGGCCAAAACCCTCAGCCAGAGAACATTTCGTAACTGCATTTTATTAATCACAAAATAAACTGTATTGCGAGAAACAGCTTCCAATTTCCCTGGGCAAGCACATAGCCAGATCAAACAGTAGCCCTGATAACAGATAGCCTAAGGGTTTTAGTGATAGTAATCAGTGTTCCCAAAGTTGGTATAAGGTAAAGTTAAGGGTTTCCCCTTGGGCTTCAGATCAAATATTTTGGTACTTAGATAAGCAGTGTTTCAGGCTATGGGAAAAAAAACCAAACATACAAAATAATAAGACTGGAAACAAAGCTTGGGGTCTTTGCTGGAAAGCACTTACATATGAAAAAAGCATGGAGGTGGGAACACTGACAACGTAATATGGGCTTCCAAGTTTAAAAAGAAAACTATACCCCCAATAACAATGTAGGTCTCTATAAAAATATATTGCATTAAACAGCTCATTTGTAAAACCCTGCTTCATGTAAAAAAACTTTTTCATAATAATATACTTTTTTAGTAATATGTGCCATTGGATAATCAGAAATAGAAAATTTCCATTTTAAAAAATAAGGTGCACTCCCTGGGATCGTACGAGTCACGGTGCACACAAACAAACAATACATGTTAGGCCACATGAGCCAATTAACAGACAGAGTTCTGTCTTTAGCTCAAAAACGTCTTCCTGTTAAGCTAGCTATATACGAAGAGATCCGCTCGTCTGGCAACATCAGCAAATGATCTTTCATCGATATGCCCACCAAAGGCAGTGCTATATCGAGGTCATTTGAATATTCGGCCCTAGGATCAGATTACAACAAGGTGCAATGGGCTCCGACATGTCGCTCAGCGGATATCGATCGGGAAGACCCGTCGGAAGCCCCCATACACTGCCGAATTGGTCTAAAGGACCGATATCGGCAGCTTTATCTCCCCATATATGGCCACCTTTACAGTTAGAGTTGTAGTAGTATTTCTGCTCAGGTTCTCTCTGAGGGAGCAGAGACCATCACAAAATGTTGGCTCAAGGTAAGAGACGTAAAATGACAATATTAACTTAAATATACGTTCCAGTTTGGTACGATTCTTTAATATGCCACTTAATATGATCTGTTGCTTAAATATTAATTTTGGGGGTAACGTTTTCCTTTAAGGAAGGATTGATCGAAAACAGTTTGTGTTTATCAAAAATAAAATCAATTCTAATTCTATACGGACTAAACGGCATTCTTTGGTTTTGCAAAATGAAGGTCACATCTAGTATGAGACAGCACAGGCAAGCTCTGCAGATTTCCGTTACTGGGGGCATGCAAGTCCCAGCAGCAAGAATGTAGGATCTGTGCCAAAACAGCGTTTATTACACAATTCATTCAGCTAAGTGCGTGTAAATTGGCCTTGCAAAATCCCAGAAAGCTTCCATATGTTAATATAGATCAAAATAAAGGTAAACTGAAAGAAAAAGGCTAAAGGTTGCCTTGCAAGTACAAGTAGCATAAGGGGTCAGCAGTGCCGCTTATCACATAGCCTTTAGGTGCCAATTATGTTTATTTGATGCACCTTCCCGCTAACCTATGAGCCAATTCCTCAGCAAGTCTACACAGGAGCTACCCTCCCTCCTGTTGCCCAGAACATATCCCTGTGCAAGAAATAAGGGCAGCATGCAAACACGTTCTGGCAGGCTGGGGATGAGGAGAGGCAACCCATTGCTGAAAGCCTGTGCAATCCATTAACCAAAACTGAGCTTAAACAATATACAACTGCTGTAACTGTTATTGGTACAAGGAACACTTATCTGGAAACCAGATATCCAGAAAGCTCCAAATAACAGGAAGGCCAACTCAATTTATACATTTCCTTTTACTTTGTAATAATTAGTTATGATCCATTCAAGGTGCTCTCTAAACCATATAGATTCATATTGGTGCTAAGAAAAGTCTACTGGGATTATCAAACATTTAAAATACTTTTAATAAACTGTTTTGGCTTATCGTGGCTTGCGCTAAAATTTTGCCTGTTCAAAAAACCCTTTGGATACTTTTTTTTTTTAATTATTAAAACAATAGGAAAAATGTCCAGCACAAGCCCTTTTCACTGAACAAATTTTGAATAAAGAAGTATATTGGCCCTTTAGGGCTATTCCACACGGGGAGATAGCGACGCGTTTGCGGCGACAAAGCGCCGCGACAGTCGCCGCGACCGGCGCAGGCGACAGTTTTGTATGGGCGCCTATGTAAAAACGCCTGTGCTAACCACACGAGGCGATGCGCTTTTCAACAGTCGCCTGAAAATGCCTCGCCAGGCTTTTTCAGGCGACTGTTGAAAAGCGCATCGCCTCGTGTGGTTAGCACAGGCGTTTTTACATAGGCGCCCATACAAAACTGTCGCCTGCGCCGGTCGCGGCGACTGTCGCGGCGCTTTGTCGCCGCGACCGCAAACGCGTCGCTATCTCCCCGTGTGGACTAGCCCTTAAGGTGAAAAAAAAAATAATTAAAAAATTAAAAAAAGATATGGAGCAACAGAAGCATTAAAAAAAAAAAGCTCATAGGAGTGCCAAATAAGGACAATGATTGACCATTTGTTAGCTTGGTGTAGGATGCCCGTCCACATTGGTGAAATATTTGGTAGCGCAAATGGTCTTTATACCTCAAAAATATGCTTCCAAGCAAGTGATTCAAAAATGAGCACATGGTTTGAGGCCCCTGAAAACAACATGAATTAGGTTGGTGAGCAACGTTACTCATGGGCCAGAGGCTGGGGATCAGTGCTTCAAACAGATACCGACACCTGAAATTAATCTTTTTTTAAAATATAGCATAACATTGCCTTTACATGAGCTTTATTATTTTGCCATAGAAGTAGTTCCTGATGCTTTAAATATACATACATACCTATCAGATCCCCCAAGTTCCTCTATGAAGGGGCTGCCATATTTGTGCTGCTGTAGCCTGTTAGTGTTAGACATTCTAACAGACAGAGTGAGACAGTCAGGTTAAAGGGGTAGTTCACATTTAAATTAACTTTTAGTACGTTATAGAATTCTGAGCAACCTATCAATTGGTCTTCATTTTTTTTTTTTGTTTTTATAGATTTTTAATTATTTGCCTTTTTCTTTTGCCTCCTTCCAGCTTTCAAATAGGGTTCACTGACACCATCTAAAAACAGGTGCTACGTAAGGCAACAAATGTTTCTTTCTATCCAGGACTCTCCTATTCATATTCCAGTCTTTTTTCAGATCAGTGCATTGTTGCCAGGGTTATGTGGAGCCCTAGCAAACAGACAGCTGAAATTACTGGAGAACTGCTGAATAAAAAGCTAAATAACTCAAAAAAACACAAACAATAAAACATGAAAACCAATGACAAATATCACTCTCGGTCTACATCATACTAAAAGTAAACTCGAAGATTCACAACCCTTTTAACAAAACAGTCAGGTTTAGGAACTTAATACAATTACTCACAAAAGCAAACCTACCTACTCAGTCCTTGGCGCAGATTCTTCCAGCAGAGTTCCACGCATCCAACTTCCGGCTCCTCAGTAAGCCGATCGGGAGATTGTCCATCTCCGTCAATTTCGGCGCATGCGCAGTAGTCGAAAACCGCCAAATTGCTCCAACTGCGCAATGCGCCACAGATCTCCCAGTCAGCTTACTGAGGAGCCGGAAGATGGATGCGTGGAACTCCGCTGGAAGAATCTGCACCGAGGGGTTAGCCTGGGGGGAGGGTAGGAGTTTTTAAATCAAGGGTTGAATTCTCCTTTATGGTTTTTAGCAGTTACAACATAACAACCAAATTTAGTGGTGGCCATTTAAAGTGGCTGCTTTATTATGGGCAGATTCCAAACAGAAGCCTGCTTGTTTCCAGGCAAACGCACAAAAACAGATAATAGGCCTGTTGGGGCAGAGACACACCCAAAGATTCGGGGAGATTTAGTCGGCCGGCGCCAAATTGCGTCTTCTTCGGGCGAATAATCTCCCCGAAAAGCCTTCCTGCCGGCTAGGATCGAAATCGCTGGCAGGATGGCACTCCGAGCGATTCGTTTTCGTGCGACTTCGGAAAACAAAACGCTCCGAGTGCCATCCCAAAATTCGTATGCGTCTCTGACCTTAGCATGGGTGCTTATAACAGTTAGCATTTCATTATTATTCAGTATTTCCCATAACTGCCACACATTCTTACCATTATCGTTGCTTTATTTATATAGCTCCAGCAAGTTACATAGCATATTCTAATAATACTGTAACAAACAGAATGTGATGAGAGGAATTACTTCACTCAAATATAGAATTATAATTAGAACATATTTTATCACTAAAATATTGGGGCAGTTTATATGTGGTCTAATCATAAAAAACATTAAGTGTATTTAGGAATGCCAGGGGGGCCTGGAACAAGTGCTTACTCATTTTTAAAAATGTTTCCATTCATCAATTAAAATAAAAGGGAGACCTAAAAAGAAAAAAAACTACTAACACTATTGCCAGAAAGTTTGCTTAGAAGTTCCTCTGTTCTGTATGCGTCATGGTCCTGGAACCAACTGGCTAAATAGCAACCTAAATGCTGATGTGGCTACAGAAACAAGGCAGTGTTCACAGAAGCAAAACAAATAAAAAATCCAAAATGAAGAAACAGCAATGTGACATTTGTTTCTCACATATATAGATTTTGCAATGTAATGCATGGTTTCCATATACAGACATTTCTGAATTATGGAAAGACAGTCTCCCATAGATTCCATTATAATCAAATAATCCAAATCTTTAAAAATTATTTCCTTTTTCTCTGTAATAATAAAAGAGTGCCTTGTACTTGATCTAAACTAAGAGATAATTAATCCTTATTGGAAGCAAAACCAGCCTATTGGGTTTATTTAATGATTTTCTAGGTGTGTGTGTGTGTGTGTATCTACATTAACAATAGCATTGAAGGTTCAGGCCTTTATTGACATCTTTTTCCTTTAAAGCTTAATGTGAAAACCTAGTGGTTGCAAGGAGGTTGCCCAATGCTTCAGTGTTCAGTTATGCAATTTAAATATAGGTTAGTGCTTTTATATCTCGTGAATAGCAGCTGCCATTGTGCTTGAAAAATACAGGTATCTGTTAAGCGTTATAATTGTATTCCCTATGCCTCAGCGAAACTCACCATTCTTTCTCTCACTCAGAGGCGGGGTATTGGGACATGGCCTAGAGAAGGGGATCTGAACATTGGCCCCAGGCTGAAGAGAGAGTTCTTGCAGATCATTTGTGACCGCCTCGCTCTGAGGGCTGGGAGCAGAGGCTCCTCCAGAGGTCGATGCTTCTTCGTCAAGCTCATTATGCCCTCCCCCACCATGCCCACTCTCAGAGGTAGATGGGGGCTGTAAACGGAAGAAGTCGGAGAAATCCACCCTGGTTTTGGTGACTGGGACCTGAAACAGAAATTGTTTAAAATGTTAGTTTCCAATCTGTTCTACTATGTGCATTCATCTTAACAAGAACCCACCAACACACAAGAAGTTTAGTTGACCATGATAAATATCCTCCCAGCGCTTACGCACCAGCGATATTGGTTGTAAAAAGAAAAAGAAAAAAAAATATGCACCTTGTTGTTTCCAGTCACCCAAACTTGCCTCCACATTCCATATCTCAAAATACTAAATATGGATATAACTATATTCAACTAAACATTTACAAGTACCCATCATGTAATAAAAACAGATAGCCCCATATCTTATAACTTTGCTAAAAGGTTTACGTGTATAAATCTAAAGATTTTGAGATGTGATGTCTTGGGAAAAGGTTCTCCATGTCTTTCATGCCAATATTACTTTTTACAGCAGCACCTGGACTTTTTTTTTCCCTTATTTTTTTTTTTTAGGGGTGATAAGTCTTTATTATGCACATTGATTATCTGTTTGAAAGTTGAAAGGCAAAAATTCTGATAAGGCTGTATAATAAGCAGTACAATGGCAGAAGCTGCTGTAACATGATACAGTATATATAGATACAGATTCTCCCCATGTGTTATTTGTTGTACGCATATTTGTCATAAATATAGCAACCCCTTGGTTTAGAATTAGAAACAAATGAACCATCCTCTTTGGTATCAAATCCAGCCCCCTACAGCAATACTTTATATATACAGTGTTTCTTATAGAACAATATTTAAAACAAAAAAGAGGGGGGGGTTAATAATCAAGAAAACTAATGTTTAGATAAAATTACAGATAAATAGAACATTTCTATTATTCAAAACTATATGATGTCAAACGCTAAAAAGCAATGAAATCCTTGCCACAAGTATATTGTGCAATGTCCAAAACTGGTACATTTTCATGTTAGCATTGTAACAGCCCTCTCTGCTTTATCTGCATACAGTTTCAATCACAAGCCACCAAGTTTTGACCAAGGCATAACAAGTTCAGCATACATGTGTTACACTGGTTAAATTGGTATGGATGATTTATTTTATGATCACAGACATAACTGAAAGGCATTATCTGCAGTTGATACATAATCATTTTCTTGTGTATTTAAAAAAAAAAAAAAAATACACACAATTGAAGTCCCTAAATAGCTAGGTCAAGCAATCTAGCCAACTATGAAAGCACAGACTGCAAGTTTGGGCCTAATAAAAGATATGCAGGTTGATATACTACTCAGGTGTCCCTTTTCTGTGAAATGAGGAAAAAGTAGAAAAAAACAACAAAGAAAGATGCCTGAGGGTGTAAAGCTGGCCATAGACTCAAAGATCCGCTCGTTTGGCGATGCCGATACAGTATGCCACTAACGGCATGACTATATCGGGGGTAATTCGAACGTTCGGCTATATGGCCGAACGATCAAATTACGATACGCCGAGGGGCTCCGACGGGTCGGTCGGTTAAAAATCAAACCTTCCAGATTGTTATCGTGGCCAGATATCGTTCGGGAAGACCCGTTGGACGCCCCCATACACGGGCAGATAAGCTGTCAAATTGGTCCAAACGGCCGATATCGGCAGCTTTATCTGCCTGTGTACGGCCACCTTAAGAGTCGTGGTTTCTTTAAGAGACTAACTAACAAGGGCACTGTTACATTCTATGCATACAATAAATTACATTACACTTAATACTGTTAAAATCCAGTTCTTTCAGTTTGTCAAAAAAAGTATATATATATCAGGGGCTTATTTACTAGCAGTTCCCTAGTACCCATAGCAACTAATCAGAAACTTGCTGCCCATCAGTGTGCAGTTAACAGGGCTTGAGCAGAACATATTTTGTATCTAATACTTTTATCATTAATAATCTATCATTTTTATTTCTTGAGCTAAACCAGGCAAACAAAGAAAACTGCAGCTACTCCATGTTCGATCCTTGCAAGGCAGATGATTACATCACAGTATTCAACTCCCTCCCTTCACCCTTTGTTGTACTGTTCTTAGAAGAAGCTAATAAGAACTCGGTACAAAATCAAGCTTTTATGGTTCATAAGACAGCTTCCAGTAAGATTTCTGCAGTTAGCCCTTTGTATGTTGCTTGACTAAATCTGTCATTCTTTACAAACATACCGCAGAGAGGCTTTGAAGCTCACTGGAGACAAGTAAATCAAGTACTTCACACACAGCTTTGATATTCTTCCCATGCTTGCTATGAGTGTCCAGGGGAAATAAATAGGGTAGGAGGAATGCTTGTATGGTTACTTCTACACAGACAAGTGGTCCCAGACTCAGCCACTTAAAGTGATGCGGACACTAGAAAACTACTTTTTAAAATATAGATATACATTAAAAGTTACCTATAGCTCATGTTGATCATTTTTTGCTGAGGGTTTTTTTTTGTAAGCAATTGTTAGTTTAAGTTGATAAACCTGACTGTTTTGCCAACATGACTGTCCCATCTCAGCCTTCTCAACGCGAACGGACTCCTGCTGCACAAATATGGCAGCCCTCTCATACAGAAACAAGGGGCATCAGACAGGTAATGTAAAAACATTGTCCAAATACTTTATGGCAAAGTTGTAAGTAGCTTTCGAAGGCAATTTTATGATAGATGTAAAAAAAAGAGTTTAATTTCTGCTGTCAGTATCTCTTTAAAGGGGAGCTATCACCGTAATTTCTATTTCCAAGTCACCTTCCATTGCAGCATTCACCAATATGAGTATTCCTGCCCCACAGGCCACTGGACAGGAACGGGTTAACTTAGCCTATAACATCCGCCCCACCGCCTTCCCCTTTTGTGTATATTTCTTGGCTTCAGAAGTGAGGCAGATTGGTGAATGCTGCCATGGAAGTTGACTTGGAAATAGAAATTACGGGAAGTAAAATAAATATTTCTATTTCCCAAGCCACCCACAGCAGCACTTCACCAATATGAGAATTCCCATAAATACAAGAAAGAAGGGAGGGACAACAATGCTTAAGTGTTTTTTATTATGAATGCAACACAGCCTGTAAAATTTTCCTCCCAAATCTAGCATCTTGGGATAAAAGCACATTCCATTTATAATGCTTTATAAATGTATGTAACGAAGACCATCTCGCTGCCTTACAAATCGCTTCAGGCGGAGCCCTGGCTTCTGCCGCCCAGGAAGTAGCCAATGCTCTGGTAGAGCGAGCCTTTAAGGTCTCCAGGAACCTCTCTGGCTGCTTTGTGGTATGAGAATACATTACAACAAACGGTCCAACGACTAATCGTCGACTTCAAAGGCACCATTCCTTTTCTTGGACCTCTAGGAAACACGAACAGTGTGTCAGTCTTCCTCCAAGAATTCGTACGATTCAAATAATGAGACAAAGCTTGAACTAGATCTAGAGTATGCCACTCTCGTTCTTGCTTATTACTTGGATTTGGGCAAAATGACGGTAAGGTTAATTTCAAGTCTAGATGAAACCAAGACATCACCTTAGGAAAAAAATTAAATGCTGGTCTTAGAACGACTTTATCCGGAAAGATCACTAGAAGCAGTACTTTCATTGTAAAAGTACCAATCTGAGGCGCTTTCAATGGGTTCAAACAGAGCTGATGTTAACACTTTTAAGACCAAAGGCAAATCCCACGGAGGGACCCTTGCGTCCGAGAAGGTTTCACTTTTTTCAAGGCATTGAAAAACTGAATTACCAACGTCTCTTCAGCTAAAGTCATGCCGATTAATGCTGAAAGGGCAATTTATCCTCTTAACGTACTTACTCCCAGCCCTCTTCAAAATCCCGCAAAGAGGAAATTCACCACCGATACTGCAAACGGTATCCTCGGATCAAACCCTGAATTCTCTGCAAACAAAACAAGCCCACACTCGGTAATATTGATTTGACATGGACTTTTTTCTTGATTTCAATAATAAATCCGTTAATTCAGACCCACATCCTGCCTTCTCGAGCCTCTGCCTTTCAATTTCCATGCCGTCGGTGACATACGGCCCACATCCTGAAAGGGTATCGGACCCTGCATCAACAAGTCTCTTAAAGGTGGCAACCTCATTGGAGGTTGCACTGCCATCTGCTTCAGAAGAGGGAACCAAGGGCGTCTTGGCCAATACGCAACCACTAAGACCTCTTCCATGTCTATTTTCTTCAACACCCTCCAAATCATTGGAAAGGGTGGAAAAACATACCCGAATATCCCTTTCCCGTTCTAGATCAATGCATCGAATCCACTGGTCTTCTGAGACAGGTATCTTGAAAAGAATGTCCTGCATTTGAAATTCTGATCGGAGGCCATCAGATCTATCTCTGGGTTTCCCATCTCCTGTACTATGTCTTGGAACACTGCAGGTTTGAGAAACCATTCTCCAGGATCTATAATATTCCAGCTTAGAAAGTCGGCCTGCACATTTGCTCTCCCTGGAACATAAATGGTTGTGAGACCTTCTAGGTTCACTTCTGCCCATGATATGGTCTCTACTTCTTTGAGCACTCCTGGTTCCTCCTTGTTTTCGGACATATGCCACTGCTGAAGCATTGTCCAAACTAATCTTTACCCATTTGTGAGTAATTTTTCCTGCAAATGCCATCAATGCCATTTTTATCGCCTTCAGTTTCAATAGATTGGAAGGAAGTTGGCCCAGATTCCACTGCCCTTGAGCGGACACATCGTCTAGCATTGCGCCCCAGCCTGTCAGAGATGCATCTGTGGTTATGGTCATAAACTTTGGTTGTGCCAACAGCAAACCTCTTGCTAGGTTCTGTGGAACCAACCACCACTCCAGACTTGCTCTCACCTGTTCTGGAATACGAAGACGATGACTCAGCTTCAGGGGACTGATTGCTCCTGACTTCAGAAAAATATCTGCAGAGGTCTCTTGTGCCATCTCACTCAACGCACCATCTGTATCATAGAGGAAAAAAAGAGTCCTAGAAGGGACATACATTCCTTGACAGACACCTCCAACTTCTGTTTGAAGGATCCCACTCTGTCCATTATCAGTGATATCTTCTGGAAGCAACACCATCCCTTGGAGCGTGTCCAGAAATACAAGGTTCTGTGTTGGCACTAACGGCTTTTTTGCCAATTTATTACCCAACCAAAATTCTGAAGGACAGCGATCGTCTGGTGCCTGCTTCTTCCTGCCTCCTCCTTTGAATCGGCGACCAAGAGGATGTCGTCTAAATAGTGGAAAGCGGATACCCTTTCCACCCTCAGGAGGGCTATTATTGTTATTAGAACTTTCTTGAAAGTTCTCGGAGATGTGGAGAGGCCAAACGGTAGGCATGTGAATTGCACTTACTGGTCTTGAAACACGAACCACAGAAATTTTCTGTGGGGACTGTATATCGGAACATGAAAGTATGCATCCTTGAGATCTAATTTGACTAGCCATGTTTGTGGGGAAACTGCTACATTTATTGAAGCAAGAGATTTCATCTTGAATTTTCTGCAATTTATAAACTGATTTAGTGGGCATAATTCCAGCACCGGTCTGAAGTGTCCTGATGCCTTCCTGACTAGATAGTTTCGAGTAGAAGCCTCGCCGCTGCTGTAGAAGAGGAACTGGTTCCACCGCTCCTATCTCCAGCAGCTGATCCACATAATCTTGAAATATTCGTCTTGCTCCTTGAAGCTCTGGAACTGACAAAACCCGAAAAACTTGGCACTTTGGAATCCTTGAGAATTCCAGCTGATATCCTTCTTCTATAATTTGTAAGACCCAATGATCTCAAATTTTTTCGACCCAAATCTTTTTGAAGAGTGCAAGAAGTGCCCCCACTTTGTAGATCTGGGCCGGCCTGATCTCATTGTATTTTGCTCGAAGGAGCTCCAAAGGAGGTATTTTTCCTTGCTGGTTGCCGAGACTCTATTTTCAGGTTCCTCCAGGATGTTTGTCTCCCTTGTGACCTTCCAGGTCTATATGGTCTAGAACTGCGAAAGGACCTATTCCCGGGAGACTCCAGTCTAGACCCTTGGCATCTGAATCTTTTCTCTTGTGGCAAGAAAACGCTTTTGCATCCTCTGTTTTATGATCAAATCCAAATTCTAACTAAATAAGCTCTCCCCTTCATAAGGGAGCTGACATAAGTTTTTTTTGGAGGCCGAGTCTGCCAACCAGGGCTTCAGCCACAGAGCCCTTCTCGCTGCCACTGAAAGAGCCATTGACCTTGCTGCAAGATGGACTAGATCTAGTGAAGCCTCAGCCACAAAGTCTACCGCCACTTTAAGATCAGACAGCATCTCTTGCAGTGTTGATCTCTTCACATTCGAGACTACAGCCTCCTCCAAATTATTCACCCATATCTTCATAGCTCTTGAGGTTAACGCCACTGCTGGCCTACAGGAGGCCCTGGCCGACACGTAAGATTTCTTTAGGTCAAATTCCATTATTTTCTCCATTGGATGTTTGAATGCAACCGCATCATCTACAGGTAGCGTAGCCTTCCGAGCCAATCTGACTACACTGCAGCCACTTTAGGTGGATTATCCCATAGTTTTGCATTAGCTTCATCCATTGGGTATTTTTTTTTAAAAAATCTCCCTTGAATTACAACTCTCTTTTCCGTTTTCTTTCACTCTTTAATGGAATCATGTACCGGAAAACTTGCCACGCGCTTCTTTACTGAAGGAAATAACTGAAGAGCTGAAGAACTCTTTGGCAGCTCTTCTGTCAAATTCAAAGTTTTCCTTACTGCTTTGATTAAGCCATCCACTACCTCTGTATCAAAATTTGATTCCACTTCCGAAAGAGCCTCTCCCTCCTCAGAAAGATCAGACTGGACATCCGCACGGTCATACAACTCCTCCTCAGAAACTTCTGACAGGGAGTCATAAAGGACCTATATAGAAGGTTGTTCAGCAGAGGGCTACTTCCTTGACTGATGACTTTCCGCTTAAAGCTGGCCATAGACGCAAAGATCCGATCGTACGAATCAACGTACGATCGGACTTTCCCATCTCCCGACCCTCCACTAACCATTCAGATCAAAGTCTTTACCATTCCGATCAAATAAGAACAGATCACCCAATGTTCTGCCCCTGACAGCAATCGTACGATACTTATGTCTGACAACACTAGTGACAGTCTCCCACTGAAAATCGTACGATCGGCAATACACGCAGAGATATTATCGGCAGGCGACAGAAATTTTCTAACCTGTCCGATCGACCAAACGACCAATCTCCAACGGACGAAAAATGTCGGGACTCTCCACACATGGTCCGAAAATCGTACGAATCCACGATTCGTACGATCGGATCTTTGCGTCTATGGTCAGCTTAAGGCATATCTCCAGGGACAGAGAGACTAAAAAATAAATAAATAAAATCCTAACTAGCCCCTTTCACCTCTTGCCATTAGATAATGCGAGAATGAATCCTTGTCTTCAGCTTACCCAGAGACTTTAGGCTGAACCCCCTTTCCAGAGCTGCATGGACCTACAAACAAAATGCAAGCAGTTCCTTACCACTCTTATCCTCAGTACCTGCCAACACCGTCTGTGACGTTTTCCCAAAAGTGCCAGCTGTGCTCTGTATCTTGCAGCATTAACAGCGCCGAATCTGGAAGCCACATTCTCTGTGGAACGCATCCGCGTTCCGGCTGGAACGCAAAGTGCGATTTATCCGCACTGACAAGGAAAACCTTCCTGTGCTGAATGAGGAAGTGCCGTCTGCCTTGGAACACATCCCGCCATGGTCTCAGACCAAGCAGATTCTAATTAGTTCTGAAGGGGAGCTTCTGTGTCCACTTCCGGGTATCCCTTCTCCTGGTTCCCTTCTGTGCCAAGAAGCAAAGGCAGTACCTCAGAGACGCCGCACTGCCCCACCAGTCTCTCAGCCAGCGTACAGCTATCGGCTATCCTGGTGCAATGTTACCCAGCCTATCGTCCTTCCCCTCAGCTATTCCGTCTGGGGAGCGTTTTAGGAGGCATCAGGGGAAAAAGAGAGGAGCCCCTGGAATTAGTAAGCTTATATGTGGCCTGGACAAGAAAAAGACAAAAGGGGAAGGCAGTGGGGCGGATGTTATAGGCTAATTAAGTTAATCCGTTCCTGTCCAGTGGCCTGTGGGGTGCGAATACTCATATTGGTGAAATGCTGCTATGGGTGGCTTGGGAAATTTAATATAAGCTTCATCTTATTCAAATAATAAACATTCTAAATACAATCAATTAAATATTCTGCATTGTTCACTATCCCTCTGTCAGCATCTGTTTCTCTTCAATCTGTCTTTATGCAGCAGTTGGGTGTCAGATCATCATTGACAGTAAGATCCAATATATCTGATCAGAGGGGGCTTCCTTTCCTAGCAGATGTATTAGAGCTAATTCACTGACTTCAGCACAAACAAAATCTAACAAAACAACTGCCTTTTGCACAAATCCTGTATGTAGAGAGATATGATGTCTGGTGATGTTAATAGCATGAGCTCTAATACATCTTCTAGGCAAAAGGAGTCCCACTATAAGATATATTGGATCGAACTGTCAATGACTATCTGACACCGAACTCCTGAATGAAGAGAGAAGAGCTATTGGCGCTTGAAGCACATTGCTACCCCTTAGAAGTAGAGCAATGTGCTCCAAGTACCTATAGCAGCAATTTAGGAATTTGCTTGAACATGCAGAATCTGTAAGGCATGAGCATTTATTAATATTTATGATGTATTATTATATTATATTTATAAATGGTGACCATATGTAGCCAGTGCTAAAGGGGATCTCTAAGTAAAAAAGCAGCACACAAGGAGTGTATTTCCAGGGCAAGCCCTTGCAAACAATTTTTACTGCGGAAGTGCAACGTCAAGCATAGTGGACCAAAGTGTAAGGATACATTTAAAGGGAGACCAATTAAAGTGATTGGAATCAATTAAGTAGAATACAATGTGAAAAAATACATACAAAAATTGATATAATACAAAACTCATCAATTCCAAGATAGTTTTCATAACTTCAAATTGTAGGAATTAATTTAAAAGGCAATTCATTTTAAAAGTCCATAATAGCAAACTGTGATTCACACTGTGTAAATTGGAACGGTGTTGAAGTGCCAGTCCCATAGTGGAAGACAATTCTGATACATTTGAACAAGATTACCTAAAAGACACAAATAGTTACATTGAATTATAAATACAAAAAAAGATCAAGGGTAAGGGCACACCTGGAGATTCAGGGTGACTAAATCTCCCTGAACCTCCAGGTGTGCCCTTACCCTAAAAGGTTACTCTTACCCTACATATAGAGGGGAAAGATACCTGTTCCTGTGGCTTAAGCTGGCCATCGATGCAAAGATCCGATCGTCCGAATCATCATACGATAGGACTTTCCCATCTCCCGACCCGCCACTAACCATTCAGATCAAAGTCTTACCAGTCAGAATAGTTAAAGAACAGATCAGCAATGTTCTGCCCCTGACAGCAATCGTACGATATCTATCCAACCAAAGCTAGTGACAGTCTCCCACTGAAAATCATACGATCGGCAATACACGCAGAGATATTATCGGCAGCCGACAGAAATTTTCTAACCTGTCCGATCGACCAAACGACCGATCTCCGCCGGACGAAAAATGTCGGGACTCTCCACACACGGTTCGAAAATCGTACGAATCCTCGATTCATACGATGAGATCTTTGCATCTATGGCCAGCTTTAGTCAAAGATTATGTTGTTATCTGTAAAGGAAAAAAAGCACTGTGCCAGTGTGCTTCTTTTCTACTTGGATTGGAAGGTTGCCATATCCTCCTAACACTGGGCACCAAGCTTATC
This sequence comes from Xenopus laevis, assembly GCF_017654675.1. NCBI lineage: Eukaryota > Metazoa > Chordata > Amphibia > Anura > Pipidae > Xenopus > Xenopus laevis. The sequence goes on along the minus strand of NC_054377.1, from coordinate 112,947,944 downwards.
GGTGAATATTAGAAGAAGGCTATCCAAGCGCCATTATGTCCACTGTAAAAAGGGGATCTCCACCCAATAACTGAATTTGCACACTGAAAAGGGTTTTTTATAAATATATGCGATTTTATTGGTTTTAAAGTAAAATACAAATAAACAAATGTCTTACAACCCTCACTGCATAAAATGTGAATAAAGGAGAATGGAATGACATGTAGGGTCTTGTTAGGCATCAGACATATCTATTATTTAATCAGATAAGGAAGTTTTGATAACAAGCTCAATACAGAAGCATTTTGCAGCCATATCCATCAAGAATCACGAGCAACTATAATAAATCAAATGGAAGTATCCAAAATTCATAGATAAACAATCAGAAATAGTCAACTCATTAAACACAAAAGAAAAAAAAAAAAAAACACCTCAGTTGCTCCAATTAATTCAGAAGTTACTACATAGATTCCATAGCAACCACTTAATTAATTTAGCTCAAAAAACTTTCTAAGTCTCTCCAATTAATCCAGAAGTTATAACACAGATTCCATAGGAAACCAGATAATATTTGTTCATGCACCAATGCTGCAGTCACTTAAATGGTCGAAAGTACTTAGACTGAATCTGAGCATTTAGGAGGAAATAGACACCAAGGAGAGATTATATTACAAAAAGAGATTATATTATAAAATGGCTTTTCCTGTATTACAACAAGTCTCTCATAGCATGAGATCCTTTTTTCCCCAGACACTATATAGAAAGGAGCTTAAAGGGGGCGTCCATCTTCCCTCCTGCTATAGGAACTTTCCCTCCACCCAACAAATGGAAAGCGCTCGCCACCGGGTAATGTTGTCTCAGAAGTGTCGTGTCCCTGGTATCTCTTGCACAAGTGCGGACCACTGTTTAGCGCTCAACGTGTGCTTCTACTGGTGTCTCCAATTTACAGCCAAGATGGCACCGCTGCACAAACTTCAATAGTCTCCCTCAAACTTTTGTAACTTCTTTACATGGTAAATCAAGTGTGCATTTTTAAGTCTCTCTGGGTTATGTGCTCAAACTATAAAACAAACTCTGCAATGCGTTCTGCCTCACAGGACTTTCTCAAGCAGCTCATTTTATGAATAAAAAGGGCAATAAAATATCTTTCTTTGAGATTATTGGGCTTCATTTATTTTTATTATTTTGTTATTATGCCTATAGGGACCAAAGAGGATTTTTGTCCCTTTAATTCCTGAAGTGACCAATACCCATAGGGGCAGATTCACTAACTGGCGAAAATTCACCAGCGCTGGCTCTGTGCACATCGCAACACTTTGCCAGGCGTAAATTTGCGATAATCCGAAGTTGCGCACAGGGTACAGAATGCTGGCGAAATTACGCTCAGCAGTTCGAAGTTACGCTACCGTTGGCTAATTAGCATTCGGGGGCAGTTAAAGTACAATGGCCGTGTATGCTGCAGCAAATACATTACACAAGGCCAGGGAACCTTATTAAAATTATATAAAGTTGTTATAATGCCCTACACATGTGCCCACAGTATAGTTTAGGAGCCATATGTTAGCAAATGTAGGGGTGAAGGAGGGTACCCCAAAAAAAATGTACTATTTTTTTCAGTCTATCACTTTTTAAATAGGAAAAAACGCCAGCCTTTTTTGGGACTTAGAAAAATGTTCAACTTTTTTTTTGAGGAACTCCTTTCTACGTTAGAGTGCAAAGTTGCGCCAGAGTCTATCTCCTTGGCCAATTTTCGCCAGCGTTAGCCACTTCACCCTTTAGTAAATTTCCCCCATAAGGTGTCACAACTTTTCTGTTACATTTGGCAGCTAGGATAGGTCTCTGGCCAGCTTATGGTTACATGACTTTTTATAATGTAGACTAGAGTAAACTTCATTATCATATCATTATCATCCTTAGCATTTGATTGCCAATAAATCACTTAGTCATTGTGAATTGTTGCATTATTATATGTAGCAAATGCCACAAAAATGTAAAAAAAAAAAAAAAGAACAAAGCACGTCAACACGACAGATAGTCCTCTTTTTACTCCAAAGGATGCCGTTTCTGCATCACATTTATTTTTATATACATACATAGTTTCTTCTTTGCACTATGTTCACAGACAATGCTTTTCAGAAGTATTTCTGAGCTCATGAAGTCAATTCCAATACAGAATATTTTTTGTTTTTAATGCAGTTCTGCCTGTGGGGACCCATCCAACACTGGCTTTCTGCCTTTTCCCCTTGTGCAAAGGGAATGTTCCAGATTATCTATAACTTGTAATGCAATTATGTACTGTAAATAATGAAATCCCCACATTATTCAAACACCCATACCTTTTATATAGTCACTAAAAAGTTTCAGCTGTCAATCCCCAAGCCCCTCTTCTATGCTTTAGGCTAGTTATTTGCAAATGGATTTGCTTTTGAAAGTGATAGCTGTTTTTGTTTGACTTCAATCAATGTAGCATAAGCCAGCCGATTAACAGGCCTGGAAGAGAACAGACCAGTTGCAGTGTTTCAAAAGTTTGAACCAGAGAACAGAAAGGGATAAAAAAGTGCTTTCAACTACAATTACAAATAACTTTAAATCCACTGTATTTTAATTCATGTATATAATATAAATATATATTTTGATGGAGAATCCCTTTAGCTGCTTCTTGCATGGAAACAGCACCTGTGCAGACAGCTGCAAGTGTCAATTTCTCACCCCTATCAGCTGTTAACGGGGTTGTTCACCTTCGAACACTTTTTTCAGTTCAGTTGGTTTCAGACAGTTCACCAGAAATAAAAACTTTTCTTTTTTTTTTTATGAACTTTAAGTAAACTTACAAAAGCAGAACTAACAGCAAAAAATTATCAACATGACCTATATGTAACAGTTAATGTAGATTAATATTTTGAAAAGATATTTTCTAGTGTCAGTATCACTTTAAAGGGGTTGTTCACCTTCCAAACACTTTCTCAGTTGAGTTGTTTTCAGATTGTACTCCAGAAATAAAGACTTTTTCCCAATTACTTTCCATTTTTTACAGTTTTTCCAAAATCTAAGTTTAATGTTTAATGTTCCTATCTCTGGTATTTCAGCCTGGCAGCTCAGTAATTCAGGTGCAGATATTGAACTGGTACAATTTTACAACATTTAGTTGATACATCAACATTTAGTTGATACAGTTTAGCAGCATCTATGGAGTATTAGCAACTATTGTATTAATTCTAATAGCTGCCTGTAATGAAACTCAATGATTCTGCTCAGCAGGGACAAAGATAAGAAATTGTAACGATCGCCGCCCGGAGCAGGCCCAGGAGCTCCGGGCGGCGCGTCCATCTTCGCCGGCGTCGCTCCCAAAATGGCGGCGCCCATGGCCGCCACGTGGGTAGCGGCGCCGGGCGATGACGTCAGCGCGCCGACGTCGGCGCAAGTGCGTCAATGACGTCAGAATGGCGCCAAATTTGAAAATAAAAACTCCAACTAGACGCCAGAATGGCGCCCAAGAATAGGATTACTTTCCTGAAGCATATCCTGGGTTTCCTGTGTGCCTTATTGCCTAATCTTGTTCCTGCCTTGTATCCTGACCCTTTGCCTGGACTTTGTTTGTATTCTGCCTGCCTGTGAACTCTTGCCTGATCCTGACTATTCTCCGTTTAACCCTTTGGATACCGCGACCTTGTTCCCTCAAGAGGGCTTCCTCCTTGATCCAGACATCCTCCCTGGAGGGAGCTCCCGGCTCCCTGACATTATTCTTGGGCCATGGATCCTTCTGAGGAAGCCACACCTCATGTCGGACGAGCGCTCCGCGGACTGGCATCCCGCATGGAGGACTACGAAAACCAGCAGGTTCGCATTGGGCAAGCACTCGATGTCCTGCTGGCTCAAGTGCCTTCTGCGTCCTCCACTGCTCCACCTACTGGGGATCCCCCCATGGCGGCAGCCCCCACGAACACAAGCTACCCGACAGGTGAGCCTCGCATTCCACCTCCCCCTCGTTTCAGTGGGGACCCACAAGCTTGCAGGGGATTTGCCACGCAATGCCAAATTCAATTTGAGTTCCAACCCACACAGTTTCCAAGCGAGCGTTCCAAGGTGGGGTATGTGATGTCTCGATTGGAAGGCAAGCCACTGGAGTGGGCAACGTCTCTTTGGGAGAAGAATTCCCCGCTGACTTTTGATGTTAAAGACTTTCTCCAAGCTTTTCGTATAGTCTTTGATGCTCCAGGTCGGGTTACGAACGCCCCTGCCCGTCTCTTGCAGCTCCGGCAAGGAAGCCGCAGTGTCAATGAGTATGCTATAGACTTCCGAACACTGATGGCGGAGACTTCCTGGTGTGATGACGCTTACAAGGCTGTATACTACCAAGGCCTATCCATTCGCATCAAAGATGATCTCGTCTCCAGAGAGACTCCTGACACCCTGGAAGGGTTGATCGCTCTATCCATTAAGGTGGACACTCGTCTCAGAGAGCACCAGGTGGAGAGAGAGCGCAGTAGACGATTTTCTCCCATGTTGGCCCCTCGCTTTCAAAGGCCGATTCTGCAAACACCCGCTGTTCCTGTGACCCATGTGTCGATGTCTCCCTTGGAGGAACCCATGCAAGTAGGAAAGACTCGCCTCTCCGAGCAGGAAAGACTCCGAAGACGTATGGCAGGTCTCTGTTTATACTGTGGTGGGCATTCCCATTTTGCCAACGCCTGTCCTGCCAAAGCCAAGAGTTTTGTACCCCGAGGTATGTCTCAGGTTTCTTATGTAGGGGGCATTACTCGAGGTTCTCTGGAGAAGTATCAAGAAAATTCACGCAGGCTTCTCCTTCCTTTGCAGATTCACCTGGCAAGTAAGTCTATCTTCGAAAGGGCCTTCCTCGACTCCGGAGCGGATGGCAATTTCATGGATGCCTTTTTTGCCGAACGCATGAAGATTCCTCTGCTTCCATTGTCTTCTCCCCTGCGAATTACTGCCATAGATGACAAACCCCTGGAGTTTGAATTCGTCACAAAGTTCACGGCGGAACTATCTGTACAAGTTGGGGCGCTGCATCAAGAAAAACTTTCATTCTTCATCATCCCCTGTCCTTCTACTCCAGTGATATTGGGTCTTCCATGGTTACGTCTGCATAACCCCACCATAGACTGGTCCACTGGGCAGATCTCTCGTTGGAGTTTATTTTGCCTGCAACATTGCCTTCCGCCAAAACCCCTCGAGAAGGTGAATGTCTCCTCTGCGGAATTAAAGACTTTGCCCTCCACTTACAAGGGATTTTCCGATGTGTTTTGTAAAAAGTCTGCAGAGTTCCTTCCCCCACATCGCTCCTACGACTGTCCGGTTGAACTCCTGCCTGGAGCTATGCCTCCCAGAGGGCGCACCTACCCTCTCTCTCCTGCAGAGACTACCGCTATGAAGGAGTACATCCAAGAAAATCTCCAGCGGGGGTTTATCCGCCCTTCTACCTCTCCTGCAGGGGCTGGGTTCTTCTTCGTGGAGAAGAAGGACGGAGGCCTTCGGCCTTGTATAGACTATCGGGGTCTGAATAAGATCACCGTGAAAAACAGATACCCTCTGCCCCTGATTGCCGAGCTCTTTGACCAGCTGAAAGGGGCAAAGATTTTCTCCAAGTTAGATCTCCGGGGGGCCTACAACCTCATTCGCATCCGGGAGGGTGACGAATGGAAGACGGCATTCAACACTCGGGATGGGCACTATGAATATCTCGTTATGCCCTTCGGCCTATGCAATGCCCCTGCCGTCTTCCAGGAGTTTGTGAATGATGTGTTCCGAGATCTCCTAGGAAGGTTCGTAGTCGTATACTTGGACGACATCCTGATCTTTTCCAAGGACCTTGAAGGTCATCGCTCCCAGGTGAAGGAGGTACTCTCTCGTCTGAGGAAGAACTCTCTCTTCGCCAAGTTGGAGAAGTGTGTTTTCGAGGTATCCAAGATCCCCTTCCTAGGATACATTATCTCTCCAGAGGGATTTGAGATGGACCCCGTGAAAGTGTCGGCCATCCAGGAGTGGCCTCTCCCACTGAGTACCAAAGCAATCCAGAGATTCATCGGATTTGCTAATTATTATCGACAGTTCATCCGGGGGTTCTCTTCCCGCATTGCACCTATCCTGGCCCTCATCCGAAAAGGGGGTAAACCCAGCCTGTGGCCTCCATCTGCTATAGAAGCCTTTCAGTCCTTGAAAGAGGCCTTCATGTCCGCTCCTGTTCTTCGACATCCCAATCCTGCACTACCCTTCTGCATCGAAGTTGATGCTTCTGAAGTCGGAGCCGGAGCTATCCTGTCTCAGAGACATTCCTCTGATGGAAAATTGCACCCCTGTGCGTTTTTCTCCAAGAAGTTCTCATCCGCAGAGCAGAACTATGACGTCGGGAATCGAGAACTCTTGGCAGTCAAGCTTGCCCTTGAAGAATGGCGTCACCTCCTGGAGGGTTCTGAAATTCCTGTCCAGATTTTCACTGATCACAAGAATCTGGAGTTCATACAGTCCCTCAAGAGGCTAAATCCCAGACAAGCCAGGTGGGCCCTTTTCTTTTCCCGATTTAACTTTGTTTTGACTTATCGCCCAGGTTCCAAAAATCTGAAGGCCGACGCCTTGTCTCGTAGCTTCACTCCGGTGGACCGTGACCCTGAGAGACAGGAACCAATCATTCCACCAGTCAAGATCATTGCCTCTCTGTATCCCCAATTTGCCGACCAGATTCTGGCTGGGCAGTCCTCGGCTCCTCAAGATACTCCGATTGGCATGGCCTTCGTCCCTCCAGAACTTCGCCTGGCCATCCTGCAACAAACCCACTGCTCCAGGCAAGCTGGACATCCTGGTTCGGCTAAGACCCTTGAACTCTTGAGGCGCCTAGTCTGGTGGCCTGATATCCGCAAGGATGTAAAGGACTTTGTGGCTGCTTGTAATGTCTGCGCCACTTCTAAGCCTAGCCATTCCCGCCCCAGTGGGTTGTTACAGCCTTTGCCGGTACCCTCTCGTCCATGGACGCACCTCTCTATGGACTTTATTGTCGAACTTCCTCCCTCCGGTGGGAATACTGTGATCTGGGTTGTTATTGATCGCTTCTCCAAAATGGCCCATTTCATCCCTCTGAAGAAGTTGCCCTCTGCGGTGGAGTTGTCCCAGCTTTTTATCCAGTACATCTTCCGCCTGCATGGTTTCCCGGTGGAGATCGTCTCCGATAGAGGCACCCAGTTTACTGCCAAGTTCTGGCGTTCCTTATGCAAAGACCTGGGAATTGTTCTTCAGTTTTCATCTGCATACCACCCGCAAACGAATGGGGCAGCTGAACGTGTCAACCAAGCCCTGGAGCAGTTCCTGAGGAACCACGTATCCCTCTGCCAGGATGACTGGTCTGATCTCCTCCCATGGGCGGAATTCGCTCATAATAATGCTTGTCATTCCTCTACAGGAAGGTCTCCGTTCATGTCGGTGTATGGTCAGCATCCTCAAGCTTTTCCCCAAGACTTTGTGCTATCTGACGTCCCGGCTGCTGACGACTCCGCAGTCCATATGTCTGCTATTTGGGCTGCGACCAAGTTGAACCTAGAGAAGAGTGCTCTTGTTCATAAGACTTTCGCGGATCGTCGTCGAAGATCCTCTCCTCTCTACAAGGTGGGTGATAATGTCTGGCTCTCTTCCAGGAATATCCGGTTGAAGATACCATCTCCCAAGTTGGGTCCAAAATTCGTGGGACCATTTCCCATCTTGGAGATAATCAACCCTGTGGCTGTCAGACTCCAGCTTCCACCAGAGATGAGAATCCCCAACGTGTTCCACGTGTCTCTGGTGAAACCCGCCATCACCAACCGGTTCTCTGGCGGTCAGTCTCCTCCTCCTGCCATCTCAGTGGAGGGTCAACTCGAGTACGAGGTGGAGAAAATCCTAGACTCCAGAATCTCCAGAGGGTCCCTTCAGTACCTCATTCAGTGGAAGGGCTTTGGCCCTGAAGAATGCTCCTGGGAAGGACACCGTGATGTTCACGCTCCTCGTCTGGTGAGGGAGTTCCATTCCAAGTTTCCCCAGAAGCCAAGTCCTGGTGGTCCAGAGGCCCCCCGTGAGGGGGGGGGTACTGTAACGATCGCCGCCCGGAGCAGGCCCAGGAGCTCCGGGCGGCGCGTCCATCTTCGCCGGCGTCGCTCCCAAAATGGTGGCGCCCATGGCCGCCACGTGGGTAGCGGCGCCGGGCGATGACGTCAGCGCGCCGACGTCGGCGCAAGTGCGTCAATGACGTCAGAATGGCGCCAAATTTGAAAATAAAAACTCCAACTAGACGCCAGAATGGCGCCCAAGAATAGGATTACTTTCCTGAAGCATATCCTGGGTTTCCTGTGTGCCTTATTGCCTAATCTTGTTCCTGCCTTGTATCCTGACCCTTTGCCTGGACTTTGGACTTTGTTTGTATTCTGCCTGCCTGTGAACTCTTGCCTGATCCTGACTATTCTCCGTTTAACCCTTTGGATACCGCGACCTTGTTCCCTCAAGAGGGCTTCCTCCTTGATCCAGACATCCTCCCTGGAGGGAGCTCCCGGCTCCCTGACAGAAATGTATCAACTAAATGTATCAGTTTAGAACAGTTTACAGGGTCGGAGACCCCCCTGCCAGAGATGCTTTAGAAGGTGAAAAATTATACTTTACACTTCAATATTAGAAAAATAATCGCAAATAGAAAATAGAAAGTAATTGAAAAAAAAAAATCTTTATTTCTAGTGAACTATATGAAACCAACTGAACTAAAAAAAAAAAAAGTGTTGGAAGGTGAACAACCCCTTTAAATGGACACACTGCAGTAGCCCTTGGCATTCCCAAGTCCGATCCTAGAGAACAGTGCTATAAGTGAGTGGGAGTCCCAACATACAAATTTATTTATAGAAGGAGCTCCGAGTGCAGGCCCACGGGAAATGTTAGACAACATACTGTGGAAGAGGTGGGCTCTACAAAATGGCAAGTGCAGTACTTTGATTTCTTTCCAGGGAAGTAGCTCTAGCAACTCACAGTCTGACAGTGTCATTGTTTACTTGACATTTACACACAGGAGTGGTACCTGTACTTTCTCTAATTTTATATAACTCTGACAGGCTACCACTATCCCAGTACTACTTGCCAATTATGTGCAAGAGAGAGGCACAGGGTAGGGCAGTTCTCCATGCACAGAGAGAAGAGTGTAAGTTTAGGAAAAGGTATATTAGACCCCCACTTATGCTTTTATTATTGAGAATGATTAAATAGTGTTTATTTATCATCAGTGCAGCAGCATTATTACACCATACTTCTATAGGGCTGTCTGCATATTCAGAGCTGCCATTCTACACAGAATTTGAATGTACCATGAGTGCACCTTGCCCCAGCCTCTGCCCAGCAGACTAATATGAAACAGGAGCACCATTGGTTTATGTGGCTGCTAACACATTGCTAAAGGATGGATGGAAAGTCAAATGAAACTAAACTAATTTGCAGGGTCCCCAGAGGTCAGCAGAGATAGCAGTCCCCAATTAGATGCACAATCAATTTGCTACTTTGTGCTCTGGAGACATTTTGGCATTATGCCCATCAAATCAGTAAAACAATTAGGAATTGGTTTAAGTGTGAGTGGTCAAAAATTAGGCATGGCCATCTAAATAATTAGAGCAATATCCACAGCATAGACCTCGAATTTCAGATTAAACAGATCAGTGTGGATTGTATGCTGGCAGATACGTATGTAGCTTTATGTGCCACAGTCCACACAATATTCAGTCTGTGCATAAAGGGACCGCAGTGCAATACAGAAGATTCTTTTAGATTGTATGCTCTTTTGAGCAAGGCCCATTGATTCTATTTTTAATTTGAAAACCTTGTCATTAATTATTATAAAAAGTGGCATAACTTGCTTGCTCTATTTAAATAAATGCTGATGTAGAAGCTGAGGCACTTGGGCTCTGTCCCGCAACCCTAGGAAACAAGGAGAGCAAGGGGACAAATGGCCCGTGGAGAGCAATTGCTCTGGGTGGGACAAAAGACATGGAGACTGTGTTGAATGTTTTTGTCCAATATGAATAGCATTGCTTAAAACAAATGCATAATTGTATTGTTGCCTTTTCAGTTCCACATTCTGGCATTGCTGTTTTACTGGCACAAATATTCACTCTACAGAAAGAACTAGTAGAACTGGGATTTTCCACCACAAATGTAATTTTTTTAAATATTTTTACTTTATTTTATTGGATTCCTTATTTTTTCTTTCTGTAATTGTTTTTTGACATGTTAATATTAGGCATCAAACTGTTCAGAAGTGCATTGATGTCCTTGATATTCATGTTTTATATTTACACCTAAGGAGAGAAAAGCTTTGATGTGAATTTTAGATTCTTGTTGAATACCTTTAATGTTTAAAGCTATTTAGTTAGAAATTTGGTAAGACTCATTTACTCTTCGAATTTCTTAAATGGTGTAGGTTGTCAAAATACATGGTTTTCTGGGGTCAATTTATGGTTAGGGGTGTTTTTTGGCCTTGCAATGTAAAGTATGCTTATTTCTAGTATGGTGCTTTGAAAGTTTGGTTGTGTACTACTGCATGCGAGTTTATGGTGCTGGTATCTAACTGTAAAAAATATGATTGTAGCATTACTTATACTGGCTTAAAGTGGAGCTCCAGCTTGGGTTTCCATAAGATATTATTTCCTGCATTTCCAAAGGGATCAAGAATTTGAACAGGTGTTCACCAAAAACCCACTCATGGTTTTAGTATGAAGCAATGCTGTGGAAAGCTGCAACAGTATATCGTGTTTAGGAAAGCCCAAAATACTGGAAGTTGCGAATACATCAGAATGCACCCGCCCATGGCTGGGTACATGCATTTGCAATACAGCACTTTCTTTGGTGCTTACACTACTGCAGACATATTAAAGGGATACTGTCATGGGGAAAAAAAATTTTTTCAAAATGAATCAGTTAATAGTGCTGCTCCAGCAGAATTCTGCACTGAAATCCATTTCTCAAAAGAGCAAACAGATTTTTTTATATTCAATTTTGAAATCTGACATGGGGCTAGACATATTGTCAATTTCCCAGCTGCCCCAAGTCATGTGACTTGTGCTCAGATAAACTTCAATCACTCTTTACTGCTGTACTGCAAGTTGAAGTGATATCACCCCCCTCCCTTTTTCTCCCCAGCAGCCAAACAAAAGAACAATGGGAAGGTAACCAGATAGCAGCTCCCTAACACATAACAGCTGTCTGGTAGATCTAAGAACAGCACTCAATAGTAAAAACCCATGTCCCACTGAGACACATTCAGTTACATTGAGAAGGAAAAACAGCAGCCTGCCAGAAAGCATTTCTCTCCTAGTGCAGGCTGCTAGGAGAGAAATGCTTTCTGGCAGGCTGGGGCAGCTGGGAAATTGACAAAATATCTAGCCCCATGTCAGATTTCAAAATTGAATATAAAAAAATCTGTTTGCTCTTTTGAGAAATGGATTTCAGCGCAGAATTCTGCTGGAGCAGCACTATTAACTGATTCATTTTGAAATTTTTTTTTTTTCCCATGACAGTATCCCTTTAAGCTTAAATCAGGTTAATGGAAAACCTGGGGGGAAAAATTACTGCTGACGTGTCACCAGTCTGGGATAAAAACAGCAGTGAATTTGGTCACTAGGGTGGAAGGTATTTTTCCTGTAACAAGTGTCATGTTGTGCTATAACTCCAGGCATCAGTGGCACAGTGGGACTCCAGGATCCTGAATCCTGGATATGTCAAACCAATAGTTTGCATATGGTTTTAGCTGTTTGTGTCCTAATGATAAAGATATATAAAAAGGGCAAGTCAACCCCAAAATAAAAATTTGCCTTATAAAAAAAAAAACACAATTCTAAGCAACTTTGCAATACACAAATTTTCTATGATTTTTAATTTTTTTGTATATGTATCAAAAGCAGTGTGTCACCAAAAGCAGCTGATTAACATACCTGTCTTTCCCGAGGAAACAAACTTTTGCAACAGTGTTTAAAAAGTAACAAGCAGGAGTTGAGCAAATGCTGCTTTTAATAGCAATCGTGTTTACAAATAACTTTAAATGCACTGACAATTGTTAATAAATATATATTGGAAAGTGGTTTAGAATTAATGTTTTCTTTTATTAGGCATATTTTTATTTTGGGGTTGACTTGCCCTTTAAAGATGATAGAGGCCCAGCCAAATGTATGTGGTAAAAGCAACAACCTCATCCAACACTTGCAGTTTATTTTTTTGTCATGGACCCCACAGCTTCAGTGTGTTTCAACAGACCTCACAGCTTTGCAAGAATGGGATGATGTATAATTAAACAATAACATGTTTTAGATTCTCAGTAATGTATTGCAATCATAATATTAAAGTCAATATATTTATTTTTAATATTGTGATTGTAATCACTTGGGCACAGTGCATGTGCAAATAGTGAGGCTTGCAAATGTTATGGTCCGTGGAGGTAAATGATCAAAGTGTCCAAAATAGACAAATCTCTCATTTCCAGTAGATAGTTTCATATCAGGTATCAATAGGTTTGTAAACGGTTTTACATTAGTAAAACTCACCTGGTTTATTTCCCCACGGAGAATTGGCATCTCTCTTCCATGCCACCAATCACAGTCACTGCAAAATGAACATTAGGAAACTTTAGTTTAAAGCCATGTAATCTTTAAATTCTTGTAGCTAAACCTTACCTTCTTTACTCCTGTGTAGAGAACTGATAAAATAGTTGCCCTTTACTCAGACCGTCCCCTAAAGTTTGGTCAGCTAAGCAGGCCCTAGCGTAAAGTATTGGCAACTAAAGGGAATCATTAGCATGGATTAGAAATAGTTTCCCTTTCCAGGGGTAAAGTATGTTCCTAGCAATTAAAAAACTGGCCAGGGGGTGACACTGTTCTAAAGAACATAAGATGGAGCACACGTGTTCTGGGTCCTTTCTGAGAGATTACTCCTGGGCAGGCAGGGGGGCTAGATTGGATGTAGGTTATGAAGGCCTAATAAGTGTTAAGGATATACTCTGTCGTAGATCACACTAGGTGTGATAGATAGGAGTAGGGCTAGCTAGTGAGCAGCTTGAGCTCCTCCAAGGAGATTTAGTGAGAATCAAAATTCTGTGTCCACTACCCCAGAATAGGGAGTAAGTGTATAAAATGTAGAGATTATTGTAGCTCACCTAGGTTCCATTCGAGAAGATTAAAAAAAAAAAAAAAAAATTAGGGGTGGAATTAGAGTTTAAATAATCCTCTGTTCAATATCTGGCCATGAGGTGCAAATTACTGACTGCTTGAAGCTATATTCCCAGGTATTTGCTGACTAATTGTATCTTATTTTATACAGCTACAATAGGAACGGAATGGGGGAAATTATATTAAGCAGTCTACAACTGCAAGATTACAAGTTTGGAGACAATTATGCCAGTCGGGTTACGGGCCAAATAAGGTTAAATCCCATAACAATATTGCCCTATGTATTGCCAGCTTTACAAATGGAAATATTGGTTAACAATTGTTGGCATACAGTCCTCTACACAAAAGCAAAGGTGACCAGATTAGCCGCCATAAAAGTTTAATTGATTTCATATGATCAGCATATTCCCTGTCCTCAGGTGATAAATCAGGCAGAGAAGCCTCCTTTGAGGTCCATAGACTTTGTATACATATCTGCTATTCTTACATGCAAGCTACCGAATACCCACATTTGTGAGTATCCTCTGTGGACTCAAACAGGGGAATGGCTAAAATACTGTTTCATATCTGAAATTGAGTGAACAGCAGTTCTGAAAAGCAACTTTTTCTATGAGCAGCATAAGGGTATCAGCACACTCAACAAAGATTGTCTCTGGCAAAGGTACACATGCCGCCATTCTTCTCTTCAAACCGAAGCAGTCCACAGAGCTTTTGATAAGGTAAAATAATCATTATACACTTACAACTGGGAAAGGCTATCAATAGCCACAAGCTCATGGTTATCATTCACTTTATCAACTTTAGTTGGCATTTTAAAGCAATATGGGTGGGTCAGCAGCAACAAAACAGAAGGAAGGATAGCATTTTTTGCAATTATTGTAGCAGGGGCAGAATTTACAGTGTATTTACCAATGTGAAGATAGATGAGGCTGGCAGAACATCCTTACACAAAAAGTAGTACAATAAGTAACTGGAAAACAGTGGGAGACAATATTAGGCTGGACTGTCCCAAGTCATCAGAAATGTATTCATGAAAGAATATATACTGGGAAGCAGTACTTTACAGGTAGCAATGATAATGTAGTTAAGGCATCACATATCCCAAAAAAATAATAAACATTTTATTTTGCATTTCACACAGCAGACAAACATCCCACGGTTGTGCCCCCTGGAGGGAAACTTCCTTTGCACTCGAGGCAGCTGTCAATACCTCCTCTCAAGACTTTGACTGCATCAAATACTTTCAATTCACACTTGCAGCATCTTGTTTCAACAATCCACACACCCTCGCCTCCAAGCAAAACAGATATTTTACCCCTGTCATAACAGAGGGACTTTCCGAACAAACAGCCTGTTATAAGGCCAAACTTATGATGCCAGCAGTTGGGAGATTTCAGAACACACAAAACAGCAAAGGGGTTGTTCACCTTCCAACACTTTTTTCAGTTCAGTTGTGTTCAGATAGTTCACCAGAAATAAAGGTTTTTTTCCACTTGCAATTATCTATTTGTGACCATTTTTCTAATTTTGAAGTTTTTCATTATTCTTATCTTTGTACAGCAGCTCAGGGAGGGAATCACTGATGGTAAACTGTTCTAAATTGACATTATTTGACACATTTCTTATCTTTAGCCCTGCTGAGCAGAATGACATTATAGACAGCTGTTAAAATTGATACAATGGTTGCTAATATTCCACAGATGCTGCTGAGCAATGTATATACGAATGTAGCAAATTGTAACAGTTCAGAATCTGCACCTGGATTAATGAGCGGCAAAACACCAGAAACAATTAAGTGGTGGTTCACCTTTAAATAAACTTTTAGCATGTTATATAATTGCCAATTCTAAGCAACTTTTCAGTCAGTCTTCATTATTTTAATTTTTTATAGGTTTTTAATTATTTGCTTTCTTCTTTTTCTGACTCTTTCCAGCTTTCAAATAGGGGTTACTAACCCAATCTAAAAACAAATGCTCTGTAAATCTACAAATGTATTGTTATTGCTACTTTTTATAACTCCTCTTTCTATTCAGGCCTCTCCTATTCATATTAAAATCTCTTATTCGTATAAATGCATTATTGCTACTAGATTGCTAAAATTGCAAACTGGAGAGTTGCTTGATAAAAAGCTAAAAGAACTCAAAAAACTGAAAACCAAATTGTCTCAGAATATCATTATCTGCATCATACTAAAAGTTAACTCAAAGGTGAACAACACTTTTTAAAGGAGAACTAAATCCCCCCATGTGATAAGTCCCCACTGATACCCCACCCTGCCGCGGAGGAGGACCAGTGGGGACTTATCACCATGGGGGGGTTTAGATCTCCTTTAAGGGCAGAGACACACGCTGCTATTTCGGGACATTAGTCATACAGCAACAAATCGCTTCTTCTTCGGGCGACTAATCTACCGAACTGCCTTCCCACCGGCTAGAATGTAAATTGCCGGCGGGATGGCACTCGGAACTCTTTCTTTTCCTTAGTCTCCCAAAGTTGCCTCATGACGAAACTTCGGGCGACTAAGGAATGCCGAATGTAATCCGAGGCAGTTCGGGGAGATTAGTTGACCGAAGAATTGAGTTTTCGCTGGTCAGATATTTGCCTTTGTTTTCTAACAGTTGAAATCTAATTGCCGATTGGTCAACATCACCGGTTATGTTTCACTGCACATTTTACACAGCATGATAAATAGGCCCCTACATTTTAAACTTCAGTTTTGGAAAACCCAAAAAAAAAAAAAATATTTTATTTATAGTGATCAATCTTAAAATAACTTAACTGAAATTGTATTTTGAAGGTGAACAACCCATTTAATATCGTCCTAAACCTCATCAACCCACACCCCATCCAAAAAAAAAAGTACCCAAGTCTGCAACTGGCAACTCAAAGGGGCTGAATTTCCTAACTCAGCAGCTACTAAAAGCCTGATGTTGGTGTTGTATTGTAATTCGTCATCATCTGGGTTTGCACAAGTCTGATCCAACATCAGGGCTGTCACCTGGCTGGTATTTTATACTAATTCTACACGCCCCACAAACGACAGGTTTTCTACCAGTTGCAGAGCTGAAGTCCCTAACAGATAGTTAGTATGTACTACACTATATAATAGTCAATAGTCAATTCAAGAGTGGGTGGCTGCTCAATAGATACATTCTAATTGAGCTGGTTACACTATCCCTCCCCATGTCAAGGCTAAACAACACGAGAGATAAGGCTATTAGAAGAGTTCGGCCCGCAGGTTGAAAGTCCTGGTACACAAATTAGTTTAACGATTACCGTCATCAACAAGAAACAGCAGGGAGAGATAAAGACAAGTGCTAGATTATCCCCCGCCAGAATGGTCGCTCAAATACACACCGTGGATCCCATTGAGCCGCTACCGCACGAACCCTCTTCACAGGCCTCTTCTGAACCTGCTGAGTAGACAGAACCGGAAACAAGACATCTTGATGCACCCAGCAACCAAAACCCCCAAAGAGCCAATCAGCGGGAGGCGCCCATGTTGCTACACCTTTACAAGGAAGCAGGAAATGCGCTAATAACCACACACCCCTGTTTCATGTTATGATAGCATTCCAGCCGCCATATTGGTGCACTCGCGGTGCGCTCACAGCGATAAGTGTTAACGAGATTGTATACGCGCTAATGACACATTAAAAGCGAGACACCCGTAATATTATTATATGTCTTTGGTTACCAACCTGCATAGCTACTAAGGTCGTCACCAGCGAAGACGATATTCTCTGTGTCTCACGAAGAGCCTGCACAACAGCAATCCCAACCCCTACAGCGAGACAGCCCCAACCTCAAGGTGCAGCAACATGGCAATCCCAGCTACTTTCTAGCCCCGCCCTTTCCCTGTTGACCACTCACACGGGCACTGCTGTTATCACACTGTCAAAGTGAGCCAATGGGAACGCTGAAGAGTTACATGTTATGAGCATGCGCAGCACGGGTAACTTTTTTATAAGTTTTATCTGCAGTGGGAGGTTTATTGTTGGTAGTACTAAAGATCATGTTTACCTTTATTTGCCATGTTATATGACTTGTTTTGATGAACTTTTCAGTTAGTCTTTATTGTTTTTTTTAAATAATTAGCCTTCCAACATGCAACTGGGAAATGCTGTCTTGTACCACAACATAGACTAACTGAGGGTTATTGTTCATTACTTATCTTTATCTTCTGTTCTTCTATTATTGACTTCCAAAATGCTACTTTATTGATAATAAGCCCTGGCAACCAGATAGCACTTAAAATGCTCAAAAGACTTTGGAGTTGCTTTACAACAATGGATAGGTAAAAAACATACCACCCAATATTTTGGAAATAAAATTTTTGACCACGCCCATTTTTTCACGACCACTTCTCCCAAGTGACATGTTATCTTATATTGTTACAATTACTTATTTGCGTATCTCAAATTGTTACAAAAGTATCTTATCTGATGCTGTAACTGTTCTGGGTTCTCTGCCAAAAGCCAATTAAGTTAGAAACTTTGTTTCTTTTTCTGGCTGTTCAGTGCAGAGAAAAACAGGACTTTCCAGTACAAATGAGGGACTGTGGGTTGAGCTGTCAAAAGAGGGACTGTCCCTCTAAAAACGGGACAGTCTGGAGGTATGCAAAAAAGACCAATTGCAAATAGTCTTAGAATACGCTTCTTTACATCATATTAAAGTACATATTAAGGTGAATTGAAGAGTACAATAATTCTGTGCCAGCTACTTTTCATGTGTGCATGGGTAATTGTGCACTTATGCAACGTAGCCAGGGGCACAGGTCAGAATCCAGCAAGGAGCCTAAATCTATATGATAAAATATGATAGATATATTTTAATATGTGCTATAAAGATCTATTAAAGAAACCATAAAGGTCAAATATGCATGTCCCCTTGACTAGGGAATGCTTTTGAAATGGTCTAAACGGTATGTGTGTTTTAAAGGAGAAGGAACGGTGAAATCAATGGATGGTGACAAAAGTTAGGCACCCCCCAGTTATTGTAGGCACTTACCTGATAACCTGGGCTAGTTCACATATTGGAGCTCACTTTACACAGTGAGGCTGTCTTGTGGAAAGGTATTTAATTGTAATGAGAGCATTAGGAAGGTTTCTCTGATCAGGGCAACAAACAGGAAGGTACCTTTCTGTGTTAGGAACTGCCAGAGGGGCTGGGGTGCTGCCAGACACTGCAAAGAGCAGAGGGAGTCTTGACCAGGTGACTGAGTCAAAAGTGATTGAGGAAAGCCAGAAGACGAGACAATAGCTGCAGCAGACTTACACACTAATGCCATTTTTAATAGCAGAAGCAATGCAGTCTACAGGATCTACTACAAGACTACAAGATACATAAAAGGAAAACTATACCCCCTGAACAATGTAGATCTCTATAAACATATAATGCATAAATCAGCTCATGTGTAAAACCCTGCTTCAAGCAAAAAAAAACATTTTCATAATAATATACTTGTTTAGCAGTATGTGCCATTGGGTAATCATAAATAGAAAATTGACATTTTAAAAAATAGGGGCTCCTAAGATTCATGGTGCACGAAAAACAAATTAAACAAATCATAGGTTAGGTCACATGAGCCAGTTAACAGATTGCTTCTTCCTGATACAGATACACAAATAAAGGCAAACTTCCATCAAGTTGTAGAAATCAAGTAGAAAAAATCTTTTCTACTTGATTTCTACAACTTGATGGAAGATTGCCTTTATTTGAGTGCCTGCTACAGATTTGTTTACAGTTGTCCGCTCCCCATGCTGAGGGCTCAGGGCGGTGCACATTGGCCACTTCCTATATGAGTAAACACTCCACTCTATGAAAACCCCTTTTTTATCTAACCACAATCTGTTTACAATGTTGGGAAAAGGAGCCGCAGAGTGAGGACCAAATGAACTAGCCAAGGCGGTCCTCTATCCGACACGAAAACCAAACCTGTCCAATTGGCAGCTGCCGAATTTTCGACCAGGTATCAGTCAGGTGGGTCCATTGGAGGCCTAAAGGACCCAAATTGGCAACTTAAATCTGTCTGTGTATAGCCACCTGACTTCTTTTTGACAGTCTAGCTGCAGCTACATCCTGGCTTGAGCAGTAAGGCTCAGAGTGACCTCTAGTGGGGATCTGGAGGCTGCAATCATATTCATGGTTATGATTCTTACGTGCTTCTTTCTGAGAGATACTGGTTTTAAAAGTGTTAGAAGGCTATGAAACGTGTAATGAACATGCAAATTTTGGATTAACTTTCAGTATATTATAAAATAGACTGTTATTAACAACTTTTCAGATGCTTTTAATTTTTTGAAGTTTGTTAAATTATTGCTATTTCCCCTTGCACTTCTGCTACTCTCCAGAGCAACCAAAAAAGTTTAGCATTTCGAGGCTACAATTCTGATCTTACACTTCTTACACACCAATTAGACCGCTCCCAGCAAACACCCCCCATACGCTGCTCGGTGTGCTCCTTGTTGGGCTTGAGATCCCTGTGGGATCTGTAATAAACCTGCCTTCTCCTTGAATGGAGTGCTGTCTCCTTCTTTGGTTCTGGTGTACAATTCTGATGTTGTTACTTTTTTTTTTCTATTAATATCATATGCTATTCATCCTCTGGCCTGTCATTCAGATCACTGCGTGATTGCTCAAATAAAATGGACTGTAGCAACCAGATCAAATTCCAAAAGGGAGACCTACTGTACAAAATTTCAAAATAATTTTAAAAAACATAAAAATGTTGATTGTCACAGAATACCTTTGTCTACATAATACTAAAAGCTAAGTTCAAGTTGAATGCTTCCTATCTTGCATCCGGAAACAAATAGTCCGCCGTAATGTGATTTATTTTGTCCGATACCTTAGGGAGCATAAGGAAAGAAACTGCAGCCTGAAGAGCCATATTTATAATCTCACATTCAATGGATTATAAAAGGATAAAATGGAAGATGGGTTCAAGAAAAGTTGTAATCTGGGAGGGATCAGAAGAGGGGCTGCACCAAATTTTGCAAATTTTTGCATCTAGTTGAAGCCCCATTTGTGGTTCAATAATTGACCAGCGCCACATTAAAAACACCTGAAAATTTCCACTTCCGCCTCCATTCCACCTCTTTGAGAAATAAACCCTAAAAAATGAATATGATTAGAAATGTAGTATTTTATATATTGAACTTAAAGCATCAACCTAAAGGTTTAGCTTTTCTGTAACAATTAGCATCCAGGCTTTAAAGGGGTTGTTCACCTTTGAGTTAACTTAGCATGATGTAGGTAGAGACAATTTGCAGTTGTTTTTTTTTAGTATTTGTGGTATTTGAGTTATTTGGCTTTTTATTCAGAAGCTCTCCAGTTTGCAATGTCAGCAATCTGGTTGCTAGGGTCCAAATTACCCTAGAAACCATGCATTGATTTGAATGAGAATATGGAGTATTAATAGGGGAGGGTCAGAACAGAAATATGAGTAATAAACAGTAACAATAACAATAAATTTGTAGCTTTAAAAAGGATTTCTTTTTAGAGGTAGACAGTGACCCCCTTTTGAAAGATAGGAAAAGTCAAGAGAAAAAGGCAAATAATTCATAAACTATAAAAAAAAAAATAATGAAGACCAATTAAAAAGTTACTTAGAATTGGCCATTCTATAGCATACTAAAAGTTAAACTGAAGATGAACCACCTATTTAAAAGGTGTTATGGGAGCTCATATTGTCAGCAAAAATAAGGGGTCATTGCAATTATCAAGCAGAACATGAGCTTCACATGTCATAGAAGCTGATGCTACAAGGCTGATTTTTAAATTTTTAATACAAATTGTACTGTAATAAAAATTTTACTTTTATTTTCTATTTATACAGTATATTATCTGTCCCTTAGCTCAGGCAACAGACAGCAGCCCATAGCATGTGCTGTATAGCCCAGTGCATGTGCTACTAGGGGAATATTTGGAGGTACAGTTCTTCAATGCTGAAGGGCTGTAGTGGTTGGTCCAGAACCCCAAAACATAGTGTAAGGAATTTCTACCCTATATATTTACTAAGCTTTAGTTCTCCTTTAATAAATGCTGCTGGCTGCTGCCAATAAATCAGTATCTGAGTCATAGCGGAGTGGTCACTTGCCAGCAAACTGGGATGGGAGGGAGGGATCTTTTGCTGGAGCAATGTGTTGCAATGTGTAGGGATGAACAGAATGCACCTTTGTGAAAGATTAGGCCAAATACGGAAACTAATCCAAAACCTAATTAGCATATGTAAATTAGGGAAACAAGAGGGAAAGAGAACCTTGTGTGGTTAAAAAAAATGTTCACTTCCTTGTTTGTGTTATGAAAAGTCACATGATTTTTTGGTTCGGTCAGGCACTTGGAATCAGCCCAATCCAAGCCCTGTAGTTAACTTTCACCCTTTTCTTTGCTCATTACTCCCTCTCTCTGTGTTTCAATCTCTTAGTCTTTCTCTCCTTTTTAGCTGTATATATTTACTGGTACCATCTCTTTCCAGGCTTTACCTCCATGCATAATCGTCTGCTAAGGGATTCAGTTTGAAGGTCTGTTAAATGTATCTGACATCAGTTTGAAGGTCTGTTAAATGTATCTGACATTAGGGGGCTGATTCACTAAGCTCGAGTGAAGGATTCGAATGAAAAATACTTCGAATTTCGAAGTATTTTTTGGGTACTTCGACCATCGAATTGGTTAAATTCGTTCGAAGTCGAACGAAATCGAACGAATCGAACGAAAAATCGTTCGACTATTCGACCATTCGATAGTCGAAGTACTTCCCCTTTAAAAAAAACTTCGACCCCCTACTTCGGCAGCTAAAAGCTACCGAAGTCAATGTTAGCCTATGGGGAAGGTCCCCATAGGCTTGCCTGTGATTTTTTGATCGAAGGATTTTCCTTCGATCGTTGGATTAAAATCCTTCGAATCGTTCGATTCGAAGGATTTAATCGTTCGATCGGACTGAAAATCCTTCGATCGATCGATCGCAGGATCAGCGCTAAATCCTTCGACTTCGATATTCGAAGTCGAAGGATTTCAATCCGAGGGTCGAATTTCGAAGTATTTTTAACTTCGAAATTCGACCCTTAGTGAATCGGCCCCTTAGGGTCGAGTTTAAATTCGAATTCAAATTTTCGAGTTTTTTGATGGCCAAAACTGTGAAATTTGACTAGGGAACTGTTAAAATTCTATTTGAGTTTTTTTAAATATTCAAATTTGATTTTCAAGATTTATCATATACTGGCCCTTTAAGAACTCAAATTCGACTATACGCCACATTAAACCTGCCGAATTGCTGTTTTAGCCTATGGAAGACGTCCTGGGATCAATTCGAGTTGTTTGCAGCCTTCCTGACATTCAATGTTTTCAGATGAAAAACTCGAATCTAATTCGTTTTGAGTTTGCAGGCCGATCCTAATTACCCAAGTTCCAAAAATTAGATTTTTTTTTTTTTTTGTTAAATAAATTGCAATTGGTCAAATTTCGAGTTCATGGAGAGCTTTTAAATAACTCCCATGAATTTGAAATTCAACCCTTGATACATCTGCCCCTTAAATTTAAATATTTAGTAATAAATTGCCTGCCTATATAGTATGTTTCCTGTATGCAGTGTTTTGTTTTTTATTTTCTTGAGCTAATGTTCACAGGGCACTATCAATATCCTTTCACTTTATATATTCCAATGTATATTTATTTTGCCGCAGCTTGGACTTACCTGTTCCTATATGGAAATGATATGTTTCAATAACTACACAGCCATTTGGGAAGTGGATATACCAGTTTTTGCTGTGCTTCAGAGTTTAGATTAATTTTCTGCCTTTACAGAGGTTCTGCAGCAGCTTTGGCCTTTGCAGCACTTTCCTCTGTAATGTACATGTAATCTTCAAATCATTGAAGTCTCACCAGCCCAGGGCTACTTGCCTCTCTGCCACCCAGGCTGGCCTATTCCAGCTGCTACTCTCCAGTGCTTTTCACACACATGTGTCAGTGAGTGCTCCCTGTCTGCTCACGTTAATGCGCTCCGACAGCTGGACACTGATAATTAAGGTTGCCTGGATACCGGAAATGACAACCAATGCAAGCAGCGTACTCGGATAGTTAGGACTCTACCCCGGGGTAATAGGGCAGAGCTTTATAACTGGACAATGGACTCTACTGCTCTGACTTAGGAATCAAACAGCGTTTTTAATAACAGCAGCGTTACACTTATATCTTTACTTCTTGCAAATCATATCCTACACAGGCAACAGATACATCTACTTTCTTTCATTTTACATACGTAAGTCATCTATGTAGGTCATTTACAGTATCATGATAAAAGATCCTGAAGGTTGAATATTAATATCCTATTCACTCTGGCAGATATATTATCAAGGTGAGATGAATAATCAGTTGTGCTTTTGCCCAGGCATTTTCAGTTTTCTCATATTATTCTCATATTTTTGACATCAACTGTAATTCCATAGGGCATGTTCTGCTGCAACTGCTTATACAAGTGGTGCGTGTGCTGACCCAAACCTTTGCCATACTGCGTAATGCTTAGGTCACTGGAAAAAATGACCAGCTCACTAACTGGCTAACTTTTCTTTTAAATAGAATATTCAGATTGAAAAGGCCTTTTTGCAAGCTAAAGAATGAAGAAATGGAATCAAAACCCACTGCAATACTGACAGTAGTGTGTAATGCTACTGGGCGGATATAAACACCCAACAAAGCTACTTGGCCAAATGATGTTCAGCTGGTGACTTTAAGGGGGGATTCCCTATAACTCGAATTTATCTCATTTTTATTAAAACAAAGTCAACAAAACTCCCCTTCACATATGTAACTCATTCATCAAAAAATCAGCTCAAAAAAGTAGTTGCTGGAAAAGTCTTGACAAAACTGTGCGACACTTCAAATCATACGAATGTCAAGAAACATTTTCAAATTATAAAAGGGAGATATGCCATTGACTTCTACATGGCCTCGACAGGTTTTAGATGGAGTATTTTCAGATTCAGATTTTTAGCAGCTTTCCATGTTTTTCATTCTTTGTACCCTGTTCCCCAAGTGAGTGCCCAAAGGTACAGTATGCTATTGAATGAATACACAAGGGATGGTCAGGGGCACTTAGGTGTACTCTCTCCCACCCCCTAACCATGCCCTAACTTGCCCATCATTTAGACATTTAAGGTGAGCATACACAAGCTGATAAAAGATGCAGACTGACTGAGGCAGAAGCTTGTCTACCTGTGTAGCCCTGCAGCGAGCCTACCTGGCAGATATCTGGCTGAAAATGATCTACATGTGGATTGTACAGGTTTGACTTTACCATCGGATCACAGACTGCATCTGCATTTTGATATAGTCCTTGATCCAACTGCCTCTGATCATTGGCCCTCGGGCCCTGTACTTATAGCCCCTGGCACTGTACTCTGCACCTCATATAATTTTGAGGCCCTTAGTTCTCTTGCTCTTGTGTCAGGAGAAATAATAAATGGTCCCTATATATTTTGCCTTATTAGAGCAGAACCAGCTAATGACCAAACATATAAATAAATCCAGAGGTGGTTGAGGAAGGTGATGATGTCCATTTCTCAAAGCAAATATACAGAGAAGAAATGCTCTTATGCATCCCAATAAAAAACTAAATTGCTAAAGGCTACAATAAAATAAGTGACTTTAGGTACAAGTAATCTACCACAAATAAACAGATGAAACCACTGGATGCAATGAAAAAAGCTGGACACCATGTTTTCAATGAGCCTTCATAAACAAATACTGCAATGCACTGGAAACATCTGAATGCCTTACCCCATTAAAAAATCTCTTTTGGAACACATTTATAGTAAATGCATTGCACGTTGAATGCAGGAAAAACACATTAAAATGTCCATGAATCCATGCCCTAAGGCAGGGGTAGGCAACCTGAGGCTCCGGAAGCCTCATGCGGCTCTTCATCCTGCTTGCTGCAGGTCGGCTATACAGCCCGTGCACCTGCTGGTGGCTGTTTGAGTGTGTGACCGGGGTAAGTTAACGGTTATCTTACCGCAGTCGTACACTCAGGAAGAGTCCAGCAGGTGTGAGGGCTGTATAGACGTCCCAGGAGTGACAAGAACGAGCCGCAGCAAGATGATTCATCATGGTCCTTACCGCGGTCACAAACTCAAGACAATAGAGGGAAGATCGGCATTGAACTTCAGAAACATAATTTACATTAAACAGATGAGAAAACTAGCATTTAATAGGGCTATTCAGTGTTTAATTTATTTCAAAGTAGGCCTACACATACACACTGAACTTCTGTTTGTTGTATTCTGTTGTTGTAACAGTTAAAATTTAAAAAAGGTTAAAACTTTTAAAAGTTTATAATCTGTTTTATTTTTTCTAGCTCCAGACTATTTTTCTTTAGTGGAAGAGGGGGCAAAATGGCACTTTAGATAGTAAAGGTTGCTGACCCCTGCCCTAAGGGATGAACCAAATGTATGTATGCATGTGTCTATATTGTTATTGACACAGTGCTACTTGTATACAGAGTGCTGTACATTTAAACAATAAAATAATAGAACTTACTGGGAACAATACAACAATAGAACATTAATATATACAATATAATAAATTACATTCAGGGTGAAACGTTACATTTTAATAGACAAACAGGGAGGACATCCCTGCTCTGCAGAGCCCTCTAGAGCTTACAGTCTAAAGCCATACACATTCAGATTTTATCATACAAAGTGAACGTTTTAATGCAACGATGTAAAACTAACATCCAGATTTAAATTGCAAGTAGGAAAAATAAATCAGGCAATGTTATGGCCATTTAATTGACAGACAATCATAGGAAAGTTATGTCCTGGAAATAGTAGTGACAGTTACCAATGAATAACGTCAGAACTTCAGGCAATGCATGCAAAGATAATATCGTTATCCAAGAGAAATTTTCTAACCTGTCTAATCAAGTAAATGAGCGATCGCCATGGCACGAAAATTGTCAAGATGATTATTTGGAGCCCACACACAGTCAGAAAATCTTATGATATCAGCGTATGTGTGGTTAGCTTAAGCGGGCCATTTTTTGGTGTTACTGTTCTGATTGCTCGTGCTTTAAAGTGGACCTGTCACCTACACATAAAAAACTGCACAATGAAAGTCCTTTCCAAATTAAACATGGAACCCCAAAAATTTTTTTCATTAAAACATCCATACCTGTTATAAAGGTGTTTAAATATCTAAACTGTCATTCAAATATTACCTGCCCCGCCTCTATGCCCGTGGTATAGAGGAGGGACAGTCAATTACTTTCACTTTCCATTCAGCACTTTCTACATGTCACTGCTCTCCTCAGATTCCCCCTTCCCTCCTCAGGCTCTATATTTGTGTAGGGTACTGCACATGGACATTAGGTCCCTCATTCTGGTTCATACACAAGATTTTGTGTGACACAATTTCCCTTAATAACTGTGTCCACAAAATGGCAGCTGTCTGCTTGCTGTGATTGTATAATTCCAAAACAGAAGGAAACAAAATTTAAATAATAAATACAGTGTAAGTAAAGTTTATTTTGCTCAACTAACATGATAGAAAAGAATTTGAAATTATTTCTTAGGGTGACAGGTCCCCTTTAATGAAACCCCATGTTTCCTAACTCACGCTGGGTTTCATGCAGAAAAAGCTTGACAGTCTCATAGGTTTTCCCGAAGGGGCTTTTTTATTGGATAAAAACTTCAGCATCTTTTAGTTGCCAAAGTTTTAATTCATTCCGTAAACCCAGTGAGGTTTTTAGGAAACTCATGTGGGGTTTCATTAAAGATTGGTCCTGCCGAAAAGTACAAACAATCCTAAATGGGCCCTTGATGGTTATTTCTCAGTTGTTATTATCCTATATTTATATAGCACTGTCATGTTAAACAGAGTTATTCCATCATTTACATTAGCCTGTGTCTCATTAGAGCTTACAGTCTAAGGTTCCTATCATTTCACACAACATACTAGGGTCAATTTCATAAGGAGACAATTATCCTGCCTGTATTTATTTGAAGTGTGAGATAAAACTATAGAATAGTTGGAGTGTGAGAGAAAATTATAGAATAACCATATACACTACATGTTTAAAGGTATGAGGGCATCTGCATGTCCAATACCTCATTCCCAAACCAAAGGTATTTATCTGAAATCTGCTGCTATAGCAGCCTCGAAGGCCGGAACTAAGGGTAGTCAGAAGAGGCATGTGCCTAGGGTGAAGCTTGGTGGGTGCTAAGTACATACTTCATATGCAGCCGGTACATATTTTTTGGACATATAGATTATTTTTAATATGTAAAGCATGTGCCAGGCAATTAGAAACAGAAATAATTACGTCCCTGCTCTTATAAACTGTCTAAATGAGTTGTGAAACTACCAATAAAATATGGGCAAGGGAATATGCATAGATCAATCGATTTTTTTTTGTTTAAAGTAAATTTGCCAAGATCAGTCACACTTCCATTGTACTTTCATGTTACTTAAGGTCCCCACAGACGTAAAGATTTTTCGTTGGTGAACAATCGATTTTAGTGCTATCCGACCAATCAAATTATTGTGAGGTTAGTGGGAATCGAACGATCGTGCATCATGCGATTTGTCGTCCAACATCTGTCAGAAAATTGATCGGCCAGGTTAAAAAAAAAATTATCGGTCCCAGTGCAATCTATCTATGTTTGCAGGGCCAAGCAGGCAGCTACCCTCTTCCTGGCAATATCGCTTGAAATGGTCTTTTTAGTTGATGGACAAATCGTACACTTAAACGATCGTTTTGAGATAATCGTGGTCTCACGATAACGAAAAGATCTTTCAAAAATCTTTACATCTATGGCCAGCTTTAGTCTTGGTGTACTCACACAATTTCCTTTGTATTTGAGTAGAGAATCGCAAAATTGTCTTTGACCTAGAATCAATGTATGTACTTCATCTTAAGTTGTCCTTTTATCATTGTATCTCCTTTGTACACAGTCCCTGAGCCTGAAGCAAGGGAAATGGGTGCATATGCTGCATGAGATCTCTCAAGGTAATACACTACCCAAGTATTTTCTTGTACAGAGGACTGCACTGCCAGACCTTCTTGTTCAGTTATATTTCCACATTTCAACCTGATGCTTTCCAGCAATTTTTAAGGTGTGACTCCCTCCATTAGCTGCTCTTTAGGGATGCTGGTACCTGTAGTTGAAGTCTGAAGATCATGGTATTACAATCCCTGACACCAGCTGGCAATTATGAATATAACGATATCATTAGAAACATATCTATAAACCTACTGTAAAGTTTCTTTAACTTGAATTTGATTCCACACCATTCATGGTGATCATATGAGCAGGCAAATATAAATCAAAGTACACAAGATGTGGTTTGGTGGCCCAATGACAATAAGCTATGGAGATATGTGTAGTGAAGAAGTCAAGGACAAACAAAGCCTGCAGGAGGGAGGGAGTATGGCAAGGAGAAAAAACAGGAGCTTGTAGTCAGAGGCCTTTCAGACAGCCAAGGGGAGACACGTTTTCATTATGTGGCATCTCAACTGTGTGGAAGGAATGATATTTCTGTAACTTTTAATTACTCAGTAACAGAAATGAAATAGAGTAGGACGTGTTCGTCTTGTTTTCTGCAGTAATACAGTATCCCTTTTCTTCCTGTGCAAACAGTTAATATTTTATTTTTGTTAGCACATAGCAGACCCTCCCTACTTCACTTTCCACTACTAAACAATTTTAATTATATTTAATGGTAACTTGGTTAGTGATCTTTCTGGATTTCAATAAAAGTTCTTTAACATATACACATATACACTAAGTTATACAATATGTATATACATATACAGGTATGGGACCAGTTATCCAAAATGCTCAGAACTAGATGGCTGCAATCTACTAGAAAATCATTTAAACCCATTAGGATTTTTTTGCCTCCAATAAGTATTAAGTAATGAGTATTAATTACATCATAGTTGAAATTAAGTGAAAGGTTCTGTTTTGTATTACAGAGAAAAAGGTAATAATTTTTTTAAAATTTTAATTATTTGATTAAAATGTAGTCTATGGGAGATGACCTTCCTGTAATTCAAAGATTTCTGGTTTCCAGATTACAGATCCCATACCTGTACCAAACTTTAGTTAGCTGTGTAACAGCTAAATATGCTTGTGTTGCAATAAATACAGTATGTGTGACCTAGACTTTATATTACAATGCCAGCAGAAATGTAAGAGAAAAGAAACTGAATTGAAATCAGCATCACAGTAGAAATATGAATAACTTCAACTGTGAAACAGGCAAGGGCAATGTAAAACACAAGTCTACTATATCAACAATATATTGAGGATGCTTAAAGGAGTATTTAACCCTAGAAATGCATATAACTAGAAACGTCATATTTTATATACTGAACTGACTTAACCAGCCTAAATGATCAGCATCTCTATAGAAGTAATGATTCAGGATATCATAGTTGTGCACAGGAACTCACCATCTTAGATTTTGCAGGAGTGTCAGTGATACCTCACATGCTCAGTGTGGTCTGGACAGCTGTTGAGAAGCTAAGCTTAGAGGTCGTCACAAATTATCAAGCAGAAAATGAGGTTTGACTGTCAAATAAGATGATGCTACAGGGCTTATGATTACATTCTGATTCAGGTTGGTGACAGCAATACAGTGCATATGTTGTGAATCAGTAGAAAGAAAATGGGGAGCTACTGGGGCATCTTTAAGGCACAGATTATCCCTGCTAAAGGGCTGTGGTGGCATTGGGCTGGTACAGAACCCCCCAAAAAAATAAGGTGCAACATTTATAACCTAGTTCTTTGTTGCGTTTTTGTTCTCGGGGGGGGGGAGGGTTTTTGCGCTGACTGGGTTTCCTTCTCCTTTATGCTAAACATACAGTCAAAGCTCCTGAATAAAACAACCTGTGTAGGGTTGTAGTTATTAGCCTGTTTAGGGTATGTTGTTACAGTGAAACTTCAATTAGTATAAGCCTATGGCTTCCAGTGCATGCTGGGAGTTATAGCTACTGTAGCCATCTCACTTTACTGGACTTCCTACACAACAGCTACAGTCCCTTAGGAGAGGCAATTCTGCACTGTTACATGTATTTCTGTGCTGCCTATATATTTGTGAAGCTTGATGGGGCTGAATTTCAGCCCAGTGCTGCCATAGACACGGGCCCTTGAGTGCCTGTATGGTTAATAAGGCCCTGGTGCTTGACTGAGCTTTTCCAAGCTCTTCCTGCTGATATCTGCTGATCTGGGGAGCCAATCCTTGCCTCCAGTAGACACAGATATTTTTAGGACCATATATACTGTATAAGCGAGGAAAAAATAAACATATATAAGTCACAGCATAAAGTTCAAACCTGGGACATGTGGGTAAGTATACATAAAAGTTTCCAATCATTGGGCAAAAGGTTATAATATATTGCTACATTTTAAACTATGTGACTTTCACAGGAGCAATTGCAAACATAGAAACACAATATAATACAGGCTAATCAAATAAAAAAAAAGATCTCCCTCCCACACTGCTCTCTCTCTTTCTCTTTGATCCATGGATTTTGATACACTGGTTTGCACCAAATATGAATATATCCTGTTTGCGACCAATGTGCTGCC
Source organism: Xenopus laevis (assembly GCF_017654675.1). Classification (NCBI taxonomy): domain Eukaryota; kingdom Metazoa; phylum Chordata; class Amphibia; order Anura; family Pipidae; genus Xenopus; species Xenopus laevis. Next base: position 112,917,202 of record NC_054377.1, on the reverse strand, counting down.
TTTACTCCTCACTATGTCCAAGCCCCAATGTCAGTGTCTGGCTGGAGCCTGTCAGATCACAGCAGTGTAAAGGAGCAGCCAAGACCCAGCAAGCTGCACATACAGGTTTCTCCCTGCAGATGGATCAAGCTCCATCCCTCCACAACCACCTCCCATCCCTTCCAATCATCCTCCCATGAACAGAGCTCTCACTTGCTCACAGAGTTTGTTGAGAGAGGACATCCCTTCCCAGGAAGGCAGCAACAATAGGGTGAAACATGTGTTGAACCAAGAAGATTGAGTAAAGAGGCAAACAACTGCAAACTGTAGGAAAGCAATTAATACAAACAAGAGAGGAAATTAACTACAAGAAAAAAGGAAAAATAATGGAAAATGAAAATATAAGAACAAAACCACTAATTTAAAATATCAAGTAGAAAGTGTAACCTTGAAGAAGAAGAATAGTATCATTATCAGAAGATTCTTACAATAAGGAATAAAAAGCAAAGCAAATACAGATCCAAAGGGATTGTGTCTTCCTCAATCGTGTTTCTTTCTGATGTTTCAGGATAAAGCATTTTCTCTAGCACCGAATTTGTGCCCAAGAACATTCTATTTCTGACTTCCTAAGGAAAAACATTTGAATTTCTTAGATTAATATTTTAAGCAGGCTTTCTATCTAAAAAGTTCTGTTCCCTGTAAAGCTGATACTGAGGACGTTCCGCATGGAGTGGCTTATATATCTGGGGTTTTGCTGGCTTGCATTCTGGGACCCTTGGTTGGTGAAAGCAAGAACACCAAATACAAAAGCAGGTCTTGGTGATGAAGTGGTGCAAGGAACACCCAAATCTTTGGTGCCCACCGAGTTACCACAGGTAGTGGCAGACCGTTGCCGAGGCTATTATGATGTCATGGGTCAGTGGGACCCACCATTTAATTGTATTGCCAGCAGTTATTTGTACTGCTGTGGAACATGTGGATATCGCTACTGCTGCCAATTCAAACATGATAGGTTAGATCAGAGCTTGTGCTCAAACTATGATACCCCAAACTGGGCAAACACTGGAAAACCTCCTGCACGAGGAGAAGAGTCAAATGATGACCCAAGCAAAGACAAAACCAACATGATTGTTTATATAATTTGTGGAGTAGCTGCTCTCATGGTTCTTGTGGGGATCTTCACTAAGCTGGCAGTGGAGAAGACACAGAGGCCTCAAACTGATATGAGTGTATCCAGGTGAGGAAACTATTTTCTATTTTAATGTGAGGATAAAGGATAAAGTTGTATGACTTTATGTAGCATACCAGCACCTTATAAAAGTAGCAGCCACTACAACATAATACCAGAATATATTCATCACGTTATGTGCTAAGGGCAGAGACAGATATATCTATAGCCCAAAGATTATGTCAGAAGTGTTACTACAGGAGGCAAATAAGAGAAGGGTAAATTAGATGGCCAAACATAATAAATAACTGTATGTCAGACTGTTCTCTTATGAAAGATCATATAGTAATATAAGTAATATAGTAATATTATAGTACTATAATTCCTATATCAACAGAAAAAGTGATATTTAAAACTATGTGCTATGTTTCAGCTGTGGGGGTGCTTTTCTCTGCTATTTTCATTCAGTTTTATTTTAATCACCAAGTAGATCACAAATAATGCTTTAGAAGATGCATGTTAAATGATGCTGTGTTGGAATGAACAATAAAGGTTGAATTATACTTCAAACTGCTGTTAAAATTACAACCTTACACTGTTCTTCAGAAGCAACACTGATAGGAAATACTGTGAAATTTAAATACCTGTAATTTGTTATCAATATGCTAGCAAGTCCAACAAAAAAGCTATAATTTAACCTGGAGCATTGTAGCTTTCTGCATTTGCATCATTTATAAGAATGGACCACCAGGGCTACAATCCATTTTCTCTGAGCATACTGCTGGGTCCATGAAAAAGCAGCAGCAAATGAGTACTGGTGCCATTGTTCCCTTTTCTCCTAAGACATGGAAATGTTCCATACACACCTGTTATTTTTGCATGGAATAGAGTAGAATACATCTATTTAGTTTGGAAAGCTTTTATCATAGCCAGAAGCTGCCCAGAGATGGCGTTACTGCATGCCATATAAAAAGTACCCCCAAGGCAGCAATATGCAGCACTGATCATTCTCTGTAAATCCTCTCCCATTCCATGGGGTGGAAAGGCAGGCAAAAAGCTATAAAACTGTTATTTGGTAAAAATATGGAGTTGTATTGTTATTGGTCTGCTTGTTTGCAATACATAGATCCTACCAGCACATTAGAGGTGACTTACTGCAAATTAAGCACTTTATGGGCATTGCAAGCATCAGAATCATAGTCTTAGGGGTGGTTTACCTTTGAGTTATAGTTTTAGTATGCTCTGGAATGGCCAATTCTAAACAATTTTCAATTGGTCTTCATTATATACATTTTTTTATAGTTTTTTTAATTATTTGCCTTTTTTTCTGACTCTTTCCAGCTTTCAAATGGTTACTGACCAAATCTAAAAACAAATGCACTGTAAAGCTACAAATGTATTGTTATTTTTTTACTCATCTTTCTATTTAGGTCCTCTCCTATTCATATTCCAGTACGTAATTCCAAAAGGTGCATGGTTGCTATGGTAATTTGGACCGTAGCAACCAGATTGCTGAAACTGCGATCTGCAGAGCTGTTGAATAAAAATCTAAATAACTGAAAACCACAAAAAATAAAAATGCAAAATTTGCAAATTTTCTCAGAACATCACTCCTGCATCATGCCAAATTTAAGTCTAATGTGAACACCCCCTTTAAAAGAAGCAGCAGATTTTATTTGTTTACCTGTTCAAACCTCATCACTGTAAAGCTGGAGGGGGTTTCCTTTCAGCCCACCAGACCTCCCCAGAGATGTGCATTTGGTGGCTTCATTATAAATACTTTACTGTTATTTGTGTATACTCAGCAGAGGTCTAGCTCACACCTTTTTTTTTAATGATATAATATAAAATATTCAAAATATTTGCATATGAGTAATATGTAAGAGACCATATGAAACCAAGGGGAAAAAAAAACATGAGGCCTTGGAAATGCTGGCGTATGACTGGCTTATGACAGTAGTGACAAAACAGACAACATTAGGATATAGACTAAGATATATAAGACTTAGTTATATAGTGGATATTAAAATATGTAAAGTCAGTAAAATTTAATCGTACAGTGCATAATGTTTTTTGCCGAAATACTTTACATTCTGTGTAGGTGTACCTTTAATAGGATATTGGCAAAAACAGCATATTGCATCTATGTTCTGTTGCTTTGTACACTGTACATACTTTTCCTTGCTCTTTGGTTTCAATGCTGTTGGAAGGTAGGGTTGGACTGGCATGCATGGATTTAGCACCTCAGTGTTCCTCAGCTGTTATTTATTGTTGCAGCACTGACCTAAAGTCATGTTTAAATTTTCACCAGCGTCAGCCACTTCGCCCTTTAGTAAATTTCCCCCATAGTGGGAAGGAGGTCCCTGCCCCATAGAGCTTACAGTCTAAGTGGATGGGAGGCTAACATACAGGTACAAATTGGAGATGAAAAAGTGCACAAGGTAAGGCATAGTCAGTAGGGACAGGACTAGGCTAATGTTCATGTGCTTCAAAAGGTAGGCTCTTAGTTTTTCTTGAAGAGATTAAAGGGGTTGTTCACCTTTGAGATAACTTTTATCATGATGAAGACAGTGATATTCTGAGAAAATTTGCAAACTTATTTCCCCAGGTTTTTGAGTTATTTAGCTTTTTATTCAGCAGCTCTTCAATTTGCATCTTTTGCAAGCAGTTTCCAAACTGGCAGCAGAGCAGGGTATCAAGATGTGTATAAAATTGTGGCGGAGACTCCATAAAAGGAGTAAAGCCATTTAAAAAGTAGTACAGGTATGGGATCTGTTATCCAGAATGTGTGGAACCTGGGATTTTCCAGATACGGCATCTTTCCTTAATTTGCAACTTTATACCTTAAGTCTGCTAATTATTTAAACATTAAAAAAAAACGCCAATAAGTATTAACCATCTCTGAGATTGAGTAAAGTACAAGGTACTATTGTGTTATTACAGAGAAAAAGGAAATATGTTTTAAAATTCTGAATTATTTAATTAAAATGGAATCTATGGGAAACAACCTTCCTGTAATTTGGAACATTCTGGATAATGTGTTTCCAGATAACGGATACTATACTTGTAGTTGATGTTGTAGAGAAATGCCAGCAAAATATTTTATAACCCTAATTTGGTACTGGGAACTGGGATTTACAGCGCAATGCCTCCACTTAGGGAACACTGAGGAACACACCTCAGGGGATTTCCACTAAGAAAAATAAAACAAATATAAACTGTATTTACTCTGGGAACCTGTCTGGACTATCAACCCCTGGCACAGTCTCAATACCACAGTCCCACACCGGGTGGATAAATCCAGAATCACTCCTGTCAGTTCAATGTCCCTTTCCCAAGAGCTCTTATTTCTCCAGGTAGTGCAAACTGCCCCAAGGCACCTTTCCCTTTGAAAGTAGTAGCCGCCCACGTGGCAGGTACATGAGAAAGACCTGTCCTCACCCTGGGGAACACACAGTGGCCAAAGTATCCATAGGCAAGAGATAGAAACTGGCTCTCCCTGATGCTCACACACTTTATCCAGCAGAGCCAAATTCAGCCTTTTCTTTTACTTCTTTCTGGAACTCCTTTTTAAAGCAGCACTGTCACACAACACATATCTGGATCTCTCTGGCTCCTGCAGCATAGAACCCCTGTTAAGCTCTGTTGGAGACCCTGTACATTTGGCTCCAAAGTCAGACACACCCTCTCTCCCAATGATGCACTGGGGAGCCCAGCCAATCAAATGGCTCTCCAGCCTGTAACTGGGCTAGATGATGTCACAGACAGAAAAACAGTGGAAGGATTTGTCTGATCCCATACATTTTTAATTTTATATTTTAATATAGCACCATAGTTTCCTGCAGTGTTTTAGCACTAACACAAGACATAACAGTTCATCTCACTGAAGCATATACACATTGTTTGCATTTGTGTACAGTTAGGAGACAGTATGGGGGGGCATAATCACTAAATCCTACTCCTACACAAAATCCTATGGTGGGAGTGACACCAGTCACTTGCACTATATAACTCTGGGAAGGGGAGTGAGATATGTAGTGTAAGTGAGATGGTAGAGGGGTCCTGTCAGTGTAGCTTTTGACAGTAATTGCATAGTGAAAATCGATAATGCAGTAGTTTGTGTGAATTGTTTATGACTCAGATTGGAAGCCTGGATGAGATGGTTAGTTTAGTTTTCAGAGGCTCTGGGAATGGTGAAATATTGAAGGGTGGGTTCCATGTGCAGAAAGGCTTGGATGTGGAAATGTGAGAGAGAGACAAGGTCATTTGTAGACAGAGCTATCTTATAACTTTTGGGTTTCATACAAATTATTTGACCAGTACCAACATTTTTGGCCACACCTTGTGTGCACTACACATAAGAGCAACTAAAAGGTTCAACTTGATAGATTTGTGTGATTTTTCCAACCTCAGCTACTATCATACAACTCACAAATCATTCTACTGGAAAGCAGGGGGTGTAACATTACTCACCCAACCCCCTGACATCCCCTGCTTGAACTTTGAAAATAAAAAGGTGGCAACCCTACCCTCAGGTCATACCTACCAACTCTCCCATTTTTGTGGGCAGTCCTAATTTTCAGTGCACATTGCAATCACATCCTGGATTGTAATTTGGAATATCCTGCTTTGCCTAACTCCTCTTTAGTTCTTCCTGCCAGCTCTCGACTTCCTGCATCTCGAGGAAAACAATCCAAGATGGACATGCATTCCACTGTAGAGTTTAAGCCATACAGAGGGAGGCAGAGACAAGCAGTGTGAGGGAATTAGAAAAGAAGAACTTTGGTGGTGGTATTCTGCTTGTGCAATTGTTGGCAAGGGAATGCTTTTAAGTTATACATTAAGCTATACATTTGGAATTAATGGATGCTCATTGGCCATTTTTGCTGTAATTTTACTTGTGCTGATTATCCATTTCCTGTAGTAATTATACTGGTACATCTTAGGTTAATATTGCTGCTATCCATTTTATTTAGTGATTATACTAGCACACCTGGGGACAATATGCCCGTTATCTATTTTATTTAGTGATTATTCTACAGGTCTGGGCTTAATTTTCTCATTATCTATTTTCTGTAGCAATTATACTGGTACGTCTAGGGTTAATATTGTTATTCAATTTATTTAATAATTATACTGGCACGTCTGGGTTTAAATTCTGATTATGGTGGGTAGACAGTGTAGTGATTGGCAGAGAGGGGCAGCACTTCGAGAGGGGGTAGGACAAGATTATGAATTGGATAGCAGTGTTTATGATGGAATGGAGTGGGGTCAGTTAATATACGCAGAGTCCACAGATCAGTGTGTTACAGTAGTTTGCAGTGGCGTAACGATAGAGGAAAAAGGGGGAGTAGCAAGTAACCAGGGACAGATGTGAAATTGCAGGTCACTTGCAATTAGGGTTGCCACCTTTTCTGGAAAAACATACCGGCCTTTCTATATATTTTACTTTTTTCCCTATTAATAACATTGGGATCAGCCATCATTTTTACTGGCCAGGCCGGTAAAACACAGGCCAGGTGGCAACCCTACTTACAATTTCAAGAGCCCATGAGTTTACACCACTGGTAGTCTGTAGAGATATTATGAGAGCAGTGATACGTATTTTGTTTGTCTCTTGTGTGAGGGATGGAGGAATACAAAAAATGTTTCTAATAAAATAAAAAATAAAAATTGGAAGACAGCAAGATTCTGTGAGCATCTGGAAGTAGGGAGTGAATGAGAAGGTCAAAAAAGCAACTAAGCAGTGAATTTGGGGAACCTGGGAAATACAGTATGGTTGTTATTAACACTGGCTATTTCATGCAGGGGAAGAGACTTAAAGCAAAAGGTAAAAAAGATAACCATTTCAGTTCTTCCATGTTGGTTACGAGATGACATAAAGAGATTGCTGTGACAGTCAGTGATGAAAACTAAGAGGGAAGGCAGGACTGGAGAGAGGTGGTAGGGATGTCAAATGCAGGGCCATCCATCTCTGTGATCTATTTAAATATTATTATGCAAACACACACACACATATACACACACACATACACATACTTACCTGTGTATATATATATATATATATGTATATATTCTATTGCTTCATCATACATTTTACAAAGGGACTGTATTTTTGTGGTCACAGCCTCATTGCACCCCTGCCTAATGGTTTTAAAAATTAGTGGGCCCTTGATTGTTATAGTTATACAGGAGCAGTGACCAGCTCCATGTTGTAGCTCCCACCCTTCCCAGCTATAGTCAGGTGATCCCACTGGTGTCTAATAAAAGGGCAGCCAAGATTGGGAGTTCTACTTTGAAAGCAGCTAGTAAGTTGCAGGTAAAACTTAGTCCCTTTGTAAAATGTATAATGAAGCAATAGAATTCTTAATGAATCAGACGAAAATTGAGCATAGGACTGGCCAGATATGGGATGACTTTGACGTAGTTGGCCAGCTTAAATATATTGCAATATATGGACAAACAATCCCTGTTTTGTTTAAAGGGTAAGGCATTTTTCAGTAGCAGTATGCACAAAATGTCTCTGTCTTAAATATATTGATAATGGGTTGAGTGCAGAGGACTCTTGTATTTGTCTATATGTATTTTGTAGTCACAGCCTCATTGCAAAAAAACTTCCGCACACATAGGTCTTGATAAGTGAAAAAAAGCTGGAAGTTTTATTTCAACGTTTCGGCTTACAAACTCAAGCCGTCATCAGGAAGGGCAGAGCCTAAAGTGAACACATATAAATGTATATATATATATAATACACAAAAGCCATGAATATCTTGTAAATTATATCCTTATAAACAGTGAGTAGTGATGTCATCAGTTATAAACGGTGAGTAGTGATGTCATTTCTGTCACATGACTCACTAAAATTTGTGTATTATAATTAATAAAGTACCCCCAGTTGTAAAATATGAGGATATTAGAAGTTACCTCGGAGTTCCATGACCTGTATAAAAACAGGTCATGAAACTCCTCGGTAACTTATAATATCCTTATATTTTACAAGAGGGGGTACTTTATTCACTATATATTTTGAGATATATATTTCTTTGAGAAAGGCCTTGGATAGGGCCGAAACGTCAGGCTGAAGTTCTGTAAATAAAGACCAATTTTTATCATCTATAAGTCCTGAGAGTGCGGATTCTTTTGGAGGTATTGTGGAAAATTTGTTGTTTCTGCACCCAGGCATACTTACTAACTTTGTCGTGAGTGCTGGTAGCCCCGTGGAAAATAGATATATATATATACATATACTGTATATACTGTATATTTTTTTTTTTTTTCAAATGGAAGACTAGACTATCCCTTGTTTTCCTAAAGAGCACAAACCAAAGCTGGGTACAGATAATGTCACCAAGCTAGTACATTTTTTACAAAAATGCCTTCCATTTATTCAGGTACAAATGACACAACTCCTAGATGAAATCTACATGGAATTTGTGCAGATTGCAATCAGACATGCTTGCAAATCCATTAAGCAAATGACAGTATCAGGCAGGCCTGGACTGGCCAACTGTGGTTACTGGCAAATGCCAGAGGGGCTCCTGTATAGTTCCATAGAAAGTTACCATATCGTGGGCTGGTAGGGGGCTATTTGGACTGGTAGGGGCCTCTGTGTACTTGGATTGGCAGGGCCTATTTTGACTCCCAGTCCAGGCCTGGTATCAGGATAGGGATCAGGTCTGTACTGCCCAATTCCAAGTTCCTTTCAGTGGCGTAACTAGACCCCTAAGGGCCCTGGTACAGAAATTTACAACTGGGCCCCCCCCATGACTTTTGGCTGTAATACAGTATAACTGACCTAATATCATAGGAGCTGGTAGGTTAATTCAGTAGTTACGTGTCTGCAGTTCAACTGTTCCAGTAACGCTAAAGCTGGCCATAGATGTAAAGATTTTTAAAAGATCCAATCGTTATCGTGAGACCACGATTATCTCGAAACGATCGTTTAAATGTACAATGTGCCCATCAACTAAAAAGACCATTTCAGGCGATATTGCCAGCAAAACTAAGGGTAGCTGCCTGCTTGGCCCTGCAAACATAGATAGATTGCACTGGGACCGATAAAGATTTTTTAACCTGGCCGATCAATTTTCTGACAGATGTTGGACAAAAAATCGTACGATGTACGATCGTTCGAATCCCACTAACTTCACGATAATTTGACGGATTGGTCCGAATTCGCTAAAATCGATCTTTCGGCAGGAAAAATCTTTGTGTGTATGGGAACCTTAACACTAATATGATCAATATGATTGCTCATCACATACATACAGTATATACCAATTCATAATACTAGTTCATGTATGTTCTCAAATCTAAATCATACAAGTCAACAGCAATATTACTATTATGAAGAGAATGACTTCATGCAGCTTTTTTCTCTGTAATAATAAAAAAAGTTGTTCTTGATCCCAACTAAGATATAATTAATCCTTATTAGAAGCAAAACCAGCCTATTGGGTTTATTTCATGTTTATATGATTTTCTAGTAAACTTAAGGTATGAATATCCAAATGGAAAGATCCGTTATCCAGAAACCCCCAGGTCCTGAGCATTCTGGATAACAGTTCCCATACCTGTACTCAAAGAATATAAGCACAGGAGTCATGAACTACAATTTTTACTGTATTAATGACAAGGGTTAGTCAGTGCAACATTAAAGGGGTCGTTCCACTTTACGTTAACTTTAATATGGTGTAGAGATAGATATTCTGAGAAACTTTGCAATTGTTTTTTTAATTTTTTTGATGTGTGGTTTGAGTTATTTAGCTTTTTATTCAGAAGCTCTCCAGTTTGCAATTTCAGCAGTCTAGTTGCCAGCATCCAAATTACCCTAGCAACCATGCACTGATTTGAATGAGACTGGAATTTGAATTGCAGAGAGCCAAAAAAGTAGCAATAACAATATCGATAGCCTTACAAGGCATTTGTTGTTTAGATAGCCTTACAAGCCATTTGTTGTTTAGATGGGGTCAGTGATCCGTATTATACTATAAGCAGTGATTCTTGGCATGTGTAATATATGTAATAGCGGCAATACCATGTATAATATTAAGGTTAGAATGCAAATTAAGGTAAATACTTATACTATTAAGGTTACATTTCAAAATGGCTAATAAAGGCATGGAAACAGTTAACAGTGCCACTGCCACTGTGGGAGAAATGCAGGAGAAAGAGCCAAATTTCTGAAAGAAATAACTTCAAAAACTTCAAGCTAGGAGTAATAAAGCCGAGTCGTCCTTCTACATCTATTCTTACCGGCATTATCTCTGTCTGCACTGACAGCCTTGGAATGGTGGGGGGAACTCTAGCGAGCCACAAAGAAACGTTATCTGTCAGCACATGCTGGAACAAAGTCTTTCCCTCTCCTTCCACATGAGGACCCAAAATGGGGCGGGAAATTTAAACTGCTATTCACTGCATAGCCATAACCTTCCTGTCGCAAGCTCCTCTGCTTCTGGGTTCTTCTGCTATCTGCTTGTTCTTCCTGCGCCCCCTCCTGTAAAAAAAATAAATATGGGCCCTGATTTTATTCCTGCATAGGCACTTTCTTATTTTGCCAGGCAGGATTGTGGGCGGCTGGGCCATTGAAGGATGAACTTAAAAGGGATCAGAGCTGCACTCCTGCGTGGCCCCCATAAGGGTGGGGCCTGATTGGTCCAATGTGCCACTTCTCTCCTACCTCTGCCTGCCCCAGGGGAAGAACAAGGGGGCGGTCGCTTGCTGCTTTATGTCGTCAAACTCGTCACAATATTATTATTGTAGCTAGAAATTCCGGTGCTCGCGTTCTGATTGGATGCAGCCTCCGCCCCTATTCCAGCCCCACGTCGCTCTGTTCTCCTGTTGGTCCCAACTCACCAGTTGAATAAAATCAATTTCTTTTCAGGCATGCGGGCCCCATCGGGGGTGCAGGGCCACGGACCCTGGTGTAGCTGCGCCATTTTCACCCCCGGTAGTTCTGCCACTGGTGCCTTTAACAAAACTGACCAAAGATCTGTAGGGCGGATCTGCTCATATGTACCCAGCTTATGACATACATGTCGGGCTAATTCTATTTATTTATGTCTAAACATATTGGACCTTCCATATGGTCAGCACATTGCAAGGAAGAGCACCTGGAGTGACTAGAAAAGTACAGCTTCTTGTAATACATTAGAGAAGAATAGCCACAAAGAGTTGTTTGAAGCCATTTGCTAAGCTAAAGGCCTGTACTATAATTTAGGGACCTGTTATCCAGAGTCTGCTGGTAGGGATGGGCGAATTAGACCCGTTTCGTTTCGGTATAATTTTTTTTTGACGTGCGTCTTTTTATTTTGACACACACCGCCATACAAGTCTATGGGCGTCGTTTTTTCAGCGAAACAAGGCGAAAAAATTCGCCCATCCCTATCCGCTAAACCTGGGGACTTCCGGATAACGGATCTTTACGTAATTTGGATCTTCATACCTTATGTCTACTATAATTTCATATAAACATTAAATAAAACCAGTAGCCTGGTTTTGCTTCCAATAAGGATTAATTATATCTTACGGCAGCCATTCAAAGCTGGAAAAGGAGAAAAGGCACAGGATAAACAGCTGATAACAGGTAAGCTCTGCAGTACACAATGGGATTATTGAGAATTTATCTGTTATCTACTGTATCTCCTGTGCTTGAATGGCTGCCCCCATGGCTACACAGCAGCTTTTCTATAGTAGTGTTTCTGAAGCAAACACACCAGTTTTACCAGTGCAGGGCAAGAGTACATTGTATTTTATCTGCTTTAAAACATTTTCATTTTTTTGGTGTTACTCTCTGCCATATTTAACAATTCTGTTTAATTGTCCCGCCAGATGATTAACACATCATCAATGTAATGTAAATATAAAAAGAGGGATTCCATAAATTTAGGTACAATATTGTGCTGTTCATAAAAAGCCATAAAGCAATTGGCATATGAAGGAGTCATTGAAGCACCCATTTACGTGCCTTCCTTCCTGTAAATAATATTGTTTCTCAAAACGAAAATAGTTACACTTCAATGTTAATTCTAAAAGCTGGCAAATAAAGTCAAATAAAGGCCATCATACACAGCAAAATTTTGTAATGCCCAGCATACTGCCTCCGCCCCTTCCTGATGGGGAATTATAGTGTACAAACTGCACACATACAGACTGGCCAAAATAATTGGTTCTCCTGATAAAGTTAAATCTGAAAGGATTTTTAACAGTTGTTGTGTATCCCTTAAATAGTGGGGTAGGGAATGTACTGTATCTTGCAGGTAATAAGCTACATACAGCCCAATAGGATGTTACAAACTCTCCCTTGAAGAAACGGGGGGGGGGGGGGTTGCACACATCCTTATGGAGTCTTGGAAGACAGTATAATATAAGGGCACAGAGGATATTAAGGGTTCGTTTATCAACACTGGGCAAATTTGCCCATGGGTAGTAACCCATGGCAACCAATCAAATTGCTGCATTCATTGTTTTACTTGCTGCTGGCTTTAAAAGGCTAATCACCGATTGGTTGCTATAGGTAACTGTCCATGGGCAAATTTGCCCTGTGTTGATAAATGAGCCCCACTGTTTTTCAATTTCCATGATCCATCCCTGTTTAAAAGCATTACTTTACACCTGCTCAATGTCAGACTTAAATTTACATACTGGGTCATAGATAGGATTCATTTGGGAAACCTGGTAGGACAACCTTGACCTCTTCTTCCCCCTCCGGATGCACCTCGGCCCAAATAAATCCTATCTATAATTTGTCACACCATACACTTACTCAGGCGGAGACTTTGTCTTTTTTTAAGGATCCTTTTTTAAGAAGGATCCTGATGTGCATTAGAAAAGTTTACTAAAAAGAGGAGCGCTCATGAACACACACTCACTGCTATAACCCTCGGGCTGCAGTGCTGGACCAATGTCCTTAAAAAACAAACAATTAAAAATAGCATATGGTGCAACGGTAGCACCTCACCAGAAGTTAAATTCAATGTCAGCTTGAGTGCAAAACTACTCGCTCCCACCATTCCATTAGTGCCCAAAGTGTGCCGGAAAACCTGCCTGGCTACGTGGGGACAGGGTGGGAGCTAAGCTGCCCACCGTCCGCCTATGCCACCCAACGCGTTTCGCTGACTAATTCAGCTTCCTCAGGGGCATAAGTGGTGAGCGCTCACCTTCTCAAAGTTTAAATAGGCGAGTGTGCCATAAAACATCGCAAACTAAGCAAGATTTTGCGGGGCGCGACTTCCGGGTAATTCTGATGACCTCATAGGAGGAGGTCGTGAAGATCTACATCATCCCAAAATGTTGGGTGACTTGATTCCCATGCACAGGCTACACATTCATACATCCATAGAGGAGTGGCAGTCAATATATGATTGGCAGCTGAGAAACAATGAAACAATATTAAACTGATTGTCCACTGGTTTATTTCTACATGTTCCAAGAATGTATGTATTAACATTTTCTTTATTATTGTTGCACTAAACTTTAACCATATTGAAGTGTGTTCTTGAATCAACTGTAGTGTTCTTGATTTCAGGACTCTAGCAGAACTCCTGAAGCAACCAGCCCATGTGGACCTTTTGAATGATGGCCGTAGAGAAAGTGTCCAAGTACAGATTACGGAAGTTATACCAAGAGTCTCGCCAAGGAACAGCATTGGTGAGAACATTTGTAGTCTGGTTCTTAATAACATCACTGCCATCACTAAACATCACTAAAATTCTTAGCAACTTGTAATTACACTCACTACAAAAATCACTGTCCATCTCATGAGCCAGTTATGTGTTGTGCTGGGAGAGTAGCTATAGCATTAGTATTCATTGATATCAGTACTGGTTACAAGAGATGTCAACTACTTCCATGTCATTAGGTGAAAGTAATCCAGTTTTAGATTTTTTTTAAACTTGGGAAAACAGGCTCACCAGGACAGAAGGCCCACCATCAGACTTTTGGTATGACAGAAGCATCACCTAGAGATGACAGAACTCATTTTAAACAACTGGAAGAGCTCTATGATCACTTTAATTTGTTTTTTAAACTTTAATTTTTTATTAATTTTCTTAGTGTTTCTATGTAATCATTCTTTTAAATGAAGCTGGTGTCTTTAGAGAAGACACTTTTTTGTATCCCCAATTTGTGATGAGGGTTCAGTTCTTATGGTTGTTGGTCCAGAATGGTACTCATTGGAATCATGTCTACTTCAGTAAGTACAGACCAATTGCCTGCTTTATTATATTCATGATCATCAGCTTGAGGGAACTTTTAGAACAAATGCATGGTGGCATCTGAACGAATGTCTATAATTTTATTTGTGATGATAAACTTATATCTATTACTAAATTACAGGAGGAAAAGCTGCCCTAAATTGAACTATCACTATATACAAATAAAGCATTCATTATATTCAGTCATTCTCATCTGCCGTGACCTATGGTACCCCTTCTCAATTTGAGTTATATTGTATCAAGTATCCTCAATCTAAAAATTTAGTTTCTACCTTCTACAATACGTGGACCAATGCTACTTTATGTAAAGTATGTTAAGGCCTGGGAAAGAGAACTAGATCTAACTCTAGAGGAAGAGGACTGGAATATGATTTGTTTTAGAACTGCCCATTGCTCTATTAGCTCTGGCATCCAGCAAACATCCATAAAAAATCACAAGGTGGTACTTAGTGCCAGCATGTATTGCGAAATGGGTCCAATCGTATGATGCTAACTGCTTTAGAGGTTGCCGGGAGTTGGGTACTATGTCCCACATCTGGTGGAGCTACCCTAAAGTCAGGCACCTCTGTGCAGAGTATATGCCATGATAGATAGTATTCTAGGTGTTACTCCTACTAAAAATCCCTGTAAAGCTTTACTAAGGGGCAGATTTATTAAGGGTCAAATTGAAAATTCGAAAATTCGAGTCAAAACTGTCAAATTCAACTAGGGAATTATCCCTAGAAACTCGATTCGAGTTTTTTCAAAAAGCTGAATTACATTTTCGAGATTTATCATACTCTGGCCCTTTAAGAATTCAAATTCAACTATTTGCCACCTAAAATCTGCTGAATTAATGTACAAGTCAACGGGAGAGGTTCAGTGACCAATTTGAAGATGTTTGTAGCTTTCCTGACATTTGAGTTTTTTTCTGAGAAAAAACTCGAATCAAATTTGGTCAAATTCGAATCGAATTTGATTCGAGTTTTCGGGTCAATAAAATTCATCTGAGTTTTAGATATTTGCTTTTTTTTATTAACTAACTCCCCAGTCAAATTTCGAGCATATTCAAATTTAAGGGAGTTTAAAAAAAACTCATATGAATTCAAAATTCGACCTTTGATAAATGTGCCTCTAAATAAACCAATTGAGGAAATTACTATATCTAATTTATACTTAATCACCTATATATTTAATGCAACCAAACAGACAATTGTGGCAGCTTGGAAGACTCTCCTTCTACAATTCAATAAACATAAGGAGAGGTTGGCGAGGGTATAAGGTCAATCTTTGGGGAAATATAAACAATTTCTTAAAATGTGGTGTCCCTGGCAAATCTACTCTCAACTTGATGACCCTTGATGTAGAGGGACAATAGATTGCTTGACAAATTTATCTATATGGTATGGTAAATATGTCCATACTATATTTATTTATTTATTTATTTATTTTTTAACTCCCCCTTTTTGTTCAAACCAAGTTATATATATTTTTTTCATCCATATCTCACCTGACGAAGGTGTTGTTTTAACACAATTACCATATGACCTTTTGGAATGTTGCTAGCCTATTTTCTGCCTCATTCATGCGCTATGTCGAGATATGACAATTGTGTTACAAAAACTGTTAAAATAAAAAAATATTGGGGCAGTGGGGACCCACCAATATTACCCTGGGCCCACTGGTGCCTTAAAGCAACCCTGTAAATGGTAAATAAGTCTTAAAAATCTATGGATCATCATCTTAATGATGGGTTTATCTGACATCTCTTGACTTTAATTCAATTTTGCTGCATGGAAGTATAATGGAAATCAGAGTAGCCCTGCTATTTATTGATACGACTTTAACTCACATTTAACATATTCTGTTAAAATAGTAAGGCCATCAGTCATACTAAGTGACACATGGAAATGAGTATATCTGTATATTAAGTATAATTGCATGTACTGAGCATAATTGCATATTTATCAGAAGGTGAAGAGACAGTTTGTCAAAGTTTGTCAAAATGAAACTCCACAGCTTTCCATAAACTTGTATATTATTTTTGTGGGGTAATGTAATAGTAGTTGCAAAGTTTACACCAGGTCTGTTAACTCAGAGCTGCCAATCAGCAGGTAGTATGTACTGTTCACTAGTCAAAAGTGGAATATCCAATAAGTAATAGCCTATGACAAACTTGAAATTAAAAAAGATTACATCTGAAATCAAAATGTGGTTAAAATAAGGAGGGTATCAGAGAGTCAGCTAAATGGTTGCAATAAATTGTATTTAAAAATGGAAGGTCATTTATTCAGGTAAGTGTCTTATTTATCTACAGATCACACAACCTTAAATAACATTGGCCTGACTTCTCCCCTGGTGCCACCAATCGGTCTTACGTTACCTCTTGCTAATAGAACACTGCTGGTTTCTGGAATCCCAGTGAAAGACCAGGATTTTAACAAGTACACCACCCTAAAAGCTGTCGGTAAGTCTATTATGTTCATTATCAAGCAAAGAAATAGGATGAATGAATGGAGTGCCACTTGCTTGTACTGGTGGTTTAGCTTTAGCTACAAATAAATGTAGAGGTAGTCCCACCAAGCATGAGAATAATTAGGGACTTGTTTTCTACCACCTGCCAAACTCCATCCAGTTCAGTAACCTAGCAACCAGGGCTACATATATCTTCTAAGAAGAAGCCCCCCTATAAGATATATTGGATCATTCATCTGACACCCACTGCTGCATAAAGACAAAATGAGGAGAAACAGATGCTGAAAGAGGGATAGTGAAGATAAACTTGATTATTTCAGAAACTGTACAGAATTTTTAATTGTTTGTGTTTAGAAAGTTTCTTATTTCAGTATGATGAAGCTAATATAAAATTTTTACGATATTTCCCCTTTAAACCATAATAAATTCAATTGTATTCACAATTCGAATGGCATGTTATTTATGAAAAAGGCCTAAAAAGGCCTGAAACATCACTGTTATCTTAAACAAAAAAAAAGGTGCTGTACTTCATGTTTTCTATAATGTGTTATTTATAAAATCACTTGAAGGTCTAAAATTCGATTGAATAGTCCTGAACTGAAAACTCTAATAAAGTTTTTCTCTGAAAGAAAAAATTTTTTTTTACATGCAACATTTTTTTTTGGAGGCAAATTTTTTTTTCTCCCATTGGAGTCATGGGGCGTCATTGTCAAAGTGAAACTTGGTAAAAATGTGTCTCATCGCTACTATTAACATCTTCAAGTAGTTCAAGGGACCTCTGCCATTGACTTCTACATAAACTCGGCAGGTTTTAGGTGGAGAATAGTTTCCAGGGTCGAGATGTGATAAATCTCACATTTGTATTCAAATTCGAGTTGGTGGTTTTAAATTCAATTTTGTGAGTTTTGACCAATCATTTTTTAGAAAATTTGAATTCGGATTTACCATTCGAACCCTAGTAAATCAGCCCCTTAGTGTGTGTGTAACATGAAATGCGTAAGACTATACTTATTTGACATAATAAATATTTTTAACTATTTTATTGCCTGGTGGAAGATTGTTTTGTGGAAGTTTTGAGTGCCTGCTCTACAAATTTCTGGTTTGGTCCCTTTCCACTGCTGAGGGCTCAGGGTGGTGCACCTGGGCCTCTTCCATTAATTGGTGAGTTACTATTTGGTGTTGGACTACCATTCCTTGTCTACCTATATTAAACCTCATTCACTAGTTGTCTAGGTTTGAAAAATAATTAATTTTTTCACTTTCATTTTTCTTTTTATTTAAAATTGCAATCTGAATACTACAGAGCCTTACTTGGGTTATTCACTTAAGTGAATGTTCTCACATCTGGAATGTTTTGTATTGGTTTAAATGAATCAGAGAGCTGAAAAAATTAAATGAATGCTCAAAAGTCTCTAAGTGAAAGGCCTGAAACTACCACCAGGTGAGGACTGCATTGGAGGTGTGATCCTCTTCCTAATAATCTGCACAGTTCCCCTTTGTCATCTTCTCATCTGATCTGGGAGTCAAACATAAGACCAGACTGACTTGGTTCACCACTTGGGTTTTTTCAGGAGTCCACTTACTTGACAAGTGGTTAGCTCTGGTGTGGTTTCCTTTGAGGTCTAGTGACATGTCTTTTCATATTATTCCATTATATATTTGCATTCTTCTTCTGATTCTGTTCAGCTTTCAAGTAGGGGTAACTGACCCCATCTAAATAATAAATGCTCTATAAGGCAACAAATGTATTGTAATTGCTTTTTTTTATTATTCATTTTCCAGACTGTGGGTTCTGGAAAATGCCAGAGGGGCTGCTGTACGATGCCATAGACACTTAGACAGTCACTATTTAGTGGGCTGGTGGGTGGCTGTCTGGGCATCTGTGTACTTGTAATGCCAGGGCCTATTTTCACTCCCAGTCCAGACCTGCTCAAAGCTGAACAGCCCCTTTAAAGACTTGTTTATGAGTGCAAGTGCAGTGTGCAAAGTGCAATTTTGGGTTGAATTGCCATGCTGTTTACCCACAATGCCACTGTATTTGCAGCCATGAGGTGGAGATGTGCACAGTGCAGTTTGCATTCAATATGTTAAATAATATGCAAATACACAAGTTCTTCAACCCAAATCAAACACAATTTGTACTGAAAATCCTTGGTTTCAGGATGTCATCATTTCTGACACGTAGGGGCACATTTATTTAGCTCGAGTGAAGGAATAGAATGAAAAAGAAATCGAATTTAGAAGTTTCGACCATCGACTACGACTTCGAATTCGAATTGAATGATTCGAACTAAAAATCGTTTGACTATTCGTCTCTTTAAAAAAAACTTCGACCCCCTACTTCGGTCCCCATAGGCTTTCCTAGGTTTTTTTGATCTAAGGAATTTCGTTCGATCAATGGATTAAAATCCTTCGAATTGTGCGATTCCAAGGATTTAATCGTTCGATCGAACGATTTTCCTTCGATCGTTCGATCAAAGGAAATGCAGTAAATCCTTCGACTTCGATATTCAAAGTCAAAGGATTTTACTTCGAATATGGAGGGTTAATTAACCCTCCATATTCGACCCATAGTAAATGTGCCCCTTAATGTAAAAAAAATCAGCTGGCACACTGCACAGTGCATTTTCTCTGTACAAATATGTGCAAATGCAAGGAGCAGCTTTAGACGCAAGTAATGAATGGCAGTTCACGCAATTTCTGCAGCAAAAGTTGCTTGACGGTAACTATGGTTGCACTTAATAAATGAGCCCTTTAGACTTGAGGGTTGAGAGAAGCATAATACATGATGACTGCTGTTTAAAGGGGTTGTTCACCTTTGCGTTAACTTTTAGTATGATGTAAAAAGTGATTTTCTGAGACAATTGCAATTGGTCTTCATTTTTTTACTTACATTTTATTTGTTGATTGTAATAATATGGGATGCAATAAAATGACATCATTAGTATAAAAGAAAATAGGCAGCCATTACTCCAGGGTTTCAAGTCAATATAAGAGAGTACCCAAACCTCTGGTAGTAATGGGCTATGCTTTACTGGTAGGTTCATGCCTTATAATGAAAAAAATGAAATCAATAACCTCTCCAGGGTTTATGGAAGACTGATCAATGGCATTTTAACCCTGGGTTTTGTTCAATGTGCTGCTAGTACAATCTCTCTCTCTGTGTTCAGATGTAGGGCAGCTGTAACTGAAGGTATGTGCAACGGCTTAGAGGTAATCAGTATGTTTTGATCTGCAGTGGGTAAAATACTTAACAGTGATAATGAGCCTGAACACTATGCCAGCAACTTGTGACCTTGTCACTTTATCTCCCTGCACCCTGAGCATCAATGATTACAGAGAGTGGATGCCAAGACTGAATATACAAGAATAAACTCTGTGTAGAGCTTAACTTTAACTCTGCCTTTTAAGAATAACACTACATTCAAGTGACTTTATTAAATTAACTTTCCTATTTTCAATGCTTAACTGTGTAAAAGGGGATGTTCACACTTTTTTCAGTTCAGTTGTTTTCAGAAATAAAGACTTTTTTCAATTGCTTTCCATTTTTTACCAGTTTTCCAATATCTAGTTTAATGGGGAACTCCGGCTTCCAAACCAAAATTTGATAAAGAGGCCCACATAACACTGAAACCCCTAATATATCCATTATAGTTACCGCTTTCTTCAAAAAGTATGCTTAATACCATTTTCTATGCTGCAATCCAGCTGTTTAACAGTTCTTCTCTTTCTCCATCATTTGAAATCCTGGCAGGGAAGGAGGGACTAAACACTGATGTTACAAATTGTAACAACTTATCCACAGATTACATACAGCATGCAGGAACTACATAACCTACAATGCATTGCACTGTGATGTTTTATTCCTAATTGATATCACTCGTGCAGGGAATTGTGAGGTTTGGAGGATGCAGGCTAAGGACAGATTGCTGCTGATACAAAGTAACAGTAGTCAGCCAGCTCAGCAAAGTAGTCAGATCAGGAGGAGAGCAGTGGGCGATGCTTAAGGAACTGTTCCAAACCATAAAAAATCATGAAAAGTCTGCATATTTTTTTGCAAAGTTGCTTAAAATTATGTTTACTTTTCAAAAAGCTCAAGTTATGCTTTTTGTGGAGTTCCCCTTTAATGTTCCTGCCATTTGTTCCAGTCTGGCAGCTCCGTTATCCATGTGCAGATTCTAAACTGTTACAATTTTGCAACATTTAGTTGATACATTTCTCAGCAGCATCTGTGGAATATTAGCAACTATTGTATCAATTCTAACAGCTGCCTTTAATGAAACTCAGGGATTCTGCTCAGCAGCTAAAAAGACAAGAAATGTATCAACTAAATGTATCGATTTAGAACAGTTACAGAGTCGGCGACCCCCCCTCCCAGAGCTGCTTTAGAAAGACAAAACTTTACACTTAAATATTAGAAAATCATCACACAAAGAAAATAGAAAGTAATTGGAAAAAGTCTTTATTTCTGGTGAATTATCTGAAACCAACTGAACTGAAAAAAAATTTGGAAGGTGAGCAGCCTTAAGCAAATCCTCCATCACTTCCATTGGGGCAGAAGGGAGGGGGTGGAAGGGGACCTTTGACCAATAATGTCCTTAGTAAACATTGTGGTAGAACTAAAATATTGCAATTGCCAATAACCAACCAATAACCCAGTACAATCAGTCTGAGAGGACGTGTTGAGAATACATGAGCCAAGTGGGCCATAGCCTTCTTGCATTTTTATGGGCCCACTCTTTATTAAGGTAACTGCTTATTAATTCAATTTTTTAGATATATTTATAGACTTTTTAACCCTTCAGGGAAGGAACCTTATTCCTATTGTATGTTAAAATTCCTAGCACATGTACTGTATCTAACATGTAAGTGGTGGCTAAAGGGCCCAAAAGCCAGAACTTCATAAGAAATGAGTGATTTATCAAGCTTCCAATGCTCTATTAAGGAGATAAATCTTATATCTAGGCTCTGTAAACCTACAGCAAAGCTACAGTATATGACATATCAACTATAAGAAGCCTATATTATTGTTGTTATTATAATTAACACATTTAAAGCACCAACAGCATTGTACAATAGGAGTATATAAAGAAAATATATTACATACATTTTATATTGAAATTCAATATTCCTGTAATTCAGGGACAGGTCCCTGCTTATTAACACTTACAAACTTGAAGGACAGAGGGGTAATTTACAATTGGCAGAGCAGAGTGCAAAGAACAAGATCAAATTATTATGCTTTTCACACTTTGCATGCTGCGGGCTACTGGGGGCGCAGGTCTTTGAGCTCCAAGAATTTAGCTCTGCCTGCATCTGTCAGCACTGTATTCATGCCAGACAGATATCTCATGCAGAATTACCTTCTACACCATGCCAGATACATGGGAAGGCTGCAAGGAAATGGTTGGTTTTATAGATGAGTACTTAGTGGTGAATGTGGATGGGTTGTGCCATAGATCAAATAACTGGTTTGGGAGAACACTGATCCAAAATTAAATATGCATGATTTATCCCTGTTCCATTCCTGGCTGTATTGTGGCCCTATAGGCTGCCAGACCCTCCTATCTACAAATGAGATATATATATATATAAGAACAGGGATTGTTTGTCCATATATTGCAATATATTTCAGCTGGCCAACTACGTCAAAGTCATCCCATATCTGGCCAGTCCTACACTTAATTTTCATCTGATTCATTAAGAATTCTATTGCTTCTTTATACATTTTACAAAGGGACTAGGTTTTACCTGCAACTTACTTGCTGCTTTCAAAGTAAACCTCCCAAACTTGGCTGCCCTTTTATTAGACACCAGTGGGATCACCTGACTATAGCTGGGAAGGGTGGGAGCTACAACATAGAGCTGGTCACTGCTCCTGTATAAACTATAACAAACAAGGGAAAGTTGTGCTCACCACTATTTTTTAAAACCATTAGGCGGGGGTGCAATGAGGATGTGACCACAAAATACATATAGTCAAATACAAGAGTCCTCTGCACTCAACCCATTATCAATATATTTAAGACAGAGACATTTTGTGCATTCTGCTACTAAAAAATGCCTTACCCTTTAAACAAAACAGGGATTGTTTGTCCATATATTGCAATATATTTAAGCTGGCCAACTACGTCAAAGTCATCCCATATCTGGCCAGTCCTACGCTTAATTTTCATCTGATTCATTAAGAATTCTATTGCTTCATTATACATTTTACAAAGGGACTAGGTTTTACCTGCAGCTTACTTGCTGCTTTCAAAGTAAACCTCCATACTTGGCTGCCCTTTTATTAGACACCAGTGGGATCACCTGACTATAGCTGGGAAGGGTGGGGAGCTACAACATGGAGCTGGTCACTGCTCCTGTATAAACTATAACAAACAAGGGAAAGTTGTGCTCACCACTATTTTTAAAACCATATACATATACCATTTACATATGACTTGTTTAGTGATTTTTGATTAGGTACTCAACAGGTACAGTACTAAATGTGTTCTTGTAGTCAACATATAATACACAAGTTCATCTGGCTCTGAATATTCTCAAGGACAAACATGTACAAATATTAGTCTGCATTGCTCGTTATTGGGGAAGGACAGCTGATAATTGTTGCTCTTTTTATTGTGGTAAAACTATCCTAAAACTATCCTACAATGTAAATTAATTTGGGAAAAAAAACATAAACATATCATCTCCTTACAGAAACTGCAACAGAGGATTTTTTCAAGAGATTTCCATTGGCGGAGGTTACTGGAGGTTCCCCGTGTTACAAGCCTGCAGGGCTGCATGTACAGGACAGTTCACCTCTGCCTGACATTTCCTCTCTCAACCATTCAAAGCCAAACCACAAGGCCAAAGTGGCTAAAACCAATACCCACCCACTAGCAGGCGCTGGATTCCAGGGCTGGGATCCAAGTCATCATGACAATCGAAGACATGTCTATGCCAATAAGAGGCAGTACAGTATTGAGAAGCTCCCTGAACTGTTCAGCCAGCAAGGTCAATACACCAACACACCCCAGCGACAGTTCTCTAGCAACAGCACAACTGAAGTGACTGTCTGAAAGGCCCCATAGCTACCATGAGGCAACACCAGGTGGATGGTAGACACATAAATGATACATGCCTGCATCCTAAGTTTGTGGGACCACAGAAAGACAGAAGGTGGCAGTGGCAAAGTGGTTCTCCTGCTCTGGGTTAGCTAAATTCAGTTCTTTGAAGACTGAAATAGGGCAAACAGCATAAAATGGGCACTAACAAATATTGCAGTGAATGATTCATTTGTTGAATAAGAACCTGTATAATTCTGATTCATGCATCTTTTCATCCTAAAATAAAAATGTGCCTACAACGGCTTCGGAACCCAGTTTGCTGCAGATTAGGGGCCTAGAACAAGATATCACTCATTCCTGTTTTCTCTTTCAGTGCTTTCTTGAAAGTACCTGCACAGTAAATGTGTTGTCCTTTTGATATTGTTATTGTTGAACCTTTTTATTACCGGTCCTAGGTTAGCATGATAAAAACCTGACCTTGCTCCATGTCAGCAATCTAACTGTCCAGACCGACTTGCACTGTCCATGCATATTGGATCTGCTCAGTATTCTGATTTTACTATGAATTATAGTGATCATTAACTCCAAATAACGTTTAGGTTGGAATGCTGTAACAAATGCCACCATCATGATTATAGTTGCTGTTGTGAATGCTGGCATGCGCTCTTCTCCTGAGCAGACAAAGGAAGCATTTCTTAAGCCTTTGTCTTCAGCTTTTGAAATGTAATTACATAAGATCGCTGCCAAAGTTTCTCCCTGGGGTGTTAAAAATGACGTGGGTAGCATATATTTTTATTTTACCCCGTCCATCCCCTGTCACAACAGCACTGCTATTTGTCAATTAATCTATCTCTCAATAGTAACTCTGAATTAGATACCACTCAGGGATAAAGACAAAAGTGCATGTAACGGCAACATTATTCTAAGTACTGAGAGCAGGTAAGACACAAAATCTGCTGTCAAGTTCTAATAAACCTTACTTTTCCCAGTTAACAACTGCATTATTAAGGCTTATGGGTTTAACATACATTTATGTTCAACATGTGCCCAATAAATAGGGGATGTATTGGAAGTGCATTGTGCCCTATTGTTTTAATTTTCACTATTTTATCGTTAATTAGTTGCTGTACTAAATAGAACAGTGCAAATGATGAATGTTTTTTTTTACTCTCGAACCACCTCCCTCAGTTCGTCAGGGATGAAGATTATGCTGAATGAGATGTTCCTTCTAAATTAATGAATGCAGTCATTAAAATAAATTAAAATAACATGTATGTGTTTTTTTCTGAAAATCAGGTTTCCTTTCATATTTCCTGGTAAATGTGGGTCTACCCAAGGTTGAATTGGGGCCTGCGGGACCCCAGGAGAAAATCTGGTGTACCCTGGCCCTCATGAGGCCCATCGACCCAGGACCACTGCCTGCCTAGGATCTGCAGACCCCTCCCCCTGCTGATCATTTCAGGGTTGCTGCAAATGGGCCCGGAAAAACTAGGTACAAGATGGGGTGGAGAGTTTGTTCGTGACATTGTAGGGTGAGCCCTTGAGATGGCAGCCCTGTGGACCTGAAACCAGACACCACAGTCTGACACTGGACCTGAAATTTCAGTTTTGTGATTGAAGCTTTGTCTCACCCAGAAAGGAGTCAGTGGTCTGCAATCCCTAAGCATTTGAATAATGTAAAAATTTAATAACCACTAATAATACTGCATGCCATATTAACTGGAATGAATACAAATACACGTATAGAAAGGTCTGAATTACAGAAAGATTGTCTCCCTTAGACTCCATTATAATCAATTTAACTTATTTCCTTTTTCTCTGTAGTAATGAAACGGTACCTTGTATTCGATCTCTACTATGACATAATAAATCCTGGAAACTGGATGCAAAACAATCCTATTGGGTTTAATTCATGTTTTACATGATTTTTTAGTAGATTTAAGGAAAGGAAACCCCGAGTTGTGGCTTGAAAAACTAAAGCATCAAAGAAAATGAATTCCACACAGATAGTGCCCTGTCTGGAATCAAACCAAGACCTCAGTGTTTTGAGTGATTAAAAGTAACCAGTATTTCTCAGCTATTCTAAAGGTGGCCATACACGGATAGATCCGCTCGTTTGGCGATGTCGCCAAACGAGCGGATCTCCCTCCGATATGCCCACCTTGAGGTGGGCAATATCGGGCTGATCCGATCGTGGGCCCTAGGGCCCAACGATCGGATCCTAGCGTTCGCCAAACGGGCGGTCGGATCGCGGGACCGCATCAACGAACAGATGCGGCCGCGATCCGACGGGATTTTTAATCCCATCCGATTGAGATCTGGCCGACTTTCGGCCAGATCTCGATCGGGGAAGCCCGTCGGGGGCCCCCATACACGGGCCAATAAGCTGCCGACTCGGTCTGTCGGCAGCTTTTATCGGCCCGTGTATGGCCACCTTTAGTCTGTGTATAGTCTGGCATAAAGTGCATGTCCCGCCTATTACCATGCTGGCAATGGAGAAGTTCATCCAAATGTTGCACAATGTGTGACATTATGACTTCAAAGTTGTCATCCTTTTAAGAGCCTAGTAATAAATGTACTATTTTTACAGTGGGTAGGTAAGAGAAAATATCTGTCTGCTTTGTTCTAGGGATGCACTGAATCCACTATTTTGGATTTGGCCGAAACCCCCGAATCCTTCTTGAAAGATTCGGCCGAATACCGAACTGCATCCTAATTTGCATATGCAAATTAGGGGTGGGAAGGGGAAAACATTTTTACTTCCTTGTTTTGTGACAAAATGTTATGCGATTTCCCTCCCCGCCCCTAATTTGCATATGCAAATTAGGATTCGGATTCGGTTCGGCCAGGCAGAAGGATTCAGCCGAATCCGAATCCTACTGAAAAAGGTCGAATCCTGGCTGAATCCCGAACCAAATCCTGGATTCGGTGCATCCCTACTTTGTTCATCAGCCATATCAAGGCATACAATTGTATCTCCTTATTGCAAACAATACTGAGATGTGCCATTAAAGTGTTACTAAATGCTGGATATAAGCAGTGGCGTAACCAGATGATACTGGGCTACACAGCAAATTTAATTTTAGGGCCCCCAACATATCCAGAGGTTGACCTGTTCTATCAATATATATTAAAATTGCTCATTAACTAGGGCCCCTGTACCTCTTGTGCCCGATGCAGGAAAATAAGCCAGGCTGCTCAGAATGCTTCCTAAGGATATCAATCTACTTCCCTCCAGCTGTTGTGCAACTACAAGCAGTGGCGTAACTAAATATTACTGGGTTCCACAGCAAACTATTTTTCAGGCCCCCAAAATGTTTAGAGTTTGACCTATTTTACTAATATTTATTGAAACTGTATATGAATAAGGACCTCATGGGGCCCCTATACCTCCTGGGCCCCCCGCAGGGTCTGCTTCCTCTGTAGTTACGCCCCTGACTACAAGCCTTCGAATTCCACAGTAGCCTTCAGATTTAGAATACTATCAGCCTCTATGCCAGCTGAATAAAAGTAAGCCAAAGGTCAGTCAGTGATAAAAATATCAAGTTCTTTTGTGATAATATTTATGCTGCACAATATTTGAGGAAATTAGATGTTGTACCCATAATGCACATACCATGTACCTCTTAATTTAAAAAAAATCCAAAACTCTTCATTTGGCCTATCGCTTAAATGAGGTCAGACAAAGTCTGTAACTTGTGTTTGAATAGTTCTGGATTAAATTGTCCTCTGCCTGATTACACAAATCAATAACCCACTACCCCTCCTACATTGTGTGCTCCCAACCCTGCAAGGCTCGCCCGTCTCTCTCACCCTGTCATTGAAAAGCTGCTGCTAGCTTTTGCCATCGATTTCAGCTTTAAATATCTCTCTGCTGCCCAGAACTGCCAGAGAAGAGGGGTATGAAGGACACAAGACAACATCTAAGGGCTTTATGCCACCATGCCCATTTAAACATGATAGGTCTGCATTATGGCGCAAAGAGCAAATGATAGTAATGGTAATGGTGTTGTCTTTTTTTTACCTTTTCTATTTGGATATCTTGGCGAGCCCTGCTCTATAAAGTGACATACAAGTTGAATATGTTAGGGGACCTTTATATCTGATGGAAAAGCAAACAGAATTGTGTCAGTGCTCTCAGTTAATTCAGTAGGGTTACTTAAACTAGTACTATAGGAACCACCTACATTCACCTGTACATTCACCTGCAGCTGAACTGGTTAGCACAGGCTGTGATATCATCATTCAGACCCAAACATCAAAATACAGAAAAATACAAACATCCTTCAGTTGAAGGTATTTACTCTTAAAAAAAAATCCTGAAGCACAATTTCTATGTCCTGTAATGTTTGTTTATGACATAGCTTGCTGTATGTAAGGCTGTACACTAAATTCAGTACATATCTGTCCATACGTGTTCCTTTAAACTTGTAATGAGCAGCAACATGCCCCTTCAGTCTGCTCTGATGAATTACATACAACTGCATGGACTGGCACGATGGAACCCTGGAATTACTGTTAGCCTGGGCCTACCAGTAACTCTAGGGTTCAGTGAGCAGGTTAGATCAAGTGCATGCTATTGATTTGTGCCAAGTGAATCATGGCTATTGCCATGATTAAGCTGTGCATTAACGTGATATCATGCCAACACAAAATCTGGGGAAATTTAACTGCAACTTGCATTAGGTATTTCAGATTTACCCGTTTCATGCTTCTGCTATCATTAATTATAGGCTGTACACCTTGCTTTTGTGCTAATAAATGTTTATTTGACACCTGGCTACGTGGGATTTCATGAGTGCCTGCTCTTTTCCCTTTGTTAATGCTTTTCTTTTAGTCTAATAAGTAGTGTCTCCAGCAAAGAAACCACTACATTATCATTTTTTACAGAACTGAGTTACACATTGGCAGCTGGGTGTAGTGCACAACTGATATTCATACTGGCATGACTAGCTGCCCCATGCTTACTCACCCCCTATCTTTGTTAATCACTGTAATTATAGAAGGATGGGATGATCTTCTCTCTACAGCTCTCAGTTCCTTACCAGCTTGATTGGCCCCAGACCTTTAATCTACTAACACAATGAAGCGTGGCTAATTACTGGCTCGGTGACACGATAGTTAGGATTTTCCTAACATTAAAACCAGGAATATCTGCACTTATCCTTTCTCAGTTATATTCTGTTGCCCATGTGAAAGTCATATCTCTGCTGAGGACTCTCTCCTTTATTCTAGTCATGTGATTCTTTTAGGTGCACCTCAAAAAATAGTTGTTTAAAATCCCTTTATTTTAACTTCTTACTTCTTACAACTAGGGTTGCCACCTTTTCTGGTAAAAAATACAGGCCTTCCCATATATTTATTTTTTTCCCTATTAATTAAATAGGGATCAGCCATCGTTTTTACCGGCCAGGCCGGTAAAATACCAGCCAGGTGGCAACCCTACTTATAACACAACATGCAGGCTAATGATTGTTTACTCAAGAAAAGTAGAGGAGATAATAAAAGAAACAATAGCATGTCACTATGTTATCCATTTACTTTTTGTGTGAACTCATATTGATCGGGGGTGTACTGTATTTAGGCTAATGCCACATGTAGTGGATCATGCCATGCTGAGAAATACGGCAAAGAATTCGCTCCTCCGCTGATATTCGATGTTCCAGCACCCAGATACATTATCTCGGCTTGTGTGCAGGCAGATGCAGTGGATCTGCCGAAATGAAAACTCTCATGCTTTGGCTCTGAAATCCTTTGTGTCTGCCTGAACACAAGCCGAGGTACTGTATCAGGGTGCTGGAACATCGAATAGCAGAGGAGCAGCAGAGGAGAGTATTCTCCACAGGCCAAGATCCACTACATGTGGCACTAGATTTAGGGTAATGCTCACATTGAACCACTGAAAGGAATAAATAAAAATGAGTGCACATTCAGATCGGCAGACCAAATCCCAGTTCCACTAGTAGGGTTGCCACCATTCTTTTCCACATAACAAGGGGATGATGGTATCAGGGGCACAGCAGTCAGTGGGGTTATGACATTTGGGTGGGGTTTTGATCAGAGGTGGCTATTGGCCAGATTATTGTTGGTGTTTTACAAGGCTGAAACCCAAACAGGCAGTTGTGACCCAAACAGGCCTAAGAAAAAACAAACTGGTTGGGTCAAAACCAAACAGGTGGCAACCCTATTCACTAGTCAGACTGCACAATGATTTCTTCACATGCAAAAACAAGCAATTAATGGCAACTCATACATTAAACTGAAAAATGATCACTTAAATTGCAATAAAATAAAATTACAGAAGCAAAATACAAAAGTAATTATGTTGTGTGATTTGTGCTCAAGCTAGTCACACAGGGTAATGAAACACTTTTTTTATACGGGAAAAAAATATAGTATGTAAATGTATACGTGTGTGTATTTTCAGGGTCTCTACGTGTGTAAAATTCCCCCAACCTCCCCACCAAAGTAAATGTGTGGTAGTGCATATAAAATAATGTGTGGATATTGTGGGACCCACCTAGGTGCAAGCAGACAAGCAGAAGTTACTAGAGGGCTATGGTATCTGATGGAGGGCTGCCAGGTATAGAGTCAGCGCTGGAGGGGGACAACAGCAGAATCTGTAAAGGGTTTACTAGAATGGTGGATGAAAAGAGAAACATTAATCAGAGGAGAACTAGAACTACTTTGACTACAGATGTGTTTGGGGAGGAAACAGACCATGGGGATCCCAATAAATAGTATTGCTGGATTAAGTGAGAGCAAAGGTTTCCTTTCAATGTGATTGTCATTCACAAGAAGCTCTGCTTGGACAAAATAGTAAACAATCTCTCTTTGATTTCAATTGCTAGTTTTACTTGCTTGGAAAAGGGCACACTACTCCATTATTAGAGACATGATGCCTTAATATTTTGACTCAATTTGCATTTAAGAATATGTTTTGTTCAGTATTGGTGTTATGCTGACTCCTAGTGGGAGATAATGTATAGTTCTCTAAATTTATGCATTTACAACAAATCCAGTAAGTAAAAAAGTAAGATTAATAAAACCAGATACTTTATGCAGAAGAAGCCAGAAATCCACCGACCAATGACCTGTGCTCATTACATTATGATTTTCGTTAGGGCGAGAATGAGGTGACTCTTGGCCTGTCCCTCAACTTTGCTTGTCTGCCGCCTCCTTGGCTTTTTGGCCTGATTCTGGATTGTGTCTCTGCCTGCCGATTTCTACCAGGCCTGGACTGGAAGTCAAAATAGGCTCTGTCATTCCAAGTACACAGAGGCCCAAACTACCTCCTACTAGCCCAAACAGCCTCCTACCAGCCCACTATATGGTAACTTTTATGGAGCCGTACAGCAGCCCCTCTGGCATTTGCCAGAACCCACAGATTGCCAGTCCGGGCCTGATTTCTACTATTCAAGTCTGTACATTATTATACTGCTGTATATGGTTACACCCCAGGTTACCCAGTATTTAGGCTCCCAACAGTGCTCCACAGTGTCTTCCTAGAGAAAATGTGACATTTGCACACATTGCTACTAATAAACAATTGAAGCACATATTTGATTTTATAATTTACTTGGGATTAAAGAAAGTTAATATCCAACAATTTAATCCAACATAATTCCTATTTATTTGTGAAATGTTCATATATTTAAATAATTGCAATACAAAGAAGCACTCAGGAAAGTAAAAGCAAAAGAAAACTAAGGGGCAGATTTATCAAAGCTGGAAGTGAAAATTCGAATTAAAAAATGTAAAATTTTGAGCTAATTTTTGTGTACTTCGACTAGGGAATAGTCCAAATTCAATTTGAATTTTGAAAAAATTCTAAAATTCAAATATCGAAATTCATCATGTACTATCTCTTTAAAAATTCGACTATCGCCATCTAAAACCTGCCGAAATGCTGTTTTAGCCTATGGGGGACATCCTAGAAGCTATTTTGAGTCAATTGGTGGACTTTGTAAAATCTGTTTTTTTTTGGAAAAACTTTGAATCAAATTCGATCGAATTCGCTGTTACTTCGATTTGTACGATTCAAATTTGATCAAAAACAGACCTAATCGATCGCAAACGGACCTATTCGGGCAAAGAAAAAACTTTTTTTTAAAAAATTAATTTCAGGTTGGTCTTTTTGAATTAGAATTTTGAAGTTTTTAAAATTCGAAATTTGACCCTTGATAAATCTGCCCCTTTAAGTGTGAATAAATAAAAAAACAAAACTAAACATGCAGATTGTACATACAGAAAAGTCAATGCAGCCATTGTGATATAAAAGGGGTTAGGGTAAAATGGTATAAGTGATGATGGCACAAGTCACAAATTGTTAGGTATGACTTGAGATAGTAAAGATAAATAATTTGAGAGAAATGATCCCATGGGAACCAAATTGGGTCAAGTTTGTCCTCTAAGAGGGCTGAAAATTAATGCCAGAAGCCAGTTATCCAGAAAACTCTGAATTACGGTAAGGCTATTTCCCATAGATTCCATTTTATCCAAATAATCACATTTTTTAAAAATGATTTCCTTTTTCTCTTTAATAATAAAGCAGTACCTTGTACTTGATCCAAACTAAGATATAATAATCCTTACTGGATGCAAAACAAGCCTATTGGGTTTATTTAATTTTTAAATATTTTTCTAGTAGACTGAAGGTATGAAGTTCCAAATTACAGAAAGACCCAAGGTCCCAAGCATTCTGGATAACAGGTCTTATATCTGTATATATTTAAGTTTATCTTTATCCAAAGTACCGGTAATAGAAAGTGAAGGGGCTAGCCAAGGCACTGCAATAACCTAGTGTGTTGCTGCTAAAATCTGAGAACAAGTCTATGTAGTTCTGATGCCGGTTCAGTAGGTTGAATGCATATACCAATAATCTGAGAAGCCATTTGAAATACTTCAGACCAAAGGGCAGAGACAATAGTGCAATGGCACCGTATATGAATGCAGTCCCCCTTGTTGGAGCAACCCCTAAAACAAGTTAGTGGAAAACAGGTCTATGACATGTTTGCGAATTGTGGGAAGAGACCATCGATATATTACTTTGTATGATGTTTCTTTAAAGGGGTGGCTCACTTTTAAGTTAACTTTTAGTATGTAATAGAATGGCCAATTCTAAGCAACTTTTCAATTGGTCTTCATTATTTATTTATTTTATAGTTTTTTTTATTTTTATAGTTTTTATCTCCAGCAGAGTGTAGATCTGTTCCTCCGTCTAGGCCGGACTGCCAGCTGTAAATAGCGTCATATGTTGACAGACCACTGCATCAGATATAGCTGTCTTGACACACACAAAGCCTAAATCCTTCAGCCTGGGGGAACATTCTCAAAGATTATTATTATATTTGCTGTGTGCAAAGTCATGGCAACTTCATATGAGTCACTCAACTTTGCATTAATCTACAATGAATAATGTCACATTATTTCCAAAGACCAGTCCAAGGTTTCTGGTCAGGAGTGTAGAACGTATTCAAATCTCGTCAGGTTGATAGAGTAGTGCTACACATCGGTCCATATTTTTCTTGTAGCATTGGCTACAGGCGCTCATCCAACTGCCAATCAGTTAATCCCTTATATGATACACAACACAGCAACACTCTGAAATAGTGAACATAGTGATTTATTTAAGTGAAACCAGGCCCTTTTGTGCCCCATGCTGCAACCCACTCAACCAAAAAGCCCAGTTTAGTACTGACAGCCAGGCCCCACTTGATCAGACATATACAGTGCAGGACACACAAACACCAACACAAACTAGAAACAAGGACATACTGTAACAGAAAATAAGTCTTTATTATGATACAAATGATTATATATAAGTATTATATTACAGCAAAGATCAATTGTGAGACACAACTATGTAGCAACACTACTATGTGAAGTGGAAATCGCGCTATTATGCATATTTAATGCTGCAAAATATGCACTTAAAATATAATAAATAATACTAAATCTCCATTGCAAAGAGACTGAAAAGTACACTGCTGACAACAATTGAAATAATTGTTATATATAATCCAGAGAGTTAAAGAGGCAGCCAAATCAAATAAGATAAATGAAAAGCTGAACAGCTGAATTTTGCCTATGTGCCTCTGCTACTCCTTACTGTTAAAGGCATATTTAATATTAAGTAGAGATTCTGGTAAACTTAAAAGGGACCCGTCACCCAATTTTTTCTTTTCAAAATCATATTTTTTAATATTAGTCGAGCAAAATCAACTTTAATTACACAATATAAATTAGTTGAATCGTTTCCTTCAGTCTGGGAACTCATAATTATAGTAAGCAGGCAGGAGCCATTTTGTGGACACTGTTATTAAGGCAAGCCTTCCATCATCTCAGAATCTTATTTATGCACCAGAATGGGGGACCTGATGTCCATCCTCATTCCCTGGCTACACAATTAAATGATGACGAGAAAGAGGGAATGTGGGGAGAGCAGTGACATGTAGGAAGTGCTGAATGAAAAGTGAAAGTTATTGTCTGCCCCGCCTCTATGCCAAGGCATAGAGGAGGGGCAGACAATATTTGATTGACAGCTGAGATGTTTAAATGAGCTTACAGCAGCTATGAATGCTTTAATATAAAATAGAAATTGGATTTCATGTTTAATTTGAAAATAACTTTTAGGGGCAGATTTATCAAGGGTCGAATTTCGAAGTTAAAAATACTTCGAAATTCAACCATCGAATTAAAATACTTTGAATTCAAATATCGAATTTGAACTCTTTTTCATCAGATTTGGCCATCGAATGATCGAAGTAAAATCGAACGATTGAACGATTAAATCCTTCGAATCGAACGATTTTATCGTATGATCGAACGATTTTTACTTCGACTTCAAAAACTTAGAAAAATGCTGTAGAAGGTCCCCATAGGTTAACAAAGCACTTCGGCAGGTTTAATTTGGCGAAGTATTGAAGTCAACGTTTTTCACACAGTACTCAATTATCGAATGATCGAATAGTCAAACTATTTTTACTTGGAATCGAATTCGAAATAAATTCGAAATATCCAAAAATTACTTCGAATTTTTTTACTTTGAAAATTCCCTCAAATTCAATTCGACCCTTGATAAATCTGCCCCTTATTATACAGATTTTTGTGTCTGGGTGACAGGTCCACTTTAATAGTATATTGGCATAGATATTTCCTCCATATATTTCTGCAATGACTTATTTTACCTTTGCTAAATTCCTTCCACATATGGATGAAACTGTCCAATATGACTGGGAACTCTCCATAGACACACAAGTGCAAGCACCCTGATTGTGAAACTAGTAAAATACAGGAGGTAATCTATTAACAGGCACAGGCTTGGGTACTAGTAATCCATAGTAACAAAAAAAAAAAGTATTGTTAACTAATCTGATACTGAATATAACTTTCTACTTGGCTGCCATGTTTCAAGTCCTAGAGTAAATAATGCTGCTATTAGTACATTACAAATATTATGTAACATTTCTGCTGAACAAGATTTCTGATCAATCTGTACCACGTGTTGCCAGTAAACATAATGCATAAATCAGGAAACGCAGGAACGGAAAATTAACAACATTGGCCCAGCTGTAACAAGTTAATATGAACTTTGTTTTGAATATGGGCATGCATTGACAATGTTTTGCTGCACAAATGACTCCGTTTACGCTGATCGGACCTTTAAAAAACTGGTTACAAAAGTAAATGAAAAGCAAAAAAAAGCATTATTCACACCTCAGTGAAATGGCTCTGAATGATTTTATAAATAAACACTAAGTCAGTATATGATTACATAATGGCAGTGCAATGGCAGCAGAAGATTTAACATTTCAGAGGGGAGGTAAGAAAGTGATGGGTGCTGCTACTGAGCAGAAATAAAATTAGGCTTTTTAAAGAAACAGCAGATTTTGTGGAGCTGCCCCAGTTCTCTATAGGATTCTGTATATCATTCCTGCTTTGGCTGCAGTGACAGGCAGAAATGAGCTAAAACTGGTCTGTCTGTAAAGTGCTACTCATGAATGATCCTAGATACAGTGCAGAGATACCAGGAACCAATCCTGCACAAATTTTCAACATCTGCAGCAGCCTCTGCGCTGTACAGGTCACATCATCTTCACTCTGTAAGACAAAACATTTACTTTATTCGAATCTGGCATTTTGGAATGAAACATAGAATTCAAGCCTCCTTTAGTGAAACATATCAAGCTTAAAAGGACTGTCATGATTTTTATGATTTATATTTTATTTTTCTAAATTACACTGTTTACACTGCAAATAATTCACTCTACCATATAAAATGTAATTCTTGAACCAGCAAGTGTATTTTTTTTTAATTATAATATCGGTGTGTAGGCAGCTATCTCAGGTCATTTTGCCTGGTCATGTGCTTTCAGAAAGAGCCAGCACTTCAGGATTGAACTGCTTTCTGGCAGGCTGTTTCTCCTACTCAATGTAACTGAATGTGTCGCAGTAGGACCTGGATTTTACAATTGAGTGTTTTTCTTAGATCTACCAGGCAGCTGTTATCTTGTGTTTGGGAGCTGCTATCTGGTTACCTTCCCATTGTTTTGCTGATGGGCTGCTGGGGAGGAAAGGGAGGGGGTGTTATCACTCCAACTTGTAGTACAGCAGTAAAGAGTGACTGAATTTTATCAGAGCATGAGTCATATGACTTGGGGCAGCTGGGAAACTGACAATATGTCTAGCCCCATGTCAGATCTCAAAATTAAATATAAAAAAAATCGGTTTGCTCTTTTGAGAAATGGATTTCAGTGCAGAATTCTGCTGGAGCACCACTATTAAATGTTGCGTGAAAAAAATAATTAAAAATAATTAAAATAATTAAAACCATATGCTAATTGTCTCAGAATATCACTCTCTGCTTCATACTAAAAGTTAATTCAAAGGTGAACAACCCCTTTAAAGACATTCTGAATTACTGTCCCAGCCAAAAAAGAGTTATCTTATTAAACCTATAATAGCTGGTAATGTACACTACTACTGCTTTTATAGGAAACTGTAATATCTTTAGGTGGACTTTCTGTTAGCACAGTATCCCCTAGCCCATGCTCAAACACATCACTTTAACTAAAATGTCAGCTATTTCGTTCAACTGCACATGCATTTGCCCCGGGAAATTAGAAGAAAGATGAAGATTAAAGAAGATCGCTCGATGGTGCTCACTGGTATAACCCCGGGCCGGTGCAGTTTTCTGCTGATAGGAGCACCAGCCTGGGGTTTCAGGTAAGTCAATACAATCACTTGGGGTGCCTAACACTTGGCACCCCCAAGTGCATCAAAGCCATTCTTCCTCCTTTAATGTAGCGGCATTGGGATTTGCTGAAAACCACAAAGTACCACACTGTATACAAGTTAGCAGATAACATTTTTTTTTGTGGCAAATAAAATCAAACTTACAGCAAACTCAGAAAAAAGCAGGGTACTCAGGTGCGTGTCAGCCAGCTTCTTCACTGTGGCTATATCAACCATACAGTGTTTCACTTGGCCACCTATAAAAAGAAAAACTTGCTTTTCTTTATGTGAAAATAACAATGATAGTGTGTAACAGTTCCACATAATATACTGGATGTGATGCAGTAGATGCAGATTGTCCAAGTGGACATTTATATCATCATCATAATACTTGGTTTACAAATTTAGGGAAGTGCCATTGATGTGCAGTATTTGGCAGCTTTTCTGCCAGTAATTAAAGGGGACAAATACCCTACCCTAGAGTGCTCTTCTATAACCATTTTACTTTTCATGATATTATTTTTATATATAAATGATTATTACTAATGTCATGAGGATGTAACCGATTGCCTGCTTCTATTTGGGCTGGATGAGAGCAGGGCAGAACAGCAAAAAGTCTAGTTTTTTGCTTCTCTCACAACGAGATAGAACTGAGCATGTAAGTGTCAAGAGGAGAAATTCTGGATACACACCCTTCAAACACTGCATCCGAGGGGACTTAACGGGGAATATGACCTTTATGCTTTCACGTAATTGATATGTCTTTACACTATTTAGATATTGAACAATAAGGGTTTTTTTTCAGACCGTATAATAATAGTTATAATTATAATCATATTTCGTCTATATAAGGGTTACATGTATCGATGTATAATTACTACATGCTGTAATTTGATACATGCTGCAACATAAAAGATGCTGTAATATGTAATGTATACAATGTGGCTGATTTTATTTAGTGAGAAACCCTTCGTCCCACAACACCATATTTAAATCTTACAAGTGCACCACTTGTAAGATTTAAATATGGTGTTGTGGGACGAAGGATATTACTCTTCCTGAGGACGGCCCGAGTTGGGGGCTGAAACGTTGATATAAAACACTGTATATATCTATCACGATACAGATGATAGATATGTCTGGGTGCAGAGTCAACAAATAGTCTCTATTCACTGCAAAAAGATTCTCTCCCAGGACTTATAATTATTTAAAAAAAAATTTATTGCAAAGGACTAACATTTCGGCCTGTCCCTTTGAGAAAGGCCTGGGGACAGGCTGAAACGTTAGTCCTTTGCAATAAAATTATTTTTAAATAATTAATTGGGTTTAGACTTTCACTATGCACCACCACTCTGATATTTAAACTATAATCCGTAGCACTTCTATAGAAGCCAATACATACCTCCAGTGGCCACAAAACACACTTTTCCAAGGAAGAAGTTAACATCTAACTGTGTGAGAGATGCAAGTATGGTGGAGAGGCTGAAAATGTGAAAACATAAAAATGGAATAATAAAATATGAATTTTTAAGCGACTTTTAAGTCTGAACTTCTCCCTCTTAGTTGCACCGTGCTCGTTCTATGGTTCTGAAACGTTGCTGTATCCAGATTGTTGCCATGTGTATCGAATAAAGGCTTTTTATTTTAAACATGGACCAGTGCTGTGCCTTAAGTATTCGATTTCAAAGAATTATACAGTAATATGTGCATGTATACAATTACTAAAATATTAAAGCCACAGATCTTTTCATCTGTTGCAGGCCCTGGTCACAACACTTATGTGTCTGCATACTGAATCTAGGAACAATTGCATGTATAAATGCAAAACCAGATTCAAAGCCGGCGGGAAGGCATTTCAGGGAGATTAGTCGCCTGCAGTAGCGAAGATTTGTCGCTTGGTGACTAATCTCCCCGTGTGCCACCACCCTAAAGGGGTGATTCATCTTTAAGTTAATTTTTAGTATGTTATAGAATGACCAATTCTAATAAAACTTTTCAATTGGCCTTCATTTTTTCTTCTTTATAGTTTTTGAAATATTTGCCTTTTTCTTCCGACTTTCCAGCGTACAAATATCACTGAC
The DNA here is from genome assembly GCF_017654675.1 of Xenopus laevis. Classification (NCBI taxonomy): domain Eukaryota; kingdom Metazoa; phylum Chordata; class Amphibia; order Anura; family Pipidae; genus Xenopus; species Xenopus laevis. The sequence continues at coordinate 112,878,018 of NC_054377.1, read as the reverse complement.
CCTATCTAAAAAACAAATTTACAAATTTATTGGTACAGTATTACTTTTTATTTTTCCTTTTTTTCTATTCAGACCCTCGCCTATTCACAGTCCAATCATGGGTATGGAAATCAGAGGCAAACAGCAGAATACCTGCTAACCAGCAGGTATTCTGCTGTTTGCCTCTGATTTCCCTACCCATGATTGAAGTATTCTTGTGGTGACTTGACGGAACACCAGAGGGAATCAAGGCTTGCAAATAATGCTTGGCGTTCTGTGTGTTACCCTGTGAGTGCTATTCACAGTCCAGTCTTTTATGCAAATCAATGCATGGTCACTAGTTTAATTTGGACCCTAGCAACCACATTGCTGAAACTGGATCCAGCAAACTGGACAACTGCGGAATAATAAGCCAAATAACTCAAAAAACACAAATTACACAAAATGAAAACCAATTGCAAATTGTCTCAGAATATCACTCTCTATATGATATTTAAAGATAACTCTAAGGTGAAATGGCACTGTCAGACTGCAAAATTACAGATAGCCACGGGGTGTTGACTAACCACTTTATAGCTGCAGCTTACAAATGCAACATATTTCATAATTCGTGCAGTGAAATAACACACTGTAGTGGCCTTAAACATAGTCCTGTGACTGTTGCATCGTCGATTGAAGATAAAACCTTATTGCATTGGGATACTTGGTCAATCACTGTGAGCATACTGGTATGAAGCCATTTTATAGTTAGTTTTTATTAGGGATGCACGGAATCCACTATTTTGGATTCGGCCAAATCCTTTGTGAAAGATTCGGCCGAATACCGAACCGAATCCTAATTTGCATATGCAAATTAGGGGTGGGAAGGGGAAAACATTTTTTACTTCCTTGTTTTGTGACAAAATGTCACGCGATTTCCCTCCCACCCCTAATTTGCATATTCAAATTAGGATTTGGTTCGGTTGGGCAGAAGGATTCGGCCGAATCCGAATCCTTTTGAAAAAGGCCGAATCCCAAACAAATCCTGGATTTAGTGCATCCCTTGTTTTTATAGCCAAAATGACTGTTGCATCTCGCTGCAACTGGCAACAAGAGGCGGTTAGGTAGGGCAATTAAAGGAATTTTAGCAACTTCATCTTGAAAGGGAGAATAAGCACACATAATTCAAAAAAATAAATTTCAAATATACTGAATAAAGGACTATAATGCTATTTCTGAATTCTATAATGCTATTTCTAATTTTTCTGTGTTTGGTGCTAATGATATTGCCTTGTTATATGTTTTTTTTTAATTTATCAAACAGTAAAATATTTTTTCAAGACAAAAAATACCAAAGTATTTTGTATTGTGCCACCTACCTGAGCTGGCTGTGAAGGTTGATAAGAAACACCACCATATCAAACCGAGGCCGTAAGTGTTCCCTTTCATAAGGCAGAGGAAGTGATTGTGCCATGTGACTGCAAAAGAAATTGACTATTTTATTTTTCCAAGTTTAGAACACTATTTGCGTTAATTAAAAAAAATAACGCTGCCATCAGATGTCACTTCACTTAAAGGGGTGGTTCACCTTTAAGTTTAATTTTAGTATGTTATAGAATAGCTAATTCTAAGCAACTTTTCAATTGGACTTTTTTTTTTTTGAATTTGCCTTGTTCTTCTGATTCTTTCCAGTTTTCAGATGGGGGCACTGACCCCATCTAAAAACATGCTTTGTAAGGCTACAAAATTCATTGTTATTGCTACTTTTCTTTTACCTATCTTTCCATTCAGGCCCACTCCTATTTATTATTAATCAATGCATGATTGCTAAGATAAATTGGACTATTGCTACCAGACTGCTGAAATGGCAAAATGGAGAACCGCTGAATAAAAAGCTAAATAACTCAAAACCCATAAATATTAATAAATGAAAACCAACTGCAAAATTTGAGTTTTTAAGGTTATTTTGGAGTTGGGTTGTTAATCCCAAACTCACTTAATCAAGTTTTTTCCATTCTAGTTTTTTCTTAAATAAAAAAAACATTTGAGTTGTGAGTCAATTCAAGCCCTTTTGAGGTATAAGAAACTCTTCAATTCGACCTTTGATAATAACCCTAAAAAAGTTCATATAATGGTGAACAACCCCTTTAAAAGATACCCTTTCTTTTTAGGGCCATTATTTATTAACTTTGAGTCCCCAAATGTTATTCTCAGCATGCCTTTACATTACTAATAGTGTGATAGAGTATTGTGTTCAAGTTGTAGTTCAGCAACCTTTGGGAACCCAAGAATAAAAAACAAGGGCTTAGGCTAAATCACAAGTGCTGCATGTCTATGGAGATTCTCATTCAGTTGCTGCAATAGTTTCAGATCCCAAACCAAATGCAGGATTTAGTTCACCCCTATTTAGTAACAGGTTATTTTTCTTCAACAGATGTTCTTCTCTAAATATTTTATACTGCCTGGACAAATGTTGCCTGTGTGTCAGATTCAGACAGCTTCTATCAGCTGGAATCAACCCTACCAACCAATATTACAGAGGATCAGCATTAAGTTACTTTCATACTTACATCTTCACTTCAAAGGTTTTTGGCTCTTTCAGCATAGCACTTGCCAGCTGTTCTCTATGACTTTCTTCAGTCCCAACTAACTGAAACAGAGAGAAAACACCAGAAGAATATTCAGTGTGTCATAATTAATAGAGTTACACTTTGGTTTGGTGAGGGCATGTGTTTGTGGAGAGCATATATATGACCTGACTTACTACACCCAGTAAATTGACTGAAATAATATAACAAATGGCAGAAGTGACCCCCTAAAGTAATCATAGGGTACACATGTCAGGGACCATGTCACGCCCAACTATTTCTATGTAGAGAGCAAATTAGCCTACAAAAGCAGGTTAACTGACCAGTAGGTTTTTTCTGGAAACAAAATACCAGCCATACAATATTTTTATCTTTCTTCCCTATTAACATTGCCTTCAAGCATAATTTTTACCAGCCCAATAGAAAAAATTAAATCAGAACTGATGTCATACACAGCAGTCTATGCAGCCTATAATCAAATTGAAATACCATGTAAGCACTGTATCTGGCCAATGGGCCACTAATTAACTGGCCATTTGGGCAGCCTTGTACCACATGCTCCGTGCTGCTGTCAGTTACTGAGCTTAGGGACAGACTCAAAATATACAGTACACATAATATAAATGTCATAGTATAAGGCTGATGAGTAATCAACACAGCAGCAAACCCAAGAGTGTGAGTTCCTCCAAAAATTAGTGAAGCAGCAAGGAAAAAAAAATACAAAAAGTTTGGGGCACTTACTCAGCCTATGATTAAGTGCCCAAACAGGCACAAAACGTGTTAGGTAACTTCTTAATAAACTTTTTGTATTTTTTTACTTGCTGCTTCACTAATTTTTAGAGCAACTCACACTCTTGGGTTTGCTGCTGCGCCCTTGGACTGGGGCAAACTGAGTATGTCCTCCTACTATATACTTGATTTTTGAAATTACATCTATTTTCAGTAGTGCTCATACTAGTTGGATGCACCATTTCCTTTTTGCAGTTTGATTAGTAATTAATACAGATAATTACTACATGGCAGCACTGAAACCAGTGCAACTATCATCAGAATTTAATAATCAGCCCTGTAGCATCACCTTATATTACAGTCCAACCGCATTTTCTGCTTGATAATTAGTGACAACCCCTAAGCTTAGCTTCTCAACAGCTTCTCAGAGCCCACTGAGCATGTCCGTGTCACAGACACTTTCCAAGATGGTGACCCCCCGTGACAAGTCCTGGATCATTGTTGCTATTGAAAAGCTGAAACTTTAGGCTGATGCAATAAGTTCAGTATATAAAATTTTTAGTCATATTAATTATTAGGGTTTATATCTCCTTTAGTTAGCCCTTTCCCCATCTCCACCGAGGGCACCAGAGCCTTTTTCTTTACTTCCTTACTGCACAACAAAGTACATTTTTACTTATGAAAGGACCACGTAGTGGATGATCACCATTACATAGGATGTTGTAACACTATAATGTTGGTCTACGACAATAAGCTGGATCACGAAGCTCATGTTTTTCTGATATAACATTTCAAACATTCCAAATGTAGAAAAAAGTAAGAGTGGTGAGTGGGCTATTATTTATGCTCGGCAAATACAAAAGAGAGTAAAGATTGAAGGACTCCCTTTCCAAGATCCAGTGACGGAACTAGGTGGTGGCAGGCCCTGGTGCGGGCCGTGCCCCGCCCCCACTATTGTCCGTGCCGCTGCAGCCGAATCCAGTGGCGCACGTGACTGCCGGGGGGCCCTGCGGGGGTGCGGGCCCTGGCCCAATTGCACCCCCTGCTCCCCCGGTAGTTACACCACTGCCAAGAATAGTGGTACTACAGGAGTTGACCAAATGACCATATGTAATCTTAACATGGTATTTCTACTTGTTTATAGGCAGCATAGACTGCTGTGTATAACATCATGATTAGATCTGATTTAATCTTGCCAATAAAGCTGGTATAATCATGCTTGATGCAATGCACCTTTAAGGTAACTTTTAGTGTGTAATAGTATTGCAAATTCTAAGCAACTTTTCAATTGGTTTTCATTGTTTTTTACAGTTTGATAATTATTTCCCTTTTTCTTCTGACTCTTTGCAGTTTCCAAACGGGCGTTGCTGACCCCTTCTATAAAGCAAATGCTCTATAAGGCTACAAATAGGGTTGCCACCTTTTCTAAATAAAAATTACCGGCATAAGCCCCACCTCCAATCCTGCCCAAAGTGCCACCCCTTTAACCAGCAGCGCAGCAGTTCCGACTCCCGAGTGAACAGGGAGAGAGCTCATGAGCATGGGGAGCCCGTGTCAATAGTACAGTAAGAACAATAATGGCACCTGTTCTCCTGCCCTCTCGTCGTTAAGGACGCCAGTCACAAATCTCATCACACGAGACTGTGATGTCAAAACGCTGTGACGTCCCAGGCGCCTCATAGCTGAGAATTTCAAGCAGGGAGGGAGCAGAAAAACTGCTTGATATTGGTGGTTCCTTCCCACAGAATTTTACCAGCAGTGTAATTGACGGTATTTTTTTAATACCGATACCAGTACTGGCCTTAAGACCCGTTTTTCCGGCTAGGTCGGTGAAATAACGGCTGGGTGACAACCCTAGCTACATATGTATCATTATTGCTACTTTTTATTTCTTATCTTTCTAGTAAGGTCCTCTCTAGGGAGCGGCAAATTTTTTCACCGTGGAAATGACGCCCATAGACTCGTATGGTGTCGTGCTTCAAAAAAAAAAAGACGCCGCCCGTCAATTTTTTTGACATCTATAGACTTTAACGGGAGTTGGCGACAAATGGTCTCAGAATATCACTCTATATCATACTAAAAAGTTATTTCAAAGATGAACAACCTCTTTAAGGAATAAAGTTAAAAACAGAGTAAGGCAGGTGTTGTTCCCTAGCGCTATAATTCCCAAAGATTGAATATTACAATTTTCTCAAAATTAATTTCTTGGACCCTAAACATTATGTATCAAACAACAAAAGCCACTGACACAGCACTACACTGACTGGGTATCTCCACAGGCTTACAGATGGGAAGGAGACAGCAGTCACTGAATGTGTAGCGGGATATTTCTTTTGCGGAGAATAACTTGCAAACTACAGTTTACGAACAGATAGATTTATCTAAAAAAAATAGAATAATTAAGTGTTCCCGCCATTTCACACGCTACACAATCCCGCACAACATTGAATTTTAGTTGTTCTTTTATGCCCCCTCCTGTGATTGGCCTTTGCTTGTAATCCAACCTCGGATTGGCCTAATATCGAAGCAAACAAGGGGCGGGCATTGGTCTAACTCTCTATCTATAGAGAACTTACCAGCAATGCGGCGGCGTTAAGCATAGGCATTTTATCGAAAGGCCGGATTGTCGCCATGATAACGGACAGTGCCACTAATTTAGTTCCAGAGGCAGCCGTCCTTTTTCCTTTTAGTTGCACGAGAAATTTCCCCGCTGAACCCGCGGCAGCGTCGGCTTCACACTGAAAACGTCAGGACGTACGACGTTGCCAGTTCTTTAACCATGTGTGTGCTGGCGTAGGTTCGGTTTTGTAGAGGAATGCTAGGATGATAGTCTCTAGTAATTATAATAAAATAACGAATGACGTGTAACAATTGTTTTGTATTAATCTATTTACAACGGATGTCTAATGTGTCCGGCTGTTTGTTTAGAGTCATCACGTTTAATCGTTGAACTCGACTTCTTTTTACCTACCTGAGCCCAGGGCTGTTTGGTCCTTTATGTAATTGAAATGACAGGGCCTATTTTGACTGCCAGTCCAGACCTGCCCGGTGGGCCCAAGTGTCAGTGAGCCCTCCTGCTTCTAACCATTTGGCCTGTAACTCATACCTCCCAACCTGTTTTGGAGGGACAGTCCCTCTTTTGACAGCTCAACCCGCAGGCCCTCATTTGTACTGGAAAGTCCCTCTTTTCTCAGCACTGAACAGCCAGTAAAAGAAACAAAGTTTCTCACTTAATTGGCTTTTAGCAGATAACAATTTTGAGACACAAAAACACAGTTTAGATAAGGAGAAATATTTTCAAACTTTCATAACCTGCCAAATTTTGTAAAACAAACATGGTAATTAGGGGGTGTGGCCACAGAAAGGGGTGTGGTCAAAATTTGGTGCGCTACGTGCGGGAAAAAATTTTTTGTCCCTCTTTTTACTTCCAAAATGTTGGGAGGTATGGCCTGTTTCATGTTCAAAACCTACTTCTGTATGGGAACAGAGGGGCTAAATAGATAGAATAATAATTAAAGGAAAACTATACCCCCAAAATGAATACTTAATCAATACTTAAGCAATTTTATATCAAATTGAATGACATATTAAAGAATCTTTTACATCTCTTGCCTTGAACCACCATTTCGTGACTCTATCTGTGCTGACCAGAAATACTACAACTCTAACTGTAACAGGAAGAAGTGTGGAAGCAAAAGGCAGAACTCTGTCTGTTAATTGGCTCATGTGACCTTACATGTGGTTTGTATGTGTGCACAGTGAATCGTACGATCTCAGGGGGCGGCCCTTATTTTTTAAAATGGCAATTTACTATTTATGATTACCCAATGGCACATACTACTCAAAAAGTATATTATTATAATAATGGTTCATTTACATGAAGCAGGGTTTTACACACTTGCAATGTTTCTTGTGTGGACATTGTTTATTGCATTGACAGAAGCTTGCCTTCAGTTCCTGTTTCCTTACAGGCTAGGGCCAGACGGGGCAGAAATCAACCTGCTGAAATCCACAAACCATTTTAGCCCCTAACCACTAGCTGAATTCACTTCTGTGTTAGTGTCCAAAAGTCCGGACACCTTGTGTCAGCTCTGATGCGACACATGCAACATATTTTGGACCCAAAACGCAAGAGTTTGCATTTCGATCCAAAATCCGCTGTACCTGCAGAAGAGAAGGAGAGCAGCCAGGCAACTGGAGAATCCATATTGTCTAGCCTTAGCTTAACAGATTTGTTGGTGTGACCAACAATGTGGTGTGAGCCAACAATGTAGTTTATGCAATTTTCTTTACTAAGACTCCAATAAATTTTGCCTTAATTTGTTCTAAATATAAAATGGAGACTCTACAAGGTAGATGGTAGCAGTGTCAGACTGGCCCACAGGGATACCAGGAAAACTCTCGGTGGGCACAGGTGTCAGTGGGCGCTCCTGCTTCAAAAAGTTGGCATATTTCATGGCCATTACCTATTTCTATGAGAACAAAGAGACTACACAGATTGAATAATAGATTATAGCATGTAAAGAAAAGAGGTTGCGTGAGGAGAGTGGGCAACTGGTTTAAGGTTTTTGGGTGGGCCCCTGGTGTCCCAGTCCGACACTGGATGGTAGGTTGAACAATTTGATGGCAGATGTTTCTTGTTACTAAACCAGCAAGAAAAACATGGAGGAGCACACCCTAAACTTGTTTAGCAACTTGCCCGGGTGCTGGTAAATAAAGTAACATAGTACCACACTCAACATGAATACTTGTGAAAAAAAACAAGATGTATTGAAAAAATCAGACGTTTCAAACTCAAACTGTGCTTTTTCTCAAGTATAACAAGATAACGTGTTATTCTTGAGAAAGCAACAAGTTAAGCTCCCGCACACCCTAATACAAACAGCAATAGAGATACCTGGTGCTCAAAAGGTAGAGGCTCAGCCACCTCACAGGAACAGTTCAATATAGAAATCCAATGGCACACAGGATTAGTGCAAGCAAGTCTGCCTTGCGTGTTTAATGCGGATTGCAACGTTTCGGGGTCACGCCCCTTTGTCAAGCACGCTTAACAAAGAGGCATGACCGTGAAACGTTGCATTCCGCATTATACAGTATATATGTGTGATTATGACAAAGTTTATAGATAATCATGAAAATGTGTTCTTTATATACCCCAATTGGACAGCAAATCTCAAGGAAGAGCTGGATGGCACAGGGAATACCTCCTCTGCAGTATGTATGTAGAAGTGTGTGTGTGTGTGTACAGCTTGTTTTGAATCAGAATTGTAACTGCTGCATCAAAAGTGTATCCTATGTTTATTTAATACCATTCTATGGAGTAGAGGAATATGTGATTTGTAAAAATGCAATAATGTTTATATTTATATATTTACAATAATACATACATTTTGTACTGTGTTTGTAATTTTGGTACATTTCAGAACCAATACAATCAATTGCACTGTTTACACAGTAAACCACCACTTATTTGTTATATGGAATCTGCTATACGTAATATTTAATGAAGCCAAAACAGATTGGTTTTTAGTTTAACCCTGTGTTAGGTATATTTTGTTCATTAAAGTCTCACTAATGAGATTCTTGCCTAAGATTTTTTGCTGTTACTTTGTGGTCGCCATGACAATTTATAGCCCTTCTCTCAGTCTGCAATCCTCCCTCGCCTTTATTGTCAGTGAATGCAGTAAATATCAGACCCCCAAGTGAGAGGGAAAGACTAAGAGATGTGCATACAATGGGGAGGATGCATCGTACTGCTTAAGACGATTCCTTTGTTTCATATTCTCCGGCTGCTTAATTTTGAACCACTGTTCCAGTTCTCATTAGTATTTAGCCAGCTTGTTGTGAGGGGAGAGCGTTGCTGATTGACCCCAAGAGACCTTCACACATCCCTAGCAATGCATCCTGGGTCCTGTGAAGAGAAGCGAGCACAAGGACTGTGTGCTGCAGATACAATAAACGGTTGTGCTGTGCTCAGCTAGACCACAAGATGTGTATTCTTAAAAACCAGATTATGGATTAATTCAAATCTTTGAATGGACCTTTATAAAAATATATAAATGAAAGACAGCAGTGTGAATATGACTGGGAGGTTTACTGAGGCTTCTCAGACGTACTAACAATACACCGAAAACGAGTGGATTGCAGTACTTTGGATTACTTCTGGGCTTTGGTTCATAGAAGATGCCTGAAACCTTCTGACAGTGAGGATTCTGCATTATTTTTTTAATTTGGATGCATTGTTTTACCAAGACTTCTTTGCAGGATATTTTCTTCTAACCCTTAGATACAATTATCCAACATTTTTTTGAAATGTCTCAGTTCTTGGACTGGTTCGTACCTTGTTATCTGATCCTGTCTATTCTTATTTTGGTTGGTTTTGGAGCTTGTATCTACTATTTTGAGCCAGGCCTTAAGGACGCACACAAGTGGAGGACTCAGAGGCCCCTGCTTGAGCGAAATCTCCGTAAAACTTTGCTTATGAGGGACAATCTGGCATACAGCCTCCCTGATGTATAGGATAAAGGAATCATAATATTCTCAGTGGAGATAATTATATTGTCAGTGTGCATGCTAAATATCGCTTTGTTGTTGTGTCTCTGCTAAATATACTTTTCCACTGTCTAAATAAACTGTAGTTTAGTGCACTGACAGATATACTGTTTCATCTGTGTAAGAACAATGTATATCTGAATGGGGACTGAATATTTGCAGCACTTAGGGCAAAATTTATTAAGTTGCGTATTAAATGTACGCAATAAAATGCGCAACAAAGCATGCAAAAAATTGCTAATTTATTAAAGTAAACTCTCTAAAAAAATTCCATATGCAATGATTCGATCTCCACGTATTTCAGAACTTGAGTAATGCAACACGTTTATATATCAAATGTTGTACATTGATCTTGCATTAAAATTCAGTAAAAATAAAACATGAAAAATACACCTAACAAATGCTGGTGAATAATAGCAAGAACAATTGCCTGGATATGGCTATAGTTGCAGGGTTCCACTAATGACCACCAAGGCAACATTTGCTGCTATGTGAAAGAAGTTTGAAGCAAAGAAAATGCCCAGGGTCCCAGGGTACATTGTTGTCCAAATAGTAACTTTTAAAATGTTTGCAACTTGCCTTGTGTGAATTCAGCAGCATCAGTGCGTGTGTTATAATTGCAGGGATGGTGGGGTTAATTCATGTTTCATCATTGCTGTGTGGTGTCTTATTCATTTATGTCAGGGGTCCCCAAACATTTTTTAACTTTGAGCAACATTCAGATGAAAAAAAGAGTTGAGGAGCAACACAGGCATGAAAAATGTTCCTGGGTTGTGCAAAAAAAAAAGTGCTGTGATTGGGTATTTGATAGCCCCTATGTGGACTGGCAGCCTACAGGAGGTTCTGTTTGGCATCATACCTGGTTTTTATACAACCAAAACATGCCTCCAAGCCAGTATTTCAAAAATACAGACTCACTTATGCGGAGCACTGACCTCCCCAAATAACACTTTTGTAGTGCCAGGTGCTGTACTGTGAGACCCACTCCTGTTGCCGGGTCAAATCAATATCCAGAAAAATGCCAGCAGCACACTGAATCAGGTTGCAATAGTGTTCAAAGATGAAAATTTATTAAGCCCATATGCAAGAAGGCAACGTTTCGAGCCTACCAGGCACTTTATCAAGCCCCCCAGTATTTCAAAAATAAGCACCCGCTTTTAGGCTACTGGGAGCAACATTCAAGGCATTGGGGAGCAACATGTTGCTCATGAGCCACTGGTTGGGGATCACTGATTTATTTGTGCTATAACTTATGCTCTCATAATATCATTCAACAAACATATGTATACTATAAAATAAAATGGTGACAGCTATGCTCCATAAATAGAAAGCTATTTTTCATATGATTATACTGAGGTGGGATGTGACTATACCTTGAACTGAAAAAAATGTCAGCTCTGTATAAATAGAAATATAGAAGTTTCTGTGTATATTATACAAATGTATTTTAAAAAAGAAAAGCAGCTACCATCATACAAATGTACAGAATAGGAACGTGTTGTGGTTAGTTAACTAATACCTTGATACTGTAGTATAATTTTAAAAAAATCAAACAAATTATAGTTGCTATTTTAAACAATATTTATTAAAGAGCTATTTTAACCAAGATTTATTAAAGTTGTTGCTACTTTTTTCTCCTTGTTTTTTCCAAGGAGATAACACATAAAATAAACAAGTCAATTTTTTTGTTTCAAAGCACAAGAATGTGGCATCATTTTTTGCAAGGCACTACTGTCTTTTTAGCACATGATTCAAGATGCTGGTATTGTAGCTGTACAAAGCTTCACATTAGAAAGGTTTACTAGAGAATAAAACAGACTATTGTTATTTTTAAAATAAAACAAGTAAATTCTGTATTATCAGCTGCATTTTCCACTAATAAGTAGGTCAGTACTGATCTCCTCAAGGAACTACATATAAAAATGTCAGAAGTGGAGAAATTGTTTCTGAGAAAGGTCTCACAAAAACTTGTAATTATCAAGTAATAACTTAAATTTAAAAAACCATGAACAAATATGAACAATAATTAACCTAAGCATTTGAGAAATGGATCCATTTTAACAATCAAAGATTCCAGTTTTACATCAATTTGCAGAACAATTTCTTTAACTTCAGTGCAGTGGCTGTCACATGAGACCTGCTTTTCCTTATAATAATAATTTCTTTCTTGGAGGTTCATGGGAACTGTCATCAATCAATCCACATCCAACAATATATATGCATCCCCATCTTTTACCTTCATTTCCTTTTTAAGTTTCCATTCATCTGCACTCAGATCTCTGTGACACACCTAAAAAAATAAAAGTTAATTTCTGTCATCTGTTCATTATGCTACTTGTCACATCTTTTCAAATCTGAGTAACACACTTGAATTTCCTTAATGGTTCTAATAATTCCATATTTGCGTTCCAATATACGCACAAGTTTGGACATGACTCTGTTTTTATATGCATTTTTGTTGCTTACAGGAGGATTATCATAAAACAACTCTAAATCCGAGCTCCTCAGGGGAGAATCCTTTCTTTTTCCTTTTAGGGCTCGCAGAATGGTCGGACATCTTGCAGCTTGCAGTAAGTGCGCAATTGGAAAGTCTCAAATCTTGCAATACTTTTAAAAATACGAATAAGCGTAGATCAAACTTAATAGATCAAAACATTTTGTGCAGTTTCTGCTCCCCTTTATAGACAAATAAATCCTCCTAGCTTCTTGTTTATATAGGAATAAGATTATGACAAAAAATGTCATAGTGCCTAGCCAAATATAAAGGATTAATAACATGATAAATATGAAAGGCTTTAAGTATATTGTTGTAAAGACCTCTTTAAACCTAACATGACATTTACAAGAAAAATATTTCTAATTCTCACATACTCATACAACGGACACCCTGCCCTGAGGACCAGATAGTATGGGTGCAGGGCACAACATGTAATCAGATTATCTATCCAGCTTTGAGACAAATTTTCATATCAGGCTAAGCATCCTCCGCATTGTTCAGTTTATAATAAGTAAGAGCGTCATTAACAGATTTTAACCATAGCCAGATGGTGGAAGGTTGGCTGTTTTTCCAGTTTAAGATTAATGCCCTTCTGGTCAAATAAAGCAACAATCATATTTGGAAATGTTCATGAGGTAGAAAGGATTCGACTGCAACCAAAAGACAATCCTGGGAGACCTCACATTAGTTAAAAGAGGTTTGTAGACAAAAGTAATCATCTATTTCCAGTGAATGTGACTATATGGGCATTGCAAGATCATATGCAGCCAAGTATTGGGATAGTTACTGCACATGAAACAGAGGTCATCATCTATTAACCAAATTTGATACAGTATTTGTGTTGTTTATGAATGAATACCTTATTTATTTATTTTCTTGTATTAGGAGAACTTCTGGATATTACAATGAAGAAGTAGTCATACCACTTCCCACACGTCATTGATTAGAGTGGGTATATCAATTTACCAGCATCAATATGTGTTATTAGTTTCTATAGGGCTGAAGTTCTAAGTAAGGAATCAGTTGGAGAAAAGTCCATTATCACCTGGACAGAAAAAAACATTTGTCCAATGTATGCAATAACCATTTCACCTGTTAAATGCCCAGAAGATAGAATAGCTTCAGTTGTAAGGCACTATTAGCCTCCTGTGTAAAACTGTTAGCATTAGGCACTTAATAAACATTTCAATAAACAAGCTTTTTTTTATCCAGGAGAGTATATATTCTGCTGATCAGTCAATAACAGGGCATTTTTTACAATTATTATAAAAACATTTTTTGATGGCTTTCCATTGGAGAACATCTAATTATACAGGTATAGGATCCCTTATCTGGAAACCCAATATCAGAAAGCTCCGAATTACGGAATGGCTGTCTCCCATAGACTCCATTTTATGCAAATAATCCAAATTTTTAAAAATGATTTCCTTTTTCTCTGTTATAATAAAACAGTACCTTGTACTTGATCCCAACTAAGATATAAGTAATCTTTATTGGAAGCAAAACCAGCCTATTGGGTTTATTTAATGCTTAAATTAATTTCTAGTAGACTTAAGGCATGAAGACCCAAATTACGGAAAGATCCATTATCCGGAAAACCCCAGGTCCCGAGCATTCTGGATTATTTTTAATATTTGCTATCTCCAGCCATGGCTCCCATCTTGAGGAGTATAACGTCTGGAAGCAATAAAAACTCAGGATGATTAAATGTATAGAGAAAAATCTAATCCTCTTGCCATAGCAGATATAAGTTTTAAAACTTTGGCATAAAGTCTGATGAACGGACATTGAAACACCACTGTAAATCTGCATCATCAATATCTGCTTTAACAAATAGTTACCCCCCTCATCCAAGAGTACACTAAGAAAACAGTCACAAAATGTATAGGTTTCAAATAGGACAAAGCAAATAATTACTTTGTTTAGTTAGAATTACTTTTTAGATTGTATTGTTCTCTAAAATTTACATTGTAAAAATTAATTACTTTCATTCTGACCTATGTCTACCAGTGGAAGTTTAATAAGTCAATAACTCTCCTTTACAATGATACATGAATTGATGTATATCTATGGGACCAGTTATCTAGAATGCTCGGGGCCTGGGGTTTCTGGATAAGGGATCTTTCCTTAATTCTTTCCTTAGATCACCTGAAGAAAATCATTTAAGCATTCAATAAACACATAAGGAATCATTATATATTAGTTGAGATCAAGTACAATGAACTGTTTTATTATTACAGAGAAAAGGGTAATCATTTTTAAAAATATTCATTATTTGATTAAAATTGTGTCTATAGGAGATGAACTTCCCATAATACAGAGCTTTCTAGATAATGGGTTTCTGAACAAGAGATAGCAACTTTCTATTCACGGATCCGCACACAAACAAATTATCTTCAGTGGGGAAAGTGCCCCATATTTTTATTTGTTTACACCACCAATATCAACGTTTCGAGGGTTCAACCTCCCTTCATCAGGATGAATGCTGTTACTGAGGCACCGTGCCGGGTCAAACGGAGAACCAGCACCACTAATACAGAGAGAGTAAACTCCAGCAGGGGGCAAATTTACTAAAGGGCGAAGCCAACGGTGCTGACGTAAATTCGCTAGCGAAGAGGACCTACTCTAGCGCTACTTGCGCTCTGGCGAAGGGACGTAACTATGCTAATTCACTAACTTGCGGATTTTCGTGAACGTTACCTCATGCGCCAGACTTTACTTCGCACCTCAGACCAGGCGAAGTGCAATAGAGTAGATAGGACTTGGTTAAAAAAAGTTGAATTGTTTTCTAAGTCCCAAAAAACGCTGGCATGTTTTACTTTTTTAAGGGTGATAGGCTGAAAAAGATCGTAATTTTTTTTAAGGGTACCCTCCTTCCCCCCTACATTTGATTACATATGGCACCTAAACTATACTGTGGGCACATGTGTAGAGCATTACAATACACCTATTAAGGTTCCCTGGCCTTGTGTAGTGTAATGTGTTTTCTGCTGCATATACGGCCATTGTACTTTAACTGCACGCCGTATGCAAATTTCCGATTGCTAGCATAACTTCGAACTGCTAACATCGCTAGCACAACTTCGCAAACGAACGGTACCTTGTGAGCAACTTCGGATCTTCGTGAATTTGCACAGCCCTGGCAAATCTACGCCTGGTGAAGTGTGGCGAAGTCACCGCTGGCGCAACTTTGAAGGTAAGTTAATTTGCCCACAGGTGTTAATTTGCCCACAGGTGTGCGGTGTATCTATTACATTGTATTTCTGAACAAGAGATCCCATAACTGTATTCCTCAGCAGCAGCTACATTTGCCCCATCTTTTGCCACAACTAATGTTCAAATTGAAGTCAGCATTCAATGTGCAGTGCAAAATCTAGCAAATCCATGATCTATGTGTTGACAGGTGCAACTCTGCGCCAATTTTGTGCCTAGAGCTGTGTCTGTAAACATAAATTTGCCCTTTTCTCTAAAGACTTAAGTACATTTAAAGAGAAATAAGGGTAAATAACATATAAAATTGTCACAGTTTAAAGAGTCAGGAACCTAGCTTAAAGGAAAACTATACCCCAAAAATGAATACTTAAGCAACAGATAGTTTGTATCAAATTGAATGACATATTAAAGAATCTTACCAAACTGGAATATATATTTACATAAATATTGCCCTTTTACATCTCTTGCCTTGAGCCACCATTTCGTGACTCTATCTGTGCTGCCTCAGAGATCACCTGACCAGAAATACTACAACACTAACTGTAACAGGAAGAAGTGAGGAAGCAAAAGGCAGAACTCTGTCTGTTAATTGGTTCATGTGACCTAACATGTGGTTTGTATGTGTGCACAGTGAATCTTACGATCTCAGGGGGCGGCCCTTATTTTTTAAAATGGCAATTTTCTATTTATGATTACCCAATGGCACATACTACTAGAAAAGTATATTATTATGATAATGGTTCATTTATATGAAGCAGGGTTTTACACATGAGCTGTTTTACTCAGTGTCTTTTAATAGAGACCTACATTGTTTGGGGGGTATAGTTTTCCTTTAATGAGCTGCTACTGAGAATCATGAAAGTGGGAAAAATTTAATGTTTTCATTTTAAAAATGTTTAGTTTTAGAAAAGAATTGATCAAAGCAAAATTTCACTATATTAACATAAGTCTATTTGTCTTGGAACAGCTTTAAAGCACTAGCCTAAATTCTGTTACCCTTATGTATAAATGAAGACTGTTCAATTAATATATCAAGACATTCCCTCCACTGAAGCTCTGCAGAGTAATAATGGGGCAGCTCAGAATAAAGAGATGTTTGTGAAGCAGGCCCACGGATACAGGAATTTTCACATTGTGGCCATAGTTCCTGATAGACTGCGGGGGCCATGAGAATGAATTTATATGCAGTGTGAAAAGATTCCATCCTTGTAGAGGCATTAGGATGTTCGTATCATGCTTGTAGTTCACTTTTACAATATCTGTAATTGAGGATGCAAGGTGATCGGTTTAGATACACTAGAAGAGAACAATGAAACAACTGTGGATTATTCATCAAAATAGCATCTACTGCACCAGCGGCCACATTCTGAGATCATGTATGTACAAAACTTTCTTACTCTTTACACTTAACTAGTTACCATGCTTTTATTATCCTTGAGTCTGCACAATGATTAAGATTACCATGTGAATAATCAGGAAGACCATTTCAACTAGAATTTAGGGGCATATTTATCAAAGGTCGAATTTCGAAATGAAAAAGACCAACTGAAATGAAGTCAAAGTTTTTTTTTTGGTTTAATAGGTCCGTTTTCGATGGAATAGGTCCGTATTCGGGCGAATTTGAATCATACGAATCGAAGGAACATCGCATTCGATCGAATTCCATACAAAGTTTTTCCCAAAAAAAACGTTGTTTTTTTAAAGTCCACCAATTGACTCCAAATAGGTTCTAGGAGGTCCCCCATAGGCTAAAACAGCAATTCGGCAGGTTTTAGATGGCGAATGGTCGAAGTCGAATTTTTAAAGAGACCTTTTTCCTTCCAACATTTGGACCTCCATCAGTACATATACATTTTATCTTTGTCATATGTCAGTAACTGTTTATTCTGGGTTTCTGATGTTGCTGCTGGACACCCCTTAACCCGCACTTATTTGTATAGAAAGTATAAATTGAACATTTTTCCTCCTGAATATAAGTTTTTAAACCTTCCTATAATAAAGGAAAGAGTTTTGTAATAAAGGGTCCCTTTTGCTCAGTTTATAAAGTGTATGTGTTTTATTCACTTGCCTAATAAATACATTCAGGCACTACAATAAAGTCTTTGTGTATCCAGAACTTTCCATGAATACCACCCATTTACTTTCACCGGAAACTGAAGGCGTTATGTCCTTTATCCAGTAATTGTTATACATGTAAACAAGAACAGTGAGGGGGGGGTATTTTTTCCTTAGTTATTAGTCATCATATTGCATTATTTAAGATACAGTGAGTGCAAGTCTATTTTTTATATCTGTCTGTTATCTACAGTATCAGTCTAGTATTACAGTATATGAGTATATCTCACACCTCATTACAGTGGATGCATATGTAAAATGTATGGAATTTTCTATATCTGTGAAGGCATTGAAAATTGTCACTCAGACTTTTTCAATCTACTTTTAGGATATGGAGAGGGGGGCTATCACATCTAATTTGGGAAGCAGGAGAGCAACAGGAATCCCACGTTCTTCTCTACCTACACGTTCTTCCCGTTTGCCCAGTCCACTGTCTAAATCTTCAAAGACAGTCAGTTCACATCAATCTCAGGCTTCTGTTGTGCCACCTAACATATATGTGGACAATCTTACTCAGTCTTCTAAAAGAACATCATCAGCAGAACATTCTATGGAGATAAATACTTTCCCACCTATTGGCCTTTTGCAGGACAATACACCCCCATCCAACAGCACTGAGTCCTTAAAGGAGAAGATCTTGCAACCTGCATGGCTGGGAAGCCCAGTACTCTTGAGAAGACAGAATCATTTCACACCACCAATAATACAAAACTCTCTGGTTACAGCACCAAGGCTGCAAACTCCTTGCCGATTGCCTTCAAAGAGTAAAGCTGGACCTAAGTCTAAGGTATAAGTATGGTACGACTGGTACAGCCTGTAAATATAGTCTGATAATAAGATTGGAAAATATTCATCAAGCAGAACCTTTGCAAAGTATAAAATACCTCAAGCACAATGGTGCAATTTTAAAATGTGTGAAACCCTACCGCTCATTTGGCATTTTTCCCAGCACATTGAATAGATGAAAATAGATAGATGTAAAATTATTTGCATTTTGAGGGTAACAGATTCATGACACTGGCTTGGAGAAGATGTAATCGAGGAAGCAAAAAGACTATGATAGTTACTCAGAAGTTACCTGTGTCTTGTTATAAAGGTGCCCCAAATATTTTCAAGCTAAAATTCTAAAATATTCAGTTGAGCAACTGAAGCTCAAAACATGTTAGCATAATAGCAAAGTAGCTCCACCATGTTGAGAAATCTCCACCACTCCAGAAGTGGTAAAGATTTTTCCACAATTGTATGGCAAATATGTATTCTGTTGCACAGCCACTTGGAAGGTCTCACATCTGGTCTGACTTTACTTCAGAATGCATGGGCAGTGCAGGCCACTTCCCTTGGATACTGCTGTGCCCATGATCTGTCAAACTATCATTGTCACTTCTGTAGATAACACATTTCTGCCAGTAATTTACTTTGACTTCATTGAGACCATTTTTTTATGTGGCTTTGTTACAGGGTGATATGCCAAGCATTGATTTTACTGTATTTCAGTGACCCCCAACAACTAGTTTGTGAGCATTGCTCTCCAGCCCCTTGCATGTTGCTCCCAGTGGCCTCATACCAAGTGCTTATTTTTGAATTACTGATTTGGAGGCAAGTTTTGGTTGCTTAATAACTAGGTGTACTGCCAAACAGAGCCTCATGTAGGTTGACAATCCACATTGGGGCTACTAAATGGCCAATCGCAACACTTATTTGGCACCCCAAGAACATTTTTCATGCAAGTGTTGCTCCCCAAATCTTTTTACTTCTGAATGTTGTTCACGGGATTAAAAGGTTGGTGAATCCTGCTGTATTTAAAGGTTTTTTGTCATGATGTATGTTTAGTGTCCTTATTTTTATTTAAACACGCCTTGGATTTTGGTCACCAAAGCACTGCAAACCTTTTTCCTGGGCTTGTTGTGCAGACATGTAGACACATACATGTAGCTTTTGTTTTGCCGTACTTATGTTTAGTAGTTACGTACATCTTCTGAGAACATTTGTTTAAAAAGTTTAGTCATGTACTCACCAGAAACAAGGATTGTGATATGTTTAATTAAAAGGCTGTTTCTAGTAGTGATGCTTTATTCTCCGGTTTAAACCCAGCTTGTATTTTTTCTACTAGACCGTACTGAATGAGGTATGTCATAGTTTGAAAAACAAGTTTGTGTTATCATATACATACTGACATTGTTAACACCACTGTGTGCAACGCAGTAATTAATTTTTTTATGAGCTTGATTAAATAAAATTAGATTTTCTTGTACAGGTTTATATGGCACTAATGTATGTATTTATTTTTATCTTTTAGTTTTTAGCCTATAAGCCTAAGTTTTAGTATATTATCATTACTTGTCCTTTTGGTTTATTATTATAGGTATGTCACATAATTACATTTTCTTATAAGGAGCATTACCATTACAAGGTACTAGAAACTCAGACTGATACACTCCGTAGTTATTTTTTTTTGTTTTTACAAGTCTTCTTACTTCATTGACTGCGTATGAACTACATACCTGAAATATCAGAATACTGTCAGTGGCTCATCCAACAGTAAATCAATAGAATTTGCTCTTAAATATTTTTTACGGGTGTGTAAAATTATATTTCTCTGTTTTATGTTGACATTTCTCTTTGAATAGTAAGAATCCGGATGAAGAGACTGTGACTTTTAATCAAATAAAGAAATGTATTTTACTTTTACATATACAACATTCCACTGCCTAATTGCTTGTTGACTTTACTTGAACCACTGCCTGACATTTCAGTTACTGATTTTCTACCTTCAACTGCTTCTGTTTTATCCTGCAGTACTTGAAGATTCTGCTTGAATAAACCTCTCTGATCTTCGGAATTACTACTATTAACTTCTTGAATTAGTCTTATATGATTTGATCCTTTATCTGAATTTCTCACTTTGTGTTAAAGTTAAAAAGTTATTGCCTGCTATTACTGCTGTTTATTTATGGTGCCAACATATTTCACAGAGCTTTACAGAGATTATACAACATTCACATCAGTCCCTGCAACAGTGCTTAAGCATCTTTTAAAGGACATGTAACCCCCCCACACAGACACACACATAAATGTAATCAATGAACAGTCTCTGTAAAAGCCACTCTGGTTGTTAAAAGGTTAACAGTAAGACTGCAGCATCCCCTTAATCATTTAGAAATCCTTCTACTCCTCTAACCCACTCTGCCCCCTGCAGGAATTTACTTTGGCTATTGGCTACTCAGCTCAGATTACTGAACAAACCCGCTAGTCTAACAGCCAATGAAGAGATAACATTGCTGGTTCTCATAGAACTCATGGTCATTTAAACTTAAATTGGAGTACCAGAAAGAAACCCAAACAGATATGGGGAGAACATATTGTATACGCTCTAGAAGATAGTGTCCTGGCATTGGGTAATCATAAATAGAAAAGTGTCCTGGCAGAAAATCAACCTAAGAACCCAGTGCTGCAAGGCACTAATGTTCATAATTGTGCCATCATGCTATCCAGGGGCACAGCATCAATGAGGCCAGTTGAGAAACTTTATGAGGTGGTGTGCCCTTATTTTTTTCTTTTTTGGCCTTGTATGATATTTTAAGACAAAATTACTTCAATCACATATATCATGCTCGTATTCCATTGAACTCTTTACTACAACAAAACTATGTTGGGGTCTCAAATTCACAACTCTGCAGCTGTTGGTACTATTATTTCTAACATTGTGCATTAGTGTTTAGCTGTTGGAGATTGCTGTTCCCTCCTTTCCTCTTTGGATTTTCTGGTTTGGATCTCGGCCTGCCTCTTGTATCTTGATCCTGAGAGGCTGATATTGGTTCCTTATTGGACTCTGTTTTGTCTGCAGCTTGCCTCTTGAGTTAAAATCCACAATTCCTTATATCATCTTTCATGCAGTGTGTCTAGCATAATGTTAAAATTATAATGCCATAGCATGAAGTTTATGGAGTTTATTCTAATTTTGATTTTATGTATGTTCTTTCCAGATGCTCGAGATTTCTCCCACAGTCCAAATTATTACTAGTAGAGTAACTGTCTTCCCTCTAATGTTCATGTTTGTGTGGTAGAGAAATAGTTAACTCCACTGGGCTAGGGGCTTTGCTTGTTTAGTGAGGTCCAAATGGTGTTGATTATTCGGCCCGTTAGCCTGTAATTGGGGAACAAGTGCAGACTCATTGGAAGAGTAACACATTAACAGACCAACGTCATTATTGCCAGGATTTTGTAGCCTTACTAATGTATATGTCACTGAGCTCTGATCAGATTGGATACCACTTCATAGTCCTCATACCTTTGAGGCTCAGTATTACAATCAGAATTGAAACAAACAGCATTGAGAGGGATATAGCATAGCAGAACTACAAACCATTCCCTTACATATCATGAAAAAGAAAGAACCACCATCAGTATTAGAGAGGATGAGTGTCAGGGCTGTCCTCAGAATCCATTTTTTGCATCTGGGGCCCAGTGCAAGTATAACGATTGGGCCACACAACATCTAAAAATATAGCTTGGAACCTGAATTTAGCATGAGCCTAGGTTTGGTAAATGATTAATTGGCCAACCTAAGTGCTTTATGGAACATGAGGCTCACAGGTGGTGGGTATTTTAAGTTTTGATTTTGCTAAAGGGAACATATACAAGCTAGAGGCGGTTTATATTGGTGACTTTAGCCTCAGATTCTGTAAATAGAAACATGAGCTAGCAGCTATACAGTTTAAAGGAAAACTAATCCCCCAAAATGACCACTTAAGCAACAGATAGTTTACATCATATTAAGTGGCATGTTAAAGAATCTTACCAAACTGATCTATATATTAGTAAAGTATAAGTAAATCTTGCCCTTTTACATCTTTTGCCTTGAGCCACCATTTTGTGATGGTCTCTGTGCTGCCTCAGAGATCACCTGACCAGAAATACTACAACTCTAACTGTAACAGGAAGAAGTGTGGAAGCAAAAGTCTGTTAATTGGCTCATGTGACCTAACAAGTATGGGTTGTTGGTATGTTTGTGTGCTCAGTGAATCATACAATCCCAGGGGGCAGCCCTTATTTTTTAAAATGGCAATTTTCTATTTATGATTATGACCCAATGGCACATACTACTAGAAAAGTGTATTATTATGAAAATGGTTTATTTACATGAAGCATGGTTTTACATATGAGCTGTTTTATGCAATATCTTTTTATAGAGAGGTAAAGTTTTCCTTTATGTTTATCTAAATTTGAGTCCACACCCAGGCAATAGGACACCAGCAATGTAGTCAAACAAATAGAAAGGAAAGATAGATTGCAGTGCTTTAAAGGAATTTGCAGACTCATAAAAGCTTCTCCTTATTTATTATTTTAATTTCTATTATTTATTTAAGGTTATGGAAAATCTGAAAGTTAAGAGTGCAGTACACTCAAGTGCCTTTAAACCACCGCTTCAATATTCTGGCCATTCTGTGATTCCAACAATGAAGCAGGGAGAAAGGTGGGCAACACTACCCATGACCAACCAAACCAGGGAGAGATGGCCTTCAGATGAGACTATTGAGTTTCCAAAGGAAGAGAACACAAACAATTGGTGGAGGGGAAGAGGAACTGTATCTACAGCAGAGAAAGGAAGGCAAACTGCCCCATCCCAGATACTTGTCCGCACACTCTCTGAAGGATTTTCCTTCTCCACCCTTGATTTATTGTCTATTTCCTCTAATGAGCCGATGCCATCATGGGATCTTGGTAAGTTATTTACCTGCAATACTATCTCTCAGTTATTTTATCATGTTTCCTCACCAAACTTTTCCATTCTAAAGTATTTTTTTTGCCTTTAAAACAGAACTTGTTTTAGTATCTATTATATACCATATCTATAGATATACTTCGATGAATGAGAACCTTCACAGACTCTTGTTTTAACATGAAATACACAAAACAGTCACTGGAATAGTATTTACGGTGTAGCGTTACTGTATTGTCCTTGTATTATAATTTAGCTTTTGTTACATATATAAAAAATGGTGTGCCTCCAACTGTAAATGAATTGGATATGAGATGTCACTGAGGAATTTGACCTTATAAAGGCACAAGGCCAAAAACAATCTACGGTAACTTGTACCATCCCTATACTTTACATTAGGATAGGATTCATGTTGTCCTGTATATTACATTCCTTGGAAAGCATTATTAAACTGAGAATTATAAAGCTGAGAAAACCGTGTAAATCCCCTTTAACACGTCCCTTTCCCCTGCAATCCAATTCTGTTACCTTCTAGTTCCTCCTCCCTGACATTCCAACACATAAACTCTTATTCATATACACTATAAATTATTTTATTACTCAAACCATGTTTCAGGATATGTACATTTCCAAATCATATACATAGCTTCTTTGTATGGAAATTCTTTATACTCATAAAAGTCTATACATATGCAAGATTTAGAAGGATTACAATTTTTTTGTATAACAGCCCCCTATTACCCCTTTTAAAAATATCCAAATACTGGTTATGCTATGTTAGTTTTAAATAATAAAACTACTATTACACCTCTAGTTTAATATGCTGCTTAGACAACATGCTGGAAACATGTTTGTGTAGGGTTCCATGGCATATGAGGTCTTTGATCAATGCTGCAGCCATTACAGCACCTCATGTTCCACAGCCTTTGTACCATAAACACAAACAGTGCGAGAAGCTACTGGTTGCAGTCATTATTATTTTAAGGCAGGCCAAACAGGATGAGTGGAGCCCTCAACCTCAGGGAGCTCTCATTGCTAGTAAATGTCCCAATAAAAATACAAAGGACATATTTCATTGTGTAAGAATTCATCTGAAGTATGTTCATGCTGTGGGGACCTAAACCTACAACAGCTGGATAGAGTCACAAGCTGGCTTTCCCTGTTTTGTGTATGTTTTTATCAAACTGGGGACCAAGCCTTCCTCCATTTCCCACATCCCATTTACTCTGTCCCTGGGAAGAACAAAGTAGAGAGGGGCAATACTTAAAAAAAACAAAAAAAACATGAAGAACTGCCAAAGAATTAAGTAACTGCACTAGATTGTCTGATTGGCCAGAAGGGATGTTTAGGAGAGGTGAGAGGTAAATACAACACCTACTTCTATCTCCCTATTAATTTCTTCTATCACAGTATCCATTCCATCTGTTTGCTGCTTTCTCAGTAATTAAAGAGACTCTGACACCAGAAATTAAGCTCGTTTTTACATCTATCATAATATTGCCTTTGAAAGCAGTTTATAAATTTATTAGTTTAATTATTTATTATTTATAGCATTTGCACAAAGCTTTCACATTACCTGTCTTATGCCCCGTGTTCCTGTATGAGTAGGCTGCCATATTTGTGCAGCAGGAGTACGTTAGCATTAACTGCAGAAACTTTAACTGACAGGCTGAGATGGGACAGTCAGGTTGGCAAATATGGGCCTATGCTTCCATTGTTCATCAAGCCTTGTTTTTCCTCTTCTGTCCAATAAATTTGCCTTTCCCTTTAAGTTTTATTATTAACAGAATTTCTCTCTCATTTTTAGATTTAAAAATATAATATAGATATGTATATATATATATATATATATATATATATATATATAGCGAGAGAAAGAGAGAGAGAGGATTAAGATGTGTTTCACCATGATTAAATACATTCTGGAATTTTTTCATCTACAGAGAGTGCTGATCCATCCATACAATATATACAGTATATGTATGTGTATATATATAAAAATGCACACTAGGATTTCTCATCAAAAAAGGTTAACAAGATAACAACACACTAAAATGCAAAGAGTTATAAAGACTCACCCACCAGTGACCCATCACCAAACTCCTCCCACTAATTCAATTATGCAGGTTAACCCATGGTGAACCGTATTAGGAAGTTGATGTGTTTTAAACGATGGTGTGGAAGACAAAGTGCATAGTGCTTTATATTAGATATCATAAAAATGGATACAGTGTTTAAAAAGCTTATAAAAAGATTTACAACAGTAAAAAACATAAATTAAAAACAATGTATCAAAATCTTGTAAATGCAGAATGTGCAAGTTAAGATTATTTCAATATCTTCTTAGTACCAAGGCTATACAGAATTATAGAAATGGAGTAAAAGAGCAATATTCATTGAGTCCACGGGGGGCTACCGTATTCAATGTCTTGATCCAGAAAACCTCCCTTTGTAACAGCATACGATCCCAGTTCCCTCCTCTATTAGGTTCTGGCACCAGATCGATGCCCATAAATCTAAGTGTAGACAATCTTTGGCCCATTTTCAAAAAAGTTGCGATATGGGTAAGTCTGATTCACCAGTTTCAAACGCCCGTTTTATTAAAGATCTGTGGTTGCCCATGCGTTCACGTAGCGTGTTCTACGTTTTACCCACATAAGATAAACTGCATGGGCATGTTATCATGTAAATCACATGAGTAGATGTGCAAGAAATACGGTGTTTAATCAGGATTTCCTTACCCGAATGGGGATGTCTAAAAGATGTGCCTGAACTTATATATCTACAGGTGGTACATCCGGCACATTTATAACAGCCTTTTTTCAATTTGCTCAGAATGTTTCCACTGTGTTCGTAACATTTAACGGGATCCGATTGCATAAATAGATCTCTTAAGTTATGTCCACGTTTATAGCCCCATAATGGTTTTTAGGTTACAAATTGGGCTAGTTTTTTGTCACTTTGTATAATTGGCCAACTTTTTCCACAATAGATCTAATAGCGTTAGAGCCAGTAGTGTATCTACTTGTTACAATAAAATGATCTTGCTCCGTTGAAGGAGTCTTATGTTGTAATGTATCATCCTGAGTTATATGATTGAGAGCTTTATCAAGGGACTTTGTTAGAGTGTATTGATTATAGCCCCTCTGTTTAAAACGGTTCAAAGTATCTAATAATTGCTTTTCACAAATATCCCGATCAGAATTGTTCCTTATAGTTCTTAGAAACTGTGAAAAGGGAACTGCCTTCTTTGAGCTAGGAGGGTGAAAACTGGTAGCATATAACAATGTATTTCTATCTGTGGGCTTGCGGTATAGCTTATGCCCCAAACCATTGTTATATCTAAATATCTCAATGTCCAGAAATTGGATACAATTTATATCATGGGTAACTGTACATATCCAGCAAATTAAGGCTTTCCACCTTGTTCAGCAGCTCACTGTCATGTCCTCGCCAAATTATAAGAATATCATCTATGTAGCGAAGATATAATAACAGTGAGTCTCCAAAAAGAGGTATAATGTTATGTTGTTCAAAGAAAGCCATATAACAGTTAGCATATGTAGGAGCCATTGCTGCACCCATTGACGTGCCCTCTTTTTGTAAATACATTTTTTTTTCAAATCGAAAATAGTTGTATTTCAATGCTAATTCTAAGAGTTGGCACATAAATCCAATGGGCTGGCCCTCATGTAACTGAATTCTGTAATGCCCAGTGTACTACTTCTATTCCTTGTTGGTGAGGAATAATTGTGTATAGACTACATACATCTAGACTAGCCAATACAATTAGCCCTTCTGGCAGGGTAGTTTGTGCCAATGTGCCCAATAATTGTTGTGTGCCCCTAAGATGATATGACAAAGCTTGAACAGTGCCATGAAGGTAATAATCCAATGGGGTATAATAGGCTATCTCTTGATGAAACAATGGGCCGACCGGGAGGGTTACACAAACTTTTATGGATTTTCGGCAAACAATACAAAACAGGGCACACTGGATAATACTGTAAAAGAAATTGCTGTTTAACTTCCGTAATCCACTTTTGGCTCTGAGCATAATTTAATACTTGTGCAATGTCTTTCTTATAATCATTAACTGGATTATGGCTCAATTTCTTGTATACTTGTGTGTCATTCAAATGCCTAAGTACCTCACTTTGATCGCCAAATTGATCCAATAGCCTTAATTTTCTTCCCATTTTGAAACTTTCTATATCCCACTTAAAGTTATGAAACGGTACAGTAGGGGCTGTTTTTATGTATATTTGTGTCTTTGTTTTGATATGTAATAAAGCATTATGGGACATGTTGTATAAATATTTAATAACCTGAAAACCTTTACAGAGGTTAATATGTAACAAAGATTTATTGCATTCATCACACAACAGAAATACAGGAAACTAATCAAAGTAACATCTGGTCTGTAATCGGCCTTGGCAACTAACATTTTTCACTAAATAACTATCCACTTTGTTTTAAACGTATTTGCGTCCCAAATAACAGGACTCAATAGAGAAATCACTCTCTCCGACTCATACAGTACACCCCTCTACCATTACCATATTTTCTTATCTTCTTAGTACCTTTTGCATCATTTCTATTTCTATTACATATTCAAGGAACTGTCAACCCAAAAAAATGTTTTTGCCTATAAACAGAAAACATAATTCTAAACACTTTGCATTATACATTCATTTAAAATTTTTGATGGTTTTGAAGTTATTTGCATATCTATTTCTTTTGAAAGCAGTGTTTGTCCCTTAATATTCTCTACCCTGATGGCTCAGACTGTTGATACAATGTAAGACAAGGCAGCTGACTAACAGACCTGTCTTTGCAGAGACTTTTGCAACATTGTTTAAAAAGTAACACAGGAGTTAAGCCAATATTGCTTTCAATAGCAATTGTTTTTTGTTAACGTTAAAAGCACTGAACATTTTTAATAAATGTATATTGGAAAGTTGCTTAAAATTATGTTTTCTTTTATTTGACATTTTTTTATTTTGGGGTTGACTTGCTCTTCATTTCAGTATCATATGTGGCCATATATCTTCACTCATTTCTCTGACTCCTTTCAATATCCTCTGTTATCCTTCCCGCATACACAGCCTTCCCTCTGGACTGTTACACTATACCAAATGATTTCCCTGTCTCTCAGCATCCCCTGCTCTCCCCTTCATCCACCTCCTGTCTTTGAGCATCTGTAGGGAATCCGTTGGGATGCTCAGAATTCATGTCACGTGAACAAAGCAGCAGCATCTCTGCCTAAGCTGGAGAGTAGGGGAGGGGAGGCAGGGGAGGGAAGAGAGATCAAAGGAGGGAGAGAAAGAGACAGCCAGCACCAACGCTGAACACACAGGACTGATGTTTAAAGGTAAGGGCCTGTGTTCAAATGCAGCCAACTAAAGGGGTGCATGATGCCAAATACATACTTACAACATCACTGAGTAACAATGCTTATTGCTAATGTTTATTGTATTGAAGCAACATTGTGTGGATCACAGAGAGATAGGAGGAATGTGAAAGACAAAGAGAGAAATACAAAGATCCAAAGGCAGGTGATGGAGAGTGGGGAGAGAATGAGGCTGAAAGGAGAATGGAGACAGTGAAGATGAAAATAGAAAGGTGAGACAGAATTTCAATGGAGAAAAATATTGAAATAATATTAGGGAGAAAGAGGGAGAGGTGATAATCAGGGGGTACATAGGTAAGAGAGAGTGTAAAGCACAGGAATTCTATGTATTAAAAAAGATAGACAGCTATACATAGATAGATGATAGATAGATAGATAGATAGATAGATAGATAGATAGATAGATAGATAGATAGATAGATAGATAGATAACAGCTAGATGACAGATAGATACTCTATATATGCCCATAATAATATTTTTTCTTATGAAAATAAGAATATGAGGCATAATGAACGTGGTGTTGAGCCGCATGGAGCCCTCAGGATTTGACATGCCATTGGAAGACCGAAAGACAAAGAGAAGATCCTAAAACTAGACAAAGCAGTTGTTTGGATGCAATGTGACAGAGCGAGACAGACCCAAAGATCCTCACGTTGCTTAGGGGTGAGATTGGACAGAGTGTGATTGAGAGAGATGTGAAGGGCCTCATTCTGTAGACAGAAGCCCCGAAGATATGATAAAAATAGGCAATATATGTGATAGAATGATTCTGATATGATGTGTGATGTTATGATGCGATGTGACTCTGTGGGCCAGATTCACATCAGCACCACCTACCAGGAAAAGCATCATAGATACTAAATGTGACAGAGGAAATTAAACTGAAATGGTGCCTCCTGCTACTGGTTTTAAAAAAATGCCTGATGTGACAGGGTTAGACAGAGTCAAGAAAAGTGAAGGGTATCTTCATAATACAGAGAGCAGCCTTTTGAATACAACGTGACAGAGGGAATAGGACAGCAAGCAACTACCTTATAGTTTCATAGTTTGGGTTGGAAAAAGACAAAGTCCATCAAGTTCAACCCCTTATACCGTTCAACAGAACACTGGGAAAGTCATCTGCAGGGGCACAGGGATGAGTCACAGCAATTCAGTCTAACAGAGGAAGGAGGACAGACAGAGGTCAAAGGAACTAGTGGATTTATAGTCTGGATGTCTGGATGTCTCAAGTCTTTGTAAAGTCCAGTGCTTAAACTCCATTAGCATCTGTTATTGCTTTAACAGTGTAACAAACTTCCGCTGATGTTAGTCCAGAATAAACTTCTAAGTAGAGTGTCCTTCATGTGCTGCTCATATAGCCAGACTCTATTAGCATGTAGTTGGCAGCCTTGCAAGCAAATCCCACCAACTATATAAAATATGTGGTTCAACTTATGTGCTCGGAAAAGAAAGGCTTTGCCCCCAATATTTTCAGATGTTCTCATGTAATGTCATAAACATATAGTATTTCCTCTAGCCCACGGACTATCCACTTTATTCAGTATTGCTTTTGTGGCAGTTGTTTTCTCTATGGGAGAGTTTATTAATATTACGTGGTGCACTCCATACAAACAGATGGAATTATTGAACAAAATAGTGGGCAGCAGGAAACAGCCTGTATTTGGATTGAAATCAGGACTGTGCTGGTTTCAAACACTTCTATTTTGGTTTAGGTACCTGTCACACAGCTCCTTCTTGTATATTAATGTCTGTTAAAGGGGCGTTTGTTTCATGCCTGTGGCTGGACCGATATTTAGGTACGTGGTGATTTGGCCAAGTTAGTTCTATAACATTGGGTCACACTGATTGTAACATTATTATATTACCATATCAACGTTTGCACATTTGATTTAAATTTTCTGATACATGATAACTGAAATGTAAAAAATTCTGTGATTCAGTCTGTCCATCTATATACAAGCAAAACATTGCACAGTTATGTTTTGGCAGCATCCTCCCTCCCAGCCTAAAATGACAGAAATATGTTTTCACATAGTACAATTTGTGTCTGAAATTGCAGAAACTGGAGCAAGAGGACAAAAGGACAAAAGCCCTTGCTCCCCGCGGGGCCTGTTTCTGGCTGTATAATACACTTATGTTGCTTAGAAAATGTCAAGAAAACATACAATGCACAGCATTGGCATTGATGGCCCTGTCCTAGTTTGTCATTTACATTTTACACAAATCATACTTTGGATTGCAGATTTACATTTACAAGTGTTTAATGGAAACCTAACCAATCCTGTTTCCAGAAAAAAAAGATATTTGACAGGTTTCAGAAATGAATGTACAAATATCTGTTTTGCCATTGGTGGCATTTCAGAAATGTCTGTTTTGCCTCTTGGAATATCTATGGTTTTTGTTATTTATTGAGCTAAACATTGAAAGGGAAACGGAAACTGAAGCTACACCATGTTTTATCCTTGAGAGGTATATATCTAAATTACCAGTGCATAGATAATCCCTCTGAATAATGAATTCCTGCATATTACCCGGTTTGCCCAGTTTAGTTCAAGAAATAAAAAGCTCCACTATCTCCCCCAACAGTTTACAGAGTAAGGGGACACAAATGCAAGAAATAAGTTTACATATACAATAAACATTTCCCCAAAATAGATGCACAATGTTACAATTGCATATTGTTAGGAGGCAGTAGGGTGGAGGCTCTGCAAGTAGTACTATTCATTAGACTCATGCTGAAGAGGGGCGAATACTGCCACTTTTAATACCTTATGCTATTCAGATCATTTTTTTTGGTACAACTTTATGGCTATTTGCCTTGTATCTCAACTTCAGAATGCATGTGTGTGTATAAAAAATAAAACGATTTTGAGGGTTTGATCATATTTTGTATATTTTGCCAGCCATGATTATTCAAAAATCATTATTCAAAAAACCTTGGTGAATACACAAAGTAAATCAAGACCAGTATTTCTAGCTATAGATGCACAGTTCATGTCAGAGTATCACTTTTAAGCAGTATCATTCGTTGGAGATGTGAATTATTGAATATTAGGATTGTAAAACTCTCTCTGACTCCAGAAGTGAGATCCTGAAAGAGCAGGAATCCATTCCATCCCCTAACTTAATATAAATAGCCAGGGTGTTAACAATATCCTCCATAAAATAATTTGTACAGTTCTGTACTTAATGTACTTAATTTAGAATACTTAAGAATTGTAAAAGGGTCATAACAATCTAAAAATTATATAAGTTTTAGATTCCACTGAAGCAAATCCCATTTTTTTTCTTTGCCAGTACCAGCAGACAATAAAGCAGAAGCAGCCATGTCGGAACATGTCCCGGAAACTCGACCCAAACCGGCAGTGCCCATGAAGCCAGTGGGCATGAACCCCAACCTCTTGGGTTATATTGGCATAGACACCATTATTGAGCAGATGCGTAAGAAAACAATGAAAACGGGCTTTGATTTTAATATTATGGTTGTTGGTAAGTGTCCTTAAGCCACAAATGAAAAAAGAAAAATAACACTGTGCTTTGGATATCTGTTCATGTTGCATACTGCTCTATAATACTGGTGCATTGTTTTTCTTGTTTCAGAAACATTCATTACACATTACAAGTACTGACAAAGAAATGTGAAGAAATATATATATTTGTTTTGTGGGTACATGCTAAACTTTTATGGCATTCACAGTCTTGTACAGCCAAGCGCATTGCTTAAGCCAAGTGTTTGGATCAGTTATCTACTACACGGCATATTGAGATTCCAGATTCTAATATAATAATAGACTACAAAGAAATCAAAGAATCCTAGATAGTACTTTGGGCCATGTGAGAATATTAGCTTTTTAAATGTTAGGCCAGCAGGTCCCTTATGCAGAGACAGGGACACACAAAATGCACGGGAGCAGGGTGCTTTTCTTCACAAGGCAGCAAAAATATTTAACAGTCTCTCAGATTTGAGATTTTATTCTCCCTGATTCAATGAGGGCCTTTCCCAGGACAATGCTTCTATTTTACAGCAGCTGGAGAAGTTTGCTTCCTTGATGTTACAGGACAGTTTACAGTGTGTAGCTGATCTTGTCAGTGTAGGTCCCAATATACCTAGGAGGAAATGATGAGAAGTGGCTTTATGTGACATAGGTCAAAGGCCACCGATAAATTTCCAATGTTTCCTGTGTATTTCTCCAGGACAAAGTGGCTTGGGAAAATCTACACTGGTGAACACACTTTTTAAATCCCAACTGAGTCGAAAATCTGCAGGTTGGAGTCGGGATGACAAAATACCTAAAACAGTGGAGATTAAATCAATCAGCCATGGTAGGTCCTTTGTCTGGAATGAGTTTGTGCTTGTGTAATCCATAAATAAATGGACATTACTGAAGTATTAAATAAATGACTGTGATGCTGGAAGGGGGAAGGGAACCCTGGAAGTTTCAGGCAGCAGTTCTAAGGTTGAGCTACGGAGTTGTGTAATTGTATCCACTGAAATCTGCAAGCAATTTTGCTTACAAAAAGCTAATTTGCATCTATATTGGTGCATCCTATGCAAATTGCAATGGTCTCAACGTAGCATGCATGGGTGAAAATATGGTGATTTGCCTTGAGCGTCACAAATTGCAAGGGCCCAGGAGTGTATATGGCCTTATTGGGGCCTAAATTTTATATACTTTCTGTTAAGGAAGTCCTTATAAAGGTTTGCTGTAGGGCTTGTTAACTTGTGTTGCCCTAGTAACATAAGGAGGGGTCAGTGACTATAATAGTGCATTGTGTCCCTTGCAGCAGATGCAGTAATGTCCCACAGCATGTGATACTTCATTTGATGCACTAATGACTGTCTAATAATACTGAAAATGAAAACTTTCTACTCTAATTTTTGTCAGTTATTGAAGAAGGAGGAGTTAAAATGAAGCTCACTGTAGTTGACACCCCAGGATTCGGGGACCAGATTAATAATGAAAACTGGTAAGCGTGCCCTGTTATTAATGTAAGTTTCAGTTGCTCTCAAGTGCAGTTGATTGATTAGATTGCCTAGAACTGTGCCTAGCTAAACTTGTAACTAAAGGTGTACTTGTGTAAAGGTGCATTCACACTAGATATATTGCGCTGCAACAACTCAGTTGCATGAAAGCCACTGTGAAAGTTCACAATAAAGCTTAGTTTATAAAGAGTTTTTTCCCATTTTTCATTCTTACAGAATTAATTTGTTTTATTATCAGATAAAGACAGATGTGAAAGTCAGCAAAAAGGTAATATTAATGATAAAAATTATATGGCTCATTTTTCAGGCCCAATTTAATGAACACATTTGCATTTTAGTTGGTGAAAAATGCATGCCCAGGCCATTGGCTGCAGGGTGTAGTGAATAGGGGTCTGACAACTTTTTGCACTGCACCCCAACACTACATTAGTATTACATTAACCTATTCCCCACTGAAAACATTTCTGAAAACCCACAGGCTATGTGATAGCACAGGTAGGAGGTCAAGGAAAGAACACCCCCAACAGTTTTGTAGGTTCACACCTATGGGACTGAGTCTCGTTGGAATGAATAAGTTTGTCACTGAGCTAATGAAGCATTTTTCGAAATAGCCCCACAACATGCACCCAAGAGAATTTACAACATCAGCAAATTGAGTCCCTCGGGTGATATCCATTTGTATGTTGTAAATAGCCAAATTATTTCAACCACAAACACCAACAAGTTAAAGGAACATTTACCATCAAATTTTCAAGCAACAACTGCCTGACAAGGCCTGTGATCTACCTAGGAGGTCACTATTTTGGATACAGAGAGGGGAGCACTATAAAATGTATAAGACAAAGTAGATACAATGACTTTGTATTTGAATAGATGTAATAGAAGTCAAACATTGTTTTGAGGTTGAGGTATCTAAAAGTTGTCATACTTTGCCTTGGGACAGAGGGATTGTGATGTGTATGATATTGCAATAAATAGCCCTCCGCAGCATTTATTTATACCCTGAATTCCATTTGTATGAAATTTACATATCAAGCCATTATATCACTTTTGTTACACTATGACAGCTGTAAGAGAATATTGGGAGTTGAATTCTTGTAACAGATTTAGGACTAAAGATCTCTGGCATATGTGATGTGTGTATATATATGTAGCTCCCACCCTCTCCAACTATAGTCAGGTGATCCCACTGGTGCCAAGTTTGGGAGTTTTACTTTGAAAGCAGCAGGTAAAACGTAGTCGTCCCTTTGTAAAATGTATAATGAAGCAATAGAATTCTTAATGAATCAGATGAAAGTTGAGTGTAGGACTGGCCAGATATGGGATGACTTTGACGTAGTTGGCCAGCTTAAATATATTGCAATATATGGACAAACAATCCCTGTTTTGTTTAAAGGGTAAGGCATTTTTCAGTAGCAGAATGCATAAAATGTCTCTGTCTTAACTATATTGATAATGGGTTGAGTGCTGAGGACTCTTGTAATTGTCTATATATATATATATATCTATATATATACATAAACATGAAGAACGCACAACCACATGTCTTAAAGTAACCTTGGTGCCAATCCAAAAATATAATAAATTCAGCATCAGGTGACGGCACTCCAAGGAAATTTAACAATACAGCGGTGGATCTAATAAACCTCCACCACTGCTTTAATTCTTGCAGTATTGTTAAATTTCCTTGGAGTGCCGTCACTGATGCTGTGTATATTGTGAGATTTCAGGTAGCAGGAATCATGACCACGGCACTTTTTGTAGTACAGAATCAACACACAGAGCCTTAATCCAGTCCAATTCAGCCTGGGTTGCTTTATTTGAAGCCGTTTACACAGATAGCATAAACAGAAGGTTTCAGCAGGTTGAAATAAAGCAAATAAAACGTATCACAGTCCTGCACTTACTGATTCAGCTCAGTTTCCTCAGTGTCTGGTGTGCAAAGCAATGGCTCCAGGCTGTAGTTTAAATAGGCAAATCTGTAATGGTATCTCATTCTCATTATCACTCTCAGCAGGCTCCTGAGCCCCTCACACACACTGCAATGGGAAGGTGGCTAACACCACACCCAGGTCAGTCTGGAGTGGAATGGAAGGCCCCTCCAGATCCTTCCCTCCATTCCAGCCCTGGATACCCTAAAGAAGAATAACAATGCAGTTTTTTAACTGCAATGTCCTTCATCCAGGGCCCTTAACCCAGGAACTAACATGCATTTTCCTTTTACCATATCACAATATATATATATATATATATATATATATATATATATATATATATATATATACAGGGTCGGACTGGGGGGCTTGGGGCCTACCGGGGCTACTGCCCCAGGGCCCCCCCTCCGGCTGCCGCTCTAGTGCACCGTGTCGCTGGGCCTCTGCGTGTGCGCACAGCACCACTTCAGTACGCATGCGTGTGGCGCAGCGTTTGTGCGCATGCGCAAAATGTTTATTTTGCCGTGACCTCCAATAAAGAGGGGTTGTGCAACACCAAGAAGTAGATCTGGTCTGGCGGGGCCCACAAGAGCCCGGGGCCCACCGGGTTTTTTCCCGGTGTCCCGCCAACCCAGTCCGACACTGTGTGTACATATATATATATATATATATATATATATATATATATATATATATATATATATATATATATATATATACTGTTTCTAACACATGTGCCAATTTGACAAAGCATGAACAACCTGCAGCCCTTTACATGTTACTGTGGGCACCTCTGAACATGGCTGTTGAGAGTTGCTTGAGTTGTAGTCCATTGACATCTGGAGGGATGCAGGTTGCTCATTACTGATCCATACGGTATATTGTACTATGTGTGTTTTCATCCTGTTTAATTTTGCAGCTGGGAGCCTATAGAAAAATTTATCAATGAGCAGTATGAGAAGTTCCTTAAGGAGGAGGTGAATATAGCCAGGAAGAAACGTATCCCAGACACACGTGTGCACTGCTGTCTCTACTTCATATCTCCCACAGGACACTCGTAAGTTACAAACATAGAAGTCTCTTGTCCAAAAAAAACAAACTAAAGGGCATTATTTTTGTCCAATACACAGGTTTCAGTGCATTTAATAAATTACACCTCAAAGAATTCTGTATAATGTGTCAGTGGGGGTGCAAAGTGTAGACACAATCTGCTATGGTTTTCGTACTTGCACCCTGCCCTGCCTGCTTCCAGAAGCTCTGTATTCATAGAGCACGGGCAGGCACATAGGTGTCCCCTCTACCCCACACCATAGCTAAAGGCAGAGCTGCCTTGTTCCTGCTAGCACTACACTCTGCACCTCATGTCAGCTATTAAATGGTATGTCCCGAATCAAGTCCTTTCTAAATTAACACTAAGGGCACACATTTTTGCTCTTTAGTGCTCTAGCACTGTTATCCGGGGAATTGATAAATAAGGCCCATAATCTTTTCAGCATACTTTACATGTATCCCTTATTAAAGTTCAGGGTCGGACTGGGGTGTATGAGGCCCACCAAGGCTGCTACCCCCAGAGGGCCCCCCACCCGCTTGCTCATCTCCTGCCCGGTCACCCACTTTGAGCCCCACCCACGTGCACACCTTATACTTAATTTTGCCTTAATTGGACAATGTATCATGTCTGGTTTGGAGGGTCCCATGAGTCCAACATTGTTAAGGGTTGTTGTTTGCAATGCTGTGGTGCCACTGCACTTGAAAAGTATTTATTTTATTGCTGTATATAGGAGTAAACTGAATTAGAAACACAATGAACAGAGCAACATCCAAAACCTCCAGTGCCGCTCCTCACTGAAAATAAGGAAACAGCCTGTACTATTTCCTGGTCTGACATTAGCCCACTGCTTAAAAATAGTGTCATTCACAGTGGTGAAAAAAGTGATTTAACCAGCCCTGGGTGTCTTACCTACTGGAATCTCCCCAGAATTAACATCTTAAAATCTTAGTAATCTTTCCTGTTTTGCTCTATTGTGAGTTTTATGAAAGCAAAGGTTTCTTTTTTTTGTTACTTTTTTGTGTATTTTCAATGGTTCCTCCTGTTGGATAGTCATAAACAACCCTGTGTCCCATTGATATAGCTTGACATTTAATTGTTACATTATTATTATTGTTTTAAAGGGCTAGGTGTAACTGAACATTTTCAACTTTTCCTGCAGCTTAAGACCTCTTGATTTAGAATTCATGAAGCACCTCAGTAAAGTTGTCAACATTATTCCTGTCATTGCCAAAGCAGATACCATGACCCTGGAAGAGAAAACAGAGTTCAAGCAAAGGGTGAGTACTACCCCAATATCTGGGCAGCCCAGATTCTATAATAATCACAGAACCCAGTGCACTTATTCTGCCTCTCCATCTAGTTTGATGTAATATTCTGATTATTCTGAGCGTCCCCATCATAGGTGCAAAGCCTCCTATCCTAACGATTGGGGCCTGGTGCGCATCCTGCCTGGGCAGTGCTAGTTACATTACTGACATTAAGTCTACTAAAAAAATAGTTTAAATATTAAGTAAACCCAAAAATAGGACTGTTTTGCCTCCAGTAGGGAGTAATAACTTAGTTGGGATTAAGTACAAGGTACTGTTTAATTATTTTTTTTTATTGTTTATTGTTTTATAACCATAAAAAGTGAGGGGAAGAGGGATAGTTTAGGAGAGTGGGAAAGAGTTAGGTTGTGAAATAGTAAAGAAGAGGTATTTCCAAGGTTCAGGCTTCTCAGTGTCTCTGCCAATGGGCAAAGTATAATTTACACTGCTAAAAATTATCTTATGTAATGGTGACAATCCTGGGTTGAAGATTTTCTAAGTGTTGGGCCCACGGGTACCACTCCAGCTCTCCTTCATAGCTCCTGTCCAGGAGTTTATCTCTAAGGTACTGTTTAATTATTAAAGAGAAAAAGGAAATAATGAAATTGTTTGATTAAAATGGAGTCTATGGGAAATGGCCTTCCTGTAATTTGGAGCTTTCTGTATAATTGGTTTCCAGATAAAGGATCCTATGCCTGTACTCCATCCCTCTAATTAACAAGCCCCACATTAAAGGGATCCTGTCATTGGAAAACATGTTTTTTCCAAAACATATCAGTTAATAGTGCTACTCCAGCAAAATTCTGCACTGAAATCCATTTCTCAAAAGAGCAAACAGATTTTTTTATATTCAATTTTGAAATCTGACATGGGGCTAGACATTTTGTCAATTTCCCAGCTGCCCCTGGTCATGTGACTTGTGCCTGCACTTTAGGAGAGAAATGCTTTCTGGAAGGCTGCTGTTTTTCCTTCTCAATGTAACTGAATGTGTCTCAGTGGGACATGGGTTTTTACTATTGAGTGTTGTTCTTAGATCTACCAGGCAGCTGTTATCTTGTGTTAGGGAGCTGCTATCTGGTTACCTTCCCATTGTTCTTCTGTTTGGCTGCTGGGGGGAAAGGGAGGGGTTGATATCACTCCAACTTGCAGTAGAGCAGTAAAGAGTGATTGAAGTTTATCAGAGCACAAGTCGCATGACTTGGGGCAGCTGGGAAATTGACAATATGTCTAGCCCCATGTCAGATTTCAAAATTGAATATAAAAAATCTGTTTGCTCTTTTGAGAAATGGATTTCAGTGCAAATTCTGCTGGAGCAGCACTATTAACTGATTAATTTTGGGCAACTTTGGGCGACTATTGAAAACGTATCGCTGCGTGTGCATTAGCGCAGGCGATTTTGCGCTGTAGCCTATGGGGAAAAGACGCTGAGGCAGTTCAGGGAGATAGTCGCGCAAAAGACGTGGCGATAAGTCGCCAGGCGACAAAATCTCCCCGAATCTCCTCGTCTGGCCTTACCCTTAAAAATCATAATGTCTGTGGCCAGCTTTACTCTTTAGACTCCAGATACTAGATTAATTTGGCAGAATATGTTTGATCCCAAACATACTGAGTGATGGTAAGGATCTAGAGTTCCTTAAATATCATTTCAGAGCTACAGGTTTTAATAAGTATAATATACTTTTATTAGCTGCCTTTCTATATTTAAGTTATTCAATATTCAGTTAAATATATCTGAGTGAGAAACTGTAATAGCTTTTATAAATGTTTTGTTGGCCACAGGTTCGGAAGGAGCTAGAAGTGAATGGCATTGAATTCTACCCTCAAAAAGAGTTTGATGATGACTTGGAAGATAAAACAGAGAATGATAAAATACGGGTAAGTAGAAGCAGGAGTTCTAGAAGATATTAGAAACAAGAAACTCTAATTGCACAGATATGCTTGGGGGATTTATTATACTAGTTGTGCATGTGTGTGTGTTGATCCAGAAACTTGTATGATTTATGTTCAGAAATTAATGTTCAGACACCATTGTTGACTTGTTTCCAAGTAATAATCACCTGCAAGTGTTATCTTTGGCACTCCAAAAACATACAAGCAGGTTTATTGGCTCTTAATGAAACATATCCTATTTGATAGGGAAAAAATGAGGTTATGTAATATAAAAAAACAGTAAAGTAAGTTGGTGTAGTAACCCATAGCATACAATCAGCAGGCAGCATTTACTGGTCATCTCTTTAAAAACAAGCATTTTACTAGTTGCTCTGGGTTACTGCACTTGCAGACTTAGTGCCTTTTATATATAGGGATTGTAATCTATACTGGAGCAGGTCCTTTGAACAATAATGGTATTGGTATATGTTAAAGTGTTACTGTTAAACC
Source organism: Xenopus laevis (assembly GCF_017654675.1). NCBI lineage: Eukaryota > Metazoa > Chordata > Amphibia > Anura > Pipidae > Xenopus > Xenopus laevis. The sequence goes on along the minus strand of NC_054377.1, from coordinate 112,837,579 downwards.
CTTCTACAGTGTGCTATTTGTCTTTCTGTCTGTAGCAGGAAAGCATGCCTTTTGCTGTAGTTGGCAGTGACAAAGAATACCAAGTAAATGGAAAGCGTGTTTTGGGTCGTAAAACCCCCTGGGGCATTGTTGAAGGTAAGATTCCTTAACCCAAGCTACATTATATTAAAAGGGAGATAGCATAGCTACTGGAAAATATACCAAAGAGTATAATTATTCTTTTATATATAATTGTCCCTATTTCAGGGAATAATCAGTTATCCATGCTCAGACCTTCTGTTCAAAAAACTAAGAAACCATTTTTCTAAACTGAAAGGGAGAATATAGATAAATTAAATAGCTAAATGAAATCAGTGATTAATATGAATCTGTGATCTGCCATAATGAAAATCTATAGATTAGTTGCCTCTAATACTGCATTAAACCAGATGACCATTCTGGTACAAAAGTGTTCGAAATAACTTATTTTGGTCACTTAAATAACAGCAAGTATGAATTAAGGGAGTGGTTCCTCTTTAAATTAATTTTTAGTATGTTATAGAATGGCTGATACTAAGAAACACTTTTTCTAACACATTTTTCAAGACATTTTCAATTGATTTCCAATTTTTATCTTTTACTGTATTTCCAAAATTGAAGTTTAAAGTTTAATGTTGGTGTCTCTGGTGTCTCAGTCTGGCAGCTCAGTGATCCAGGTGCAGATTCTGAACTGTTACAATTTGCAATTAGTAATAGTAGTTGACATTTCTCAGCAGTATCTGTGAAACATTAGCAACTATTGTATCAATTCTAACATCCCCATTTAATGAAACTCAGGGATTCTGATCAGCAGGGACAAAGATCAAAAATGTATCAACTAAATGTATCAGTTTTGAACAATTTACACATCCAGTGACCCCCATCCTAGAGCTGCTTTAGAAAGACATAGGAAAGTGAGAATTGAACTTAAAACTTCAATGTTAAGAAAAAAGTCATAAATAGAAAGTAATTGAAAAAAGTCTTTATTTCTGGTAAATTTGGAAGGTGAACTAACCCTTTAACCTTGATAGACTACTAAAGTTTACATTTTAGGGTCAGGGCACACACTCAGATTCAGGGAGATTAGTCGCAAGGCAACAAATCTACTCTTCTTCAGGCAATTAATCTCCCCGAAATGCCTTTCCGCCGGCAAGTACACAAATTGCCGGCAGGATGGCATACAAATCATTTTGGGTTTTCGAAGTCACCCAAAATGGCAACTTCGGGCAATCTCGGAAACCTTAAGCGATTCATATGCCATCCCACAGGTGATTCGTATTCTTGCCAGCTGGAAGGCATTTCGGGGAGATTAGTCGAACAAAGTAGTGAAGATTTGTCGCTGGGCCACTAATCTTCCCGTCTGCCAGATAGCTTTGACAATGCCAAGTCTTACAGCTGCATAAATAAGGGTCAGGGCACACGATCAGATTATTGCAGATTTGTCGCCCAGTGTCAAATCTCCTCTTCTTCAAGGCGAATAATCTCTCCAAACTGCGTCCAGCCGGCTAGAATGTAAATTGCTGGCGGGATGGCACTCTGGGCGCTTCGTTTTCCGAAGTTGCCCAAAGTTTCCTTGTGAGGCAATTTAGGGCGACGTCAGAAAATGAAGCACCATCCCGCTGGCGATTTACATTCTACCCGGCGGGAGGCAGTTCGGGAGGATTAGTCGCCTGAAGAAGAGTAGATTTGTTGCCTTGCGACTAATCTCCCGAATCTGAGCGTGTGCCCTGACCCTAAAATGTAAAGTTCAAAAGGGTGAAATGTCATAATAGTGATAATAGGCTTTACTATGTGTGTTTTAACAGAGGCAATTCTCAGTATTGTCTATGGCAGGGTATTTTGTAGCCACAAAAAGTAGATGCTACTAGTAGCTCTGTGTGTCTCTGTGTGTGGACATGTTTGTTCATAGTATATGACATATTTCAATATGTAAATGAAAATAATGTTGTTGTCACATTGTAACTAAATCTCTGTGTATAGTAAATGCTTTTCCTCTGATCTACAGTTGAAAACCTGGCTCACTGTGAATTCTCCTTGCTACGGGACTTTGTTATTAGGTGAGTTATTCTGTAACCTTATAGTTGTCAGCTGTGTGTCTTTTATCCATTTCTTAGTCTGCTTTTTACTATCTTGTTTTTTCAGTTTTTTTTCCCGGTTTCTTTAATTTCTGTTATTCTGCCCCCCCAGCCGATTCCTAAAGTCATATGACCAGGGGCAGCTGGGAAATTGACAAAATGTATAGCCCCATGTTAGATTTCAAAATTGAATATAAAAAAATCTGTTTGCTCTTTTGAGAAATGGATTTCAGGGCAGAATTCTGCTGGAGTAGTACTATTAACTGATGTGTTTTGAAAAAAACACGTTTTCCGATGACAGTATCCCTTTAAGCTGGCCATAGACAAAGATATTATCGTATGAAACGAAGGTTTGTACGGTTTTCAGACCGTGTGTGGAGTGTCCAGACAATTTTTGGTCGTTCAGTCGATCAGACAGGTTAAAAGATTTATATCGGCTACCAATAAGATCTCTGCATGTATTGCCTATCTGACGATATCAATGGGAAACTGTCACTACTACTTTGGTAGGATTGCTGTCTGAGCATCGTGTAATTTGTTCTCTTTACTACTTTATATTAATTTGAATGGCTAGTTTCAGTTCGGAAGATTGCCATGCACGATCGTTCATCTAACATAGTCTATAATCTGTACGTCTATGACCAGCTTCAGTGGACACCCTATCTTTGGAGATGTCATCTAATCAGTTGGCTTTAAATATCATATGTATGCTGATGTTATTGAAATATATTTAAATCCCCTTCATTAACAACTGAGACTAAAATCTCTGACTGCCTCTGGATAAACCAACACCATCATAAACTCAACTTAACTGAACTGATCATCTTTCCTTCTAAACCTGGTCCTACAACCCCCCCTTTACTAGTTCTACTGATGGCATGCTCATTAACCCTGTCAACTCAGCACATTGTCTGGAGCTAATCTGTCATTTCTTCTTACACAATATTGCTAAAATCTGTACTTTCTTTCTCAAGCAACAGCTAAGACATTTATGTGTGCTCTCATCATATCCCACCTAGACTACTGTAACTTGCTACTAAGTGGCCTCTCTAGCTCCCACAACCCCCCTTGTGAGTCTGTATTAAATTCTGCTGCTAGGATTCTCCTCTCATCCAATAGGGAGCATGCCTCTCCACTACTAAATACATACATGGCTTCCCATAAACCAAAGAAAAAACTCCTTCTCTTAAATCCTTTATTCCTCTGTACCTCACTCCATCTATTCTATTGTGTCTCCATACATTCCTGGCTGACTCTTCCATTCCTCTCAGAGCAATTGCTTGGTTGCACCACAAATTACCACTGCTGTTTCCTGCTTTAAACCTTCTGCCTTGCTGTTTCTTACATTTGTAATGCCATCCCTGAATTCCTTCAGAGTGAATCCACTCTAAGGGGCAGATTCACTAAGGGTCGAATTTCGAAGTAAAAAATACTTCGAAATTCGACCCTCGAATTGAAATCCTTCGACTTCGAATATCGAAGTCGAAGGATTTAGCGCTAAACGTTCGTTCGATCGATCGAAGGATTTTTCGTTCGATCGAACGATTAAATCCTTCGAATCGAACGATTCGAAGGATTTTAATCCACGATCGAAGGAAAATCCTTCGATCAAAAAAAGTTTAGCAAGCCTATGGGGACCTTCCCCATAGGCTAACATTGACTTCGGTAGGTTTTATCTGCCGAAGTAGGGGGTCGAAGTTTTTTTTAAAGGGAAAGTACTTCGACTATCGAATGGTCGAATAGTCGAACGATTTTTACTTCGAATCGTTCGATTTCGTTCGAATTCGAACGAATTTAACCAATTCGATGGTCGAAGTACCCAAAAAATACTTCGAAATTCGAATTTTTTTCATTCGAATCCTTCACTCGAAGTTAGTGAATCTGCCCCTTTAAGTCTTTTCAAAAATAAACTCAAATATTACCTCTTGGGACACACATATAACCTGTGACCCAATTCTAGCACTTAAAGTACAGCGGCAATCACTGTAACCTATAGCACTTAATATCGCGGTTTGTGTCTGTAAATTAACCACCCACTTAGATTGTAAGCTCTACAGGACAGGGGTCTCTTTAGCACTTAATCTTTAATATTTTGTATTTGTTATTGTTTTGCCCCCTGTGTTTTCAATTAATATATTGTTCTGCAGAACAGTGGAACAGTGCTGCATATATAATTATTATTATTATTAGTAGTAATAGTAGTTATAATAATAATAACAACTATGGGTATGTTATGTTGAATCTCTGAGATGAAAAAAAAGCTAAGGTTTTCCCTGCTGTTTCCCCATTGGCAAACAGTTGATCATTTTCTTCAGTTTAAGAATATACATTATACTTTATTGTGCCTATATGTTTGTCTTTCTCAGGACTCATCTCCAGGACCTCAAAGAAGTGACCCACAACATTCACTACGAAACTTACAGAGCCAAGCGTCTAAATGAAAATGGTGGTCTCCCCCCTGTCAGTGCCGAAAATGAAGAGTCACACGACAGCAACATATGAAACCCTGGTATATTTCATACCTCGATGTCTATCCTGGATCCTCATAGCAGTGTGTATGACAGACACTTCAATTACTGTCTAGGACGTTTTCCATCCTTGGGCTGCCAACTCTTGGTGCCTCACACTCTGGAACAACAATGTGGTCATAGTGCATGGCAGCTCTGATAACAGGCCTGAATTACATGGACTGCACAATATCACATAAAGATAGGGAGAGAGAGGCAGCTGGACAATACTGTGTTATTTATCACACTTTCTAAACAACAAAATTCCCACATTTCATTGCCTTGAATGAGCACAATGTTGCCATTTAGTCAATTAACACCCAGTCATTTCTATGAGTAAGCATATCATTCATCACTTCATTAGTACATGTGGGCTAACAGATACCATCCACAATAGTAACCATCCTATCCATTACCTACATCACCGTCAGCTGTAAACACTACAAAGCGTTTATCGTTCCAATGTACAAACATACTTAGTCCTGCCATGATTTGTATAACACCGGAGTGCTTTGGAAGGGGACTTTGGATTCCTTCCTGTGACACTGAAGCCAATCCACAATGAGTTTTTTCGATTTTATGATTATAATTTCACTTTGCACTTTGGATACCTATTCATTTTTTCTAATATACACAATAGTTACACTGTAACGCATGAAAGTATCCTGTAAACAGAGATGGTGCCATTCAGCATCAGCATTTTCTTGGTGAAGTAGCATAAAATGCCCATCGAGATAAACAATAGGGAAATGTCATTGCAAACAAAATAGTATTGTTTTTTGGGGCCAGCACCTTGAGTAAGCTTGTAGCACTGCAGCATTGCATCACTGGGATCCTGACTTTTATTCCAACCTGCACACTATCCACAAGAAGTTTGAAAGTTCACCCTGTGTCTACATGGGTTTATTCCAGGTACTCCTGATAAAATTGACCTTAGTGTGTATATGGTAGGGCCCTTAGACTATTAACCCCATAGGGAAGGAACTCTGATGAGCAATCTTGTAAAGTGCTGCATAACATGTTGGCACGATTGTAAACTGATGATAATTTTTTTCTGGCTAGGTTTAGAAGCTGCTTTGTAATTTCGAAAAACGTCCGCACACCAATATTGCAGTCGGGGATTGTGCCCCTTTTATTAATGCCACCAACAATCAATGATTGATTGTTGGTGGCATTAATAAAAGGGGCACAATCCCCGACTGCAATATTGGTGTGTGCGGACCGTTTTTCGAAATTACAAAGCAGTAAGGAGACCTGGCAAGGTCAACGGAAGACCAGCACCACTACGCAGAATAAGTGGAAGGAGGTGTGCGGTAATATAAAATTTCATTGTACTAGGTTTAGAAGCTATCAGACTAGGAAATCCAGAGGCATTCCCATCAATTTGAAATTTTGATATTTATTTAATTTGAAATTTTGATATTTATTTACACTTTCCTGGAATTTTTACAACAAAGTGACATACTGAGGGGGCACCAGCAACTCCAGTACAGGTGAAACATTTCCAAATATAACTTTGTATTTGAAGGAATGTATATCACCGGTGATTAAAAAATTTACTCTCATGAAAAGAGGTGAGTAAACTGGTTTACCACAAGCATTTCAAAACATTTCCTCAAAATACTACTTAACACAATATTTTGAATATTTAATTAATTGTGTGTAATCTCCCTCAACCTGACAATGCTCCTGCAAAGTCACATATTCTGAGAGCCCTATGGCAAGAGCAACTGGTTTGAATACAAGTAGCCACCCGCACACCCTTATCCTTTCCAAGTGTTATAAGCCCAGTGCTCAATGTTAGAGGTTCGGCCTTGCGCACTAGAAAATAATTCACTGTCACACTGAGCTACTGCAAGAAGAAACCTTTGCACGTTTAATGAGGAAGTGCAACTTTTTAGAGCCACGTCCCTTTGTCAAGCATACGGAAAAACATTTAAAGTATTTAAAGGTAGAATGATTTACAGTTTTGGTGTATTGCATCTTTGCTGAAGGTGATTTGTTGCCTAGACAGAGCTACTACAGCCAACTTCTCTTCTCAGCAAAAGTAGCTAGCTATATCTACATACACACAGTTGCGTGTCTTGTTTTGGTGCTTTCTCCTTAAATAGTTTGTATTTAAACATTAATATTAAATAATAACCTTCCTTTTCCTGAAGTTCTGATTTACAGTCACACCCTACATTATACACAAATAGAGGCAAAATGGTGTCATAGTATTAATCTCACTTATTGAAGCAGTAAAGGTGGCCATTGACGCAAAGATCTGCTCGTTTGGCGACATCGCCAAATGAGCCGATCTTTCCCTGATATGCCACTAACGGGCATGGCTATATCGGGGGTAATCTGAACATTCGGCCCTATGGCCAAACAATCGGATTACGATGAAATCGCAATGGGCTCCGATGGGAAGGTCGGGACAAAATCAAACCTGTCCGATCGACCAAACGACCGATCTCCGCCGGATGAAAAATGTCGGGACTCTCCACACACGGTCCGAAAATCGTACGAAACCTCAATTTGTACGATAGGATCTTTGCGTCTATGGCCACCTCAGGAGCAGAAACACAGTAAAATATATTAGATGCACAAACAGCACACCTGATTGTTGCCTCTTTAAAAACATGTTTTTCTTCTGTAATGTAAACCATGATAGCTGGTGGCTTGTAGTGTTTATCTGCTTTTTGATTCTGCCTTTTTTCAGATTTATCTTTTAAACATCTTCCTTCCTTCCTTCACTTCTTTCCTTCTTCCCCCTGCTCCCTACAGCTGCCATCTCCAGAGCATGCCTTCTCCATTTATGCCTTCAGTTCCTCCTGCTCTTTTACAACCCTCCTATGCCACAAAGGTAAAAAGGCAATATGAACAAAAAGCTTGTTTCCCTTTATGATCCAGATAGTATTTATGCAGCCAATACCAAAAGAACGAGTATAGGAAGCAGCCAAACAAGGAATCAGAGCCTGCTACTGGAGGTAGGGTAAGACAACTGAAAAGCACTTACTAATATTAGCTCACTAATCATCATCCTTGGAATTGGATGAAGTTATATCCAAAGGTCATTCAGCTGTTTTTATATTTATCAAGGCTGAATAATTAGGGATGCACCGAATCCACTATTTTGGATTTGGCCGAACCCCCGAATCCTTCTCGAAAGATTCAGCCCAATACCGAATCCGAATCCTAATTTGCATTTGCAAATTAGGGGTGGGAAGGGGAAAACATTTTTTACTTCCTTGTTTTGTGACAAAAGTCACGCAATTTCCCTCCCCTCTCCTAATTTGCATATGCAGATTAGGATTCAGTTCGGCCGGGCAGAAGGATTTGGCCGAATCTGAATGCTGCTGAAAAATGCAGAATCCTGACCGAATCCCAAACCGAATACTGGATTTGGTGCATCCCTATGAATAATACACATATCTCATCATCCTAAGATCCCTGCACATTGCAATAGTACACAGAATTAGTGCAGCGGTAGGCAGCTCAGAACACTACAGCTCCTGCTCGATTTCAAGTTACCCAGTGCTTATTTAGAACTTGACACTCAACTAAATATTTTAGCTGCTAGATCATCAACATCTGCAAAAATACTCATTATTTTTCATTGTTACTATTTGCCAATGTACTTTTTTGGTAAAATTGTTGTTTTTTTTTTAAAAAAAATTGTTTTTATTCAAAGAGTTGTACATAACATTTGTGCATTCATGACTAGACAGTGAAATCCTGCATTGTTACGTTCACATTATGTATCTAGCTTCTTATGTCATGAGAATGATATTAATTATATTACAATATAAAACTCAGCTCGAATGACAAACGACAGAGGGCCCTATTGAGGATTTTGCAGATAGGAAGTTAATAACCTGTTAGTTAGGTGGCTCCTGGGGGAAAAATGTGCTGTTTAATAACAGTGCAGAAGAAAATGCAGCTTTTGGTAGGAGGTTGTCTGACTGATGTGCAGCTCACTGGTGTGTGTTTTTGGTCACAATCAGCCATTACACCAATCCCACATTTCCTTTACTGACATGGGAAACATGTAATTTTCTGAGACATGTTCTTTTCAACACTAGTTGCCCAGCTGCAAGGGTCTCCCACCTAACTGTTGTAAGGCTAAATCCTCCAGCATCACCAGCCTTTACTTATAAGCAGACACCCACATTGCATTTATGCATAACTTGACTCTAGTGGTACTAGAAACATTGGAATTTATGTTGAGTAGGGGGTGGGGGTAGAGGCTGTTTTCTGTAAATCACTTAAAATGTCTTAATATTCCAACCCATGGTCAATGCCCTGCTGCACCAGCTATAGCTCCATCCTCTTGTTTTAAATACTTTTTTATGGACCATTTTTATCTTTTTTATATATGTATTTTAAAACTTGTAGCAGATGATAATCAAGACACATTCACCTGCTTAACCTACACCTAAGGGTAAGGCCACACGAGGAGATTTTGTTGCCTGGCGACTAATCGCCTCGTCTTCTGTGCGACAATCTCCCCAATCTGCCTCATCATGTTTTCCCATAGTCTACAATGAAAAGTCGCCTGAGTTAATGCACACGCGGCGATGCGTTTTCTATAGTTGACCGAAGTTGCCTCACTGAGAAGACGAAAAGACAAGACAAAATCTCCCCGAATCTCCTCGTGTGGACTAACCCTTAAGTGTATTACAAAGTCTGTCCTGCAATGATTGTCTTATTACACGTCCTAGGAAAATACTAAGCAGCATATAAATCTGACATATCTCACGTCACACAAATGACAGTAAAGACTGTCACTCAGCACTAATCCCTGTTGCTGTGTAATTGTTTTATAACAGATAAAGAACAAATTCTCAGAACGATATGATCTTGCCTAACTGCAATAATTTGTTTACTGATCAGGCCTGTAATTGCATTCTCAGTCAGTTTTTAATGTTTGGTTCTGCATTCTTTGTGTTCTCAGTTTGCCAAATCAGTCAGCACTTGGTTCTTCATGTAATGGTAACTGACATGTGCACAGTAAAAACCTCTATGTCCACTCTTTCGGATGCCTGTCATGTGTGGATTCATTGCTTTATCAATATTGCAGCTTTCCAATGTACAAATGGTGGCTAAGCATCTGTTGTCATGCTACAAGCACAGCATCTAGAATGGGCAAAGACAAGGGGGTATGTGAAACATACCCTGGGCAGTTGCCTTTCACAGTGAAGAAGAGCACAGACATGGCATCTGTTAGGTACGTATTATAGTGCACTCCTCTTTCCTTTACCTTTAGTTAATTAGACATTTATTTTTGAGGTTTACATCCCCTTATACACCAGATAGTTACATTCTCTGTAAATAAACAGAAGAAAGAAGAGTGGCCAGTGTGTCAGCTCTCATTTCTAGGAATAAATACAAATATACAGCTGCTGTAAATAAAGCTCTTTTCCATGAATATTGCTGAGTAGCAGTGAATGTGTGGCTCTCCAGCAATTATGGCTCCGACACTAATTGCCACAGCAAATGCTCACTGACCCATTTTCACTGATGAATCCTTAGTTGAAGATGAAATGATTACAGTTTATAAAGGACTAACAACAGTAACTATACAAATGTAGTATAGTTATCCTTATAGCAGCTAAAGGAATATTTCAGGATTCTTTTTATAGTAAGATCAGTCCTAACAGAACAGTTTTTATACGTTATTGTGCAGTTGCGAAATACAGATGTATGTTCTGTATACAGGGTATGCACTAGTCACAAAGGGGCACTTGTGAGTGCTATATAGTTAGTAAAGTAGTAATTTCACATGCAAATTGCCATGTGTTTAGATACAGTGCTGCGTTTTCCCCAGAAAGTGTGCGTGTTTAAAACCAGCAATATCCAGGGGACCTCATTGTCAGTAGGTGCACTTTCACACAGTTCTGCAGAAGACAGACACATTCGTGAAGAAGTGCATGGAGCCTTTTTGGAAGAAAATACTTCAATGTATAGCATAAAACCTTGAGTTCATTTTAGCGCATCCACACTTTATGGTCTTACCCATACTCCCAAAATGGCATCAGGCCATGCCCTCAGGAGCAACTTCCACTCACCACCCTTACTGTACATCACAAAGTTGGTGGTCTAAAAAGTTTAGATCAAGTGCAAAATGCCCTTAGCATTCAAGTCCTAGTTGAGTCATAAGGAAAATATAGCTGGTAGCCACAACACTGGGCAACACCCCACGTTGCACCACTGACCGCCCCCGATCTCGGCCACAACTAGAGAACAGGTATGCAAGGGGGGTGATGTTTGGTTGTGGCTGGGAGCCTGAAGGGTAGTTGCAGCTGGGGGGGGCCTGTGGTGGAAGCCATGGTGGGCCTCGGACTCTCTAATCCGCCACTGCATAAAACCATCCACAGCATATAATGCCTGACACATTTCAGGCACTTCTGCCCTCAATCAGGCATAGTTTTAGGGATAATGAAGTACAAATATACAGTCGTGAAACATAGTGCACTCTGCAGGTATTTAAAATATTTAGCACAGCATGGGCACTATCTGCAAGGAGTGTGTATGTAATCCAAAAAATATACAAGAATTTTAATTGTATGTATACAATGAATTACCTCAGTACCTACACCAGTGGTGTAAGCTTTATTGAGGTAATGACTGATGTGAATAATGTATGATCAGTGTAAAGTGCTGCAGAACATTTCAGCACTATATAAATAAAAGGGTAACATACATAAAGCTTGCCATAGACTCACCAGACTTCAGATTACCCACACACATAAAGTTTCTATAATGAGTTTGTCATCATAAGGAGTTGGGTGGTTAAGATAGATTTCAAGAATATGTCCCAATTGAACAGATGTGCCCCATGTAGCTAACCTTTAACCAATCTGAACCTTCTGTGAGGTTACTAGTCTGCTTGGGTGTGGCTTTGGTCACAGAAATGGCTACACACTTTGGGTTGGTCTAGGTGAAGGTTGAGTTGGGTTCTATTTTTGTAACTGTTCAACTCTTCCAGTCCATTGTAAGTGATCAAGCTGACAAGCAACATTAAGGATAAATGTAGGCTTATAGGAGGGCTGGACATTGGGAGACATAAAGGTGGTTTATGAGAAAAAGATGGATCAGTGGGACTTCTTTACTAATGTAGTGACAACAGCTCTATTTGAACTCAAGGCTCCATTGTTTTCTCCTTGAATGCAATATTTTAGAGCTCAACTTAGTAGCATGCAAGATACTTGCACTGGCCACTACTGTGCTTGAAGTATAAGTATAACTCCAAAGATATTTACAAGGCAAAACAGAAGAAGAGGAAAGCCCTGAAACATGAATTATTGTTTGAAGTCTGGTTTCCTAGAAGAAAAACGTTATATTCCAGCTACTGCCAATAGATGGCATCTTGAGTGTGTTAGCTGAAAGATAAAATTCAACCCTGGTATTTTCAGAAGAAAAGCACTTCCTCAACTGTCTTGAAGAAAAACATGCACACATGCCTGTGCAGCATGTTACAGTATGAACCACATGTAAAGGCAAAATACTTAATAACAATCATGCCACCTAATCTATAATCACACTATGAATAGAATGCAAATCAGAAAATACAAAGGGAATGTTACTCACTTTAAAAAAAAAATCCCTTCCAAATATTTAGCCGGAACCTTTCTTCTAATCATAATGTATGCCTTCTTGTCTTGGAAGAATCTACTGGTAAATAAAGTATTATAGAGATTATTTTATTATCCCCTTATATATTTATACATAGTTAGCATATCCCCCTTAAGTGCCTCTTCTCCAGCGTGAACATCCCCAATTTGGCCAGTCTTTCCTCATAGCTAAGATTTTCAATACCTTTTACCAGCTTAGTTGCCCTTCTCTGGACCCTCTCTAATTCAAAAATATCCCATTTGAGTGCTGGAGACCAAAACTGTACGGGATACTCTAAATTTGGCCTTACCAGTGCTCTGTACATTGGAAGAATAACCCCCCACAAATCTATGCCCCTTTTAATACAAGACCTTGTTTGCCCTTGCAGCTGCTGACTGGCATTGCTTGCTACAGCCAAGATTATTATCTACAAGGATTGCAAGGTCCTTTTCCATTATGGATTTGCCTAATGCAGTCCCATTAAGGGTATAAGTGGCTTGCATATTTTTACACAGTGCTGGAGTGGGATGCTAGGGGCCCACCAGAAAACCTTAGACCGTGGGCCCACTATTCAAACTATTATTTCTTCTCTCTTCACACAACCTCTTTATTCTCCTAGTCTTTTATCTCTTCATACTATACTCTATTCTTCCATTATTAAGCCCCTTAAAGAACTAGAGAATGACCATGAAATTGGCCAAATGGTTAGAAGCAAGAGGGCCCACTGACACCTAGGCCCACCGGGAGTTTTCCTGGTATCCCAGTGGGCCAGTCCCACACTGTTTTTATATCCCAGGTGCATGACTTTACATTTATCAACATTGAATCTCATTTGCCACTTAGCTGCCCAGATTGACAGTTTGTCAGGATTCTGCTGCAAGGATACTGCATCCTGGATTGAATAGTTTTGTATCATCTGCAAACATTCATACATTACTTACAATACCCTCCCCTAAGCCATAAATGAACAAGTTAAATAAAAGTGGGCCCAATACCGAGCCCTGAGGGACCCCATTAAGAACCTTACTCCAAATAGAGAATGTAACATTAACAACCACCCTCTGTACCGATCCTGTAGCCAGTTTCCTATTCATGTGCAAATGACTTCATTAAGCCCAATAGACGTAAGTTTAGAAAGCAGTCGTTTGTGGAGCACGGTATCAAATACTTTGGCAAAATCCAAATAGATCACATCTACTGCTCCTCCACTGTCCAGCATCTTACTTACCTCATCATAAAAAGCAATCAAAGTGTGACATGACCTATCCTTCATAAAGCAAAACAATTTACCTAATTTCCCCTAGGTCTCTCCTGGTGATAGTTGCCCGGTGCTGGCTGGAGGGGTCAGCGCCTCTCCCAGAAATATCAGCAAAGAAGATTAGCCAAACAACACAGGCTGGTGTAGCGGGGATCTCCCCTGCACGTTTATTTCGTCAAGTGATGTAACGTTTCGGGGGCGTGCCCCTTCATCAGACATGCAGATTCACTTTCAAACAGTGTTTAAAAACCCTTGGTGATTTGCATAATTAACACAATGATTCAAAATATGAGTGAATAAGTTAAGCAAAATGCATTGTGAACAGTACATACTAAGTGGACATTTTTATCAAAAAACTTTAGAGACATTATAAGCACTTAAAAAAGCTTTTTAAGAAGTTTTAAAAGACATTAAAACTTTTTTTGAAAAAATGATTTATATGAAAAAATAATAATTAGTCCCAATTTTCAAGTGATAAAAAATCCTCTTCTATACAGGAAGATCCATGCTACAAAAATTCAACAGTTGTGCAAAAATAGTGCAAAAAAAGCTTTTTTATATAATAATCAATAAATATAAAGAAGAAGGTCCAAAAACCTAATGAATAGGGAAAAACATAAATACAATTGTGTGTGTTGCACAAAAACATTATTACAGTATAAATGAGTCCAATGTATAAGACTATCTTACCCTATCCATAAGCTGTCCCTGGATAGTAGGTTGTTCAGTGCAATTATCTATAAAAAATCAGAAGTTAGTGCTTCAAACTGGAAACATTTTATGTAAAAAATACAAAGAAACAATTTCTAAAAGAGTTAAAAAATTTGATACATTCCAAAAGCACTTATAAGTTGGATACATTTTAAGCTACAGATAGCAGTTCATATTATACTCCTCATTTAACCCACGTGGATATTTAGTTTGCAATTGCCAAATCCAAAAGCATTCCTTTTGTAATAATTTTCTTTTTATTTCTCTCTCATTTTTTCCATATATTTTATCCAAAATTTGCCATCTTAACTGGGCTACGCCATGTCCGTTTTCCTGGAAGTGGCGTGCCAATGTGGTTTCTTTTTTCTTTTCCTTCCCTGTTTTATCCTTATATTCCTCTTTAGGGGGCTTGTAGTTACGTATGACCGATTTATGCTCGTTTAATCTAGTTTTCATGTTTCTACTTGTCTGTCCTATGTAGGCTAGCCCGCATGGGCATTTAATACAATAAATAATGTTGGTACTGTCACATATATGGAATCCTTTTATTTTATGTTTAGTTCCCTTAAGTGGATGTTGTACTACCTCTCCTTGTATGATACCATTGCAATGGCTACATTTCCTACAAGGAAATGTTCCATTGACCTCATTGCATGTGATAGTATTCTCTTTTTGATCTCTTTGTTTGGGTTTTATACGGTCTCCTACCGATTTTCCCCTTTTATATGAAAAAAGGGGGGACTGAAACAATATTTTACCATATTTTGGGTCAGCTTTTAATATTCCCCAATATTTGAGGATTGTTTTACGCACATGTCTAGCATTGGTGTCATACAAGGAAATGAAAGGTATTCTATTTTGTGCCATCTTGTTTCTGTCCTTCTTTATTAAGGTAGCCTGTCTTGGTGTATTAAATACCTCTTTGGTTGTATCTAGCAAATTTATTTCATCGTAACCTCTTTCTGCAAACTTTTTATCATTTGAGACGATTCTCCTTCAAACAAATCATCATTGGAAGTGATTCTCCGCACTCTGGTTAATTGACTGCGTGGTAACCCTTTAAGTAAAGCCGGAGGGTGGAAACTGTTGGCTTTGAGCAAGGTGTTTCTATCAGTCGGCTTTTTATACAAAGATGTGACAAATTTACCCTCAGAGTGTGTCACATTGACATCCAAAAAGTGCAATGTGTCTGGATGATATTCCATAGTGAATTTGATGGTCCCATGGACCCTATTAAGGTGATCCAGGAATTTAAGTAACTTATCTTTACTGCCACACCAGATGAAAAACGTGTCGTCCACATAGCGCATATAGTGTCGAATATAGCCACCATATTCAGTATTAGCCAGGATATATGTATTCTCGAAGAAATCCATGAACACATTCGCTGGGCGCCATGTTTGCCCCCATTGCGCAACCTTGCAGTTGCAAGAAAAATTCATTTTCGAATTTAAAATAATTTTTTGATAACACCATTTCGAGGAGTGTACACAAAAAACTAATTTTGTGATTGGGACAATTTGTACGAGATAGTAAGGATCTGACACATTCCACCCCTTCATCGGTAGGGATGGATGTGTACAGATCCTTAACATCCAAGGAACACAGCAGAAATTCACCACCTGGCAGCGTTATACTTTTCAGGTTATTCAAAAAATCAGTAGTATCCGATAGACAGTATTTTAAACGAGATCTAACCTCCAGCAGTTGAGAGTCAACATAAATCGTTAAAGGTTGTAGGATAGACCCAATGTTGGATACTATAGGCCTACCAGGTGGAGTTTTTAAGTCTTTGTGAATTTTTGGTAAAAAATATATGTACGGTACAGTAGGATATTCACGACTTAGCAGGTTGGACATTTCATCCATAATAATACCTTCCATGACTGCCGCATTCAAGTATATATTTATCTCTGTTTGGAAAACATCAGTGGGGTCTGCTTTTAGTTTTTTATAATTGACTTCATTATACAACTGTCTCTGTGCCTCTTGGATGGAATCGCACTTTTTGAGGATAACCGTGGCTCCCCCTTTGTCCGCTCTGGTAATGATGATGGATTCATTTTGCTCCAAGGTAGTGAGAGCACATTTTTCTTGTTTAGTAATATTAGGAGGCATGTTCTTAGATTTGCCCCTAATTTTATTTTTATCAAAATGTTGTTCCATATCCATCATTACCAGCGTTTCAAAACTTTCTATATTGGGGAAACTTCCAGGGGGGTTAAAATTACTTTTTTTACCCAGTTTATTTTTTAAACTCATCAAGACTTCATCTTTTTTAGGAATGCCCTCTTTATCTGAAAAAAATGCTTTTAATTTAAGTGATCTTATAAACCTGTAAAAATCCTTCGTAAATTCAAACTGAGAGTTAGTACAAACAGGCACAAAATTTAACCCTTTGTTCAACACAGAAAGTTCAGCATCAGTCAAGGTATAGGTAGACAAGTTAATAACATTGTTTACCTCCGTTTCCTTTGTCCCTTGTAATGTCCGACATACGGAGTGCCTGGTGGATTTCCTTGTTCTTTTCTTTTTGCCCTGGTGGAGTATGGGCCCCCTCCTAAAAAAGCCGGTACAGTAGTAGATAAATCTTGCGAAGATGCTGCCGAAGTATTCTCGGTGCCGCTGGAATGTGAAACTGGTGTACTTTGCTGGTATCTTAGGCCATCCCTTCTTTTGTGCTGAGCTCTCTTTGAATCTTTCCAAAGGTATACTTCTCCTCTCTAGTAATCTCGTGTATCCCTCCGAAATTTGCGTAGTTTTGTCTGCAAGATTTCCTGTTGTAGCTTTTCTATCTTTTGATCCAATTCTCTGAGTGCAGAGCCGTCGTCCGTTGTTGATTTGGCCTTGTAATCCTCCTCCATACTGTGGATACGCTGATTGATGTCTGATGTCTGTCCTGTATAGAAGAGGATTTTTTATCACTTGAAAATTGGGACAAATTATTATTTTTTCATATAAATCATTTTTTCAAAAAAAGTTTTAATGTCTTTTAAAACTTCTTAAAAATCTTTTTTAAGTGCTTATAATGTCTCTAAAGTTTTTTGATAAAAATGTCCACTTAGTATGTACTGTTCACAATGCATTTCGCTTAACTTATTCACTCATATTTTGAATCATTGTGTTAATTATGCAAATCACCAAGGGTTTTTAAACACTGTTTGAAAGTGAATCTGCATGTCTGATGAAGGGGCACGCCCCCGAAACGTTACATCACTTGACGAAATAAACGTGCAGGGGAGATCCCCGCTACACCAGCCTGTGTTGTTTGGCTAATCTTCTTTGCTGCTATCCTTCATAAAGCCATGCTTATTGCAGATGATACTGCCGTTCTCAAGTACAAAATTTTGAATGTGATACCTTAACAATAATAATTTCCCAACAACAGTTGTCAAATTTACTGGCCGATAATTGCCAGGCTGAGATAGTAACTCCTTTTAAAATATAGGAATTACATTAGCTTTCCTCTAATCCATAGGTACCATACCAGTTTGAAAAAAACAGAAATAGAGGCCGGTCTAAAATTGAACTAAGCTCTAGTAGAACCTGAGGGTGTATTCCATCTGGCCCTGGCATTTGTTCGCATTCATTTTTAGTAAAGCCACTGACTAGATTGAGCTGAGCCAACAGTGCAGCTAAGAGGTGGGTCTGGGAACGCTGACTCCTCTATTGTATACACTGAAGCAAAGAACTGATTTAGCACATAGCCTTTACTGTATTTGTTACAACTATACTGGTACTATTATTTAAAGGAGCCACACTCTTAATCTGCATCTTTTTACTATTAACATTTTTAATAACTTTTTGGGTTAGTTTTAGCCTCTGCCGCCATGTGCTCTTCAGTTCTAAACGTTGCCTTCCGGATTGCTGTTTTACAACATTTATTATAGTGTTTATATTTGTTAAATGCATCTTCTGTCCCCACAGACTTGTAATTTTTAAATTCCTTTCTCTTTATTCTTATTAACTTATTAACTTCTTTACCTATATATTAAGCCACATAAGGTGCAGTAACAATTTAATATTATTTTAAATGACAACCATTGCTGTTCTGTGTTTTTAGCAGAAAACATAATGCCCCAATCTGTGTGTAGTCACTCGGCTAG
Organism: Xenopus laevis; assembly: GCF_017654675.1. Taxonomy (NCBI): domain Eukaryota; kingdom Metazoa; phylum Chordata; class Amphibia; order Anura; family Pipidae; genus Xenopus; species Xenopus laevis. The sequence continues at coordinate 112,819,305 of NC_054377.1, read as the reverse complement.
ATATTGTGATTGATAAAAAGTACAATTGCATTGTGTACTTGTATTTATTCTTGAGCTCATCCACATTTGTCTGTAATTAATTAATAACAATTAATCCCCATTGCCCATAAGGCTGGTTGCACAATGTAAGAGTTGGGAGAGATTAGTCGCCCAGAGACAAATCTCCTCTTCTTCGGGTGACTAATCTTCCCAAATGCCTTCCTGCCGGCAAGCGTTTGAATTGCCGATGGGACGGCATACGTAGCACTTCAAAGTTGCCTCAAAAGGAAACTTTGGAAAAGTTCATATGCCATTCTTGCTGGCGGGAAGGCATTTCAGGGAGATTAGTCATCCAAAGAAGAGGAAATTTGATGCTGGGCAACTAATTTCCCCCGAACCATAACATGTGCCACCACCCTAATAGAAACTTATGACAAAGGCTATTGCATCCAGGAAAAATCTCAGTTAAAGTTGCAAATATCTTACATTTTTGTTAGAAATGTGTTTCCTAAAGGGGTTGTTCACCTTCCAAACACTTTTTTAAGTTCTCATTCAAATTGTATGCGAGAAATAAAGACTTTTTTCAATTGCTTTCCATTTCTATTTTGTACAGTTTTTCAAAAATTGAAGCCTAAAGTTTAATGTTCCTCCTTCAGCCTTGTGGTAGTAATTCGGGCACAGCGTCTGCACTGTTACAGTTTTCTTAATTAGTGGATACATTTCTCAGCAGCATTTGTGGAATATTTGCAACTATTGTATCAATTATAACAGCTGCCTTTAATGAAACTCAGGGATTCAGATCAGCAGGATAAGAAATTTGTACAAGCCTTCAAATAACTTGCCCACCATGTCAAATATACTGGCCAATAATTTCCAGGCTAAGATCATAATGCCTTGTTACATATAAGAATTACATCAGCGCATTTTTTTGTGGCCTTTTAAAATGCACTTTTTTTCTTTTTTGGTAAAATGCCAGTTTCCTCTTGTGGACGGCTAGAGTTTATTCTCAGTCCTGGGAGTTTTTATGCAGCAATGGAGAAGATAAAGTCATACAAGAGCTTGTCATATTTGTGTTGAGTCATGATTAAAGCTATATTTAAAGAATAATGCTCTTAAAAAAAACAACAACAAGAAAAAGGTTTTGCACATAACATATGTAATGATATAAACAACTCTTGTGGCTTAGGATAACATCATACAGTAAATCCCAGCTGTGTAGAAAAAATATCCAGATGTAGGTTTTTATATTATGTACATTGAATGTAACATCTCAAAAACGTGCACGTTTCATAAAACTGGTTCATAAATAGAGTGGTAGATTTGTGATGTGTTATCTGCAATGCAGACAAATAGGGAAATGTCCAAAAACATCCAGAGAGTCAAGGGGGGCAGATACTGTATCAATCACCATGTTCTGTATGCTGTTCTTTATAATTCTCCATAGTATAGTTTGCCTGTTACTCATTTCATCACTATTAACCATGTCCCCTTTGCAACCAATTTCTCCCAGTTCATTCTTTGGAACTAACTCAATATTCTGACTCAATTTCTTATTATTCTGCAGTATATTACATAATATTTATAATGTTTAAATTTACTAATGTATTGATGGATTCCAAGCAAATCTGATTTGTTACTTTGCAGATAGTGTTGAACCAAACACCCAAATGAGTGGAAGAGATGATAGTTCAAACAGGAACAAAACGAAATCTAATAGCAATTCATCCTGGTAAAACAGGAAGTGTCTCTAACATCTAAAATATGCTTTCCATATATAGCAGAGAGAGAGAGAGAGAGAGAGAGAGAGAGAGAGAGAGAGAGAGATAGCCTTGCTTGACTTATTCACTTAATCAGAAGCTCTGTGAAACTAAAAAAAAAAATGGGTGTGACACGATGTAAGTTTATCTATAGTTTTACTTTACAGACTAGTTCAGGTTTAAAAGAAGACTTGTTTGGTTTCTCCATTAAGCAGAAAACCAGAAAGAGCTTCATTCCTTAAATTCCATTCATAAACTGACCCCTATTATGTATGTATATTTTTTATTTGTATAGCGCTCCTTGAGGGCAAAGCACTGTACAGCAGAACTATACATTAGTAGAACAAACAGGGGGTTGTTGCAATAATAAAGACATATAACTAAAAAAATACAATACACATACAGTAAATCTAAAGTAAAGTTACAATACAGATTAAGTGCAGATTTGTCAAGGAGACAAAAAGATGGAGGCCCCTGCCCCGTAGAGCTTACAGTCTAAATGGAAGGGTAACTTACAGACATAAATATGGGGAATATTAAGTGCTGTAGGTTATAGTGGGTGACACTGCCATATAAGTGCCAGTTCCCAGTTCAGGTGTTTTGCAGGTGCTCCAAGAGTCTTTGAGTTTAGTTCTGAAGACATTGATGGAGGATTCTCTCTGGAGAAATTCAGGAATGGCATTCCAAATATAAAGAATGGCAAGACAGAAGGGTTTGATGCAGTAAGCAGCAGTAGTAGTGGGGGGTGCAACCATGTGGTTGCTCTGAGAGGAGTGGAGGTTTCGGCCAGGAACATATAGAGACAAGAGATGAGATGTAATTAGGTTTTGAAACTTATGAGGAGTTTGTAAGTTATTCTTTGTTTAATTGGAAGCCATGATAAGGACTTCAGCAGGGGAGGGGCCTGTACCCTTTTGGATAAGAGGAGCAGAATTCTGGCAACAGTTTCTAATACAGACTGAAGAGGGGAGAGATGGGAATTAGTGAGTGCATGAGTGTCTTGGCTGTAGCAGATTAAATAAAGGGACGGATTTTGGCAATATTGCATAAGGAAAAAGTGACAGGTTTTGACAGTGGTATTAATATGATCAGAGAAAGAGAGAGACAGCGTGCTAAGTTGACAGGTTTAATGAGCATGCCATCGACAGAGATAGTAAATGGAGAGTAGGACCAGGAAAAAGAAATCAGCAGTCCTGAGGAGCAGTGTCAGCTTGACCGATACTGTTGATTAGAGTAAGAGATGGAAAATGCATAGGAAAGAATTTCGCCGGCACACAGGATTTTAGGCTGCAGGGCGAGCCCTTGCAATTTTTTAATGTAGTGCAGGTGCAAAAATGCAACCAAATGATGATCGGAAAGGGGGAAGGGGTCACTGTTAAAACCAGAGAGATAGTTTTTTAGCAATGACTAAATCCATTGCTGGAGCTCAAAGGAGGAGGATAGGCAGAGAAAATGAGAGGGCAATGATTGTGAAGAATCATTGATATGGAAGTTAAAATCCCCAAGGATGATTGCTGGGCTGTCAGAGAAAGAAAGAAAATATTGAAAATTTTTGATTTTTTTTTTCTTGAGAAATTCGAGTTTTTGCTCCAAAAAGACCAACCAGAAAAAAATCAAGTTTTAGTAAATAACCCCCTAAGTGTATTTTTCTCTGATCCTCCACTTTCACCTTGGTCTGGCCTGATTTGTCTTTGACGGCAATGTATCTGATTTGGTTTGTAACTAACCCTCTGACGATAGCTGACAACAGTAGATATTCTTTAAGGATCTTTTTTGAACCAGGGTTGGACTGGGCATACTAAGGCACACAGGAGAACCTGATTCTGAGTTCTTATTCTCATAACAATTAGCCATAGACATGCTAAATGTAATAGGTGTCCTGTTGCCCTTTATTGGAAATAAGAAAGGGGATGATGAAAATAGGGCTTGGCTACAGGAGATCCTCTGGTACGTTGGAAGGCCAGTGAAACCCTGCTTCAGAACAATAACTGGTTTTGACCCAGACTGTCTGATCCTGCATGTCTGTTTCCCAAAGTTATTTTATTTAAGCTAGCACTTCTCCTATTCTTCTGCTGGGCTCATCCTGGCCAAAACTTCAGGCCATAAGTTCCAGAGGGAAACAATCTAGACTTAGTTCTTAATCTTCAATGCAACTTTGTATTTATTATTGCAATAAAGTAGTGCTATATAAATAAAAATATACATACATATACATCTACAGGTGACGTGACTTTTACTTTACAGATTTCATATGTTCCTTTGAGCATATGAACTATTATGCAGAGGGCACTATTTACCCTAAAGTATCTGGTCTAGCCTTCCAAGAAAATGTATAGTCTCACAGCCCCTCCGCACGCACATATACACACATATACTCTGCTCTGTTTACCCAACAAAAACTTCTACCATCACAGCCCCTCTACATATATACTCAATCACAGCACACAGAAAATCGACTGTAGTTTCCTCAAAGCATACTACTATCTTCATAGATTCCTTCTCCCATACACACACCAATGAGAAACATACTTTATAATACAGGAGATTGATCAATGCACATTTCCTCATTCCCTGTTTTACAAGTATATGTGCAAGAGCATATTTTCAAATATAAGGGTTTTTAGAAGGGATGCACCAAACCCTGCCAATTAGGGTTCAACTGAACCCCGAATCCTCTTAAGAATACCAAAAAAACCCCAAAATGCTTGAAAATTGATAGCGTGGGTGGAAATTTTTTGCTTTTCTTAGGATTTGGTTCAGCCAGGCTCTTGAATCCGAATCCTGCTAAAATTGCTTGGATTCAGGGTATCCCTGGTTTTTAGTTACATGATTATTTTCATAAAACCGCCAAGCCACAATACCGTGTCAAGGTAAAATCCATATCATGGTTATAGTTACCTTCAGAAAATGCATTCTGTTGCACAGACACTAAGGGGCAGATTTATTAAGATTCGCACTGTGTTTTCGAGGAAAATCTAGTTATTGAGTTGATTTTTTTCGTCAAAACTCACATTTTCAGGTAGAAAAAATCCTCAAATATTTTTTTAGAAAAATGAGTTTTTTTAGAAAAATGATTTATTATACTCTGACCCTGGAAATAGCTTGATCCAAAAATACACCTTCTAAAACCTGTGAAGGTCATGTACGAGTCAATGGCAGAGGTCACTTGAACCATTTGAAGATGTTAATAGCCTGCATCAATTTTTTTTCAGGTGACAGGTGCAAACCCACACACAGAATACAAAACCAGAATTGGCTGACCACAACACTCCATGCTCAACCAACTCTATTTAGAGCATATATACTGTAGAATGTACATTTACCAATAACCATATCTTTTATTTTTTTAAACCTGTTAAATAATGGATTTACCAATTTTAGCAATTTTTACCTAGGTGCAGTAAGTTATAGCAACCAATCAGCAAGTAGCATTTCCTGGTTACCTATTTAAAGGCAAAAAAAAATCTAGGCCATTGCACCTGTAGTGCCTTTTATTACATATGAGGGTTTATGTCAAATCCAAACATCCATGTATAATAAAAAATTATTCCAGTTATTTTTTTTTCCTCTCTATCTCTGTGGTTCCAGTTTCTTCAGACTTTTTTACTTTACTGATTACATAATTTGCGGTGTAAGGCACCACAATGCCAAATCCATTCATGGGCACAGCATTTGTAACAGGAAGCCTTTTTACCACCAGGAAACATACAATTATGCAGCTCGAATGTCTTCTAAAGTAGATCACAGGACTACATACTATAATGTAACACTGTAACTGGGAAACAGACATTGTGTAGACGAGAAAGAGATAGAGATTAGAGGACAACTAAATTACCCTTTATTTATTTTTATTATTGGTACCTTCTGCTTCCTCTCTACCCTCACTTTGTTCCTTATAAATGCCCTATTCTTAGCAACTTTTCAATTACTCTTCATTTTTATAGTTTTTGAATTATTTGCATTGCTCTTCTGTCTCTTTCCAGCTTGCTGTTTAAAATGTTATCTGTTTGTTGGGAGACACTGACTCCAGCAGCCAAAAAACTATTGTATGAGACAACAGTTTTACTATTATTGTTACTTTTATTACTTTCTATCATTCTGTTTCAGCCCTCTTCTATAGATTTTCCAGTTTACCAGTAAAACCACTGTCTGAATGTATCCTAACAGACAGATTGCTGCTAAAATTCCTGACTGGAGAGGTTCTGAACAAAATGCTGCAACAGGGTTGAACCGGGCCACACTGGGAATGTGACTGAAGGCAGGCCCGGAATTTCGCTTTGCTGCGCCCCTAGGCCACACCGGGGAGCTGCTCCTTAGGATGTGGCTGGGTGGCATGCCGCCCTAGTCCTGGGCCTTTGTGACCTTGCCACAAATCCAGGCCTGAATGAATGGCCTTCTTCCCGGCACGTGGTGCCCAATCTAGCCCCCCCCCCACCAGTATGCATGAGCATGCACCACTTACCTGCTCCTTAATTTTCCACTAGCGGGTACGGTGGGGGAGAGGCTACATTCTGGCCAAGGGAGTGGGCTGGGTCACTGGGGCCCATGAAGGCCAGGGCCCACCAGATTTTCTCCCGGTGTTCCGGCAACCCAGTTTGACTGTGCTACAACATAAAAAAAATAAGGCCTGACTGCAGTTTTTCTCAAATTTCTTGTGTTCATTTCTAAAGTGAAATACTCCATTGATTGTTACTACTAATTTAATGTTTTGTTGTACAGTGCTTTGCCCTCAAGGAGCGCTTTACAAATAAAAATATACATACATTGAGCTTTCACTACTGTATAGTGGCTTTTTTTTTATAATAGTGACAGTTCTCCTGTTATCCTATAGCCATCAGTTTTGCCAAAATTAATACTATGGAATGTATTAATTAGGTTAAATGTTTTACTTTACTTTTACATAAAATTTCTGATCGGTGACTAAACACCCACTGGCCCAGGTCCCCAACACAACACCTGCCAAAAGCACACCACCCTATACCCCCTTAAAAATATGGCAAACTGCATGGACCCTGGTGCAGTCAGAGCATCTGCCCCCACGGCAAGGATCCTCTCAGTACAGTGTTGAACTGAAGGGTCCGAGGCCCCCCTCCACTCCAGCCACAACTGTCCTTTGGGCCCCTGAACTTACCTGTTCTCTCTATCGGGGCTGGAGGAGGGAGAGATCAGAGGGGAGTGCAGGCCGTGCGGGTCTCCGGACCTGCCAGGTTTTTATCCAATGTTCCGCTGGCCCAGCCTCAGCACACTCACACCAACACAAAGAAGCACCTGACATAATGGCAGATGGTGAACATCACAGTGTAATCTGCTAATATGGGTGCCTTAAGGTACAAGAACCTTATTGGCTTGTTGATGTGGTCCTCACCCTGAAGGTCTGTATCCCCAGGGTAGAATTTATATAGCTGGCACCCCTAGGCCTGCTGCTGTACATCGCCCCCCCCCGTCCCCTCCCCTTTGTGCACATCTACAAATTTTCAACATCGGGTCCAGAGTACTAGGGATTGGTGCACATGTAATTTTAAAAACTATTGTATCTCAAGTAAATTCCCAGTGTTTCCGTTGTGGTTGGGCAGCATGCCTCCCCCCTAAAATTCTGCTGCCCTAGGCCCGGCCTTTCCACAAATCCGGGCCTGTGTATCCCCCATCATGGAATTTTCAAACCTGTCCAATCAACATCTGGGCGTTTCTCTGCTAGAGATATTGGTCATGTAGGCTTGTCATTAGAAAGGAGCCTGAGAAGATAATTACAACTCGCTGTTATATTGTAAAAAATAAAAATGTAAGCAAAAAAAATACTTCAAGTGTTATTACTTTGTAAGGACAAATTTACTAAATGCAAGGCCACTCCCAATAGTGTCTCTCTTCCAAATATCAGGCAGCCCTGAATAGAGAGCAGTACAGAGAGCGAGAGAGAGGGATGGAGAGGGAGGGAGGGGGAGAAAGAGAGAGAGGGATGGAGGGGGAGAAAGAGAGGAGAGAGAGGGGGAGAGAGAGAGGAGGGGGGAGAGAGGGAGGGGGGGAAAGGGGAGAGAGGGAGGGGGGGAGAGGGGGGGAGAGGGGAGAGGGAGGGGGGAGAGGGGAGAGGGATGGGGGGAGAGGGGAGAGGGAGGGGGGAGAGAGGGGGAGGGGTAGAGAGGAGGGAGAGGGGAAGAGAGAGGAGGGGGAGGGGAAGAGAGAGGAGGGGGAGGAAAAGGGAGAAAGAGGGGCGGGGCAAAGGCAGCCGGACCAGTAATCACCCTAAGGTGGAATTGTGCGGTTTGTTTTTGCTCAGGTAATGCCTGGGGTTCAGTCACATACACACAAGGAAGTAGCATAGATTTCCCAAGCCAAATACTAAACACAAGGCAGCGCTGTGAGGCAGTGAATAGAAAGAGCAGCTCCCTGACTAATCCCCCTCAGTCCCTTCTAACGTGGCACAGAAAGTGCAGGACACACGATCCCTGTTGTTGTGCCGCAGGAGGGGTTTAGAGAAAGCCTGGAGTTCGGAATGGCAGTGCTATGGGGAACTTTGAGCCGTAAGAGCCGGCCTTGGGCTTCCTAGTGCCGGGATTTGGCTGCAGCCGAGGAACGATCCTGGAGAAGTTGCGGAGAGAGAAGGGAAGATACCGGGACGGACAGAGGTTAAGGGAAAGGTGAGTTAACGGGCCGCGGAGCTGCTGTGATACAGGACTAATGGTACCGAGGCTCCGGCCGCTCATTATTCACATCCCAACGTCAAGAGACTTCAGGCACCGCCGCCAGGTTTTTATATGTTCTTATTTGCTTTCCATACAGATAAGAACCGGGGTTTACGGGGACTGCATTTAAATGTTGTTGCTCGGTGAAGCCAAGAAACATTTGTTAATATGACATTTTATTTTGGCTCATGGTGCAGTATGGTAGCTTCTATCTCTGTACATTAATACTTCCCCATTAATCTTCTTATTCTGCATACATTTATATAAAATCATATTGATATTTATGGTATTTTGGTTAAAACCAAATAATATATTTCAAATCAGAATACTTCCCCATTGTTATATCAACAACAGGGTTGCCAGGTCTAATTTTCAAAAACAGCCAAATTTGGCTACAAAACCCGCCCAAAACACTTCAAAAGTAGAGTCCATAAATAGCACAATATGTGCAGTGAAAGATCAATATATGGGAAAACTCGCAAATTTTTCCATGAAGCAAAACGACAGATAAGCCCGTCACCAGGGGATGTGACTACAGAGGGGGCCCTAATTCATTTACAATTTCATTCAATATTGGAAAAACAGGTCACCCTCTAGACATTTTAGTGAGTCAACAGATTTTGCCCCAAAATTGTCTGAAATTGAGGAAAGTCACTGGAAAATATAAGAAAGCTTAAGAGGGACGGGATACTGGGGTACAGAGCCCAAAATCCGGTAACTCCCGACTTCTTCATATGTCAGCCCCATTGCATGCTGGGTATTGGAGTCTTACATTGAACTTGGCAGTTGGGAACACCACATTACCCAACATGCATTGGAAGACTTAGGCTTGTCACATTAGGGCAAGGAAAAACCAGCCAAAGGCCCAAAAAGGAGCCCAAATCCGTACCTTGGCTAGTTTGTACTTTCAAAACCCGCCTGGGCTTTAAATTAGTAACCCCATTTGGCTGGAAAAACCACCAACCTGGCAACCCTGATCAAGACAGTGATGTAGATGACACACATGAAACTAGATGTAAAGTTGGTGGGCCCATGGGTCGAGATGTTTGTGGCCTCTTTGCCGCAGTTCAACTGAAACTCCCAAAACATTCTGAACTATGAACGGAGTATCATGTATTATTATGTTTATTAGGAATGGTCAGTAGAACATGTGTATTCAGCAGGAAAAGCTTTGTTTATCTCAGAGGTACAAAGCTTTTCCTGCTGAATAGTTAGCACCCATGTGTTCTACTGACTATTCCTAATAAACATAATAATACACATGATACTCTGTTCATAGTTCAGGTGCCCACTCCCTCAGTTATATACAAGGCTTGACCATTGCTAATAAACATAATAATACATGATGTTCTGTTCATAGTCGAGGTGCCTGCTCGTATGCAAGGCCTAATAGCATCAGCAGTTTCTTTATCCCTAACATCTGGATATGAAACTCATGTTATTTACACGCTCACGTGCTTTGCTTACAGATCCCACTGCACAGTAACCAGCCCTGATTTAACACTTTACAGTTGTCCCTGATCTAAAACGCTCAGCCTCCAAATATGCAGACGGCAGCCAACCCCATGTTTTGAGTGTCATAACGACCCACTTAAATTGACCATTAAGTATGAGAGGAATTTAGGCTTAAAGAAATCCAGGACTGGGTCATTATTCTTAGTGGTGTAACTAGATGTGACTGCATCCCACAACATTGGTAAGTTAACCTATTGTACTAAGATATATTGAAATCGCTCATTAATTGCTGATTAATTAATTGATATATTGAAATCGCTCACTTACTGGGCCCTCTACTCTCTTGGCCCCCCCCCCCGCAACCACAGGATCTGTTTCCTTTGTAGTTACACCCCTTATTATTCCCTCATGAAATGGGGTTATTGGACATCTTTGAATGTAAAGGAACGAGAAGGATGCTAGAAGTACCATCTGATGCTGTATGTGTGCGTATGTTGCCATAATATAATTGATCCTTAGATGAATGTTGCTTTGTTCTGTAGAGGCGTGTTTATTTGTTGCCTTTAATTACAAGCGATAATAACTTCCTCCTGCGCAACTAGGATTTTAATGCGTGCAGTCAAAACAATTGTGAATAATAATTAATGTGAGGCCTTTGTCTGGATGAATCACTTTATTTATGTAGAGCGAGAATATCGTTTATTTTGATTGATATGAGAGTATGTGTGATCATTTTCGTTCAAATTCAAGCATCAGTTTTTATATTATAACTGTGCCTGTTCTTTCTGCATTGGCTTGGGTTAAAATATGTTTATTTGCCAAAACAAGTAAGAAGTACTGCTACAAGTAATTAAGACTGCATCCCCATGGGTTTCTGCACTGAATATATATATTTTTATGTCATAGATGGCCAGGTCTAAGCAACTTTTAAATTGACCTTCATTTTTATATCTTTTCGGGAAGCACCGAATCCAGGATTCGGTTTGGGATTCAGCCAGGATTCAGCCTTTTTCAGCAGGATTCAGATTCGGTCGAATCCTTCTGCCCACCCGAACCAAATACTAATTTGCATATCCAAATGAGGGGCAGGGAGGAAAATCCGGTGACCTTTTGTCACAAAACAAGGAAGCAAAAAATGTTTTCCCCTTCTCACCCCTAATTTGCATATACAAATTAGGATTTGGTTCGGTATTCGGCCAAAGCTTTCGCAAAGGATTCGGGGGTTCGACCGAATCCAAAATAGTGGATTTGGTGCATCCCTACTTTCTTGTAGTTTTTTAATTATATGCCTTTTTCTTCTGACTCTTTCCAGCCTTCAAATAGGGGTTACTATAAAAACAAATGTGCTGTAAAGCTATACTATTTTGGTTGTGCTACTTTTTCTTACTAATCTTTATATTCAGGCCCTCTCCTATTCATATCCCAGTCTCTTATTTAAATCAATGTATGGTTGCAATGGTAATTTGGACCTTAGAAAACAGATTGCAATTGCAAACTGGAGAGCTGCCGAATAAAAAGCAAAATAACTCAAAAACCACAAATAATAAAAAATGGAAACCAATTGCAAATTGTCTCAGAATATCATACTAAAAGTAAACTCGGCAGATCACGCCCGCTGTAGCAGACTGCAGTCGCAAAGAAAACCGGCACTGGGGGAATCTGCATGGCCCGCACCCAGGCCTGCCCCCACCTAGTTATGTTACTGTGAAAAACCCCTTTAAAAGGGAAAAACAGTTGGCAAAAATCTTGGACCCACAGTGCAAAAGGCCTAAAGGGCAAGGTTCTTCAGGTCCCCACTCACCTCAATCTTAAAGAAGACCCCTTTTCTTCAGACCCCTGTTAAGCAATGATTAGGGAGTCCCTTTGTGCTAGTGCCTACAAACAAAAGGCTTTTGCTAGAAAGGCCACCAGTCTAGAACCTTCTGTCTTTTCTCGGTTCTGTTTTGTCCTTCCAGTATAGGGTAGTAGGTGGAGATGCACCAAGTTCAAGTTCAGTTCAGGATTTGGCCAAAAGCGATTGATTGCTACAAGCAACCATTTTTTTGCATGATTTTTATGCTCATTTTGCTCAAATTTGAATATGCAAACTAGTGATTGGATTCAAGTTGGTATTCAGATGATTCTTTTGTGCAGATTTGGTATTTGGCTAAGCTATGCCTCTAGAAATGCACCAAATAATTATGGGACTGGCAATCTGTAGATTCTGGCAAATGCCAGAGGGTTTGCTGTAAGAAGCCTTATTTATTGGGCTTCAGTGTACGTGAATTGTCAGGGCCTATTTTGAATTGCTTCCCAGGCCTATTATGGGGGTCATAAGCTCCATGTTAAAAAGGAATGGTTATTTTTTTTTAGGGGTGCAAAAGATTTGTCTTAATACCAAATCAAATCCTAATTTGCATATGCAAATTAAGGGTGGGAAGGGGAAACATTTTTTACTTGTTTTGTGACAAAAAGTCATGCAATTTCCCTCCCCCCTAATTTGCATATGCGGATTCAGCCGAATCTATTGCAAAAAATATTTTGCATATGCAAATTAGGATTCGGTTTGGCCGGGCAGAAGGATTCTTGCTGAAAAAGGCTGAATCATGGCCAAATCCCGAACCGAATCCTGGATTCGGTGCATCCCTAATATTTTTATAAATAAATTTTACACATTCTTGGTCCAGGTTAAGTCTTAGGGGCAAATTCACTAACCTTGTAAATTGGCCAGTGATGGCTTCGATCACATCGTAACACTTCGTCAGGCGTAGATTCACCAGGACAACGGTTATTCACTAAAATCCGAAGTTGCGTCCAGGGCGCCAAACTCTGGCAAAGTTGCGCTAGTGTTACTGCGCGAAGCAAAGTTGTGCTAGCGTTGGCTTGTTTGCATGTGCGGGAAGTTAAAGTACAATGGACGTATATGTTGCAGCAAATAATTTGCGAAGTAACGCTCTTTTGCCAGAGCAAAACTTCGCCTGGCGTAAGAGTGCAAAGTAGCGCTAGAGTCTATCTCCTTCGCTAGCGAAGTTACGCCAGCGCCCATTAGTAAATCGGCAAAGTAACTACTTCACGCTGGCAATCTTTTGCTAACGTTAGTCACTTCGCCCTTTAGTAAATTTGCCCCTTAGAGTGGAGGGAGCCTATGAGGTCATGTCGAATCACCATTCATGCTCAGTGGATTCAGAAGTATGTGGTGACAAAATATCAGCCCAGAAAAAAAACCGTAATGATTTAATCCACTTGGGTGTACCTAGTATATTGGTCCCCAAAAAATAAGGCCTTGTCTGTTATTACTGTTTTATAATGATTGGCTGCAAAACTGGGTAAGATTGCAATAGATTGAGTGTATTTAAAATGCCCCAGATCTATATACGCTTATACAGTAAGTAGCCTTGGAAGTTATTGTTTTGGAGATTTTGTTCCTGTAATAAATATGCTCCAGTAGTTTACTGCTGCTTGAAAGTGCTTATAGTAATCTGCACGGAATGGTTATTTGCCCATTTCAGGGAGGAAGTGGCTTAACACAGGAAAGCAGAAAAGTATTTGTAACCCAGGCTTTCTTACATGCTTGGATGTACTGGTCTTAATTTTTCAGTTGTTTACAGTAACCAGTAGCCTTTTTCTGTCTATGGGATGATGGATGATTTACAGATAGAATGCTGCAGGTTGGATGTATATAATATATCTTTTGTTATATATGTAAGTACATGCCTATCTGTTTAAAGGGGTGGTTCACTAACTTTTATTATAGAGTTTAATGTTTGTTATAGAATGGCTAATTCTAAGCAAAATTTCAATTGGCCTTCATTTTTTATAGTTTTTGAATTATCTGCCTTCTTTTTTTAACTCTTTCCAGCTTTCAAATGGGGGTCACTGACACCATGTTAAAAAAAAAAACAACAAATGCTGTGTAAGGCTACAAATTTATTGTTATTGATGCTTTGTTACTCATCTTTTTATTCAGCCTTCTCCTATTCATATTCCAGTCTCTTGTCCATATTCATGGTTGCTGTGGTAATTTGGGCTGTAGCAACCAGATTGCTGAAATTGCAAACTGGAGAATTGCTGAATAAAAAGCTAAATAACTAAAAAACCACATATAATGAAAAGTTAAAACCAATTTCAAATTTTCTCAGAACATCACTCTCTACATCGTACTAAAATTTAATGTAAAAGTAGACACCCTCTTTAATAATATAAGTTGGGGATGCAACCATTAGAGGCTAATGGACAGACTTGTGTGGAATGGTATCAGTTTGCCTTGTCTTGTTGTTATTATTAGTATTATTATTATTATTATTATTATAAGTCACACACATCTGACCACACACTATGTGAGACTACTTACTGTGAGAGAAAGTTCTAATGATCCTGAGCATAACATGCAAGCTAGTTTATAGTGAGAGGTTTAATGGGGCATTATTTTCAAAATATATTCATTTAGAGCAATGTTGGAGGAAAAGGGTAAGTAGCCTGAATTGTGAAAAGTTATAGTTACTTTGAACAGGGTCGTGGATTTGTTGCTGGACTGGCAATCTGTGGATTCCGGCAAATGCCAGAGGGGCTACTTTAAGCTGCCATAGACAGTCACTATTTATTGGGCTGGTGGGGGGCTGTTTGGACCTTTGTGTACTTGCAATGCCAGGGCCTATTTTGAATACCAAATGGAAGAGCTTTCAAAAGACATGTAGTAACAATAAAAAATAGACAATATTGTGTGTGGCACCTTATTTAACCTTGTAGGTTGGGTGCAAAGCAGTCTGGAAACCCTTGACAGGGGTTTGCATAGACATACAGGTTAAAAATACCACTGCAGCACCTCTTTGTTCAAAAAGTGACAACTTGAATTTATTAGGTCAAACAACCAGGCAACGTATCGGGCTTACACTTGCACTTTCTCAAGGCTCAAGTCTTGAGAAAGGGCAATAGTAAGCCCGAAATGTCACCAGGCATCTTACAACGTTGCCTGGTTGTTTGACCTAATAAATTCAAGTTGTCACTTTTTGCAACCAAGAGGTGCTGCAGTGGTATTTTTTCCTGTATTCATGTAACAATAAAGACATTTCAAAATATGTATTGCAGCGTATATGGGTAAAAGTATCTCCCTGTACAGCATCTCTGTCCAAACCAACATTTCTTTCCAAAAGCAAAAGTATTAACATGAAGTTTTCTATACTGTTCTTTAGGGCTTTCCACTAGATGTTGGTGCAATGTTGTGGGATTTGCTTCCATTCAGCCACAAGTGCATCACTGAATTTGGTCACCAATGCTGGGCAAACAGGCCTGGCTTTTAGTTGGTATTTCAATTCATCCCAGAGATGTTCTGTGGGGTTGAGATCAGAGCTCTGCACACTTTTTTGTACATACCTCAGGGGTGCTTCACCAATGAGGCGAGTTGAGGCTGTTGCCTCAGGCGGCATCGCCCCACTAGGTACCAGGGGCAGCAAAAATGCTGCTCCTGGTAATTTAAGAGCGAATTTCCGGGGGGGGGGGGGGGGCAGCAGCAACTGCTGCTGCCTCAGGCAGCGGAGGGGCCAGGATCGCCCCTGACATACCTTTATTGTGGACTGGGCTGGCAGGACACCAGAAGAAAACCCAGTGGTTTACTGGTCCAGGGTATACAGCTGCAACAGGCGCAGGCAGCAGGAAAGGAGAGAAATTACTTGGCACATCTCAGAGGTACAGCACTGAAGGGGTGAGCAGCACAGTGGTTTGTGTTCAGGGGCTGCCGCTGGGGATTTTAACAATGTGGGGGCCTCCATGGCTAGGGTGGTGGGCCTTTGAGATGGCAGCCCTGGTGGGCGCCACACACAGAATCATGCCTTGCCCAAACTTTTGCCACAAAGTAGAAAGCACAGAATTGTTAAGAAAGAGATTACACTCTGTAAAGTTAAGGTATGTTTTTACTGTAACCAATGGCCATGAAAAACAACCCAGACCATTAATCCTCCAGAACTGAACTTTATTATCAGCTTTTAGGGCTCTTACACGCGGCCTGCACTCCCCTGCGTTGCGCTTTCTTCCGTTCAGCCACAGGGGAGTGCAGGAGTAGACACAGTCAAATATTTTGAAGGGGACTGTACTCATACAGACGCATGTAAGCGACAAACGCAGGTTGGGACGCAGCATTTTGCATCTCAGCTGCGTTTGGAGCATACATACGTCTGTGTGAGTACAGCCGCCTTCAAAATTATTGACTGCGTCTATTCCTGCGCTCCCCTGCGACTGAATGGAAGAAAGCGTGACGCAGGGGAGCGCAGACAAAAATGGCCATGTGTAAGAGCCCTTACACATTAAGAAAATTTAAACCCTTCTTTCATTGTAAAGCACATTAATCACTCTACAGAACACTGCTCCTGAGTCCACATGAGGTAGCCATTACACTGCTCCAGCTGACACTTGCCATTCCACAGGGTAATGGTAGGTTTGTGTGCAGCTGCTTGCCCACAAAACACTTTTTAGGCTAACAATGAATATTCTTCTGGTATTATTTCCAGAGACACTATGAAACACGGCTGTATTTGTTGGTGATTATTAGTTCATATGTGCTTCATTATTTGGTGGTGGTCCCTTTCTGTGTTTTTCTGGCCTACAATATCATGACTGAACTGTTGTTGCGCCTTGAGGCTTCCACTTCACAATCACTTCTCTACAGTTTACTAAGGCAGCTCAAGCACTGAA
The DNA here is from genome assembly GCF_017654675.1 of Xenopus laevis. Lineage (NCBI taxonomy): Eukaryota > Metazoa > Chordata > Amphibia > Anura > Pipidae > Xenopus > Xenopus laevis. The sequence goes on along the minus strand of NC_054377.1, from coordinate 112,802,774 downwards.
TTTTTTGTAAGGCTATGATGCTATTACATCTACTGCCAATGTTTGTCTGTGTTCTGTCTAGTTTTGTCAGCCGTGGGTATACCTTAACCTTGTTCATATTTATTTTTTGGTGTTGTAGTGGAGACAAATTTGTATGTATTGTTGCTGGGTTATAGACTGGATGGACAGATTTGGTTTTTCAATGCTTCTGTGTGAAAAAGGCTTGTTCACCTTTCAACACTTTATTCAGTTCTGTTGGTTTTAGATAATTCACCAGAAATAAAGACTCTTTCCAATTACTTTCTATTTTCTATGTGTGACTGTTTTTGTAATATTTAAGTGTAAAGTTTAATTTTTCACCTTCTAAAGCAGCTCTGAGGGGGGAGGGGTCGCCGACCCTGTATACTGTTCTAAATGGATACATTTAGTTGATACATTTGTTATATTTGTCCCTGCTGAGCAGAATCTCTGGGTTTCATTACAGGCAGCTGTTAGAATTGATACAATAGTTGCTAATACTCCAGAGATGCTGCTGAGAAATGTATCAACTAAATGTTGCAAAATTGTAACAGTTTAGAGTCTGCGCCTGAATTACTGAGCTGCCAGATTCAATCACCAGAGACAGGGACATTCAACTTTGGAAAAACGGTAAAAACTAAAAAAAAATGGAAAGTAACTGAAAAAAGTCTTTACTTCTGGTGAACAATGTAAAAACAAGTGAACTGAAAAAAAATGTTTAGAAGGTGAACAACCTTTTTAACCACAGTACTCTGTGCTGGGATATACATGAGAGCTGGTTTATTTTTAAGAAACAAACTAAGTGAATCCTCCAACTGCATGCCTTTCCAAAGCTAGTTGTGATGCATTACACCTGTTTTTAAATGTGCTATAATGTGTGCAAAAAGACTATGAACAGTCCATTCTCAATGGCATCACAGCCACAATAATGTCCTACATATTCTTCCATTTTATGCAGTATTATATGTCCTATATATAATATGTCTGTGGGTGTGATGATGCACTGCGTGGCCTCTTTGTATATCATCATGACAGGCAGGCTTGTAAGGGAAAGCAAAACACACTCGCATTTCTTCAACACTGACAGCGCCCTTGTAATGCTAATATGCACAGATCAGATTCCACTATTAGCAGATGGAGCCTTCAGTCATGAAACTTGCTTTGTCAGCCCCTGCTTTTCTATCCTTACTTTTGTGAAAAAAATGAAATAAAACACTAATTACATATAAATTGTATTGTATGCAGTTATATAATATAAAGAAAAAGTGAATGAAGATGCCTGCAGTGGCATAAATACTTTACAGCAGTGGTTGGTAATTTGCTATGCTGCATTCCCTTAGAACTCTATCAGCAGACTGATGAGTCAGTTGCCAAATCTAAACCCTGTGTCAGGACCTTGTGGGGCTAGAACTAGGGACATGCCAGTGGCCCTCCTGGTTTGGCCACAGGAGCATTTTGTTTTGTAATGAGAAATTATTTATTTTTATCCTTTCTACTCAAATGATGTATCATAATGTGGGATTGAACCCAAAAAATCCAAAAAGTCTTGCCTTATGATATTAAAATGAAGATAAAAGTTCTATAGAAGAAAATTACCTTTCAGCCAGTGGGCCCAATTTATGCATTGGAGACCAGATTGCATGCTGGTGTGTGTCAGAGATGCAATACCTTTTTGTTGTAAAGGACTAGAAAAAGAACAATTTACTGAAGGGTGCCAATATGTTAGGCACTCCCCATTGTATCCAACTGCTAAGTAACGCAGCACTGCACTCTTTTTACCCTTCTCAGCTGTCACTCAGCAGAATTAGAATTTTTTATATACATTAAGGGGTTATTGATTTTTTCTCCTGGTTGGGCTTTTTGGGGAAAAAACTTGAATTTTTTCACTGAACATATTGTTGGGAAAAAAAACAAGTTTTTCAAAATTTATTGCATCCCGATGCTGCAAAAAACCCGAATCCGAAAATCCGCCATCTCAAACCTTTTGAGGTCATGTATAAATCAATGGCAGATGTCCCTATCCCAATTTGAAGATAATACCAGTAGTGCGAAAAAATTCATGGTTTTCGGGCAATAACACGAAAAAATCGAGCAATTCGGGAGAAAAGTCCCAATAAATCATACAGTTCTGGTTTTCACTTGATTTTATAGAGTTTTTCCCCCAATCCGATTTGAGTAATTTTAATGATAAATAAGGCAAAATCATGGATGGGAGCTTTGCTTAATAAAAAAAATAGAAAAAAACCCCCCTTAATGATTGTGAAAAATTATTATGGCAGCACAGCTCTGGGTTAGAAACTTCTCCAGACCCATGGAATAAAATAACTTTAAATTAGATTTACTGGACAAGAGGTCTAGGGGTGGGTTTTCTACTTAAGAAGAGCAAAATATTGGCTTGTGGCATCTGTGGCTTTAGTTTTTTTACTTGGCTATCCTACAGTTGGTGCATAGGAGCAGTTCAGACAGAAACCTGTGGTTTACAGCACACACAACATTAAAATAGTGGTTAATGCGGGAAATACTTGCAAATTAGGCATGGTTACTGGAGATGTAAATTTATTATACCATACACACATAGGGGCTGATTCACTAAGGGTCGAATATCGAGGGTTAATTAACCCTCGATATTCGACTAGGAATTGAAATCCTTCGACTTCGAATATCGAAGTCTAAGGATTTAGCGCAAATGCTACGATCGTACGATCGAAGGATTATTCCTTCGATCGAACGATTAAATCCTTCGAAACGAAGGATTTAAATCCAACAATCGAAGGAATATCCTTCGATCAAAAAAAGTTAGGCAAGCCTATGGGGACCTTCCCCATAGGCTAACATTGACTTCGGTAGCTTTTAGCTGCCGAAGTAGGGGGTCGAAGTTTTTTTTAAAGAGACAGTACTTCGACTATCGAATGGTCGAATAGTCGAACGATTTTTAGTTCGAATCCTTCGATTTGTAGTCGAAGGTCGAAGTAGCCCATTCGATGGTCGAAGTAGCCCAAAAAATACTTCGAAATTCGAAGTTTTTTTACTTCGAATCCTTCACTCGAAGTTAGTGAATTGGCCCCTGAGTGTCATTGGCTGTAGATTTAGGAGTAAAATTGATTTTTTAAATGGGTTGTTCACCTTTAAATTAACTTTTAATGTAGAAAGGGATATTGTGAGATAATTTGCAATTGTTTTTAATTTTTTATTATTTGTGGGTGCTATGGGGGCAGAGCAGGAATAAGGTAGGAAATGTTAATGTATATTCCAAGGGAAGCAAACATGTAAAAGTTGGATGTAATGGAGTGTATTATGTTGGAGGGTTTTATCAAGGAAAGGACTGATGGATCCTGGTATGTAACAGGAGAAGCAGTATGAAACTGGCTGGCAGTTAAATGTAGGCTTTCTGTTTATTGGAATATAGCTGAATAGTGCCATCTGTTGGAAATAGCCCATATGTAGAGCACTCTATTTGCTCTAATACATAAAATAAGGTATTCCATTGTAGAGTAGTTTATATGAAAGTTGTGCATCATTTTGCAGAACACATCATAAGACTTTGGAGACCTTCAGTCTTCCCTGGAGCAAACTCCACAAAAGTCATTGGCCTGATTTTGTTATGACCAGGCAGCAGCAGGATAGCCACAAGTTCTGGTTGCCTAAAGTTGGAAGTAAGGTATGCCACATGGAGGCATCTCTTTGATAGCCATAAGGGCTAGGTAACACCAATGTTTCTACCGCACTACACATTCATGTGCTTTACTAGCAATATTACTATACAGACACAGTTGTTTTGGAATGCATGCCAAATAATGGGAATGTGTTCTCTGGCCTTAAAGGAGAACTAAACCTCCCATTAATCAAAAATCCCCATCCCCTTTTGTCCATTGCCCCCCCCCCTCACTGCTTTCTCCCTCCTTAGTAACTCAGTGGAAAAAGTGTCCCTGTCATGTACCTTGGCATATTCATGCAGAGTAGCGGAGCTCTCCGGCGCCATCTTCTGATTCCTTGCGGAAGTGAGTGCAGGCACAGAGCTTTTTCGTGCATGTGCAGTTGGGATCATTATAGTATTCATGCCTACTGCACATGCGCAGAAAGCTCCGAAGATTGTCGAAGGAAAAGTAGAGTATCCGAAGATACAGAAGATGGTGCAGAATAGCTCCGCTGCGCTACTCTGCATAATTATGACAGGGATACTTTTTCCACTGAGTAAATAAAGAGGGAGAAAGCATTGAGGGGGGCCAATGGACGGAAGGAGATGGGGATTTTTGATTAACGGGGGTTTAGTTCTCCTTTAAAGGATGACTAAAGCTTAACAAAGATGTAGGGTAGAAATGATGCTGCACATTGTGGTTTAGGGTTCTGCACCAGCCCAAAGCAACCACATCGCTTTTGCAGTGAAGATCTGTGTCTTCGAAGTTTCCCCTGTATATCCCTATCTTCTTTTTTGCTGATTCATAGCACATACTCTGTGCTGCTGTCAGCTACCTGAGATTTTTTTTCTCATTAAATGGCATCTTAGAAACCATTGAAATGTGTATCAAAATTTAGTAATCAGCCCTGTAGCATTAGTTTATATGCTAAGCCCCTAAACTTAGTTTCTTAACAGCTGTCCAGAGCATACTAAGCATAATCAGTGTCATTGGCACACCTAACAAAATCCAAGATGGTAACCCCCTATGCACTTTGAAGGCCTGAAACATTATATCATTAGGGCTTAGTTCTCCTTTAACTGATATCCGAGAACCGTGATTCATGGTAGTGCTTGTCTTGTTTGTTTAATGTTGGGCGTTCAGGCCAAAAGTTATAGGTGGATTTTAAACATAATTGCCTTGGTATTACTGGTTGTTTCTACTTGTTTTGTGCTAAAAAAAAGAATAGTTTTGTTTATGGTAGTCATAAAGGGACAGTATACCTTCTCAAAACAAATCAGTCCACTGAGAAGCCCTCTGCTAAGACAAATTTCTGCCAGCTGCAGCCTGTTAGGCTTTTAGAAAAGGAAGAGCTTAATATATAGAGAGCTTGTCAATCTTGATTGTGCTTGTACAGAACAAAAGTGACTTTAATTTATTTTAAGCCATTTAATTAAAGCCATCAACCTTAAAAAAGAGGAAATAAGTTTTACTCAGACCCTCACACATATTTATTATTCTGTTGCTGGTTTTTGTCTACCTGTAGGTGATACCCTCCAAGCAAAGAGTATGAAGTTGAATGAGAGGAGTATGGCTCATTATGCAACCTCTGGCTCCCCAGCAGATTGCACTGGATATCTGTACAAAAGAGGAGTAAAGCACACAGCCTACCAGAAACGTTGGTTTGTTCTAAAGGGCAACCTCTTGTTTTATTTTGAGGAGCAGGGCAATAGGGAGCCTGTTGGTGTGGTGGTACTTGAGGGATGCACCATAGAACTATGCCATTCTAATGAAGAACATGCCTTTTGTGTCAGATTCGATGGTCCTGGGTCTCGATCTTACATATTGGCAGCAGAAAGTCAAGAAGAGATGGAGTGCTGGGTGAAGGCATTGTCCAGAGCTAGCTTTGATTATATGAGGCTGGTCGTGAGGGAACTTGAGAAGCAACTAGAGCTTATGCAGAAGACCAGCATCCGAAGGAAACCTGCACGTCACAGGGGTAGATCCCGAGCTGTTTCCAGGACGAAGTGGGAGAATTCCCGACCTTCTGAGTTGTCCAATGGTTTCCTCCATCCTGAAGACTCAAACTTGGAGACTGTTTCCAGAGTCAGTGGCAATGCCATACCTCCACCTTTACCTCCACCTTTGCCCCCTCGTAGACGTGGTGCAGTCTGGGTTAATGGAGCTTCTTCAGCCTCTATGCCAGTGTCTTTAGAAAGCCCAGTATGTCCTGGTACATTTTGTTTTTCAAAGTTGCATGAATGGTATGGGAAGGAAGTCGAGGAACTTCGAAAAGCTTGGCAAAAAGAGCAAAGGAGTGAGAGTAACTAACTCAAATGCATTTCTAAAGTTCCAAAAACTTGTGATCTTATAGTGTGTAACAGAAAAGGACAGTGCATGTGTTTACTCGGTGAAGTTATAGGGTAAAACTTTTGATGAAACATAACAAAAGATACTTTTTTTGGGTAACTACAATGATAATTACAGCATGCTTTTGAAACATTTCAGTCCCATCGTCAAAGCTGATTACATAGAAGCATAATTTGAACTGCAAACTGACACAGTCATATGAAGAGGTGAGCTATGCAGAGGGGGACATGGTATAAATTAATGAGGATCAAAGTGACCAGGCAAGAATTAGACCAAAGGTGTGAAATGGGTAGATTACATCTACTATGGTATTTTTTTGTATATTTGTGAGGGCCCCTTAGCTTAGCTTCTCAACAGCTGCTCAAAGCACACAGAGCGTGTGTGTCAAAGACACTCCTAACAGGGAAACTTGTGTAACAACTTTGAAGGTCTGCATCATTACTACTAATGCTTTATGTTTAGACTGCTTCAATATGTTCAATATATAAAATGACATTTCTAGCCATATTAATTTTAGGGGCAGATTTACTAAAGGGTGAATTGTCGCCAGCGACCATTTCGGACCCGTTGCTACACTTTGCCAGGTGCAAATGCACTCAGACTACGCTAATTCACTAAAATGCAGAGTTTCGTTGTAGGCAGCGAACATTGGCGACTTTTTACTAGCCTTACTTTGGCAATGTGAGCACTTGATAGTGAAGATGCGCTAGCGTTCATTTTAAAAACACATGTCCAGGGAACCTTAAAGGGATCCTGTCATCATGACACATCAGTTAATAGTGCTACTCCAGCAGAATTCTGCACTGAAATCCATTTCTCAAAAGAGCAAACAGATTTTTTTTTATATTCAATTTTGAAATCTGACATGGGGCTAGACATTTTGTCAATTTCCCAGCTGCCCCAAGTCATGTGACTTGTGCCTGCACTTTAGGAGAGAAATGCTTTCTGGCAGCCTGCTGTTTTTCTTTCTCAATGTAACTGAATGTGTCTCAGTGAGACATGGGTTTTTACTATTGAGTGTTGTTCTTATATCTACCAGGCAGCTGTTATCTTGTGTTAGGGAGCTGCCCATTGTTCTTTTGTTTGGCTGCTGGAGGGGAAAGGGAGGGAGGTGATATCACTCCAACTAGCAGAACAGCAGTAAAGAGTGATTGAAGTTTATCAGAGCACAAGTCACGTGACTTGGGGCAGCTGGAAAATTGACAAAATATCTAGCCCCATGTCAGATTTCAAAATTGAATATAAAAAAATCAGTTTGCTCTTTTGAGAAATGGATTTCAGTGCAGAATTCTGCTGGAGCAGCACTATTACCTGATTCATTTTGAAAACATTTTTTTTTTCCCCATGACAGTATCCCTTTAATAAAGACAATAGACTTATTCTAATGCCCTACACACGTGCCCACTGTAAAATTAATGTTCCATATGTGTGTATGGGGAAAACTGGTTACCCAAAAAAAGTTCAAGTTAGGTCTTTTGCAGGCAATCAGGCTGAAAAAAGGAAAAGACGCCAGTGTTTTTTGGATTTTGATGCATTTTAGGCTCACAGAATATAATGTAAGTGAGGAAGGTCTAGCTACTTTTAATGCACTTCGCCCGGTCTGATGTGTCGAAGGTAACGTTCAGTAAAATCCGCATTTTAGTGAATTTGCAGAGTAGCGTCCGTTCACTAGAGCGAAAAGTCGAGAAACTAAAATGAGTTCCTTGAGGTTCATGTACCATAATTCAAAAGGTACTGCTACCTTTGTCTACTTTTGCTATCTGCAAAAGTTAGGGGTGCAACACCACACCCCCTTGGGACTAGGAATGTGACAAAGAAGGGTGTATTGATGAAAGCCAAAATTAATAACTAAATATTTGACAGCTGTCGTCCAGATCCAGCTACCTCATTTATTTACTGAATAAATAAAAGAATGGGGACTGATATGAGGCCATATCTATAAGGCAAACTTTAGCTCTCCAGATGATAGTGTACCCCCACCTGCTGAAATGGAATGCCTGGAATGCAAATCTTACCAATTATCCTAACATTTCAGAGGAAATTAAAATTGCAGATATTACTGATTCATCAGAAATCTAATAAAATTTCTAGCTTTGTCAAAAGAAGGCAAATTCATCTGTAAGGTGTAGTTTTATACCAATTTAATACAAATATAACTTATTCCGAAATTAGGGGAAATCTGTAAACACAGCAGCCAAGTACACAGGTACAGGGGATGAGACAGATTGTGTGTGTCTTGGAAGGGGGCCTGTGCAGGTAGGTTGTTAAAAAAAAAAAAAAAAGAGTTAAATGGAGGTTGTTCCCCTTTAACCTAAAATGCATTGACCACGAGTAGCTCTTTTCTGCCCTAAATGGCAGTAGCTTTTGCTACATGTTGGTAAAACCGAAAGTGCCTTTAATTTTTTCTGCATATTTGAGTCCATAAGATTTCTTATTTTTTATATTTATAATCTGGAATATGTGTTTTTCAAATGTCTAGATTTTTTTTCCTGCAGAGCCAAAAAATGATAGAAGGATAATGTTTGCAAGCACCTGTAACATTCATTGTAATTTGAGAAGTGACGTTTCAAGCAGATGAAGAGCAGAGCCTGAATGTTGAATATGTTAAGTATGTGAAACCTTGATTAAAACAGTAAATATAAATAACACCCTTCTATACAGGCTGCAGTCCCTGTGTCAGAGAGCAAGAATTCCAAGTAAATATAAATAGTACCTGGAGAGCACACGTTGCCTTTAAAATTGAATGTCTTTATTTGCAGAAAACCGTGCTTGATTTTCTGCAAATAAAGACATGAAATTTTAAAGACAAAGTTTGCTCTCCAGGTACTATTTATATTTACTTGGAATTCTTGCACACAGGGACTGCAGCCTGTATAGTAGCACAAATACACGGATTTACACAATAAGGACAACTTTGTATCGACTTGATTAAAACAGTTTGACAATGCTTTTCAGGAGGTTTACCTCTATGTAATGGCTGCAGGGCAGTGTGAATTCAACTGGGTAACCCCCTCCTTACCTTTTGGCATGAGCTCATTCAACGGGGCTTATATAATTAGATGAATAAATACTGTATGAACTGCCGGAAATAAATACATATATATATGTTTCTTTGTCCAGCAAAAAAACGTTGCACTGCATTAATAAAATTGCAAGGGCTTGCCCTGCTAACTTGATTCCTGTGTGCCAGTGAATTTCTATGTGTAAAAATATAAACATATTTTAGCAATTCATGTTTATGCAAATCTTTTACATAAGACTATCTCAATGAGCTCATGTCAAAAAGGAGGTATGCTTTCACTTTGTTGGACGTTTCCTCCGTTAAGTGGAATGCAGTGAAGAAATATCCAGCACTTGGATTTATTTTCTACAATATACACAACTGTATAATGATATGTCAGTAAAAAAAACGTTTGTAAAACATGTATTTATTTATTTGTGCTGACTTCCTTGTTTGTCCACAGGGGTTTTGCAGTCTGCATGCTTAAGGCTCAAGAATAGTTTTCACTTTGGCATATGGTGTGTAATGTTACAGGTGCCAGAGAGCTCTGCTATATCAGTATTCCCTTTGTGCTGGTACTAAATATAGGCAACTTTGACAGAATGCAACCCCCTCAACTACTGAAGGGCATTGCATGCTCTGAGACTAATCATATAATTAGATATTCAAATAGATACACTACAGTTTATGTTAAGGCAAACGCTATTGATATTAATCTGCTTACTCTTGACATGTAAAATATATTCTGCTGTTTGGAGTGTTTCTCAAAGTGCCTGGGGACACCAGTGCGTCCGCAAATAGGGGGTTATTTATCAAAGGTTTAGTAGTGTTTTACCTGAAAAATTTGAGTTTTCGAGGGTATTTTTTAGTAATCAATTCTTCAGTTAAAAAAAAAAAACTACATTTTTCGAGATTTATTATATGGCCAAACTGGAAATTGCTTGTATCTGAAAATACACCATCTAAAACCTGCCGAGGTCATGTAGAATTCATGGGCAGAGGTCCCTTGAACCATTTTGAACCTTCATGATGTTCCAGTTTTTTTCGGTGGGTTTCTCTCGAAAACACGATCAAGTTTTTTCCTAAATTACAAACCATTTGTGTTGTGAGTTCATTCGAGGTCTAAAAAAGCTCACAAAGCTCTAAAACTTTGACCTTTGATAAATAACCCTCATAGTGTATACCTAATAGAATATTGGATACAACGTTAAAGTATTTTTCCGCACTTTTCCAAATGAAGATGTGTTGTTGTGGCAGTGCCACTACATAACCATTTTTTTGTACTGTTATATATGTAAAGCAACATTTTTTTACAGTATTAGTTTTGCTACCGTATTTATTTTGTTTGCTTGTTCTATAAATAAACTGGCTTCTGAAACATCTGGTGGCTTAGCATGATTCATTTTAGTTATATTTATAACTAAATGTATACACAGCATGGAGTGAAAATTGACAGAGGAGGTGGATTTTCTTTTTGTGCATAGCATTTTCAAAATAATCACTGCGTATCTGTGCAGAGTATCGCAGCAGAGCTCAAGGGCAACATCTTGGTTTTCTTCAGGAAGGGAACGCCGACACAGAGATAGTATATGCACTGGAAACTGGAAATGGCCGAAGGGAAGGAAGACGATGCGGAAAATGGTGCCCTTGAGTCTGCTGCGCTACTCTGCACAGATACACGAGTTTTACAATAAGGGGCACATTTTTCACTAAGTCACTATGCTGGACAAAAGCAGGGAAGGGGCAATACGGAGGGTAATGGAAGGGGCTTTTCACATTAGGAGGGTTTAGTTCAGACAGAATGCAACCCCCCTCAGCTACTGAAGGGCATTTAAGCCAACATGACTGTCCCTTTTCAACACGGATGGACTACTGCTGCACAAAAATGTGATAGGTAAGGTAAAAGCATCAGGAAGTACAATTAAAAAGCAAAATTATAAAGCTCATGCAAAGACAATGTTGTGATATATTTTAAAAAACTATTTAATTTCAGGTGTCTCTTTAAAATACTCTCTGACCCTGCCAGTGGGCTTACAGGTCAGGCGCTCCAAAACTTCCATGATCAAATTAACATAGATATAGATATAACCTGACTCATGGGTGCCCCAGTAGTGTTCCCTTGTTAATCGATGCATGGGTATTTTCAAGCATTTTGCCACCCTCCTGCAAGCAAGAAATTAGGGGAAGCAAAACACTCCATCTGACATTACCTTTATCAACACTTCATCAAATTAGCAAGTAATAGAATTATCAGGTGTGAGTTGAAAGAAAGACCCCATCTAGAACTTTAAGGAGGTTTCATACATAAAGTAATGAGTTTTAGCAAAAAGACAAGTCAATTATCATCCTTTATATAACCCTGACATACTCTGCAAGAGTTTACAGAGATTAGCAGTTTACATAGTTTAGCAGTTTAGGGTAGAGGTACACAATGCTATTTGGGGGAGATTAGTCGCCCAGCGACAAATCGCTTCTTCTTTGGGCGACTTATCGCCCCGCAATGCCTTCCCGCCGGCTAGAATCTAAATCGCTGGCCGGGTGGCACTAAGAGCGCTTAGTTTTCTGAAGTTCCAAGTCAGTTTTCCAGCAGCACACCAAGTCAGTTGTAGTGATTGCAAAGGTTGATTTATTTGCCCAAAAACCACATATCAAACCGGCAACGTGTCGGGCCCACTGGACCCTTTATCAAGAGGCTTGATAAAGGTTCCAGTGGGCCCGAAAGAGGCTTGATAAAGGGTCCAGTGGGCCCAAAACGTTGCCTGTTTGATATGTGGATTTTGGGCAAATAAATCAACCTTTGCAATCACTACAACTGACTTGGTGTGCTGCTGGAAAACTGACTTGAGATATTTATGATCCCGTGGCAGGCTTGGATCTTCCAGTTCAGCACCAGACACCAGCAACTGGATGTCATTTTGTGGGAGTTTGAGCATTCCATCTCTGTTATCTCTAGTTTTCTGAAGTTGTCTGAAGGTTCCTCGTGAGGCAACTTTGTGCGACTTCTGAAAACTAAACGCTCCGAGTGCCATCCCGCCAGCGATTTAGATTCTAGCCGGTGGGAAGGCATTGCGGGGAGATTAGTCACCCAAAGAAGAGGTGACTAATCTCCCCCAAATAGCATTGTGTACCTCTACCCTAAACTGCTAAACTATGTAAACTGCTAATATCTGTAAACTCTTTATTATTTTTTTTTTTTGTGCAGGTTCTCTTTAAATTCGGGACACACATGTGCAGTAAGCATTCAGTGATATCATTGGGAGTGCACTTGCGAGGGTAGAAATTGGCAGCTCCTGGAGAGCAATCTGCACATATGCATGATGTCACTTCTGGGGGCGCCCTGTCATGCATGACCCCAGCATTTCTTTCCCAGAGGTTGACAGCTCTGTTGTCACCTTTAAAATGGTGGCCTCAAAACTATGGGAAAGTGGAACGATGTATGGGATAATGCAATATCACAGCTCATTTGCTAAAACAGACATTTGCCTCCAATATTCTAGTAACTAGGAGTTAATTTTCTCGTCTGGCTTGCATGGTGCCAGGAACAAGCAAGACCTGGAAGAAGGTGTGGATGAAGTTTGTCACAGAATTCTGAACATGTTTTCCAACAACACTAGACCATTCTGTTTTAAAGAACTAGTAAAACCATAAAACTGGTTTATGAATAACATATAAACTTTGTATCTCTTCAATCAGCACAATACAGTAAACCTACCACTGGCTGTACACGGCAGATCTTGTCCCGATTTGGCCACACACACACACACACACACTGTGTCAAATTGGGCTGATGGACAATGATTGGATCATACAGACTGAGCTACGTACAGGTTTGGTCCTTGGCCAAGGGAGTTTTCAAACCTGTATGGTAGATATTGTTGGGCAGGTTAGTAAGATAGTGATTTTCTCATTTGCAAAGGAAAAAATATCACTATAGTCTGACCATTCTATTGGCACTGAGGTGTCTGTTAACAGCTCATCCAACCAATAGCTTGTGTGAAATTTTCCTTTTTCATGCACACACACTGGAATCATACCTATTTCTGTTCATGATTTTAAACCTGTTTTACTGTAAACCCAAAGCAGGGATTTTAACTAGGGACTAGGCCCTCTTGCCACCCACAATAATATTTAGCCATGTATGTATTTGGCCACTCACCCTGCAGACGGATTAGTCAAGTACTTGTCAAGTCAGGGAGTGTGTAGCCACCTTTAGGGCAGTGCCACATGCAGTGCTTTGCCTCTGTAAGAGGATGACTGACAATACCTGGGAAAGTCCTGGATGCAGTATCTGTCCCATGTTTCTCTGGTTCTGCGCCATGTATTTTTCCACTGCCTCAGATGGGCCAAAAAAACATCATTTCCCAGTGTGTGTATGTAAGAGTGAGTAGCTAGGTAGAAGACTGTGGTTTCCGCTCTGAGCTACAGTTTTGATATAGCACTAGAGAGAGGAACATAAATAAACCTTCCTAAGAGACTGATGCTTAAAGGCTGACAGAGACTTCTGGGACTTTATGCTCTAATGTTGTAGGTGCTGGGCATCTTTTGTTTCTTTGTACACCAATATGTGTGTTGAAGTAGGATTGATAATCCAAGTGTGCTGAAGCTGTTGATTTTATTCACAATTAAAGCCTGCCAAGCTGCATTGAACTCTTAAACGGGTTGTTCAGTTGTTCCCCAGAAATAAAGAGTTTTTTTCAATTACTTTCCATTATTTATTTTTTACTTTTTTTCCAAAATCTAAGTTTAAAGTTGAATGTTCGTGTCTCTGGTGTTTCAGTCTGGCAGCTCAGTAATTCAGGTGCAGACTCTAAACTGTTACAATTTTGCAACATTTAGTTGATACATTTCTCAGCAGCATCTCTGGAGTATTAGCAACTATTGTATTAATTCTAACAGCCGCCTGTAATGAAACCCAGTGACTCTGCTCAGCAGGGACAATAAGAAATGTATCAACTAAATGTATCGATTTAGAACAGTTTAGGGGTCGGTGACCCCTCCTCCCAGAGCTGCTTTTAGAAGTTGAAAAAAGACACTTTACACTTCAATATTAGAAAAACTGTTTCATGGTGAAAATAGAAAGTAATTGGAAAAAGTAGTTATTTCTGGTGATCTATCTGAAAACAAATTGTTGTTTGAAGGTGAACAACCCCTTGAAAGGAGAAAGAAAGGATAACAACAAGTATATCTGTATATGTTAAACATATGGGGGCAAATTTACTAAGAATCTAAGTTGCGCCAGGCGCAACTTCGCCGCACTTCGCCAGGCGAATTTTCGCCAGCGCTCCGCAAATTCACTAAAATGCGAAGTTGCGCACAGGGGTAGCGAAAGGTTGCGGAGTTGCGCTAGCGTTATTTCGCTATATAAAGCGAAGTTGCGCTAGCGAAGGCTAATTTGCATACGGTGCGAAATTCAAATTTCAATGGAGGAACACGTATCTGCACTACAAATGCCTAGAAAACCTTCAAATCTGCAAATAAAAATTTTATTTTGCCCTACACATGTGCCCACTGTCTAGGTAAGTTGCCATGAGTCAGGAAAAGTAGGGGGGAGGAAGGGGAGCCCCAAAAAATTTTGACTTTTTTTGAAACAATCCCTATCTACTCTATTGCGCTTCGCCAGGTCTGAGGTGGCGAAGAAGTCTAGCGTAAAAGTAGCGTTCGCTACACTGCGCAAGTTAGTGAATTTGCGTAGTTTCGTCGCTAGCGAAGATTCGCCTGGCGTAAGGTTGCGAAGTAACACTAGCGAAACTACGCCAGCGTTCGTTAGTGAATTTGCGCAGTAGCGAAAATGCCAAACGCTAGCGAATTAACGCTAGTGTTCGGCGCTTCGCGCGTTAGTGAATTTGCCCCATAATGTATAGTAACATACCACTACATCGCTGCTCTGCGCTCAGTAGAATTGCTACAATCTTCCAGTGTCAGCCAAGAAAATGGACTACCTGTATATCAATTGCTCTATTTCCTTTCCTTGTTTGGAAGTTCTGCCCTGGGAAATGTGCGTTGCTCTATACAGCTGTCTTTTAAACTTTTTTTTACCCCTCACATCTCCTGCTATGCGATTCCTATTCACGCACATGTGCATTATCTACCAGAACTTGAGGAAGTGACAACAAGTAGCTTGAAGGTGGCGTTCTACAGAAGTAGAGGAGCTTCAACTGGCTATATCTCCAGTGAGCTGGCGAATATTTAAAAAGAGTTTAGCGGTTCAGTTGAGAGACTAGTACATGGAAGATGTTTCACATGGTTGCCTTTCCTTCTACTCTAAAGGTGGTGTTAGACTCAATTTATGTGCTAAAACTAATACTGTGCTCTCAGCTAACCTGAACCTTACACTGCTCACCTGACACTGCTGGGCCCACAGGAGACAAATTGACAGAAACTACTGTGCCTTCTGTATCTATCAGAAAATTGGAAAGAATGCATTTTTGTCACAATTACTGTGTGTTTTAAATGCGGCAACTCTAGTGAATCCGGATGGCAAGGTATTGTCAGGAGAATTGTCACCTTCTGGCAGCACAGATTTCCCATGGGAGACAAATCTCTTTGTGCGCCATGGTATCTCAGACTGAACCAGTAACTAAACATTAGCTGTGACTTCTACTAAAGACTGTTTGCTCTAGAAAGACTAGATACTAATGCCATGGATAAAGAGAGACACTAAAGTGTGGATATTTTTTAAAGGCCAAAAACCCTTTCTTGAACACAGAGCCAAGCCAGGACGTACAGGCCTTAATGTGTTTTATGCACTGGACTGGATGTGTCCTGTTACATGCTGTTAATCTCTGCAACAGGTATTAGGGGTGGAGGTCAGAGACCCACTCTTTCATTGGGACAGAGCTGGACTTTACATTGGTTTAGAGCCAGTTTTATTAGAAGACTTAAAGGAAACTAATGATTTTTTGCTAACAAGTCTCTATTGTCAAATTTTTATAGCAATAAGAATTTTTTAACAAAAAGTAGACCTCATCTTTAGGTGGTAATGTAATAACAGGCAACAGGTTGTTTAGCAAACACCAAAGGCAGAATAAGATCACAGGCAGTGACACCAACCCATGCACTATTACACCCCTAACCATCCTCCTGTTGCTTGTTTCTGATATTTGGGTAAATTTTCAACGGTTTTCAGGGCCCGGATTTACATAGCAGGTGCCCCTAGTCCCGATGTCGTTTGTTGCCCTGTCACCTCACTTTTATTCAATCAAAGTTTCATCAGGACCAGAGCAGTGGGGATTGGCGTACAGGAAGTTTTAAAAACTATTGTATCTCATGGGCCTCTCCAGTGTTTCTAAACCAATGTGGGTGTGGTTGGCATGCCGCCCCCTAAAATCCTGCCGCCCTAGGCCCGGGCCTTGGTGGCCTCTCCACAAATCCGGGCCTGGCAGTTTTCATTGGTGGGGTTAAAAATAATTCAAGTACAAATTATAGGGCTGCAACCTCACGTGACCAGGTGAGGGGGCCAGATAAGGCTGTTCCTGAATGAGTTGATATGTCATTTACTGGATATCTCTCTTTGCTGATGCCTTTGCAGGGGAGGGAAGGAGAGATTGTGGCATTTCCATTGAAGTAAAGAGCTTGTAGTTCACAGAAACGAGTGATCACTACAGTGTAAACTGGGGCACAGAAGGTATCCCCAGTACAAGGGTTGCCACCTGGCCAGTATTTTAATGGCCTAGTCAGTAAATATTATGCTTGATATCAATGTTAATAGGTAAAAGGCTGGTATTTTTTTCCAAAAAGGTGGCAACATTACCCCCAGCCCCCCACCACTTACTAGTGAAGGCAAAATATGTCCCATGTGTAAAAATGTCCCACAAATACCACATTTGAATCTTTATGTCATCAGATTTGATTACCAATACCATTCCATACATGTAAGCTGCAGTGGTGGTGCATTGTTGCATTCAAATATTAGTTCCCTTCTGCCATGGAAACCGCTAATTCTGTATGCGAACCTCATAAACCCTTGGGACAACCCCATACACTAGTGACTTATTTTGAACACAAAGCCTTGTTTTATTGCCTGCTGCTGGTAACATTTTGATTAAGCTTTATGCCAACAATCATGTACAGTACAGTGAAAAGAGGAACAACACTCACTTGAATTCCAGGCACTTTGACCATGAAAAGGAAAACTAAACTCTAAAATGAAGGTATACCACGCGTGGTCCTTTTAAAGGAACCGCAACATCAAAAAATTAAAGTGTTTTTAATTTAATAAAAATATAATGCAGTGTTGCCCTGCACTGGTAAAACTGCTGTGTTTGCTTCAGAAATACTACTATTGTTTATATAAATAAGCTGCTGTGTAGCAATGGGGGCAGCCATTCAAAGGAGAAAAGGCTCAGGTTACAGCATACCTCCCAACTGTCCCTTTTTCGGAGGGACAGTCCCTCTTTTGACAGCTCAACCCACAGTCCCTCATTTGTACTGGAAAGTCCCTCTTTTCTCTGCACTGAACAGCCAGAAAAAGAAACAAAGTTTCTTACTTAATTGGCTTTTAGCAGAGAGCCCAGAACAACTAACAAGTGCAAATAAGATACTTTGTAACAATTCTGAGACACAAAAACACAGTTTAGATAAGGAGAAATATTTTCAAACTTTCATAACCTGCCAAATTTTGTAAAACAAACATGGTAATTAGGGGGTGTGGCCACAGAAAGGGGTGTGGTCAAAAAATTGCTGCGCTACATGCGGGAAAAAAAATTTTGTCCCTCTTTTTACTTCCAAAATGTTGGGAGGTATGGGTTACAGAGCAGACTGTGTAGAACATAATGTTATCTGTTATCCATTATTTAACCTGTGCCATATAGACTTTTTTTTTAAATTTCTGCCATTGCTACACAGCAGCTTGTTTATATGAACTATAGTAGTGTTTCTGAAGCAAACAGATCAGTTTTACCAGTGCAGGGAAACACTACATGATATTTTCATTACTTTAATACACTTAATTTTTTTGGTGTTAGTGTTGATTTAAGTAAAATAGTCTGGATGCACATTCCTTTTCCCAGCATATCCCAATAAAATAAGGTGTAAAGAAGAAGTGCAGACAATGAGTGCAAACAAGTCTGTTTTAATGTATCTCACGGGGAAACTTTTAGTCACACAAACCAATAAAGTTTCACATGAAAAAAAAGGGACTTGTGATCTGTGGGCGGGGCCGTTTACCACTTGCCAGCGGCGGATTGGCTGCCTCTGCTGCCGGTTGGGGGATTGCATCATGCTGTCGGAGAGAGGAAAGATCCGAGTGATTTCGCAACAATCTATTGTGCTGTTCGCATGATCCAGAGCCCCGAGTGCCCAGAGGAGGAGTAACCTACGGATCCCTAGTGGGGACAGGGGAAGCAAGTCGTGGGGGAGGGATCGGCTTCCCTCCCCGGGCAGGAGAACCTCGAAGCCATCAGGTAAATTGGACTGATTTGATGTCGAAACATCTCAGAACGGGTGTATTTTACCTGACACTCTGCAGGTGTTCTGCTGTGTTTCCCTTTAGCACTCAGTGTGTCTGGGACGGCTGGTAGAACATACTGGCAGTTGTACCTTTACAGACTTCATGGCAGTCACAGAACCGAGAGGGGAAGAGGAGTTGGAATGAAAGTTGGGGTAATGCCTTTAGTCAGGATACTAGTGGCCTTCAGCTGTGGCACAACTCTACTACTGAGACTGACATTTGTATGTGTGTGTAACAGCTGGAGAGCCCAGGCAGCTTTACCCTGCTCAAACAATAAGGATAAATACACCAGCAAACCTATAAGCCTCGTGTTACGTATCAGCATGGGCTCTCAGGGAGATGTCACACAGGGAACTTACTCACTAAAGCTTTGTATTGATCTACAGTCAGCTCACTGTCACACCCTGTCATGCAACTCTATTGCTCTAAGCAATAATTCTTTAGTCCACACGTTTCAATTCAGCTATAACTTTCAGTGGGTGCTACAGGCCATCCCACTATGTTGTCCTCCTATCCAGACTGTTCTGTATAGCTTAGCTTTGCCTTTGCACATAGGAACAAACTCATTCCTTTTAACATCTATCATGTCTTAGGGCAGAGACACGCTGCTATTTCGGGAAAAATTAGTCGTCCAGCGACAAATCGCTTCTACTTTGGTCGACTAATCTCCCCGAACTGTTAATCGCCAGCAGGATGGCACTTTGAACGCTTAATTTTCCGAAGTTGCCTCATGGGGAAACTTCAGGCGACTTCGGAAAGCCAAAGCGATCTGACTGCCATTCCGCCGGCGATTTACATTCTAGCTGGCGGGAAATCAGCTTGGGGAGATTTATTTGCCTGAAGAAGAAGCGATTTATCGTTGGGCGACTAATCTCCCGAAATAGCAGCACGTGTCTGTGCCTTTATGCGAAGACACACAGAGCTACTAGTACAAGCTACTTTTCACAGCTACACAATAGACCAGTGATCCCCAACCAGTAGCTCGTGAGCAACATGTTGCTCTTCAACCCCTTGGATGTTGCTCCCAGTGGCCTCAAAGCAGGTGATTATTTTTGTATTCAAGATTTGAAGGCAAGTTTTGGTTGCTTAAAAACCAGATGTACTGCCAAACAGAGCCTACTGTAGCTGTCATTCCATATAGGGGCTACCAATAGCCAATCACAGCCCTTATTTGGCACCCCAATGAACATTTTCCATGCTTGTGTTGCTCCCCAACTCTTTTTAAATCTGAATGTTGCTAACAGGTGAAAAAAGGTTGGGGACCCCTGCAATAGACAGTATTGATAATTGGCTTTGCTGTTTTAGCAGAGGCAATTCTGAGTATTGTAAGTTATGGGTGTAAAATCCTTTGGGAGAGTGGGGGATACTGGTGGGAACACAACCCATGTAGAGGGAGCAGCCCCTGCCTTAATGTGTTATGTGTCCTGGTAATGCTGTTCTTCTGGATCTTTTGCCACATTCCAATACTGTATCCGAAAACAAAGATGAGCTTAGTATTCATAAAGTACTGCAATAGTGCAGTTATCGAACCAGTTCAGTTGCTACAGCAATTTATGACTATGGCAGAAGCCAACTGAATTGGTTTATAGCCCAGTGATAGTGGGCATATGGGCTCGAAAGCATGGTGTTGTTTATTATAGGCTTTCCAGTGTATTCAGAAACATGATTATTTGAAATGATTGAGTTCTTAGGGTGCTAAGCAGTATGCCCTTACTTAGTGTCTGCCCTGCAGCTCCACAGGCTGTTATGCAGATTTTCTGTATATATAACCAGTAGTAGCATGTTGTACCATTTGTAAGCATAATATGGTACTAATTTGATATAACAGTCATTACCAGGAGGTGCAGCCACACGCAGTTCACTTCTTTCCAAACTATTAGATTGTATCATAAGCATTTTCTTTTTGGCCAGTATACTGTGGTGTGAATAAACTAGAGATGAATGTAGCAAATTGCAAGTTTTCCCTCACCGCTTACAAACTGATGCTTACATTAATGACTGAGTTGTATGAATAAGCCGGTGCCTTGGGACAGAATCAGGGGACTTTTATACCTGAATCATCAGTGATTGGCAGAGTCACTTACAATGCCAATGATATTTAAAAATGAAATGCTCTGTAAATATTTACAACAGTGCTTCACCCTGTGTTTGTGTGGGTTTCCTCCCAGGAATAATACTGCTACACGCATTGCATAATATAAGACTGGAAGCCCATTGCTTAGAGTTACTTTACAAGCCCCCCTATAAGATGAAGAGCAAAGGCTAAAGTTGCTATAATAAGTTTCTTGGTAAAAAAACCTGTAGTTTAACCTGCGCAGTGAGTTGCATTGAATGCTAATCTCGGATTACAAGCAAATTGATGGTGGCATGTACTGTGCAAGTGTGATCATGTTTAGTTGAATGCTGGGTCTCACTTACCTCATACAGAAAGTATAACTATTTAAGAATAATTTATGACTGTCTCAGAGTTTCCATACTGTGCTTAATGCTTAGTATGACTCAGGATGACAGAGAGGGGATATGCCTAATAGATCTGCTGGAAGTTGCCTCAGAAATGCCTCATGCCTCGCTGTATTCTGATTCCCGAACCATCAGTGTTGCTGCCCCAATCTTACATGTTGCATCATACTCAGGAACTGCTAATAAGTCGTGTGTTCCCATGCAGGCAACAACAGAATTTCTTCTGGCACATATTTAGCTACATATAGCTGTGAGCCACATTTGATTACACAAGGAATTTAACAGCATGGGTGTCTCACATCCAAGGGAACTCCAAACTAAGACAAAAAGGATACAGTGTTCTATCAGATACTTCTATTCTGCCTTGTCATATTCAATATGGCGGTTCTACCAACAGTAAGAGGTAGATTTATCAAGGGTCGAATTGAAAATTCAAAAATTTTTTATGGTTTTTATGGTTGACTAGGGAGTTATTCAAATTAGTTTCGAGTTTTTTTATTCAAATTTGATTTTCGAGATTTATCATACTCTGGCCCTTTAAGAACTCGAATTCGACTATTCGTCACCTAAAACCTGCCAAATTGCTGTTAAGTCGATGGGAGAGGTCCAGGGATCAATTTGGATTTGTTTGCAGCCTTCCTGACATTTGAGTTTTCGATTCGAGTTTTCGGGTCGATTAAATTCATCGGAGTTTTAAAAATTAGATTTTTTTTAAATACATTTCGATTGGTTGAATTTATGGAAGTTTAGGGGAGTTTTTAAAATCTCACATGAATTCGAAATTCAACCTTTGCTAAATGTGCCTCTATGTTTTATTAAGCCTCATAGACTGTTACCTGTTTAGGTCAAGGTGCACTGAAAATCCATCCGTGTTGCACCTTGTCCTGTCACTACAGGAGAAATAATTAAAAGTGACAGCACTTTTTCCAGGAAGAACAATTAAAAATGGCAGCACTTTTTCCAGGAGAAATAATTAAAAGTGACAGCACTTTTTCCAGAATCCTTCCTGGTAGGTGATACAGTTGGTTGTGTGTTTAGAGTATCCACACTGCTGTATGTCACCCTTGAAAGTCTTTTTCCTTGAGTGGGATTTTGGTGGCGTTGTGTGCCCTGGAAACAAAACAGGGCCTCCAAACATGCAGTTTGCATCTCTGTCTAGAAGAGGTTGGCTCTGGAGGCACATATGTGCTGGCATTTATTGTGTCAGGCACAGGATATTGTATTCTGCTGATATATTTAACTACATATATCCTAGACACTGTCTGGGAAGTTCTGTCCTTCATGCAATGGCGGCCCTTCTCGATATCAATGCAGGAGATGTGCATAAAACACCCCATATATCATTAGGGTCTGAGTCCTTCTTTCGCCAGCACATATTCTTCGGGCACCATGTTTCCCATAGATTACAGTGGGAAGTGGTTTGACTGACAGTCCTTTCTGCCTGATAGCAGTGGCAGTCTAATGCCTCGTAATCCTTGACACTTCATAGCATTGCACTTTAGCTGACTAAGCTGAATTAGAGGATGAGCACCATGATAAAGCAGTGTTATAATCCTTTCAGTTGGGGGCATTATGTTGGCTAATTATAAAGTAGATGATTTTTTTGTCCTTTCAGATATTTATATAGTTGTTTTCATTCTTAAATTAAATTGTTACATCATATTTGAGCAGATCAGGGGAATGACCCATGCCACAGTAGTCTAATCATTATATGTAATTTGTGTTGAACCCATTGACTATATGTGTGTGGTCTGACATGTCAAGGTGGCCATACACTTTATCAGATCCGCACATTTGGTGAGGTCGCCAGAGGAGTTGATCTTTCCCCAATGTGCCCAGCAAAGGTGGACAATATCTGGCTTTAATAAACTTGTTGGCTCTAGGGCCAAATGATCGTATTATAATGGCGGGATTAAGAGCCATCAGAGTAATGTCCGCATCAGTTAGCCGTTGCAGTTCACGATCTGAAGGGAAAAATCAAACCTGCCTGATTTTTGGCTAGATATCTGTCGGGAGGGCTCATCGTGAGTCCCCATACAGGGACAGATAAACTGCTGAAACGGTCTTAAGGGCCCAAATTGACAGATTAAATCTACCCATGTATGGCCACTTTACAGAAAAATCACTTCCCTAGTAGGCCAAATCACCTTTGGTCTTTTCGATATGAGAACAACATACCTATCTGTTAATATTACAAGCACTTTATTTTATACACATGTATGTGAACTGCAGTCACTCGGCAGCTATAGTAGCCTTCAGGTTTCTACTTGCCAAAATTGAACTGTAGATTTAACCATGCAGATTAGGAAAAAATTTGCTGAAATGGTGGAAACTGCAGTCTACCAATTGTCTCCTGATATTCTCTCTGGGCTGAACAAATGATTCTCCCCTGTGAGGTTTCATGGCAGAAGTAGTGCTGTAGCCGCGTGAAACGCTTCTTGCTTGAAGTGCGCTGTTTCTCTGAAGGATTTGCAGGACTGAGTTTGCATGGGGATGATGCAATGCTTCTGAAATGATACAGTGAAGTCATTCTATGTATAGAGGCTGCAAAAGGATAAGTAATCGCAGCATTGTGTTCCTTGTGTATATCTATTCTTCAGCACAAAGAATCCACTATATCCACATTAAGTGGTCTCCATGGTTTGTACTGTATGTTTCACTTCATGCTGTTCTTTATTTCCTATTTAAATAAATTAGTGTTGGTGTGTTTATGTATTGGTAGGCAGCAAGCTCTGGGAAGTGGTCGAGTGTACCCCCCAACCCCCATGGGGATACAGTAGTGGTCAGCAAATGGCTAATATATGGATCCCTTTGGTATGCCGGGGACCTTAAAATCTTGTTAATGGGTTTGAGTGAATCTTGTGGATATTCTATGTACCAGCTCCAAACTGACAAAAAATACAGGGAGAGCAGTAGATGCCTACAAAAGGAATTTAATACAAACTGGCCAAATATAGCAGACATAAGTATTTTTATATTTGTCTGTGAATGATTTTTTTTTTTTTATGACTGCGAATGAGAATGATAAAAGGAGTTTCTGCTTCTTATAAATATGGAATAATCTTCTTCTTTTTTTTTTTCCATTTTATAATGGGTCTCATGGCAGAAGAGGAAAATGTTGGCAACTGATATTATCGAAAATATGATATTATCGAAATATGTAGGGTGGGTCCTGATAACCTGTTGTATAGGGAAAAGATGGTGATAACTCAAGTGAAGGAAATAGGCGGGTATTTTTTATTGTAAGAATGGCGACTAGAATGTAACTCCAGTACTGAAGAGTGGGAAGGGTACACTTAGCAAATAAAGGATAAGAGTATGCACATGCCCCACAGAAAAATATAACTATAAATGATATATAATTAGGATGGGTATCCATGCCTTTCTTAATGTTCTGAGCAAGCAGAATTGTAACCAAAATGATAATGTTGTCTACACTCCTATAATTGCCTTCTTATGGTTGGTGATGAAATAACTTGTTCCAAATACTCCTGTTTCCCATGACACTATAATGAAGGTAACAGATGTGTGCGCGCTTGTTTAGGGGTGGTAAAGGTGTCTCAGATCCATCCTGTGTTGCCTTATGCTACCTACAGACCCAAGGGACCTTGTTCCTCATTAACCAAACACTTTACTGTTGCATAGCAAAACAAGTTGTTGTGTGCTTATGGTACATCACCCACCTTTCATAATGTTGTGCTTACGGTAGATTTTACACACTGTTTTGAAGTGTGCACCCAAAGGAATTTCTTTGCACGAAATTCAAGGAAAATTTCTCCCTGAGTAGTTCTGTTGGCCTTAGGGCTATATTTAGTCTTGTTGGCCAGCATGACTTATTTCTTCCCCAATGCTTATTAATAATAATGTGATGCAATTCATCATGTAACTGCACACAGTATTTTCAAAAACATACACCATGTCATGGAGGGTAGCGATGACAGGGTTTATGTCCTTGGTGCTAGAATTCATGTGTTCACTCCTTCAGCGCATAAGCACAGTGAGCCCAAACACAAGCAGCCTGTATTCTCATTAGAGTTTTTACATATGAAGCGAAGCAGCTGTAGCAGCTGGGACCACAAAGCAGAATGAGAACCACAAGGGAGTTCACCAAGAAAAACAACTATAACTATTAATAATACAACTAGCATGTGTGATTGTTGGATCACAAGATTCACAATGTTTACAAAAATAAAGTAAGACTTTTTATGGCAAAAAAAGCAACATCAGGCACTAAGCAACAAAATCTTGCTAAGAAGTGATACACCTTCTGTATACATGCCAAATTTTGTTTTAGCCTCTCCTGCTAACCCAACATTTCTTCCAGACCATGTGAGTCAAGTCTGTGTATTTTCAGCTGAGAATTAAGACTACTGACAAACAGCATTTTGACTGCGTCTCTAGGCAAAAAATGTGACAATCCAAACGTCACTGTTGCTTATGCTGCTGAATCTAAAGTGCCATTCAGGGCAAACGCAGAGAGGTGGCAGTTGGAGGTAACTGAACTTAGCTTTTTTTGGCACCATTGTCCACCTGTCACTATTCTTTGTGTATCAGGTAGGGCACTATACATTCAGTAATATTAGGAGTAGTGAACGGCAGACTGGTGTTCTAACCTCCCCTGTGTTTCAGTGTAGGTTAGTGCCAGTGAAAAACACACTGTGTGGCATTAATCTAAGAGTTTTCTGTTTCCCTTGCTCCTGTGTGTCCTATGTCTGTGACAAACAGGGAAATCAGTAGTTACTGCTTTTGTCTAAAGATAGGGAATAAACAGCAAACAGCACTATTCTATAATCAATACAAATTTGGAGGGTGAATATATAGTAAATAAAGTACCCCCTCTTGTAAATTATAAGGATATTATAAATTACTGAGGTCATGGAACTCCGAGGTAACTTCTAATATCCTCATATTTTGCAACTGGGGGTACTTTATTTATTATAATATAGAGATTTTATTGAGTCATGTAACAGAAATGACATCAGAACTCACCGTTTATAAGGATATAATTTACAAGATATCCATAGCTTTTGTGTATTTTATATATATATATATATAATACACAAAAGCCATGAATATCTTGTAAATTATATCCTTATAAACGGTGAGTTCTGATGTCATCAGTTATAAACGGTGAGTTCTGATGTCATTTCTGTCACATGACTCACTGAAGTTTGTGTATTATAATAAATAAAGTACCCCCAGTTGCAAAATATGAGGATATTAGAAGTTACCTTGGAGTTCCATGACCTGTATATGGTCATGAAACTCCTCGGTAACTTATAATATCCTTATATTTTACAAAAGGGAGTACTTTATTCAATATATATACCGTATATACTCGTGTATAAGCCGACCCGTGTATAAGCCGAGGTACCTAATTTACCTAAGAAAACTGGAAAAATGTATTGACTCGTGTATAAGCCTAGGGGCTGATTGAAAATCAATCTGTACTTTGTACAGGAACGCTCCTCTAGTCATATAGACAGCCCTGCTGAGAATAAGGATTGCACTTCCCCAAGCAAACAGCGTATAAGAAATTCAAATCCCGTAATATCGGATCCCTCACCTCCCTCTCCCATAGCGCATCAGGACTCTGTGACTGACGATCGCCGCCCGGAGCAGGTCCAGGAGCTCCGGGCGGCGCGTCCTTCCCTGCCGGCGTCCTTCCAAAATGGCGGCGCCCATGGCCGCCACGTGGGTAGAGGCGCCGGCGCCGCTACCCACGTGGCGGCCATGGGCGCCGCCATTTTGGGAGCGACGCCGGCAGGGAAGGACGCGCCGCCCGGAGCTCCTGGACCTGCTCCGGGCGAGAGAGAGAGAGAGAGAGAGTGTACTGTTCATATTATGCATACTTAAGACTGGCCACTGTCTATAAAAAGGAACAGTAACCCCAAAAAAGTTTTTTAATATAATGAAACATCATGTATTGTTGCCCTGCACTGTTAAAACTGATTTGCTTCAGAAACACTACTATAGTTCATATAAACAAGCTGCTGTGTAGCAATCTCAGAAATGTATAAAAAGGCTTTATGGCACAGGTAAAATAGTGGATAACAGACCATTATGTTCTACAGAGCTTATCTGCTCACAGCAGCTTATTTATATAAACAATAGTAGTGTTTCTGAAGAAAACACATCAGTTTTAACAGTGCAGGCCAAAACTGCATTATATTTTTATTACTTTAAAACACTTTTGTTTTTTGATGTTACTGTTCCTTTAATAGACAAACAAATAGGCAGTTTTACTATAATATAATGTTACTGTAGTGTTTTACTATAGCTGTGGGTGAGCGTACTGTGCCAAGTTTTTATTTTTCTATCCATAGTAATATTTGTTTGTTTGATTTCAGGTATAATTTACTGAACATTAAACTACATAGAGTCCTCCAAATTTATCTTTATGGACAAGTTAGACCAAATGAACCAGTCCCCTTCCACCGCATCTGAGGGCCTGAGCGATGCCCTGCCAGGTAGCCCAGCAACACCACAGCGTGTGCCGCTAAACCCTGGAGGTGGAGGCAAAGCCACCCCTCCAAGCAAAAACAGCAAAAAGAGTCAACGTTTGGAACGTGGGAGCGAAGAGTACCGTCAGCGTCGGGAGCGTAACAACATGGCCGTCAAGAAGAGCCGCTTAAAAAGCAAGCAGAAGGCTCAAGACACACTGCAAAGGGTCAACCAGTTGAAAGAAGAGAACGAAAGACTGGAGGCCAAAATCAAGCTTCTTACCAAGGAGCTGAGTGTGCTGAAGGACCTGTTCTTAGAGCATGCACACAACCTGTCGGACAATGTGCAGCCAGAATCCAGTACACCTGGACAGGAGTCCGCTGGATAATAACCGATTTGAAGATCTACCACTGATTATTGGTGGAAAAGAATAACTTTTTTGAGGGGTGGAGAGTCCCCTGAAATCCTGCATTGTCTTTTAATTACAGACGACATGCAGCAGCAGGGGCTGTAGTAACTGATTTTGCTTTCAGTCTGGGATCCAATAATTTATGCAGGAGTGTATTGGTGTTGATGTTTGTCTGTGGCTCATCTGGTGCAACTCATTTGCTTTGGAAAGTTATTACAGAAAGGAAGCTGGGGGGCAGTATTCACCTTTGTCCAGCACAAACCAGATAAATAGGGTTAGTTTAAAAAGATATCGTTCACATGGATTGTTGTTATATTAACTCTTGCCTCTTCAATACTCACTGCAGGAGGTAATTGAATGATATAATCCACTCATTCACTTATTTATTATGTCTGAGAGTGTATGCAGCACATAAGGTAGAAGCTTTTTATCCCTCTTTGCAGTTGAAGGCAAAAGCAAGTCATACACGATATTGTCCCATGTACGGGCACCTCCACCTCTCACAATGACTTTCTTAAAGCAAGATGGAGGCAGTTGATATAAAAATACAGTTCTTACTCCATGTGCACTCAAAATGGATACTGTCATCCAGATCATTTTCTGCCTAAAACCACAAGATAATGCATATCAGAGTAGTGTTATGGAGCAGAAAAGAAAATACAAGTGAGCTTTGGAGTAATGCAATATGCTACATATGACTGTATATATGGCTGTAAAGCACAAACCAAAAGAGCAAAAAACTTCTGTGCAGCAATTCTCTGTATACGAATGACTCAGAGTTTTTATTGTTTACATTTACACCACCATGACTTAAAGATAGAAAGCAGGCCATGCACAGACTGCTTTAGCTGTTGACTCTCTCTGACCTTCGAGATTTACTAGGTTTGTTTGACCGCTTATTGAGCCGCAGGCAATGTCCACAAATTATGTGATTGCTGGTTTAGTGTCAAATGGTTTGAACAGCATATGGACCACAAAGTGGGTGAGGATAGGCTTGTATGCTTACCTCACCAAATGACCAAATCTTGCTGTGTAGAGTTGGATAGATAAGAGAATAAAAAAACAAACTTCAGATGGCA
This sequence comes from Xenopus laevis, assembly GCF_017654675.1. NCBI lineage: Eukaryota > Metazoa > Chordata > Amphibia > Anura > Pipidae > Xenopus > Xenopus laevis. The sequence continues at coordinate 112,773,952 of NC_054377.1, read as the reverse complement.
GTATCCCTTTTAATATTTTCAAGTAACCATTTTTGGATTAGTCATAGGTACATATTGCCCCTTTTGTTTGTGGTGAACTTATAGAAATCATATATTTAATGTAACCATTCTGATTGTATATATTTGTTGACAGCAGAAGTAAAAACTATTTTTTCACCAGGCTTCCTAGCAAGACTATATACAGTCTTTAGAATCCCCTTCATATGTATTCATTATGAAATGTTTTAGATTAGGATTGTCAAAACTATGGCCTCTCTAGTTGTTGGGGAAAAACACATTCATTGGCTGGCTGACAATTGGTGTTTCTGTTCCAATAGCTGGAGTTTTTGATTTTTTTTTTAATGTAAATAAATTCTATTTTACTGTTATCTGATGTATTATGTCTTAAGCACAGCAAATGAGGCCAAACACCTAGAAACATTTTAACCACCCGTGAGCCCAAATGTTTGGTATATAAAAATTAGGGATGCACCAAATCCAGGATTCGGTTCGGGATTCGGCCTTTTTCAGTAGGATTTGGATTCAGCTGAATCCTTCTGCCCGGCCAAACCGAATCCTAATTTGCATATGCAAATTAGGGGCGGGGAGGGAAATCGTAAGATTTTTTGTCACAAAACAAGGAAGTAAAAAATGTTTTCCCTTTCCCACCCCTAATTTACATATGCAAATTAGGATTTGGTTCGGTATTCAGCTGAATCTTTTGAGAAGGATTCGGGGGTTCGGCCGAATCCAAAATAGTGGATTCGGTGCATCCCTAATAAAAATTATTCTTAAAATAATTGTGTTGCATTGAATTAATTAGACAAAATCAGTTCTTATAAAAATGACTCACTCTTAAACCCACCTCTCCTTTCCCCCCTCTGCCAAACTGCATCTTCTAATCCACTTCTGAATAAATTTATATAATGGATAATACTCCAAATCCAGAAGATTTTGCAGAATTTGGATTCAGTAGTATTTTAGGAGAACTTAATTACAGCCCTCAATCTCTTGTGACTTTAAAGCTCTGCACATGTGAGTACATCTTTGGTCCACAGATATTGTCCTATTTTTTGCTCAAATATATAATAATATGCACATTTTAGTTCAGATTCCATTTTAAAAATTCTGCTTTCTGTGCATTCCTAACTAACATATGGTTTGAAGTATGAATGTGATTCAATATGTATGTAAATGAATGCTGTGCCTTACTATACAGGGAGTCCTCGAGTCACATACACCCTACTTACAACTCACACTTACAGATGGGGGCTGTTACATTAACATACTATGGTTTGCTTGACTTTTATTAGCATTTAGCTTTAATAAACCACCTGCCACAATCCCCTCTGGCATGTGTCGTCTACTGTGGAGCACAGAAAGGTAAAAATAAACACTATGTTAAGACAGACATCTGTCGACGTTGCATTTAATAAGTAAATGTATATGTTTCAACTAACATAGAAATTCAACTTAACAACAGGCCCTATCTCGTAAGTAACCCAGGGACTGCCTGTACTTGCTATATATTATGTGGCCCCTTTTTTTTTCCGAATGGAATTTGATAAGTCGAATGAAAACAGAATTTTTGTGTATATAAATACCATTTTTTTTTTGTACGTTTATATTTTTATCCATGTCTTCTGATTTTGATATACAATGGAAAAGAAAAAAAATATTCCACACTTATAGTTTTAAACCCAGCTGCTGCTTTGCAGACTACAAGCTACAGATACTACTAACTCACGAGATGCCTACACAAACAATGACATGATAAATGCAACAGGGATGTGCCAAATTATGTCGCAATAAGCTAACTAGAGGCTTCTGTACCAGCCCAAGACCAACTCTGCTCATTATCAGTGAAGGTCTGTGCCTCCAACCATAGCCCTAGTATCTCCTCGGCTTTTTTTCTGCTGATTCTCAACACATTATAAGGCTGCTCTTCAGTAGACTGTGAGTCAATTTGTTCCACAGCCCAGGCAATGTATACAATTGCTCAGTTCTGAAGCAGTGCAGTGACACAGACGCTTGAATGATGGCCTAACAGTCAGAAAATGGAAAGATGTTATGGACAACTTAGAAGTTATGGATCATTGCTGGTAAGAGTTGCTGAACCCCGGAGGTCATACAGGAAGCACAGTGTATAATATTCAGAACTTCTAGCCATATTTAGGCTTTTCTTAGATAAACTGAAAAACATGAGTGAGTTATGTAAAGCTGAACCCTTGAATCTCTGGACTTGGACCTTTCTTATCACACTATGAAACAGAATAGAAAAATTGGTAACTGCTAGAAAAAAAAAACCCACTAAGTGCTGTTTATATATTTTATATCTGGAACGGTCTATTTGCTATGACGGACGAATGGCTAGTGTCAGAGGGTCAATATCTATTACCCCCGCCCTCTATATCGCCATAACGCTATAGGGCCCAAGGCAGGATGGACTATAAGGGCTGATGGTCAACTGTGGACAATGGTCACTTCTATAACTTATACTAGGCCATACAAATAAATGATCTCCACTCTGTTATTTAGATTCCAGAGTGTCAGCATGTCTCTTGGGGCCCCTTTTGCAGAAGTGTTGCTCAATTACTGGCTTTACCACAATGGCTATGTTTAGCCAACAGATGTTTACGAGGCTGTGGACAGTTGGAACCAGAAAACTCTTATGTTGCAAAACTGCACATCTTACAGGAATGTATAAATGTATATGCCAGTAAGTCTCCTCGCCAGACCATGTATGGTATTTCTGTGTACCCCTTGTCACAATTACTGTAAATGCCTTCTGAAAGCTATATAACGCCTGGACCAAGAGGTGGGTCTTTGGTGAGTCCTTGGGTGACATTCTGTGTGTTACTCCAACCGCTTACCCAGACAAAACTGTTATGTTGTATTCTATGTGAATAAATTGCCTGACTATTACTAAAGGTTTTCCTTAACTGAGTTTTGTCTTACACGAGGTCAAAATGGGAAGACTAAAAATACCATCAGTGCAAAGCTGGAATAGCAAATAGGTAGTGAGAGGCCTGGCAGATTGGAGTAAACTTGCGTGTCTCATACTGGATTGAGAATATAAATAAAAGGGTAAATAAACCTTACAGACACGGTAATGATGTATAAATTGTTATACTAATGAAGGCATGGGATGTTTCCAGTTACTTAGTGATTATGACACCCAGTAGAGTTTTGTGTTTAAGCATCAGGGAAATTGTGAGTAGAAGGCCAAAAATCTTTATATGTACCGAGCCATCAAGGCATCTGTGATATTCTTACACACTCCCTAGCAATTAATGGGGAAAATGCAATACCCTACTATGCATCAATATCACAAGAGCACTGATACTGGTTTAAAGGAACTGTAAAACCATGAAACAAGTATATATACTCAAAAAGCTGAGCACTTTTGCAATTCATATTCTAGTTTTTAACAAAAAAAAGAATCCTGCTGAAAAAGGTCTAATACCAAACCGAATCCTGGATTCAGTGCATATCTAGTAAGCAGAGAGTTATCTCTGGTCAGTTTCAAGTAGAGCAACATCACAACACTTTCCTTTTCTCATGAACATAATTTTCTACCAACAGTGTCAAGTTGGTACAATGAACAGCAGGATTCACGTTTTTTTTCTCTAAAATTATGTAAATTGTAAAAGTGCTCAGAAGATCACTCTTGTCAATTTTACAATAATTTATTTAAAGGGTTTACATTTTATTTCATTATATATTTATATTTTATGCACTTTAATTAGTTCAGGTTAATACTGTTACTAAATATATCCAATTTAAGAACTTGACATAATTAATACTGCATTACAGTTGTTTCCTTTGTCTTACTAAGCTGTATTATCTCACTCATTCTGCTGTTAAATTCTTGTAAGGTAGAGTCCTGCAGCAGGTCTGGTACCAGTGGGTTACCCGCAAAAACCTGCAATACCCAGCGGGTTGAGGGTAGAATTTCCGGGTGCGGGTATGGACGCGGGTCAGCGGTTCTGTAGGTTTGTGGGTCTCGTGTCAGACCGCGGGTCTTCTCAATAGCGATATTTACTCCTTTTTTCTGATCACGTCTACTTCCAATGATGTCACTTCCGGTTTACAATGACAACACTTCCTGTTTTATTCCTATTTTTCTGATCATGTCTACTTCAAATGATGTCACTTCCGGTTTAGAACGACAGCACTTCCTGATTCTTGATGGTCAGCGGGTCATGGGTTTGGGTTGTGGATAAGGTATTTTTGCGGGTCCAATCAGGTAAGAATGCGGGTCCGGGTTGCGTATTGCAGGTTGCAGGTATGGGTCGGGTTTCATGCCAAGACATATTTATACATATTTTTATAATATTGTCCTTTTAAAGCATTGGAGGTACAAACTATTTTACTGAAACTGTATCTAGTATCTAACTGTAAAACTGAAACATACTCTAAAGGGAATTGACCTGTGACTGATATTGAACCATGCTGATCTATTGGATTGAACTATGTGTTAACCTGTGAAGCATGACCATTTATACTGCAATCCTGCCTCTCGGGGCCCATCAACCCATATATGAGAGCAGCTGTGCAGTGTCAATATAAAGTATCTTCTCCTGCGAGACTGCCTTCAAGTGAAAGTGGTTTTGCAGGCCTGTCTAATTGTGATTATGCAGCAATCATGTAATCTCTTGGTTTGTGATTTTATTCAATGCATTCAAAGACGGCTTTGCAACAGACTTGTCATATACAATAGAAAGCATTTTCTAGTAAAAGTGGACATGCCGATTTATGATATAAAGGGTTCAGCCATAAACGTATACACATCATGTTTTTTTAAAATGGGTACAGACAAGTCAGAAAATTAACCTTTGAGACAGCCATTGTTACAGGCTATATTAGGTATGGGGTCAGTTATCCGGAAACCCGTTATCCAGAAAGCTTTGAATTATGAAAAGGCTGTCTCCCATAGACTCCATTTTATCCATTTTTTAAAAAAAATTATTTCCTTTTTCTCTGTAATAATTAAACAGTAGCTTGTACTTGATCCCAACTAAGATATAATTAATCCTTATTGGAGGCAAAACCAGCCTATCGGGTTTATTTAATGTTTACATTATTTCCTAGTAGACTTAAGATATAAAGAGCTGAATTACGGAAAGATTCATAATGCAGAAAACTCCAGGTCTTGAGCATTTTGAATAACAGGTCCCGTACCTGTACTATATTGTGAGTCATAAACTGTCAGGATCATGGCTATCAAAAAGTAAAATACAAATTGGCAGTTTGTCAGTGTGAAATTCCATTACTCTCTGGCGAATTTATTCAATGTACCACAACATCTTTGTAAGCATGTTAAAGGAAAGCCCTGCATTTCTTTGAATTGCACCTTACTTTACACATTTATTAAACTATAGATTTGAGCTGTTTTAAGATTTTGAGGGTTCAGAGTCACAGGGGAGCCATATGACCTAATGACATTTTTGGTAGTGGACTGCAAAATCAATATTTCAAATGAAGTATAATCAATAATTGGAGTTTGTTCACAGTCAGTGGTTCACAAATGAGGGGACACTGATGGAGACAGTAATAACCTTCAGTAAGCCATGCATAGTCACAAGCACAACTTACAAATAATGGAAGGCATATTGTGTGTAAGAGGGCCTGTGGGAGGAATACTCCAAAGTTGTTTACTCAGAATAGAAAAAATTAGTTGGTTAATGACAGTTAATATTATGCATATACATGGAATTTGGCTAAACTGATGTAGGGCTTCAACTGACCAGTCGTACGATTCGTACAATTTTCAGGAACGTGTGTGGAGAGTCCCGACATTTTTCGTCCGGCGGAGATCGGTCGTTTGGTTCGGTTCGAAAGTGCCGATAATATCTCTGCGTGTATTGCCGATCGTACGATTTTCAGTGGGAGACTGTCACTAGCTTTGTCTATCGTACGATTGCTGTCAGGGGCAGAACATCGGCTGATCTGTTCTTTAACTTCTTTATTTGGTCGGAGTGGTAAGACTTTGATCTGAATGGTTAGTGGTAGGTCGGGAGATGGGAAAGTCCAATAATACATTGTTGGATCTTTGCATCTGTGGCCAGCTTTTGTGTGACCATTCACCTGCATGACTACATTGCTCAATATTCACAAGCAATGCTTTAGTCAATCGGATACTCTGAAAATTTGCTCTTAGCCAAATACTGTAATGTAGGTCAGGGGTCCCCAACCTTTTTTGGAATGGGGACCAGTGCCAAAAAAGTTTTTTTTTTTTTGTTGCAAGGACCAAATTGGGGGGGGGGGCTTGGTTTGGCGGGGGTCGACAGCAAATTTGGACGTGACAACGTCCAATTCGGGGCATGCCTCGTTTTTTGCGCAGTAGGCTCGACGACCCAGTGCAGGCGGGACACAGCCCGGCGGTTGGGGACCCCTGATGTAGGTAGCTTTCCTTTCTCCTGGCTCCTGATGCATGCCATAACCACTTACACCTAATTTGTTGATAGTATGACCTTAGTATTTCTACTGTTGCACTGACAAACTGAGAATTCTGGAAAATGCCATAGACCTTCACTATTTAGTGGGATTGTGACATTGTTTGGGCCAGGTCCTATTTTGAGTGCCAGTCCAGACAGATCATGTGCCCCATGTTTTGAGTGTCCATAAAATTATTTTGCTTTCGTGCTTACCCCTTTATAATGAATGTAGGGTTGCCACCTTTGCTGATGGCTAAACCCGAACACGGGGGCGGGGCAGATAACATTGGGGTGGGGTAGTGATGTAGGAACAGGCATGATGACATCAGAAGTGGGCACAATGATGTTGGTGGAGTTATGACACCAGGGTAAGGTTACTGCATCTTAGATGCAACTAGCACGATTTCTATCCAGTTTTTACAATGTTTTAAAGTGCTGATGCCCAGTTCAAAACCACACAGGTGGCACACTACTATCTCTATATATATATTCTGCTTGATGATTAAACCCAATTGTTTAACTATATGTATGAGATATTTTATACAGAAATCAGTTATCCAAAAAGCTCTAAAATACAGCAATGCTATTTTAGAAAAAAACACTTATTTTTGATTGATTTTGTTTTTTTTATCTGTAATAATAAGAAAGATGAGTATCTAAATGCTTTTCATGTACAGTATTGGCCAGATTATTGTTCGGCTTTCATAAGGTTGAAAACCGAACAGAAAGTTCAGACCCGAACTGGTCTTACAAAAAATGTTCGGGTCAAAACCGAACAGGTGGCAACCCTAAATGAATGCCTCTTTATCTGTAAATAAAGCACTTAGGCAGGGCCGCTATCAGGGGGGACAAGTGTCCCAGGCCCGGGCATGAAGGGGGGCATGGCAGTGCTGCACTTTTGAAAGAGCTGGGCCCCCCTTGAGAGCGCCGAAGCCTGCAGCCATTTTCAAAGTGCCGAACAGCCGAAGGACCCGAAGCCACGAAAACAGCTGAAGCCGAAGTCCTGAAGCGGCAAAAAGACGTGAAGTCACGAAAACAGCCGAAATTGAAGTCCTGAAGCGGCGAAAAGACCAGAAGTCATGAAAATAGCCAAAATTGAAGTCCTGAAGCAGCGGAAAGACCCGAAGTCACAAAAACAGCCGGTATTGAAGTCCGGAAGTGGTGAAAAGACCCAAAGTCACAAAAGGAGGCGAAGTTGAAGTCCTGAAGCCACGAAAACCGCTGAAGCCGAAGTCCCGAAGCGGCAAAAAGACGTGAAGTCACAAAAACAACCGAAATTGAAGTCCTGAAGCGGCAAAAAGACCCGAAGTCACGAAAACAGACAAAATTGAAGTCCTGAAGCGGCGAAAAGACCCGAAGTCACGAAAACAGCCGAAATTGAAGTCCTGAAGAGGCGAAAAGACCCAGAGTCACAAAAGGAGGCGAAGTTGAAGTCCTGAAGCCATGAGTTCAATTCTGCTGAACACCAATTTGTGTTTTATGTTAATCCCCTGGCCGCCAATATATTATTTTATTATTCTATAGGCCCGTGCCACCAATGTTTTTTTAAAAAATATTTTTTGGGGCCCCAATTTGTTTGACTTTTAAGGGGGGCCCTTGCGCCAATATTGTTGTAAAAAATATTTTTTGGGGCCCCAATTTTTTTTGAACTTGTAAGGGGGGCCCTGGCATCAATAATTTAAAAAAAAACAAAAAAACAATGGGGGGCCCTGGCGCCAATGTTTTTTTTTTTAACTTATAAGGGGGCCCTGACCATCAATAGCTTTTTATAACTGTGATGTGGAGTGGGCGGAATCTGGGGTGGGGCTTGGGCGCCGGAAAGTTTTTTTTCTGCAGGGCCCCATGATTTCTAATGGCGGCCCTGCACCTAGGAGAATGGAGAGTTTAAAAAGGGTGATGGCACACATTATGACTGGCCATGGTTAAATCTGCACTACTGTTAGCATTGGCAACAAGTCTCCCCAAATGCCACCTCCATTGCTAACATTATAATCACCACAAGTAGTTGACATTGCTGCAATTTGACATACTCAACGGAACTTGCCTTCCTTGGCAAATATTATGTGTCATTGCCCTAAAGCTCATAACCTTATTCCAGGTGCCTTGCTGGGGAGGTGAAAGTAAACATAAATTGTTAACATGTTAAAATTAAACTTGTATTTTTGACTGGGCCAGTGGGACACTGGAAGAAATCCTGCTGGGCCTGATGCCTGCCCAGTCTTGAGTGCTGGGGTGCTCCAAGATTATTCTAGGTGTGTATTACCCCTTTCAAGACTCTACAAGCCACAATGACATATAGTGATTTCAGATAAGATTTGTGGTCGGTTTCTGTGACAGAATACACTGCTACATTTGGGTAATTAGAATCAGTGAACGATGGAGAGACTCCTACTTTACGCCTTCTCACTCCCAGCTCAATGGGCGTGGCTATCCACACTAAGAATAGTAGATGTAGGTTGCCGAGAGACACTTACCACGCCTCACTCTCGTGACGTCGGCTACAGGAGTCCCGTCTTCCCAAACATGGCGGCTAGAATCGGTGTCCTCTCTGTAGCAGGCTTCAGAGCTGCAGCGAGAGCAGGGGGCCTCTTGACAAGACCAAAGCAGTCGATGGCTGTTGGCCATGTTCCCTGTCGGACAGTAATAGCCTCCAACGGTGGGGCCATTTTACCAAAGCCGCAAAAAGTGAGTATTATTCTGACCAGCCCAGCAGGACGTTACGTCTTCCGCATTGTCCCTGTCAGTCATGTACTAGACCCGCCCATTCTTTACATTTTCCCCTGTGAAGCAATGTTAAAGATTATTATCGCTTAAATTGTACAATATAAATATAGTAATTAGCTGGGGGTGTCTCACCCTGGGTATACTGGCATTTAGCACTGGGACTGCATTACACACTCAGCAAAGTGTCAGACCATTGGGACCTACTAAATGCCACTTCTTCACATCTGTTTGGGGAGATCACATTTTAGCCTGAAAAAAAGGTGCAGTGGGATTAACAGAATAATATGGCCAGACTGACTGGCATGGGGTACATGTATGGCATTAATGCCAAAAAACTTCCTGACTGCCATTTGGTATGAACTACACCAGGGTGTTCAACCTGCGGCCCAAGACGGATATGACTGTGGCCCACATTGAACTTCCGTCACTCCAGGAAACATCATGTTGCCGTGTCACACACAGGGCGTATGTACGCGGTCGCTAATTGTGTGCTTTAAATTTTACATGGGATGTACGGTGTGTGGCTTCCTAGAGCAGTAAGTGGCGTTTGGTTACTTACAAAGGCAGGTAAGCATTCTTCAGCGGTATCACCTGCTATGCTAGGGATATATGCAGCGCCTACATTTGTGAGCAACTTTTTTCCAAGAATGAACACACTAAAGCTGGCCATAGATGCAAAGATCCGATCGTACGAATCATCGTACGATCGGACTTTCCCATCTCCCGACCCGCCACTAACCATTCAGATCAAAGTCTTACCAGTCAGGTCAAATAAAGTAGTTAAAGAACAGATCAGCAACGTTCTGCCCCTGACAGCAATCGTACGATATCTATGTCCAACCAAAGCTAGTGACAGTCTCCCACTGAAAATCGTACGATCGGCAATACACGCAGAGATATTATCGGCAGCCGACAGAAATTTTCTAACCTGTCCGATCGACAAAACGACCGATCTCCGCCGGACAAAAAATGTCGGGACTCTCCACACACGGTCCGAAAATCGTACGAATCCTCGATTCGTACAATCAGATCTTTGCGTCTATGGCCAGCTTAAGGATAGGACTCCACGAGCGATTTTGTCGCGATCCGACGCGCTGCGACAAAAAACATGCGAATTGTCGCATGCAACAAAAATAAGCCAAGAGATAGAATTGTCGCATGGTGTCGCAGCGTTGATCCGACTCGATACGACTGTTGGATCAACGATGTGACACCATGCGACAATTATATCTCTTGACTTATTTTTGTTGCATGCGTTTTGTCGGATCACGACAAAATCGCTCGTGGAGTGCTACCCTAAGAGTAAAATTAGAACCAAATTATCTGATGAGCACCTTGAGAATTCACTGAGAATTGCAACTACTTCCATTCAACCAGATATTGATACATTCGTTTCTCAAACACAATGTCAAGAATCTCACTAGGTTTATGATACCCTCTTTTCTTTTACTTTTACAATAAAATAAATCAAAAGCTAGCGTTAGTGGTTGTGTGTATTTCGAGTGTGGCCCCAGAACATTTTTCTTCTTCTAATGTGGCCCAGGGAAGCCAAAAGGTTGGACACCCCTGAACTACACATTATTAATCTATTAAAAATAGAAAAATATTAGAATTCAATTTACAGTTGGATATATGATCTCTTTATTACAGTGCTGTCCATCATGTACCAATCAGTGGGTTGATAATCTGAATGATTGCAATTCCTTGGCTGGTTTATATTAAATAATATTTAATATATAATGCTTTAAAGGAGACATATAGGATAAATGAAAAAACCCTAATTTTGTAGGCAATTATAAGTAATATATGGTGTTGCTTTTACATGGTGCTAAACATTAATATTATCTTTAAAAATAGCCCCTTTATCAGAGCTCCCTATAGATGTTCACTGGTCCCTGTCTGTGTTTCAAATGAGGGGTGGGCGTGTCCTAACGGTCCCTGCCAGAAGCACAGTAGGAGGGGCACAGCCCTGCAGTCACACAAACACAGACAGACTTCAGTTCCCTATTAGGTCCTTCTAGCTGCTGATTGGTTCCTGTCCTACAGTGCACTGAGAGACGCTGGCTCCCCTGCACAGCCTGGGAATTCAGGGAGCAGGAAGTGGAAGAAAAGGGAGGGCTTCTTAGGATTTTTGAAGAAATATTCAATAAATCAGCCTAAAACTTTTAAGCACAATTCTTCTATATCTAAATGAGTATAATGCACTGGTTCTTATTGTCTCCTTTAACATATCTACTCTGTATTGATCACTCATTAAATATTCATTTAAAAGAGGACTACAAACTCCGTTCTGCACTCTTCTACTGTCAGGTACCCCTCTGCTTAGAAAGTGGGAGAGTGGGAGCTGCTGTAAAAGGCCAAACCTATGCACTGACAGATGTTCATAGAGTTATTTTGGAGCATAATAAAGGTCCAATTTTGCAGGTGCTGGCAATGGAATGCATCTGTTCCACTGTATCATGCAGTGTGATTTTGAAAAGCTTGACTGACCAGCAGTTTGTTTTCAGGTTAATGACATACTAGTAGCACAGGTACAAGAGTAATTAGAGGGATTATTCTGATATATCCGGCTGCAGATATCCAGACAACATGTACCATTGGTGGATACAGAGGACAGGTTTTAGGACTTGGTTACATTATGAAATGGTTACTTTATGAAAGATCCAGTTGGCAGTACATAGAAGTATTAGAATGAATTAACAGCCCTGCCAAAACTGTTCAGTTATAGGAAGATTTACATTCTAAGCCATACCCATAGGTGTGTCTGCTCTTGGGCTCATTTATACCATGGTACATATTGAATATCAGGGGTGTAACTATAGAGCAAGCAGTTTAACCTGTGATTACAGGGAGCCCAAGGGAATCACCACAAATAAGCGCTCTCAGTACAGGTATGGTCCCTGTTATACAGAATGCTTGGGACCTGGGATTTTCCGGATAACTAATATTTTGTAATTTGGATCTTTGTACATTAATTCTACTAGAAAATCATATAAACAAACAACCCCAATAGGCTGGTTTTGCTTCCAATAAGGATTCATTATATCTTAGTTTGGATCAATTACTGTTTTATTATTACAGAGGAAAAGAAAATTTTAAAATTTTGGATATTTGTATAAAATGAAGTCTATGGGAGACAGCCTTTTCGTGATTCGGAGCTTTTAGGATAACAATTTTCAAGAAAATGGATCTCACACCGATGTTTATATAAATGAATGATTCCCTGAATTTAGGGGGGGGGCTAAAATGATTTTTCTGTGGCGCCAGTTATTTGTTGTATTTCATACAGCCTGAAATTTGCAGCGTTTCCCCACAAATCGGTATTTATAAAACCATTGCTTGGCAGTGTTCTCAACTACAAACATTTATTTTATTAGGTGTCAGGCTTGAGAGAATCATTGTGTGCATCTGTTGAATTGTTTCTACAGTGCAGAATATTGCCAAAAATTGTTTTGTTTTCTTTCTTTTTTTTAAATGAATTCATATTTGTGTATCTGAATTAAGGTGGAACATAGAACAACTGGAAGGAACTGCACCCTATTGAGATTTTATCTTTCAGCCAACTATTTCATTTCTATTAATAATGCACTTTGTGAGGTAATTCGTGGTAACTGCGCCAAAATCCAAATGGGAAACAGTCTATATAATAATATTAATAGATTCATGATGTCCCTAAGAAGCCACAAACACTGCAGGATGCTGGCTAACTTCTATCACCCAATTACTGATGGCTTTTACTTTAAGTAGTTCATTGCTTATAGTTGAACTATCTATTCATGTATTTTATCCCCTGCATTTCTCTCCAGGTTAGCTTTGGCCTTCTCCGAGTGTTTACTGTGGTCATCCCATTCCTGTATATAGGAACCCTTATGAGTAAGAACTTTGCAGCCCTCCTGGAAGAGCATGATATCTTTGTTCCAGAGGATGATGATGATGACGATTAAGGTGAGTGGCTTTTGTCAAATTGGATGAGTTGGAGAATATTTTAAAAAACTGCTTTGTATTGATAAGATAGTGCTACTCAGTAGTAACAATTACTTTCTTCCTCTGGTTTTGCAGAACCTTTGGCAATACAGTGTTCACTACAAGCCTTATCATGTGACCGTGGGCCTTTGTCTACTGAAATGAACAGGACGGAAGATGCTGCAGCCCAATCTACACTGAAGCTACACAGATGATTTACTGCATGTTTACAAAAGAAATGGATATATGTTTTGCTTGAGGGATGTTCTTGCTTGGTTTCCAAGGTGAAAGAAGCATTTGGTGTTTGAGGGTGATGGTAATAAATATCTGTTTTAAAATGTATCTGTCTTAGTTTGTTCTTACTGGTTAATGTACCACTTAGAAATGTGGTAGAATATGTCCTGTACTCTATTTATTATTATTGTCACTGTATATAGGAACCCTTATTAGTAAGAACTGATCTGGGTCTGATATAGGAAATCCCTTCTCCACATATTTGAATTTATACAGATGTAACAGATTAGTGATGTGCAGGTCAGCCCTAAACTTCCTTCTCCCAACCTGAGCTTTGCCCAATACACCATACCATCAGTAGTGTATAAATTAAAGGAGCAGTATACCCATTGTTTAACATGAGTTCATTGAATAGGGCTTGTGCTACACTATTTGCCTATTTTAATCTGGCAAAACAATGACAGTGCACAGATAATCACCTTGCATAATGGACTCCTGGATACAAAAATAATCACAACAAAGGGTAAAGGAAGTGGGTATACTGTAATCCAATTTTCTACCTCCTTTCACCCTTAATTGTGGCTGTTTCACAACAAAAGCTTCATTCATTGTATTTATGTTGCACTATCTTTTTACATGTAGCTGGTGTTGAGCCAGGCAGAAGTCATTAATAGATAAGGGTCCTGGGCCTGCCATCAGCCCAAAAGTAAAAAAGAAAAGTACAAAACACACTTGGGGCACCATTAGAGCATGGTGCTTTTCTGCTAAAATCTTAATTATTACTTTAGGACAGAGGTCCCCAACCAGTGAGCAACATTCCTATATAAAAACAGTGGGGAGAAACACAAGCATTGACATTTTTTCTGGGTGGTGCAACATGAGTGTTGTGATTGGCTATTTGGTAGCCCCTATGTGGACTATCAATCTAGAGGAGTCTCTGGCAGTACATCTGGTTTTTATGCAATCAAAACTTGCCTACAATCCAGGAAATCGGAAATAAGCACATACTTTGAAGCCACTGGGAGCAACATATTGCTCATGAGCCACTGGTTGGGGGATCACTGCCTTAGGCTAAATGTATGGGTGACGTGCTGGGACATAAAATATGCCTTATGTGACATAAGATTTGTTTTAAAAGAGCTGCTTAAAAACTGGTGTGTCAATCAGCACCTCTTTTTAATCCATACAGAATGTATAATCAGCGTAAAAAGATCTGGACAGACTGGTTCAGTTAAATGTAAGGTTGTGCATGTTAACATTTAGAATACTTAGGCTACTACTACTAAATGCGACTAAAGGTGGCCATACACGGATAGATCCGCTCGTTTGGCGATGTCGCCAAACGAGCGGATCTCCCTCCGATATGCCCACCTTGAGGTGGGCAATATCGGGCAGATCCGATCGTGGGCCCTAGGGCCCAACGATCGGATCCTAGCATTCACAAACGGACGGTCGGATCGCGGGACCGCATTAACTAACAGATGCGGCCGCGATCCGACGGGGTTTTTAAACCCATCCGATCGAGATCTGGCCGACTTTCGGCCAGATCTCGATCGGGGAAGCCCGTCGGGGGCCCCCATACACGGGCCAATAAGCTGCCGACACGGTCTGTCGGCAGCTTTTATCGGCCCGTGTATGGCCACCTTAAGGTGAATTTGTAATAGGATCCACACTTACTTATAGATAACTAAGCTCTAATTTAAAAGGTATTAACAGGGTTTAGACATAAGGAAGAAAAATGTAATTCTTCCCCTTTATAGAACACTAATAAGGCACCACCTAGAGCAGGGCTCCCCAACCATTTTTATCTGAGCCACACTCCAATCTAAAAATAGTATGGTATGCCCTGTGTGGACAGGAGGCTCTATTAGGCAGTTCACCTGGATTTTATGCAACAATAACTTCAAGAAATGAATTAAAAATAAGCCGCTGCTTTGAGGCCACTGGATGAGGGTTGGTTGCTCACAAGCCAATGGTTGAGGATCATGGACCTGGTGTATAATGTAAACTTTAGTCCCTGGTACATTATGAAAACAGACTGTCCAGAGAAAGTGTTACTTAAAGAAGGGTCTTTTTCCATTGAAAAAGAAAGTTTAAGAGGTATGTATGTTACAATAAACTCTTGGGTTTCTAACCATTAGATATTTCAAAGAGATACAATGGCTCCTTTATGATCAGAAGAAACCTCTCCTCTACATTGGAACACTTTGTCTCCAGTGTGGCCCTGGAATGAAAAGTACATTAGGGTAATGTTTGTTTTCAGGCAATATCTGCACTCAAGCAACAATTCTGGATTTAGGCTCCACAAAAACACACCACTTGTGACATTCATTACACTAGGTACTGTGGTATAAATATATAATGTATTATGTATATATTTCAGAATTCATTGTGAAAAGAATATTGATTGTGCCATTTGCATTTTGAAGATTTGCTGCCTTTCAAATAGTGTTTAAAGGGATAGTTATTTATTACTATAACATAGAATGCCCCTATTAGTAACTTTTCAAATTATCTTTTTATTTTATTTTTTATAATTATTCACATTCCTCTTCTGCCTCTTTCCAGCTTGCAATTGAGGGTCACTGACACTAATCCAAAAAGCTATTACTCTCTTGAGGATTCCATTTTATTACTTCTCTTTCTATTCAGTCCCTCATTCAACCCACGGCCTTGTATTCAGTGTACATTAGACCCTAGCAATAAGATGGCTGCCAAAATTCCAAATTGGAGAGCATAAATAAACCACAAAAAGATAAATAAAAATGAAGACCAAACTGTGTCAGAATATCACTAGCTACATCTAAAAGTTGATTTAAAGATGAACAATCCCATTATTCAGCACATTCATGTCAGATGAGACACTGCCCAGGACAAAGTTGTTTGTTGGCTGTTAAATGCAGAATTGCTCATATATAAACAGCTAGTCATAAACACGAAAAGCACATGAACGGCGATTGGTGTGACCACTATACTTTGTAGCCTATTGCATTAATCTTCCTGCATGTCACAAGCACTTGCCTGTCAATACATCCACTGTCTGTCCCTATAAAGCTACCAATTATAGCCAGTTTCTCCACAAAGCAAAACACAAGTTTAGATTTTCATTATAACAGTTACTTATACACATAAATCCTTTGTATTGGAATAAAGTTGTTCCTTAGTTCCAAAGAATGCCGAATTAAGGTGGACAATTCACACTCGTTTATTAGCAAAATAACTATTTGTACACTTAGGAGTCTTGTCCAGCATAAAACTTTGAGAGGAAATCTGTAGGCCGTGGAGTCTCAGTCTCATGGAAGTAGCGCATAATGTGAGTCCGTTGCTTCCATACACTTATTGTCTCTTCAAGTTCCATTTTACCCTAGAGAAGCAAGAGAGTTTAGTAAATCCCATATTTAGTCAGGTTTGTCATCAAATAACAGATTTTTTGGAAACATCTTTAAAAGAATTCCCTCCAGTAGATAATGGAAATACTGACACGAGAGTAAGATGATTATCTTGTTGCAAGGCTTCCCTAGATAAAGGTGGCCATACACGGAGAGATCTGTTCGTTTGGCGATGTCGCCAAACGAGCGGATCTCTCTCCGATATGCCCACCTTGAGGTGGGCAATATCGGGCTGATCTGATCGTGGGCCCTAGGGCCTCTGTATAATGTGATTTATATCTAAAATCAAACAGGCTGTAGGTAGAGGAAAGGAGTGGTTTATCTATACTGAGGGCTCCTCAGTGGACTGCTGGTTTGCAGCATAGAATGTGACTTTATTTTCATTTTTACATTTTGCCCTCTCCTAAGTAAAATAGAATTGGCACAAAGTATGTTCATTACAAGCCCTTTTCATTAAACCAATGTTGCTTAAAAGTACTTTATGCTAAAATAATTTTTGGGCAGAGGATTCCTTTAAAGTTATTTAGTTGTTCCCTCATAAAGGACAAGCTGCTATTAACAATGTGTTCATAGAAAATAATAAGTAGAGTGTTACTAGGCTGTTAAAGTGGAAGCAATATATATTTTATTAGTGTTACCTTGATAACAAGCATATCAATGACTCTCAGGTCTGTGACAAGAGCATTTTTCTGAAACATCTCCCGCACCTTGTCTCTGCCTTGTTTGACTGTAATATCCAACTGGAACACGTGGACTGCAAATCAAGACAGTACATTGATAAAGACCACGTCTGTCAGCATAGCTGCAACATCAGTTTTTGGGCCCCTTTTGTAAACAATAAGAGAACACACTGCTAACCAGAACAAGAACTGCGGTATGTTTTTTACATTACATAGCAACCTTCAAAATCTCAACTAGCTGATATGCATTGCTTCTTATTCACATCAACAGAAAGTCAGCCAAGTTGCTCTGGACAGGTAGGGTTATATTATCCATTAGGTGAACCAAGGTCTCACTAAGGGTTTGCTTAATACAAGCGGCCCAAGCTGCCAAGTGAAGTGGCACTGGTGTGGTGCTGGTTCTACAGCTGGCTGACCAATTCAAGAACAGTCAAGTTAGGGGAAGGCAGCCGACCAAACACAGGTGTTTTGTTAAAAAATGTCATGCATCAGTTTCTTCTAGCAAAATTCAAGGAGAAGGAAACGGGATGAACTTTCTGTGGGCCTTGACTCTGTGACTTTTGCAGTTAGGGGCCTTACCCTGCTGTTCGCTAGAATAGCTAATTCTGTGCAACTTTTCAACTGACCTTCATATTTTCTTTTTTATGGTTTTGAATCATTTGCCTTCTTGCTCTGACCGTTTCCTGCTTTCAAATGGGCATCACGGTCCCCATCTAATCTGTAAGGCTACAGATTTATAGTTATTGCTACTTTTTATTGCTGATCTTTTTAGTCAAGACCTCTCTTATTCATATCAATGAATGGTTGCTAGGGTAATTTGGACCCTAGCAACCAGACTGCAACCTGGATTGCTGCAGAACACAATCCTAAATAACTCACAAACCACAAATAATAAAAGATTGCAAAATGTCTCAGAATATCAATCTCTACATCATACTAAAAGTTAATTTAAAAGGCAAACGCTCCCTGTAATCCTTCTCTGTGGACAGGTGATTTATCTCACAGTTCACAAGGTGCATGTATTATATATGTACAGGTATCATTGTCCTTCATTTTTGTATTTTCTCCACAACATAATTATGTCTATTTTTTTGCGTCGGTGAGCTGACAATTGATCTGGTAGTGATACAGTTTGTGGAAAGACTTGCCAAACTAGCAGCGAGATGTTACACTGTCACACTAAGAGCCCTTGCTGCTGTGACCAAGAAAAAAGGTGCTAATTATCATCAGCTTTACGGCTTTAAGAACAGAGGCTGGAGGTTAGCGACTGAATATAAACACATAACCCGTTGTATAGCAGCTCACCAGAATTAGGAACCTCTCTGTACCACGCTCGGTACAGATCCCGGACGCGACGCTTTGCTTCTCCCAGGTCTCTGCTCAATATTGGTTTGACAGCGGCAGCAGCGCGAGCTGTAGCTGCAGCAGAGGACGCCGCCATGTTTCCCCTCTACTGACTGCGCATGCGCATCAAGTTCCAATCAGACGTAAGGTCAGCAATATTTTTCAATACGATTGGCTGGGAGGGATTTCCGCTTACTTGAGCGCCAAACAACGTCACCTTATAATTCTGGCGTTTTTTTTTTGTTGGCTACCGTCACGTGAGAGAGAGGCTTATACTATTTTACCTTATTTTGACTCTCCCTAAAAATTAATTTTTAATTTGAATGTATTGTTTACATTTGAGTCTTTGCTCTGGACAGTGCCTTCTTGTTTCATTTAACTGTCTGCATGAGAGCATTTAAATCCAGTGCTCTAAATTGTGACATGAATTTCACCTAAATATTGTTAGTACTGAAACGGACGAGGTCAATGAGAAACTTAGTAGCAGAGGACTTTACACAATACCATACCTCCCAACATTTTGGAAGTAAAAAGAGGGACAAAAAAAAAATTTCTGCACGTAGCGCAGCAATTTTTTTGACCACACCTCTTTCTGTGGCCACACCCCCTAATTACCATGTTTGTTTTACAAAATTTGGCAGGTTATGAAAGTTTGAAAATATTTCTCCTTATCTAAACTGTGTTTTTGTGTCTCAAAATTGTTACAAAGTATCTTATTTGCACCTGTTAGTTGTTCTGGGCTTTTTGCTAAAAGCCAATTAAGTGAGAAACTTTGTTTCTTTTTCTGGCTGTTCAGTGCAGAGAAAAGAGGGACTTTCCAGTACAAATGAGGGACTGCGGGTTGAGCTGTCAAAAGAGGGACTGTCCCTCCGAAAAAGGGACAGTTGGGAGGTATGCAATACAGGAAGATAGAGGCACGTGGGCAGCCCATCCCACTGGATTCTGATAAAGCACTCCTCCATTATTATTATTATTTAAATAAGAACCCTCATAGGGATGAGCTGCCCCGCCTATTAAGCAGGTTTAATTTAGATCTAAAAGGTTGCACTTAAGGTTGCCATCTTTTCTGGAAAAAAATACTGGCCTTCCTGTATATTTATCTTTTTTCCCCTATTAATAACATTGGGATCAACCATTGGCCAGGTGGCAACCCTATTTGCACTTGATGGATGTGTTATAACAGGTCCGGACTGAGAATTAAAATAGGCCCTGGCATTTCAGGTACACAGAGGCCCAATCAGCCCGCATAGAGGCCCAAACAGCCCCCACCAGCCCACTAAATACTGACTTTCCATGGGACCTTATAGCAGCCCCTCTGGCATTTGCCAGAACCCACAGATTGCCAGTCCGGGCCTGTGTTATAACAAATAACACAGATGAGCAAATAGAACACTTCTTAGAAATAGTGCAGTGCCCTACACAATACATCCAACCAACAAAAAAATACCTAAGATGGCCTACTGAAATCGCAGACACGATCCTACAGCTAGCGCCCCCCCCCCCCATACAAGGCCAGGCCCTGACAGTCTACCAATTGATTGGTGCAAAGAGCTCATATATCTTTTATATTAGTAGAGTTTCCTCATAATTGCCCAAATAGTAATAATACCTAAGCAGGTTAGGGACCCCAATACCATAGCTCCTACAGACCCATATCACTGCTAAACACTGATGTAAAAATTATTGCAGAAGTTAGTCCAATGTTAGTGTGCAGGGGTTAATTCCCAAGTTGTAAAATTTTTTTTTAACTTTATGCTCATTAAAAAAAGTGGCTATTATGCTCACTAACACACTGTAGCATGAACTTTATCGAGCTACCAACACAGCATTAAAGGACCAGTAACATCAAAAACAGTTTTTTAAAAATTAGTTAGTATACATCAAAAAATAAACACCAACACAAATTAAACTTTTAAATAGCAAAGCCTTTATTAAAAAATAACTTACTGAACTTCCGCTTCTGTTCAGAAAAGGCGAAACGGCGACATCCATCCTGCAGCAGTTGATTTCTTCTCCCTCGCTCTCTCTCCTGGCCGCCCTATGTCTAGCGCATGTATTGTCAGACTGACACAGCACAAAACCGCTATGACACTTCTAATAATGGTACGTTCCCAAGTCCCGTCGCAGCAAAAAGTTGTAGAAAAGGCAGAGCAGCTCGGACCCATAGCACTGGGCTCATATGCTGGGTTCCACGTAGGGAGGTGCTGGTCTGGACTCACACGTCGGCCACGTTCAGCAGCTATTGCAATACAACCTCACAGAATCAGACGCATACATCTGCCAAGCCGCCCCCTTGCTCAGTCAAACTCTTACCTCTGCTTGTTTTCTGGCGCCGTATTCAGGGCTGAGCAGGTTACCCAAGAGCAAGTAGAACTGTTGCTGCTCAGCCGAATTGCTGCTGCTCCAGAAACAGAGGGAGAGAGGGAGTGCGAATGAACAAGTCCCGGAAAGCTGCCTGGGAGGGACGAAGCCATGTGCTGGAGGGTTGCAAAGTGCACGCGATCTGACCTCACGCGGCCGGCACGTCGGAAGATTTAAAGATGCTTATTGGTGGGGGAGGTTGGCGGCTGTAGTTGGGATGCTGGCCGTGGCAAAGTTCTAGTGGTTGGGGAAAGTGTGATGAAGAAGCTGGCTGACATTCTTGCCGGCAGAGCGCGCCAGAACGAGCACAGCCAGGAGAGAGAGCGAGGGAGAAGAAATCAACTGCTGCAGGATGGATGTCGCCGTTTCGCCTTTTCTGAACAGAAGCGGAAGTAGAGTTTCAGTAAGTTATTTTTTAATAAAGGCTTTGCTATTTAAAAGTTTAATTTGTGTTAGTGTTTATTTTTTGATGTATACTAATGAATTTTGTAAATTTTTTTTTTGATGTTACTGGTCCTTTAAGTTCAAGTCCACACCATTCAATTTTTCTTACATGTTTTCATTTGGTGTAGTCTAGGAACCTCAAAAAAGGGGGGGATCCCTCCTTTCAGATGCAGTACTGCTTGTTTTTAACATGATTTTATATATACTTTCATGGCATGGTTGTGAATAAATATTGCCTTTTAATATTATATTGATATGTTTTGTCATATTGCATTACCCAGCAGCAGGAGTCTTTGGGGGGTTAAGTCCCAATTTTGTCTTATTTGCGGATTCTGCTGAACTGTTACAATTTTGCAAAATTTAGTTGATACTTCTCAGCAGCATCTCTGGAGTATTAGCAACTATTGTATCAGTTCTAACAGCTGCCTGTAATGAAACCCAGACATTCTGCTCAGCAGACAAAAATAAGAAATGTATCAACTAAATGTATCAATTTAGAACAGTTTACACAGGGTTGGTGACCCCCCCCCTCCCAGGGCGGCTTCAGAAGGTGAAAAAGACACTTGACACTTTAATATTAGGAAAACGGTCACACAGAAAATAGAAAGTCATTGGAAAAAGTCCTTATTTCTGGTGATCTATCTGAAACCAACTACCTAGTTGTTTGAAGGTGAACCACCCCTTTAAGTATTTGGGAATAGAGGTGCAGAAGGACCCTAGAAATATGGTACAAATCATTTTGAACCCATCATACATAAGTTGAGCTTGGCCACTAATTTTGAAACACACCTACCTCTAACACTTTTGGGTCAGCTAAAATAATTTCAATGATTACCCAATGTTATTCAGCCCAAAGAGCTTCCAAAACAGCAATGACTTACCCTCCCCAAAATACATCGGCAGTCTTAGCCACAGAACCAAATTTACACTTGTAAATTGCAGATATTCTGCTTGCAAACATGGTTCTGTAGTGACAATCTGTGTTGATGATTGGTCAGAAACTACCTTTCCCAAGGCTCAAATAACCATTGACCCGAATTCCAGACTACTAGTCTTGAGAAATATTAGATTTACAGAAGAACTACAAGTAAAAGGTAACTTTCTCTCCTTTTCAAATTCAAATGAAATATGAATCCACCCCACTTACTACATATTCAATATTTACAATCAACACCTTTTTATCGATGAGCCAAAACACCCTAGTGAGTAAAAGTGAATATCTAGGAATCTGATCTAGAAGTTTCTCATGCCCTCATATTGGTAAATACTGACATACTTAAGATACTTATCAAACAAATGGATATACTCCCAATTTCAGATATTGTGGAAAATGTGAATCTTTTTAGAAGGGGGGGGTCAGTGAACCCCCTTTTGAAGGCTAGGAAGTCAGAAGAAGGTAGCAGATTTAAAAAAAAAAAAAAAGTCCAAAAAAAATATGGAGGACAATTTAAATGAGTCATTCTATTCCATACTACAAGTTAACCTTAAGGGGACCACCCCTTTAAATTGTTGACCTTCAATAAAAGGCAGGCAATGTGGATTTGGCCTGTGTGTACCGAAGTAGTCCTGATACCCAGGTGTATCACCATAGTAAACAGTCAAGAGTATGCATAGGAGTAAATGGTGTTTGCCAAATAAGCGCTTAAACTATTTGAGCTTACTTATCCAAACACATTTTATAATTAAAACAAGAGCATTAGAGATTACAAAAAAAAAAAAAAAAACACGATTCAAGTATTTTGCAATGAACTTGTATTTTTATATTAAGTACAAAAACCCAAAATGACCATAACAGAATACATTTCAACACAGTTTAGCTTGTATGAAGTAGATTCCCTCATCAGAAATCAACAGCTTTTTGGCCATTTTTATCTTTTGTAAAGTCCAAGTGTTTGTATAGAGACCAGATGGATGGAGTATTATTCAAGATCTTTACAGCTCTGCTCAAAGTCTCCCGTAATTCCACTACACAAGACAATCATAGTAATGCAATGTTGCTCCTGGTAAATTATCGATTAGGCCTGCACTGGAAGAGAGTAAATTATGGCATTTGTTTGCATATAACACCAGCCAGGTTTGCCAATGTTGCCTAGGAGTACTTGCTTTGGGGGAGAGTAGGGTTGCCCTTCATTTACTGTCCCATCAAAATGCAATGAAGGAACTGTTTCAATCAATCTATATATAGATAATTATATACAAGACTTTGTGAGTCACTGAAAAATATGTAACTGCATCATTATATAGTTGTAGTTACTTGAAGTATGACAAATCTGACCTTGTATGCAAAATTTCACAATATATTTCAGTCTATTAACAGCTACATATTCTATCCAGTCTCTTGAATAGTCTCAAATATAAGAATATGTTCACAGGTGGCCATGCTGAGGCAATGGTCTCCAATGCAGAGCTGCAAGCAATTTTCACATGCACGGTTCTCTCTTCTACTTGATGCGGTACAGGACTTTGCGCTGTAATCGATGCTGAATCTCTCCTCTCCTCATCATAAGGCTCAGGACCTTGTGAATGGCGTGCTCAGGGTATTTCTATAGCAATACAAAGAACTGTATGAACAACTGCAAACAAATATATATATATAATCTTGTCTGGAAATTAACATTTGTAGTAAATCTTTGATGCAAGGATAACCTTATAACATTTACTAGCCCTCAACTGTGCTATGTATTCATATACTTTGCAGGTCTAGATGGTACTATATACAGATCCTGTCCCTATAAAATTAAACTCCTGGCCTGGGCTATTTTATTGTAGGGTGCAGCCATGTTTCTAGGTATGTTTTTTATTTACATTGCAGAGATTGGAATATATGCCATAAATTAACTGACCAGTAATACAACTTTAGTGAAAGGAATACCTAGAATTGTGCCGAAGTGCTTCTGAGGAAATGTAAACAGTTTTAGATAGTAACTTTATTATATATCCAGTGGTATGAGAATCTAACAATTTTGCCTGGGCCATTATCAAACCCAGTTGTGGTTATGTACAGAAGTCCAGTTCCTCAAAAAATTGACCAAGCTGAACTGAATTTAGTCCACAGCCCACCTTCATGATTATTAATTACAGAAGAACTCCAGAGAGCGTTCTTATTTTAAAAACCAAAAGTTTGGTATGACAAGGGGAGCCCTTTAAGCACCCCACACCAACTTACATGTAAATCATGCGCAAGCACACGTCCCATGCAAATCATAGGAGAGGTCTTGGGGGCTATGCTTTTGAATTAAATGGGGCAGCATTCCAAGTGCCACATGTGGATTACAATATAAAACTTCTTACCTGTTTGAGAAAATCTTGAATAATGCTGTGCTCTGACACCTGTGAACCTATTGCAAAACGTTTCTTCATCTGTTTCTCAATGCGGGATAACATTTCCTGATCCTCCTGTGTAGTAAAGCCTTCCACACCTGCAAACAGAATCGGTTAGTGTAAAACACGTACAAATAAGATTGTGGGAATAGGCCATCTTCCCTTTTGGCTTACCTGAAAGGCTTCCAGACATAGCAGCATCTAATGTGGATACCTGGAACAACCTTAGTGCTTCCTCTACATCGGTCTCTGTAGCAAAAGGCTGTAGCTTCATCTTGCCAAGAGATTCAGATATCCGAACAATGGCTTCCAATTGCCTGCAGACATCAACACTAATTAATTGACTAAAGAGTCATCACAATACCATGCCAGACCCAGTATTAGGAAGAACTGACAATGAATTGTTATTGCTTTTCATTTTTAAGCAATGTCCATAAAGGAGTAACTTGCACCAGACAGATGATCCATGCTAGAATAAAAAGCCTGTCCCTTTCCAGTAGATACCCAGTGCTGGCTTCTTGTAAATGGATGATAAATGGTCAGAGCTACTTTTGCAATGGTTAAAGCCTGCAGCTTCATTAGCCAGTCAAAGGCATCTGGTCTAAAGTTATTAGAGCTACTGTACATCCGTGATAGTCTTTAAAAGAATTAGCATACAATGGTGAAAGGCGGGCATCACCCAAGGCCACAGACATTTTATCCGTTTTGGTCTTTGCCTTTTTCATTTAATATTTCATTAATCAGCCACAGGCACCTTAAGCAGCAGTGAAAGTGCCCGACTGGACTAAATTATTGGGAGATATTGCAAGACATCTACTATATAGGAGGCAAATGATTAGAGAAAAAAAAAAACAAAAAACCAACAACTGAAGATATATACAATTTTAAAAGAGGACAACAGCTGCTCTTTTAAAATACAAAGGAGATGTATTTAACTAGGGTTAACACGTTTGAGCAATTAACTCATTCAAATTAGGATACTGAAAAACAGGAAATGGATATATCAAAGAAACAGGGCAGAAGCCTGCCACTGAAAATACAAGAGTGCATCCATTCACATAAAGCCCAAGACATAAAGTCCAAGTGCTTTAAAAAAAGAAAGTAACTTATCTCCTACCTGACTGTAATTGGGATACTTGATCTCTTCTCAGTCTCTCTCTCATGCTCTCTAGCGCCACTGCGCATAAGAATATACCGGTTCTTCAGCTTTTCTGCGGCTTCAGCTGAAAGCCGGGGACCACATTTCCTACAGAATAGAAAAAAATAAGTTAATTCAGAAGAAAAACTAGCTGTGGAATTAAAAGAAAGCAAACTTAATTCAACTTTAGACTTAATTACCTACTAATGAAACTAGATTTCCCACTGGGAAGATATTTAGTATGTTTTTGGCTTCAGCAAGCCTATTTTCTATAGGATTAGATACTTACGCTCTGCAGTAGGCAATGTATTTCTTAAGGGTATTGAGGTCCACCTCTCCTTCAACGGAAGAACTCTGTGTACGTGCGCTGAGATGTACATTCATAACATGCTTGGCAAGAGTCTGCAAGAAGTGGAGCAAAAGCCATATTAGTGTATTTTCCCCGGCACAACAGAAAAAACAGTGCAAATAATTTTAGGCTGCCTGAAAATGACTAACCGTTATCGATACTCTTTACAAACAATGATTAAAACACCACCGGGCACACTAACCATATCTCTTTGCTCGTTGTGTTCATCTTTCACAATGAAGATCATGTCAAACCTAGAAAGGATGGTAGGCATGAAGTCAATATTCTCTTCTCCCTTGGTGTCATCCCACCGTCCATATACTGAATTGGCAGCTGCCAAAACAGAACAGCGGGAGTTTAGTGTGGTAGTGATGCCAGCTTTTGCAATGGAAATAGTTTGCTGCTCCATGGCTTCGTGGATAGCAACTCTGTCATCTTCTCGCATCTATTAAAAAAAAAAAAGTGAGATTTAACAGGGCATAAACTGATGCTAGGCATCTATTTCTACAGTTTAGGATGCCTATACTAATGTAACATTAATATGAACATTTTTGCAGAATGATCACATACTAACATGTATACACATTCTACTGAAAAGCGGTTTATAATTTAATAAGATTATTAATACTCATGTATATGCAATTTAGTGTTTCTATTCTAGTACAAACTGACCTAGGTTAAAGAGATCATTGCAATGTCAGTTAATGCGTGTGTCAGCTTTACCTTATCAAACTCATCAATGCAGACCACCCCTCCATCAGCAAGCACCATAGCACCTCCTTCCATAATGAAGTTACGGGACACTGGATCTCTCATAACTGAAGCAGTGAGGCCAGCTGCACTGCTGCCTTTGCCAGATGTATAAACCTGCAAAAATATAACAATACAACGTATAGACAGCCAGGATAACATTTGAAAATTGTCTCATAGCATGAGAGAGCTGTACACCTGTTGCTTACAGGACACTGAAAGACTTAAGATGTTCCGGGCAAAAAAAGGGAGTATGACCAATGAGCTATTAATATTTGTTCCAGTATCCTTTTCCTGAAGAAAGCAATTGCTTTTGTTTCCTCAAATGTCCAGCCATAAAGCATGGATCAAGTACTGTTCAAAAGTAGGGAAAGGGAGGAGGAAGGGACATGCATAATAAAAAAAAAAAAAAAAAAAAAAAAAAAAGCATATGCACACCCCTATAGGAGAGCACCGCTCCACAAACTTCAGCAGTTGTGATTTAGCTGTACCAGGATCTCCAAGCATAAGTAGATTGACATCACCTCTTCGTGTCAAGCCATCTGGAAGCCTAAATGGAAAATAGAAATTGAAACTTTCAGGGCAATACATTTAACAAATTTCTCAAAATGACACATTCATAAATAAAACAAATCAATATAAAAACCTGTATGCAATGCTCACAGTTACTTCTGTTTGTTGCACATATCAGCAAGTACTGAATTGCTTGGCCATACCAATTTTCTGGCACCATTACTAGGGCTCAAAACACTTCGAGAGAACATTGTGCTTGCACAAGGTGAGCTATTAATGTCTAAGAGAGCCCATAGTAGAATCTACAGTATATAAGCATTAACTGCCATGAACTTATTTGTGGGTTATGGCCTTACTGGTGTTCAACCATGCTAAATAATTCCCATACTACTGAATTACATTTACAGATGACAATGTTGAATAATTTTTACCTTTTTCTGGAGCCTCCAAACAGTAAGCATGCAATGGCCTTCTTGATATCACTACTGCCATAAATGGAGGGTGCAATACTTTTAGCAACAGTCTCATAGATATCAGGCTTTGCAGCCAAACGTCTAAACTCCTCTTCCTCTTGTGGAGTTATAGCACCTGCTGCGCTTCTTCCTAAATAGAGAATAAGATGAACATGCACTTATAATTTAGCTACACACAAATCTTTTATCATCACAAAATAAAGTTCAAAAATTAGTCAAGATTTAGATCTACAACTCTAAGCTGGTATAACTTCAGATGGAATTCTGGCAAGTTTTTCCTACTTTCCTGGAGGGCAAACGTAAACCGTAGGCTTTTCAGATAGCGACACAGGTTAATAAAGGTTGTGCTCAGGGTAGGCAGAAGTGCCCCATTATAAAATATAAACAGTAATGTATATAAAGGCATTGTGACATGTAAAACAAGAATGTAACTTTTCCTTTAAATGGAGTTTAACCTATCCATAATGCCACCTGTAGAAATATGTAGAGGAGGGGATCACAGCACCATATTGTTACAAAGAAGCGAGATGGATTAGGCGTTTGGAAAGTACCCAGCCTAAGGGGTTAAATGAACAATACAACTTGTCATGCTTTTTATAACTGATGTAAGGAATTAATGTACTGTCTTTTACCCCTAGGTATTATAATTAGTCAGCTAGCTGTATGGTCAAGGATCTCCTACAGAATCATGTAAGGGTGAGTCAACTTTAACAGGTATATACATTGTTAGCTACTAGTATTCAGTAATACCACAACAATGTTGCTAAAAAATTGCCAGCATGATTAGACATTTATTGAGCAAAATATTGCGGTTAATGTTCACAACATAGTAACTAACAAGTGATTGGATAGGCTAATTTGCAGTGTCCATTTGTACCCACAGGTTAGGCTCATCTAAGCAGTTTCCTGGTTTTAACTAAATAAGCAATCTGATTTGTTCATTGGGACATTTGATACAGTCGTGTGATTTGTAAGAATAATGTGCACATAAGGCGTTTTAAAAAATTCTTTATTGTAGTAATGGTGTTTTAAATTTTTTTTTATTGTAATGGTTTAAAGAAAAAATGTCTCACTTTGTGTATAAAGAGAAATTTTATTAGTTTTATACATGAATATTTATGGTTATACACATTGTGTCACAACAACGCATAGGCACCTATATAATTAGATTTACGCTAAACCTGTACCATGTTAGAATGGTTTTTATTATGCACTTTATAATTGTTTTGTTGTATTACGCACTGAATGCACTTCGTTTCAGGATACACTAAGGGGTTAATTTTGTGAAACTAACCCATGAGACATGTGATAGGTCACATGAGGTTTTTTGTTTGATTGTTCCTGCACACTTGACAAAGGGCGCTGCCCGAAACATGTTGTGTACCTCTTATCCCCAACAAAAAAAGTTATTGCAGTCCAGTTGTTGCCTTGGATTTGTCCCACACCTCTACATATTTCTACAGATTGACTTTATTGGGATATCACGCACAGGATATCCCGTGGGAAAATCCGACCAAGAGATTAGGTGAGCTTCACTTGTACTCTTAATTCCATAATGCCACCTCACCTGTGCCTTCAGTATCCACTTGGATGCCCACTACTCTTATATAGGAGCTGCGGATCCCAACTCCCACTCGATCCCGGCCCTTTGTTGAGGTCTTTCCACTCTTCCGGATTGAGTAAATGCCCATGATTGTCACTCTGTTTCCAGGAACAACCTTATCACACAGGTACCTTTAACAATTATGACAAAAATATATGGGAATGTTTAATGCTGTATCAAAATAATTTACATCAATACTGATGGTATCAGATACAATAAACAGGTCAGACTCAAAATAGTTTGCCAAAGTATAATGAATTTTAAATATACCTTTAAAGGTTCAATTACACGATGGTTACAGTACATTTTATATAGCTTAAACATAAGGCAACATATGAAAGTTTCCTGTAGCAACATTAACACGGCACCACAGAATTTTATTACAATGAATACAGAAAAAAAACATCTATATCCCAATGAATACTGATCTATACAGATGAAAGAAACCAGTTACCTGTGAACCGGTACATAGAATATACTCTGTACTATTAGTACAACATCTAAAGTACTGTGTTTTATTAAAAATATATTTAACGTCTAACATACCTGTCACAATACAGTTGCATATGTCGTGGGAGCTCTCCATGAGGCACAGCATCTGGAGACTCCTGGAGCTTCAAAGTTTGAAAATCTACACATTTGCACTTGTCAGGTATAATAAAGTAAGGGTCCAATGGGCAATTTGGACGGCCAGCTTGTTCCCTGTGTAGAGTAAAAGTACAGGTTAAAGAAACTAAAAAGGAAATGTAAAACTGACCAATTTTACCATGCCTGACAAAGCCATTTCATCTACTGGTCAACTATGGACCCTAGACCTTCCCCTATATCAAATGTTCCAAAAGCTCCTAGGACTTTGCTCCACTGCACTAAACAAGAATAAAAACATTTAAAGGGATTCTGCCATGATTTTTATGATGTAGTTTTGATTTCTAAATTACACTGTTTACACTGCAAATAATTCACTCTACCATATAAAATTCCATTCCTGAACCAGCAAGTGTATTTTTTTTAGTTGTAATTTTGATGTGTAGGCAGCAATCTCAGGTAATTTTGCCTGGTCAGGTGCTTTTAGAAAGAGCCAGCACTTTAGGATGGAACGGCTTTGTGGCAGGCGGTTTCTCCTACTCCCAACCTCTTTAATTTAACTGGATTTTACTGTTGAGTGTATTTGTATATCTACCAGGCAGCTGTTATCTTGTATTAGGGAGCTGCTATTTGGTTAGCTTCCCATTGCTGGGGGGGAAAGGGGACTATCACTCCAACTTGCAGTAAAGAGTGACTGAGGTTTATCACAGCACAAGTCATGACTGGGAGCAGCTTGGAAACTGACAATAGGTCTAGCCCCATGTCAGATTTCAAAATGGATTTCTGTGCAGAAGTCTGCAGGTGCAACACTAATAACCGATGCATTTTGGAAAAAAAAAAAAAACTTTTCCCATGACAGGATGCCTTTAAAAATCCTTCCATTGAAAGAAACCTTTATAGTTCATTTAACAAGGGCCCGAGTCACACCACAAGATAGCCACGCGCTAAACAGCTCCAATGATACATACGTGTTGCATTTACGAGGCATGGCATATCCCTCTAGACCAGGCCGTACAGCTATGTTGCCAATTGTATTTCGGCAGCTACGACACTGAATGGAAATCTTGGTAGCCTTGGCTCTCACAGCGGTGGCAGCAATGATGATACCCGGAATTTTGACAAGATGAGACATTTGCTCTGACTGCAAAATAAACATTGAGATTATGTAATGGTAAATCAGGTGTACTTTTCCAACAGGGACTAAGTAATAATGGCAATGTTGTGTTGTGATACGACTTCGGTGAATCAAGTTGAGCCACTGTAAAAGTAGTAGGCAGTAATATTTAAGCATTTAAAAAGAATACAAATTAACAAAAAGTAATGTAAAAACTGACATGGTTATTACATGCTTAGATAGCTAAACACATGGTAAGAATGCCTTACCTTCAAGCTGCGAATATTTGCAGGGTTGGCATCAGA
This sequence comes from Xenopus laevis, assembly GCF_017654675.1. Lineage (NCBI taxonomy): Eukaryota > Metazoa > Chordata > Amphibia > Anura > Pipidae > Xenopus > Xenopus laevis. The sequence continues at coordinate 112,742,243 of NC_054377.1, read as the reverse complement.
TCGCAACATAACTTGTATTTCCTGGATTGTCTCTTCGCCTGCAGGTCGTGGGCGAGTCACCTCATCTGCCACTTCCTGGGCTGCCTCTTCCAGCTGTAAAGGGAGATAAAAAATTTTTTATTTATAAATATAAAAATGCATAGTGACTATATATACACTGTACATCCCGAATATAAAGATTTTCATTCTCTACAAAGTATTGCAGATTCAACAGAAATAATGGCCATTTTTTTTTCAGAATGCACTGGTACTAAAAGCTACTTACCAACTGCAGATGTTCAGTTGGCTGTTTATACAGATAATCGGCAAGATCCTCATCAAAGCTAGCCAGGTCCTCCATTTCCACCTCGATCCAGTATTCTCCAAGATTATAGTGACGCTTGAGTTCATCTCTGTAAACAATTAGTTGTTCCATGTGTTATTTGGCAGATGGTACTGGGACAGAGGGCTGCACAATACAGCGCTGTCCAATATATTAGTGCTCTAAAAATACATGTTTAAGGGGAACTTCGGCTTCCAAAACCAAGATTGCTCTGTTGCCAAACAGAAACCCCTAATATATCATCACAGTTACCCATTTCTTCAAAAACTAAGAATAAATGCCATTTTCTATGCTGAAATCCAGTTGTTTAACAGTTGCACTATGATGTTCCTTTCCTTATTGAAATCACAGGGAGTTGTGGGGTTTGGAGGATGCAGGCTGAGGACAGATTGCTGCTGATACAAAGTAACAGTAGTCAGCCAACTCAGCAAAGTAGTCAGAGAGATCAGCAGGAGAGCAGGGGAATGGGCTTAGGGAACTGTCAAACCATTAAAAATCATGAAGAGTCTGTATATTTTTAATTGATGTATATTGCAAAGTTGCTTGAAATTATGTTTACTTTGCAACTAGCTTAAAGGGGTTGTTCACCTGCAAACAACTAGTTGTTTTCAGATAGATCACCAGAAAGAATGAATTTTTCCCAATTATTTTCTGTGTCAACGGTTTTCTAATGTTGAAGTTTAATTGTTCACCTTCTAAAGCAGCTGTTCTGTAAACTGTTCTAATTGGATACATTTAGTTGATACTTTTCTTATCTTTGTACCTGCTGAGCAGAATCTCTGGGTTTCATTAAAGGCAGCGGTTAGAATTGATACAATAGTTGCTAATACTCCAGAGATGCTGCTGAGAAATGTACCAACTAAATGTTGCAAAATTGAAAACTTCAGAATCTGCACCTCAATTACTACTCTGTAAACTTAGATTTTGGAAAAACAGTAAAAAAATAAATAATGGAAAGTAATTGAAAAAAAAAAAAAAAGTATTTCTGGGGAACATTCTGAAAACTGAAAAAAAGTGTGAACAACCCCTTTAAGTTATGTTTGTGGAGTTCCACTTTAATAATAACTAGTAATCTTTGAAACTATGATCACTAAAAAATAATGATCATCGTTGGCTATTGGGCTTGTGCATCTGCAACAACTTGGCCATAAACTTTCAGATCTGCTTGATGGAATTGGCCATTGCCCAATCTGACCAGCCTTGTGCAAAAATTGACCCCAATACAGGATGGCATATTGAGATTTTTCAGAGGTGATTTTCAAACCTGCCCATAGATAGTGAGTTTGTAGATTATCAGGAAACCCCCTTACAAGGGTGAAAAAGCTGGGTTGATTTGTTTTTGCCAGGTTTTGTATGGCCACCCTTATTGCATGCCCTGTCACTGCTTCCCACATATAGTGAATACAGTACATTACACAGTTAGAAAAACACAAATCACCCCACTGTCCCTTTGTTTTTATCCTTCTGATTCAAGCAGAGGTCTGACTGCAGTCAGTATTCAAAATTTCACAATATCAGGAAGGATAGAAAAGAACCCCCACTTGATCAGTTAAACTAAGGCAGTCACAAAGTAATTTTAACACATTTATTAAATGTCAATTAAGTTATAAGCAAAATTAAAATTCAGGTAGCAGTTTTGGGACAACTCCACCTCTTATTTCATTTTCCTCCTTTTTTCATGAATTTGAGCATTGATTTTAGTTTTTATCCTATCCAATGGCAGTCTAATGTAATCAATTTAATCAATTGAACCTTACTATTCATGTAGGAGTATTAACTTATACAGCACTGTAGCACTTTATATTTATTGAATTAAATTTCTCAATTTAGTAATTTCTCTATACAATCAATTTAATTTATAACATCGCAACAATTAATTTAGAAATCAGTGATCAATTGGGGTAGCACTTAATCAATTGGCACAATACTAATGATTATATTGGTAGGGTATCTGTGTGAAGGGGTTCAGTCCGAATTTTATGGTTTAAGGTAATATAGATCCTTTTGGATTTCAGAGCTCTTTATAATTAATTAAATTATTGCACTGCACTTTTTAACTTATTACTAAGTGATATATTTAACTTTATGCACTAATTAGTGGTGTTTATCTAAGTGCTTATAACTTAACTGAAATTTAATAAGTGTGTTAAAATTACTTTGTGACTGCCTTAGTTTAACTGATGAAGTGGGGGTTCTTTTCTGTCCTTCCTGATACATTACACAGTTGCCATCATTTCACTAATAATATGACTAGGCCTCGAATTCAATGACAAGTAGATAGGAAGTGGTTTACAAAACAGTACTGATAATGGATCTTACATAGTAACACAAAGCCCGTGTTTGTATATTAAAGGCAAAGTTCAGTGTAAAAATAAAAACTGGGTAAATAGATAGGCTGTGCAAAATAAAAAAAAAATGTTCCTAATAGTTAGCCTAAAACGTAATCTATAATGGCTGGAGTGAGAGTTTGTCTAACATAACTCAACTTCACGATTTTCAGCTCTCTAACACTGAGTTAGTCAGTGACTTTAATGGCAGACTCTCAGATTCGGGGAAATAGTCACCCAGCGACAAACCTCTTCTTTGGGGCGACTAGTCTCCCTGAGCTGCCTCCCACCGGCTAGAATCTATATCAACAACGGGATAGCACTCTGAGCAATTCGTTTTCTGTAGTCGACCCAAAGTCGCCTCACGAGGAAACTTCGGGCGACTTCAGAAGGGAGGCAGTTCGGGGAGATTAGTTGCCTTGAAGATGCGATTTGTCGCTGGGCAACTAAATCTCCCCAAATCTGAGCATGTGTGTCTGCCCTAAGGGGAGTCATATGGAACATAACTGTTCAGTAAGTTTGCAATTGATCCTTAGCATCAAAAACAAATTATGACCCATGTGCCCCCCCCAGTCACTGATTGGTTACTGCCTGGTAATCAGTGGAAACCAAGAGAGCTGAAAAGCAGTGTTATGGCTATTATGTTACACATCCAGTCACTCCAGCCTTTATACATTACATTTTTTGGTTAATTGACTATATTGAAAATATGTATATATTTTGCACAGCCTATTTACCCAGTTTTTTTTATTTTTACACTGAACAATTCCTTTAATAAATAACGATGTTAACGTCCCCTTTACATGGACACAGAACACTGCAGTTGCCCATAAACACGTGGGGGTCAGGCTGAGAGTTGTAATTTAACCCTATAACAGTGGAGTGTTATATCTTAAACAGCTCTGATTTAATCACATCTCTAGTTGCACTGCAACACAACACTGGCACTGAAATCTCTATCCTGACTTAGAAGTGGTTCCAATAACAAAGTGTCCCAGACCTGTATTTGAAAGTGAAGCCGGTGCGGTCGGTGCCGATACGATACTGCCTTAGGAACTCTCTGAACCGTTTCTTGAGTTGCGATTTCTTGGCTTGTCCATCGTCACCCACCTGCTGCTCTCCGCCAAAACTATCGCTGTAGTAGACTCCAAGATCATCAAATCCCGACATTCTAACAGAGAAGAAAGCAGCAAGCACAGGAAACAAGAATGAAGAGCACACAAAGCCCTATAACGCAAGAGCGCGCGAAACTTTTTTCGCGCCAAACTGTGTAACTGTGACGAACTGCTACACCCCCGCTATTGGCTATTGACTGATGACGCGCCTAGGGACCGCCCTCGCCCGGTGACGTTCAGGTCTGCGGCGAATGCAGTGGTAGACCAGCCGTCACATAAGCGCATGCCCCTCCTGAAAAAGAGGCTAGAGGCAATAGCGCTTCTGCACCCTTTCATGGATGGGAGGGTTTTGTTTGGCGCCTAACTAGAAACAAAATGGAGTTACTAGAGTGGTCGTTAACGTGTGCAGAGAAGGGAGCTTTCGCCATTTGTTGCCCCTTATTCTAGATTTTATTGTGAGCCAGCTTTGCAAGAAATGTAAACGCCCGGACAGCGTTACTGCTTTTAATTTTTGCAAGTCAATTTAAAATTGTTCTGTTTTATAATTATGAAACGGATTAGGGAGAAGAGGGTCCACTCTCAGGTTATCAGGATTATTGGAAATTCAGTTAAACTTTGTAAATTGTCGCCCAACCCGATATTAAAATGAATTTAGCAACAGAGATACATAACCTATTGAGAAGTTATCCAAGCTAAGCTGCTTTTCATTCCCTATCCCATAGTCTCAAATTACTTGTTACAAGTTCAACAATGCCAGCTGTCCCCTCATGATAGGGTTGCCGCCTGGCATATTGTTAATAGGGAAAACGGATAAATGTATACGAAGGCCGGTATTTTATTCCAAAAAAGGTGGCACCCTTATTGCATCCTTGCAAGACTAACATCACTTCCAGGGTCACCAGGGTTACATTTAAAAAACAACCAAAGACTCAAAAAAAGTAGCCAAAAGCCATTTTAAAAGCAAATAAATTGCCCAATTTGTACATTGAAAAATGTTCAGTCTTATCAGTTGCCCATGTATCAGGGGCAGTTGGACACATAGTGGACCAATCGAGCGATCATCAGCCCCACTGCCCCTTACTGGCCCAGTGATAGCCATGCTGTATCCTACCCACACCAAGCAGTGCCTATCTGGACACTGTTAAAGTTGTTGGCTCTACACACCATGTCCACCCAGTACCGTGCCCTAAAATAGGAATCGTCTGTGCCCCTTACATTAGCCAGCAGCAATACTAAACATGCACTCTGCAGGTCACCACATGGCATGCCCACTCAGTCCTTCTCTACACAGCTGTCACACAAACTGTGACCCAACCCCAAAGAGCCTTTCCCCCATGTCACTCAATTGCTTCAATTTGCATTAAAAAATTGGGCGGTTTTTGAAAATCCAAAACTCCCAAAAATAGCCCAAGTCAGTACGCTGGCGGGTTAAGACTTTTAAAACCGCCACTACATTTTAAAAAGAGCCCAATTTGGCTATAATCCCGCCAATCTGGCAACCTTAGTCAATTCTCATGTTATATAAAGTATACCTAGAGGCCCTGCCAGGTAGCACTGATATTAATGTCTGCACAGGGTTTGGGTGAGGCTGGTGGCAGTGCTATTGCCTCTGCCATGAAATGCTTGGGGGCCCAATATGTTATATGAAAATAGTGTGTCTGTCATAAAATTCTGGTACACCTAATACTTTTTTACACCTGATGCTGCTGTTTCAGGAATGGCTAAAACGGTCACTCTATGCTATGTGTAGCAGTTAATTATGTCTTTTCCATTTTTCAAAAGTTGGAAGGTATGTATCTGCCTCACAGCTCCCTACTTCTGTATAAGCCAATATTACACCGTCTTTCCTCTTTTCTGACAATGGTCCCTTCTTACCTGCTTTTCCAAGGGGCTATTCCTTAGCCCATTTACCTTCTACTTGCTACAACCTCCTCTTTCCCACTCCCCATGTACCACCAACTCCTCTTTCCCACTCCCCCATGTATTATTTATTATTAACATGTATTTATATAGCGCCAACATATTGCATAGCACTGTAAAGTAAATGTGATTATACAACTAAAATCACATGAATTATATACATAGAACATATGGAGTTACATACATCACAATCAATACCGGTACAAAATGTGAGGAAGGCCCTATGCAAAAGAGCATACACTTTAAAGGGAAGGGGTAATACACAAGGTGTGGGAGTAGGCAAGATCGAATTAAGTGGGTGAGAAATGTGGTATTGTATGTGGTTTTGCGTTTGGTAGTTAAGCAGAGTGAGGGTAGGCTTCTCGAAAGAAGTGCATTTTCAGAGATTTCTTGAAAGCAGAAAGGTTGGGAGAAAGTCGAACAGACCGTGGGAGAGAGTTCCAGAGGAGGGGTGCAGCCCTTGCAAAGTCTTGAATGCGAGCATGTGAGGAGGTAATGAGAGAAGAGTTGAGTACCAGGTCAGTAGAGGAGCGTAGCAAGCGTTTGGGTGATTATATAGAGATGAGTTCAGAGATGTAGAGTGGGGCAGAGTTATGAAGTGCTTTGAATGTCAGGGTCATTAATTTGAATTTGATTCTGAAAGGTAGCGGAAGCCAGTGCAGGGATTGACAGAGTGGCGTGGCAGAGGAGGAGCGGTTGCTTAGGTGTATGAGTTTCGCAGCAGTGTTCATTATGGACTGGAGAGGTGACAGTCTCTGGAGGGGAAGGCCAATTAAAAGAGAGTTACAGTAGTCTAGACGCGATATGATGAGAGAGTGAATAAGAATTTTGGCAGCATCTTGGGTGATAAATGATCGTATTTTGGATATGTTCCTTAGGTGGAAGTGACATGATTTAATAAGTGACTGGATATGAGGAGTGAATGACAGGGCAGAATCTACGATAACCCCAAGGCATCGGGCCTGAGGAGAGGGGGTGATAGTGGAATTGTTAACTATGATGGATACTTCCGGGATGTTGCTGTACCACCAACTCCTCTTTCCCACTCCCCATTTACCACCAACTCCTCTTTCCCACTCCCCATGTACCACCAACTCCTCTTTCCCACTCCCCATGTACCACCAACTCCTCTTTCCCACTCCCCCATGTACCACCAACTCCTCTTTCCCACTTCCCCATGCAGGGCTGCCATCAGTGGGGCACAGGGGGTACTGCTGTACCAGGCCTGAAGGGGGCCCCGGCTGTGCTACACTTTTTGAAATAGCCGAGCCCCCCTTGACAGCTCCGAAGCCGTGCCACCTCGCCTGAAGTCCTGAACAGCCAAAGTTCCGAAGCAGCGAAAAGACCCGAAGTCACGAAAGGAGCCGAAGTTGAAGTCCTGAAGCCACAAGTTCAATATTACTGAACACCAATGTGTGTTTTTTTTATTTTTTTAATCCCCTGGCCACCAATGTATTATTTTAATACTCTATAGGCCCCTGCCACCAATGTTTTTATTTTTTTTTAAATATTCTCTGGGGCCCCCAATTTTTTTTAACTTGTAAGGGGGGCCCTGGCGCCAGTTTTTTTTTAACTCATAGGGGGGCCCTGACCACCAATTTAAAAACAAAAAAAAAAAAAAACTTTTATGGGGGGCCCTGGCACCACAGTTTTTTGAACTTATAAGGGGGCCTTGACCATCAATAGCTTTTTATAACTTGTGTGTGTGTGGGGGGTTAACTTTTTTAGCGCTGATGTCTGTGTGGTCTTTGTGATGTGGAGTGGGCAGGATCTGGGGTGGACGGGGCCCCCTGATTGCCATGTACCACCAACTCCTCTTTCCCACTCCCCCAGTCCATAATTCAGCTTTGTCTTGCTTGTGTGGACTTTTACCTCCAGCCACTAGAGGGCTTCAGTTAGGGCAATGACACATGAGGAGCTTGGCCACAAATCTCCTCTTCTGCGGACAACTAATCTCCTCCAACTGCGTTTCCACCAGTGATAAAGTGAATCACTGGTGGTACATAATGCATGGATTCATTTTTTCAAAGTTGCCTCAAGAGGAAACTTTGGGCGACTTCGGGGGAAAAACAAAGTCACAAGCATATTTTACCACTGCCGATTCACTTTTTTCGACAGTGGCAGAGCACTTGGAGGAGACTAATTGACACAAAGGGGGAGATTTTATCTCCAAATGTCATTGCCCTTAATTTTAACTGTTTCTGCTATTTTACACACTTCATAGGCTGCACACGTCAAAAGTTGTAATAAAGATATAATGGTTGATTTAATTACAAGTAGAGGTATAAGATATATAATCCAGAATGTTTGGGACCTAGGGGTTTCTATATAAGGGATCTTTCTGTAATTTAGGTTGCCAATTAAAAAATATGCAGAATTTTGGAACAGTTTACTAAGCCTAGCCCCCTGCTCTCCTGCTGATCTCTCTGACTTCTTTGCTGAGCTGTTATTTTGTATCAGCAGCAATCTGTCCTCAGCCTGCATCCTCCAAACCCCACAATTCCCTGAAAACGTAATTTCAATAAGGAAAGGAACATCACAGCACAATGCATTGTCGGTTATGTAGTTCCTGCATGCTGTCTGTAAGCTGTGGAAAAGTTGTTACAGTTACATCAGTGCTTAGTCCCTACTGCCCTGCAAGGATTTTAAATGATTCAGAAAGAGAAGAACTGTAAAACAGCTGGATTTCATCATAGAAAATGGCATTTATTCATACTTTTTGAAGAAACAGGTAACTGTGAGTGGTATATTAAGGGTTTCTGTCTTATGTGGGCCTCTTTATCAGATTTTGGTTTGAAAGCCGGAGTTCCCCTTTAAGGTCATTCTTGCTGTTTTGCCATTATCTTATGATTCATATTCCTGTTTCTGTTTGCCTCTTTCTGTCTAAGCTGAGAGGAGGTATGAAGCAGCCACACCTACCTGCCATGTTGTAATAAATGTACCAGAAGTTACTGTGCTTGTCTGGCTGCTTTACCTGAACTAACACAGCAGAATCATTTAATCGACCGCTAGCTAAGAAGTTTATCACACGTATTATCTTGCAACCTAACCTATCATTATAATAGGCCTAATATCCCTTCACTAACACCTGAAAAACTCTCAAAGTCAGTAATAAGCTTTGTATATGATTGTTAGGCTCCAATGTTTCCTCCTACTATAATCTTGCACCAGTTAATTTATGGGCTTATGCTGATCATACTTTTGTGTGTTGTTTTAATCAGGAAAACTCTTATGTTATTATTTCTCAAGATGAACAGGGCAAACTGAAACTGAAGTTACTCCATGTTTGGTTCTTGTGAAGGGAGATAAATGGTGCACAGATAATGGACTGCTGTTTAAAGGAACAGTAACAGCAAAAAATAAGAGCTTTTTCAAGTAATTAAAATATAATGACAAATTCTTAGCAACTTTTGAATTACAGTATATGGCTTCTTCTTCTGACTCTTTCCAGTTTTTAAAATGGGGGTCACTGACCCCATCTAAAAGTAAGTGCTCTTTAAGGCTACACATTTATTATTGACACTTTTTATTACTCATCTTTCTATTCAGGCCCTCTCCTATTCATATTATAGTCTCTTATTCAAATCAATGCATGGTTGCTAGGGTAACTTGGAAGTCTGACTTTCAAACAGAGATGTTTCAATGATTTACATTTGAACATTAACATTAGGTTAAATCTTCTGGAACAGTTCATCGTTGAAAAAAAAAAAAAAAGGATATGCCATTTGGAGCATGTTATAACCAGCAACTATTTTATTGTGCAGTTAGTATAAAAATATAAATTATACATTTTGATTCAACTTTAAAACATGATAAAATTGTTATTTTTCTGTAGCAAAGTACAAATAAGCACGTTTAATATGATTAAAAAGACTGACATAAGGTTGTTAAGAAAAACTTTCGGAAGTGAGGAGGATAAATGGTATTTGTCACATGATAATGTGACATAAGTGAGCAACATGGTAAGTCACTGCTCCAGCAAGGAGGCAATAATTGCAGGAACACAAAACAAAACCATATGACTGGCTAAAGATTGTCAGCCATTCCACTAAGAGACTAAGCCTAAGCATTTTCTTTTGGAACATGTAAAAAAATCCTTTTTTCTTAAGGCTGAACAACATGATCTGGATTCAAAAATTCATGTTTAAGCACAGTTTTTTTAAAAGTTTCAAACCTTTTGGCAAAATAAACGTGATTTTTTTTTGGTTAGAATTTAAAAAGCAAACTTTGTTTTTTTTTTAGAAAAGAAAGCTAGATCGCAGGCACAATAATAATACAGGCCACAACAGTTCTCTAAACCTGGAATAATTACATAGTAACATAGGTGTACACTTTGTACAGAAACATTTATAGCCTTTCTTAATTCACAGCTCCAGGTTGTTTGTAAAGTTTGAATCTAGCCCAAATTTTATGTAGAGTCGTGTCTACATGTATATAGAGCCATATTATTTCTTATTTTAACACTTTAGGTGTGAGTTTTGTTAAAACAAGTGTTCACATCAATTTTTATTATTTTTAACATGTATTTTTAGAGCGCCAACATATTGCACGGAGATGTGAATTTTTCAAGAGTTTTTTCCTGAACTGGAATTTTTCCGGAAAATGTTTTGCTAAATAAGGGGACGTAACCCGTGTGGATTTGGTCGGATTATATTTCAGAAAATTATGAGATAAATTCGGATTTTGATAAATAACCCCCTAAGTATTACAAGCACCTTGTGTATTACTTCCACACTGATTCAAAAATGCCCTGTTCTTGTGCTTATAAGTAGGAACCATGCATTCCTATTACAGTAAAAATAAGCTAAATAAATGCTTAACACAAACCAGAGATCTGTATTAGATGTGAGATTAAGTACCCATAAAATGACCAAATCACCTGAGTTAATTGTAGGAATCCTATATAATGAGTCAGGTACCAAGGCATATAAACTACCCTCTGCCTGAATATCGTTAGTCAATTCATGGTTATAATCTTGAAACTGGTGTCTTCACGTTGCAAATGTGTTTAAAGTCTTGAACCTTGTGAATAACTGTTAATATGAGCCTTTTTCTTAGAAAATATATAGTCCCATGAGAGTGATGAGTGCACAGCCAGCAATAAGAAACCAGCGAAGGAATGTTGTGGGCTGCTCCTCTGAGGAACTGTTGTTCTGTTTTGTAGGTCTACCTGTTATAAGAAACATACTTTTGTTAAGCACAATATGTCAGGTCTGAGTCATACAATGCAGTTGGGAGAAGAAAGACTATTTTTTGAAAGGAAGTGCCATCAATATTAGGATGCAACTAGTTTTATAATTTCAAGTAATTTAAGGGACAAGGAAAGTCATTATATACTAGGGAGTGCCAAAAGTTAGTTTAACTTACCTGACACTCCAGGCCGGTACAGTTTTCTGCTGATATGAGCACCGGCTGGGGAGTCAGGTAAGTAAATACAATCACTTGAGGGTGCCTAACTTTTGGCACCCCCAAGTATAAAATTACTTTCCTTCTCCTATAAGGAAACAGTACAGCTAGAATACAAAAAGCTATTGAAGTGATAAAATTCTGTGTATAGCTATTCTGAAAATGAGGTGTCAAAATATATATTTCCCTTCAGTCCTATCGGCAGCATAACAAATAGATTTGTCCTATACCTGCTCTGCATAGGACATTGGAGAGTAAACATTTAAACATTTTGCACTTCAACCCCCTTCTATAAGTAGGTGTTCCACCCCAGCCCCCTCAGTGTAGTTAATCTTTGGTCGAAAGGTTTTGTAGGTGGTGGTCAGGATACCCATACATACTTCTCTGTAAATCTCTTTGTTATGCTGTCGATAGGACTGAAGGGAAAACGTAAATGATATTTACCTCAGTCCACTCGGCAGCAAATTACCCTCCCAATTATAAAACTGGCATTATAACTGGTGTGTGATTTCTTGTTACTACACTAAGGGCGTATGGGCAAAATGCCTTTTTATAGGAGGGGGGGTCCAAGTGCAAAATTATTAACTGTTTACTCTCCAATGTCCTATGCAGAGCCGGTATGGGATAAATCTCTGTTATTCTCTCTCTCTCTATATATATATACCTAAACTATAGCTCTCATAGGCCTAGATAGATTATATATTGTATTGTAAAGCCTAAACATGTAACAGTAATTGTGCCCTTTGTTACACTTCATCATAAAGATTACACCAAATTGACATACCATTTTCTGTCTTCGGTCCTCTGCTTCGTAATTCTGTTGCCTCAGTCCTAGTGTTACCATTCTGAGATGTTGCTAGTGACAAGGTCTGCAGTTCTTCAAACAGCTGAGATCATAAAGTAGGTACATAAAACATTAACACAGTTAGATTAAGATTCCTAAAAAATCTCTATGCTAGCATTGTTAATTCTACATAAAATAGCAAATGCTTTCAAATGCTGAACTTAAACTTAACATACATTTCTACCAGAAACAATATCTTCTGAAACCATTCTAAATATAATATTTCAATATTACCACTTACCTTGATATTAAGCAGGAATGCTGTTTTGGCCTCTTCCAATATCCTTTTCTTGGCATATGCATCAGTTTCAATGGAGTTCATACGGGAACGGTAGAGTTGTTTGAATTTAGTTGCATTCGTGACATTGTCGAAGGTAAAGAATGCTAAACCTTCACCACTGGCTGGAAGCTGCAAGGCCTTTTGAGCAATTTTTTTAAGAACCTGTCCACCTGATAGGTCTCCTAAATAACGGGTATACGCATGAGACACGAGCAGCTCTGGCTCCTTTTGGCCAACATGATGAAGTCTGTCAACATAGTTCTTTGTTGAATGAGGACAAATAATTTTCTTCCTCCATTGTGGACCATAGAAATACTCAAGGTCTACTTCTAGCGCATTCTTACGATGGAGTTCCAGGGGGAAATAAACAGGAGAAAATACTGGATTATCCTTATTTCTGTTAATCTCTTCCTCCAGAGCTTCATAGATGAAGTACAACGAGGACATAACCAGCTGGAGATATAAAAGAAATTACATTCTTGATGAATATTTATATACTTTGTAATTGTTCAGTGTTACCATATCAGCCTCTTAATTATCATTCAATAATATTTTATTATTGAGATGCTTAGCATACCCAAGATTTCCATAGACATCTTTATATGACATAAAAGTATGGTAGATTTCATACTTGACCCCACTACAAAGCACTGTCCTAAATATATGCGGTTATTCATGTGAAAGGTGCACAAATGTTCTAACACACGAGCATGTTGTATTTTGGAGATCCATAGGTAAAGCAAAACCATATTAATCCAGGTGAATACTGTAGTACTTGGTGATAATTTTTGTTTTAACTACAACAAATTATTTTTAAAACAAGAGAGAATATATCTGGGCTCTCTCTCCCTGGGCCATCTCTTCCATACTACTTTGACTTTAAGCAGAGTGATTATCTAAAAAAACCTTTTCCTAGAAAATACATTTGTATCCAAATAAAATATCAGTACATACTAATAACTGAACAGCTGACTGTGTAGTTGTGTCCTTCCATTTAGTAATTTGTCTTTATACATTACCTTGAATTCCTCTAGGGAAACTTGTCCTTTCTGGAAGTTCCTCATGAACTCTGTGTTTTCTGCCTGAACATGGACTTCCTTTGTTGCCTCTTTTAAGGCCTCAGACAAGTCTTCATGGGTACTGAAAAAAGAATGAACACTTCAGGTAAGATGAATCCATGCTTTCCAATGAGCGATGTGTTTTAAAAAAATGTAACTAACAAATCACGGCATATGTTGTTTCCTTATAAAGGCCATAATGTGAGAAAGTCAACGATATAATATTTATATTTTATATTTAAGTGCTAATGAGAGTAAGCTATCTCACTAGCACTGGGTTGACACAACTCATGCCTTACCCAAGGTGTTAACTAATACTATTTGCAAGAGAGTCTTGTGAGGATGAAGACATTGCTTTCATCTGACTGATTGGACTATGGACTGAAATTCAGTCAGATGGGACTCAGGAAGGGGGTTATACCCTTAGGGGCTTGTTGTCCAGTGACCTTCCACACTTGTTTGTGGTTTTCTTTATTTGGTCATATTTTCTTTTGCACTTAAATGTTTGTTGTAAACTGAACTGCAAAGAAAAGAATGCTGGTTTGTTAGTAACTTGCGGAAAAAAAGTATTTTAGATAGTTTTAAACTACTGTGCTCAGAGGAATGAAAATAGCATGAATAGATATAGTTTGAGAACTAGTGTGTAAGTCAAATATTTGTTTCACGAGATTGTGAAACTGTATTGCTGATGATAAAACCTCTAAAGCATTACAGCTTATAAAAAAAAACAAAAAAAAAACACATGTTGCTATGTTTGAATGTGGCCTCTCAAGGCTACATATAGACAAACAAATGTGACTGCTATAGACTGAACAAACAGTTCAGCCTCCTCTGAGACATGTGGCACCTGAGTATTGTAGGAAAAGGTATAACATTTGCAGCTGGTGCAGTAAACCCTACCGACCAATAAGCAGGTAGAATTTACAGGTAAACAGCTTGAGAAATTATATCTGATTCATTACGACAACATCACATCCGGTAAAGGCTAAGGCTGTCTTTCTTCCAGTAATAAAATAGTAATTTAGGCCAATGTCATAAGTGCTTGTCAGTTTATAGGAGTAACTCAAGCTTTCAGGGCTTAACAGAGATTTGCCATCTGGCACAGATTTTTACATTCACTCGTTACATTGTTTCTCAGAATAAAAAACCATGAACCGAGCGTGTGTACTAGCTCTTACTAGAGAACTAGAAAATCATTGATAGGTTTGTACATTGTAGGCAATTCACATGACATTAAGCCCATTTCTTAAAACACTACCAAAAAGAGACTTCAACATAATTATACATATGAGGCACATGAAGCGCATGGGGCACACTTTGTAATGCCTGATATTTACAGTATATAAAGCCAAAAGGCAAAGCAATTATACAGTATTGATGTTGCTGTTGATATGCTACAGTCCCATGGCCACAATTGTTTCCTAGTAGCTGTTTTCGCTACCACCTCATCAGAGGCACATTTGTGGAACATTATTAAGCTTTACCCAATTCTCACTATCTACACTACTGTTCTAAGGATGGAGGCATATTATATGTATTATACTGCAGTGCCCTCAAGACAGTTCTGAGCTCATAAAGGTAAGACGACTGTTCCACTATTGCTAAACTAAAATTCCCTACATCACAATGACATTAATTGGCTAGCCCATGGCTGCTGAAGTGAGACTGTTCACCAGTAGCTAGTGAATCACAGATGGAAGAGCATTGTTCTAGATAAAAGGTAATCATTGCAAAACAAAAACTTGTATACGTGTGATAAAAGTGGAAACTGGTCAAATTTTGGAGCATGCCTAATTTTCAACAGAGCAAAAATGTGGTGCTAAAAGAAATATATGTGCAAATGCCTGTGGACAAAACACAGATATCTAATTCTACATAATATATTTTATGCATTTAAATAAGATAAATCAGTATTAATGTGGTACCTTTTGTATTGCTGGCTAGCAGACGGATCCATCTCTTCTCCCTTTGTTTGCGGCTTCTAGTTGAATGTTCTGAGCAGCTGGCTGTTACTGAGTTACTGCGTGGAGGCTGCACCCTTTTTATGTGCCTTTTGTTTCCCTTCTGGGATCACGTGGCTGGAAAAAAAAAGCTGAGTGAGGGTTTTATCCAAGGAGGGGGAGGAGAGAAGCAAAGGAGAGGAGGCAGGGGTGAGGGGACATAACAGGAAGTGTTCATTTCCAGATTAACATGATTTTTGGATAAAAAAAGATAATGGAAAACAATAAAAGGAAATCAACACAGAAAAATACATATTTAACTGCTTATGTCCTTCTGCAACCAACCACATAATTTCTACTATAATTTCTTTATATTTTACTTACACCACACATCATGGACAAAAAGAATGTAAACACTGAGACAGCAGAGCCAAAAGGTCTTAGCAAAAGGGCACACCTGGCGATTCGGGGAGATTTAGTCGCCTGTCGAGTAATCGCCTCTTCTTTGGGGCTACAAATCTCCCCGAATCGCTTCCCCCTGTCTTCCACTGGCTATAATGAAAAAACGCCTGCGGCATGGCACACGCGGCACTTCATTTTCCGAAGTTGCCTCCAGAGGAAACTTTGCCGCTTGAAGAGGCAATTAGTCACCAGGCGACTAAATTTTCCCGAATTGCCAGGTGTGCCCTTACCCTTAAGGGGCAGGATTTTCGGGGGCCCCTTGAAAGTACTGACTAAAGATGAAAAGGATTAAGTTCAGTGGAGCAATAACGACTTGGAAGATCTTGAAAAACAAGTGTAGGATCAGGATAGCTAAAAGATTGCATGTGTCATTGTCAAAGGGAGAGACCAGAAATAAATTAGTCCAAAGACAAAGTACAAGAAATAAAGAATAGAATAGACCAGTGCTGTCCAACTTCTGTGATACTGAGGGCTGTAATTTTTCTGGACTACATGCATGCCGGAGGGCCGATAATGGAAGCCAGTGTTGACCACTCCCTGTTTTAAACCACACCAAAACACACCAAAAAAACCAAATGGTGCTCACTGCAGGGATATCACTCATATGTGAAACAAGTTTATTAAGTCAGATTAAAACATAACCTTAAATCCATATGCCTCGTCCTCCCCTGTGGATAGTACAGCAACCCCCACCACATGATTAAACACCTTGGGGACCCCCTTACAAGTATTTCCAAATGCTTACAAACCCCCACCAGGTTAACCTCTGGCACACATGCCATGCTGGACAGCACTGGAATAATGTCCTAGAGTCACAGTCCCAGCTTAGGATCATTTTGCAATTATCCTGTGATTCTGGCATCTGTTTGTAGTGGGAGTGGGATTAAAAGCACCACACGGGCATTGCAAACTGGCACCAGGAACAATCCACTAACTGCCAGGCGATACAAGAGGAAAATGTGACACTTTCAGGCCAGAGTAACAATGGTAACAGTTTGATGTTGGTTCCATTTCATTATGTACTGCCCAACAGAACTGATTACATTACTATATTGGCAGACTTAAACACATGCCACATCACATTCATGAACAAGAATGCCATACCTCTCATAGACACGATGGAGAACAGAAAGGAACAACAGCACTCTATACCAAGAACTGGTGACTAAAGGATAGCTGCCAGTTGCACAATGCTGCCTTTTTGTCCCTGCTTCATGAAGCTTCCAGCTGGCTGTGCTTTCACTTCCTCAGCTCACTTGCGCACACACACGCACAGACACACACACACGCACAGACACACACACACACACACAGCTTGTGACCATGACACAGCAAAATCTCAGGATGAAGCTGGGGTGGGTAAACATGACTCAGCAGTACAATCTGGAGTTCTGCTAAATATCTGATTGAGTCTTTTGTTTTTGCCTTCATTTACATTATAATGCATGGCTGGCTTTATGGGGCAATACATTTTAAAAGGGAAGTTTATATATATTTTTTAAATATGTTGTTCATTATGTATTTTAAACTCAGTCTTTAAAGGACAAGGAAAGAATTATTGGCAATTCCACTAGCTATCTGCTGGGACATATCACTCTGGTCCCTGCGGTTTGCACAGCCACATTTGTATATGCACATTGTACAAATACCCGATACAATTTATCAGACTCTGTTATTCCAAAAGACATAGCTTTAGGGCTATTGTTTACCTTGCAGCAATCAACTGTAAGGCATTCCCACCAGGCACTGATCAGTTAAATATAGTTCAGATGAAAACTGTTTAAAAAACTGGTCAGTGAATGTATCAAATTACTAGCACATAATGATCTATCTGTAGCAACTGGAAACAAGCAGGAAATCACTGCAACTTAGATTTCAAGCTCTTTTAGGAAAAGCCCTCTTTACCTCTTGCATGAGTTTTCTTTATATGTAATCTGTGTCTGTATGTTCAAAGAATGCATCCATTTATTGTACTGCATTGCAGAATATGTTGGCACTTTATAAATTCATGTAAATGATAATAATAACACAACACAAAAAATATATATATGAGAGAGTGAGAACTAGTGTTCCTGTCTGCTGCTCTTGGGAATGTAATACATGTGCCATTACTCAGCAGAATGAGAAGAAGAAAACAATGTAGAGGTTTGCACTCAGTCAGCCGACTGCAGACACAGTGACTCAGCAAATGTCTCTGGAGCCGGATAAAGGTTAGTCAGCAGTACACAGCACAATGAATCTAAGGTACAGGGGCTGTATACCCCCTTTTTCAACATGAATAGGGCTTGTGCTGAACATACTTTTTTCCTAATGTTGTAATCATGAAAAATCTATGTTTTTTTGTCATAAGTTAAACAGGGAAAATGGAAACCTTGCAAGGTACATAATCTGATTATCAATATAAACCCCCTACCTTCCTCTACATTGTGACTGTTTTGTTCATAGGAGTCCATAATCGAGGTGTATTAACTGTGCACCGATAATCAAATTATATACATTGGAAGGACCAAACTTGGAGTAGCTTAAAGCTGGCCACAGACGCAAAGATCCGATAGTACAAATAAATGTACGATCGGACTTTCCCATCTCCCGACCTGCCACTAACCATTCAGATGAAAGTCTTACCATTCCGACCAAATAACGTAGTTAAAGAACAGATCAGCCGATGTTCTGCCCCTGACAGCAATCGTACAACAGACAAAGCAGTGACAGTCTCCCACTGAAAATCGTACGATCGGCAATACAGGCAGAGATATTACCCGCAGCCGACAGAAATTTTCTAACCTGACCGATCGACCAAACGACCGATCACTGCTGGACGAAAAATGTCAGGACTCTCTACACACGTTCCGAAAATCGTACGAATCCTCGATTCGTACGATGAGATCTTTGCGTCTATGGCCAGCTTAAGTTTCTGTGTTTGCCCTGGTAAACTCCAGAAATAACAAAAAAAACCACATTCTTCTGAGAACTTTTGCACTGTATGTGTTATAGTCAATTTAATGATAAATTAGGATTACAAATTAAGTATAAAGGTGGCCATACATGCACAGATATGTATGTGTGCTATTCAGTGCGTGTATGTAGGAAGACGAGAAGACCAATATTGGCAAAAGTCTTGGCTATTGGTCGTCTCTTTGATCAGCCAAAGGGGAACATTTTTATCATGTGCCTGTAAAGGTGCCTGAACATCTGCCAACAGTTAATGCTGAATCATCAGATACAGGTAGAATTATTTTGATTCCTGTATATCTGATGATTTAGTCCTAAATGTGGTAGACAAAACAAACGACCTATGGCTAATGCCAGACGGTGTTGAAAATCTGCATGCTGGCATTAGCCTGTCTACACCTGGAACAGTCAGGGGCGCTCCACCAATAAGGCGACAGCGTCTCAGGCGGCAGCGCCCCCCTGGTTGCCAGGGGCGGCAAAAATGTCACTCCCGGTAATTAACTGTTGTTTTGGCCTAGGTGCAGGCACATGCACCCGATTTCTTAGAAGAAACATGACAATTTGTATTCTAGCACCAAAATCTGCTGCATGTGCCTGCACCAGGTCGCCACAATTTTTCAGGGTGTAGGCAGGACATGAGGTTAATGCCAGCCTAGGGGCTGATTCTCAGCCTGTGTATTTCAACTGGTCATTTTTAAGCCCACCTGGCATCAGCCTAAAAGGGACATTTCACACAAAACATTTCTCTGCTGACATATCTAAAGTGTGGAAGAAACAGTCATCCTGCCATAAAACAATCCTTGCAGCTACAGTAATGTCCATATCAAAGAGATGCAAATAACTGGACACACTGGTGTGGGTGCAGGGATAGCAAGAGTTCCCAAGGGAATGACACTCTGCTGGATCAACAAAGGGACACCTGGAGCATTGGGTTATGGGATTTCTTTCACAGTGCATCCTAACTTGATTTCAGTCCCTTGTCTATCTAAGAAGAGATAAACCATCTTCAAGAAAAGCTAACATCGACCTGATTGGCTTGGACTGTCTTTTGGGTGTGGCTGTTTTGGGAACAGGGTAGTATGTTTGTTTGAATGGTCTTCCTTATGTGTATATAAAGAGCATTGTAAATACTTAATTAGTTAGTCACTTTCCACTCACTTCCATTGCATCCTTCCCTATCCCTTTCTACCTCCCTCCATGTTAGTTAGTTCCCTTTTTATAATAGAAAGTAGGGAAAAACAACTCTTAACTCCCTAAATAAACAAGATCTCAATGGTTCCACACGAGGACTGACAACCGTCAGAAAATCAAATGTACTTAAAATTATAAAGAAAAAAAGGGTACCCCGTGGGTAACAACCTAATCAATAACCAGCATACAATAAACTCTTAGGATTAAATAAATTAATTCAATAAATAGATTAAGGTGCAGGAAATGCCTCCAAATTAATTAATTAATTGTACAACTACTTAATTTTAAGATAATTCATGAATTCTATAAAGTGCCAATTAGTGCATAATATCCATAGGGTAGTTTAGTCAATTATCATTCTCAACTTCAATAACAATTCATGGTTAGACTAAACCAAAAAAAGGTAAGATAAAATGACAAGGTTCCTCAAGGAGTGCAATTAATTGTGTAAAAAACTAAATTAAGTGTGAATTATTGGGACCAAAAGGAAGTATATTGAATTAATCAAATACTAATATTTGTATGATAAGTGCTGGAGATTAAATTAATTAAAAAGATCTCGTTACGTTAAAAAATGACCACATTAGGATGAAAAATAAAACCAACGCTGCGGTCAGTAAAGTAGAGAGAAGATATAATGAAACATGAGAAGGTGGAGCTGTCCCAAAACTAGCTGCCTGTTGTTTTCTAAGACTGGGACTGGGACCAATAAAGCACCAGGAAACAAATCTTTAAAAGAATCTCAGGAGTTGAGCGACTCGCCAACGCGCGTTTCGCTTACAAGCTTTCTCGCCTTGAGAAAGCTTGTAAGCGAAACGCGCGTTGGCGAGTCGCTCAACTCCTGAGATTCTTTTAAAGATTTGTTTCCTGGTGCTTTATTGGGTTGGATCTAATTCCTATTGCTGCGGTCTTCTTTTACCTTAACCAATCTTCCTTCCTTTCCAAGGGGCCGGTGATTTGTGGCTTATTAGGGTCAACTTAGTCTCTACAAGATCAGGGCAAGTTAATACACCAAGGCCACAGTCTCGGTTACCCTGTCCTGCCTTCCTCTTTGTGGTGTCCCAGTCTTAGAAAACAACAGGCAGCTAGTTTTGGGACAGCTCCACCTTCTCATGTTTCATTATATCTTCTCTCTACTTTACTGACCGCAGCGTTGGTTTTATTTTTCATCCTAATTTGGTCATTTTTTAACGTAACGAGATCTTTTTAATTAATTTAATCTCCAGCACTTATCATACAAATATTAGTATTTGATTAATTCAATATACTTCCTTTTGGTCCCAATAATTCACACTTAATTTAGTTTTTTACACAATTAATTGCACTCCTTGAGGAACCTTGTCATTTTATCTTACCTTTTTTTGGTTTAGTCTAACCATGAATTGTTATTGAAGTTGAGAATGATAATTGACTAAACTACCCTATGGATATTATGCACTAATTGGCACTTTATAGAATTCATGAATTATCTTAAAATTAAGTAGTTGTACAATTAATTAATTAATTTGGAGGCATTTCCTGCACCTTAATCTATTTATTGAATTAACTTATTTAATCCTAAGAGTTTATTGTATGCTGGTTATTGATTAGGTTGTTACCCACGGGGTACCCTTTTTTTCTTTATAATTTTAGTTCCCTTTTTATGTTATACCTTTTAGTTCCTTTGTAAATAAATACCACTTATTTAAAGATCAGTCTGCCTCAAGTCATTAGCCTGGCACCCCAAAATAGAGCAGATCCAACAGCTGGATATCAACTTGGAAACTAAAAAGTATGCATTTTTGCACCAAAATCCAGTGTGCAGAAAGCTAAATACAAATAATTAATTTGTCATTGTTGTGTCTTAATGCAGCATTTTTCCCAGAATTGTAGCGACCATCCCCAATTCAATTTCTTGCAATTTTACAAAATGTACATGGGTGCAGTATGCAGAGGAACCCCTGTACTTTATATTGGGTCAATACAAGGCCATATTAATACTGTATATGGGCATTTTTGTCTAAGGCATTTATGAAAAAGTTGATCTGGTATAACTTTTGACAAATGCATTCCACAGATATGGCAGGCCCCATCATTGGGAAAAGCTGTACAACATGCTTATTTTGTTATGTATTTGCTCTTATGGCTGGTGGATAAGGGCAGTGCACCTGTGGATAAGGTCTACTCCAATAAGCATAGACCATTTCTTCTTTGCCTGCCTTTTACTATACTAAAGATCACCTGCTTGAGGGAAACTCTGTGGCACACATTTCTTGGGCAGGGGGTGAGATCTTTACTTTAGAACCACTGGTACATTCAAGCAGCCCTGAATCAATAATATGAAATGTAGAGGATTCCCAATATATATTTGCTAACTAGCCACATCCTATTGGAATTTCTGGCAACACGTTGCAGTTGA
The DNA here is from genome assembly GCF_017654675.1 of Xenopus laevis. Lineage (NCBI taxonomy): Eukaryota > Metazoa > Chordata > Amphibia > Anura > Pipidae > Xenopus > Xenopus laevis. The sequence continues at coordinate 112,720,028 of NC_054377.1, read as the reverse complement.
GAAACAAATGCCCACAGAAATAGACCCCCCCCCCCCCCCAACTTCTAAGACTCCTTTTTCCCCACTTGTATAGCACAAAAACTTGAAAATATATTCAAAAGAGCTTGGCATGACACCTTATCCATACCACAAAAAATTCCAGGGGAGCTATGTAACACAATTTCTTCCTCATTGACATACGGTTGCTGGAGAAAAAATTGCACTGGGCCTTACTTTTGTACCAAATCCCCTTATGCCATCAAGCCCACTGGATTTGTTGGGCTCCAGTAGATTCTGAGGCAGTGATGCAGGCCTCCTCGTGGGCTCCACTGCTCGTTATGCTGCTGATTTTGGTTTATTTCTAAGAGATCATGTGGACACTTCAATAAAACACTTACTTCCAAAGGCACCTGCTGCTAACATTCTGCAATGAAGACCATAGATTATGTTAGGGCTGTTGATTCCCAATATTAGTGCTCACTTTGTCTGCCAAGTAGTGACCAACAGAAGCAGTGTATGCACTGTGGTAAGCTGGCAGACATGCCACCTAGACATGATTTGATTGGCGAGCCCCCCCCCACAAAAAAAAAAAGTAATCAGAGGGACCCAACCCTCACCACAACTCCTATCCCTTCCTTGCCCCCCTGCTTGCTAGCATGCCTTGCCCCCTGTCCACACTCGCTTTCAGGTAGGAGAGCAACATGGGATGGGGGATCTCGATGGTTATAAAGGAAGCAGACCACATGGTTTAAACCCCCAGACATGTAGTTATGACCCAGTGCAGGGAATCACATCTTTGTTCTAGATCTGAAAAGGCTCTGGGCAGTAGTGATGTGCGGGCTGGCCCAAAACCCATGGGCGGATTAGGGCCGGCTACCGAAAAAAAGTCGAGCACTCCCTTCCACTCTCCCAGCCCGCAAACTCACACTGCAAGCTTTTGTTCCCTGAATTTATAGACACGCGCCTGCCCTGCCCCTTTTCATGACATCATAGCAAGGCGGGCGAGGGTCTATAAATAGAGGGGACAGAGCAGGCCCCCCTGGTTTGGAAGGGGGCAGCTTAGGGTGTTTTTCCCATAGTAATTTATTTGCCTATTCCAAATAGGAATACTTAGTTATAAAGAATCAACATAAAAACACAACTGCACATTCAATATATATTTAATATCAATGACTTCCCTGAGTAGCATATTCACAGAATATCCTTGGCATCACTTACAGACACATACATTTAAAGTCTTCTACAGAGACAAAGCCTCTCCTCACCTCTATGCAGAGTGTACATTTTCGGGCGAAAGTAAAAAAAAAAAGTGGCTATGTATTAAATTGGGACTTTAGGATTGTGTGAAACAGTGACTTACAAAAAGACACCAATAATTAAAAAATAAATACAATTTTTTTACTGGCAGACATTAAATTGCAGCCTTTTCAAATAATTCATCAGCACAGGTTTACACAGTGTGAGTAGTGAGCAATTAAAGGATGAGACCAGCTCATATTGGTAATACATTATTAGGCCTATGTCCCTCAGTGAATTTAAAAAAAAACAAAACATGTATTTACTACCCAACTATAATCTTCCCAACACTCAATCAATGGCTCATAGAGATGGCTTGATTTCAAGAAGAGCGGGGTCTTTTTCTAAAACAGTAAGGATTACACGATCTAGATACTGGCGCAGGCGTCGATTGATCTCTTTCTGCTCATTAAGGGCTGAAATCTGAGGGGAAAGAGAGGAAAACGAATTAGGCCAAAAATACAGTTTGTCAGTATTTAATGGAAATGTTACTTCCAGGTTTTTTTGTTTTCTTTTTACAATGATTTACTTTGCAGATTTATTCACTCAGCATCAAGCAGTATTCTGTGATGAAAATGATGCTTATTTAATAGGGTTAAATAACTTCATATCACAGACACCATTGATTGCAGTCAGATAATATGCAATACAGTCATTCTAAATAAAGAGTTGCAGAAGCTATTGATGGATTAAAATCCTTCGAATTGTTCGATTAGAAGGATTTAATCGTTTGATCGAACGATTTTTCGATATTCGAAGTCGAAGGATTTTACTTCGATGGTCGAATATCGAGGGTTAATTAACCCTCGATATTCGACCCATAGTAAATGTGCCCCTATCCATTCAGTTGTTTCACTAGAAAGAGAGACCTTTTTTTCCCCCAATAGCTTTTCATGTTTTATTTTCTGCAGTTTTTCCAAAATCGAAGTTTAAATTTTATTGCCCCTGTTTCTGGTGTTTCAGTCTGGCAGGTCAGTAAATCCAGGAGCAGATTCTGAACTTTACTATTTGTAGATTGCTTACAGGTCATGCAACTCCCAGGTGACCTTTTATCCTTACATGCTTCAGTGAGTCGTGAGATAACCGATATCATCAAGCATCATCCATATAGGGAATATACTATCTTTTGAAATGTATAAGAATATTATGTCAACAAGGAGTTCTAAGAACACATAATGGCACAAGGCTGAAACTCAAAAGCCTTTTTACAGGTCATGGAACCGACTTCAAATACCCTCATACCACAGGGAGAACAATATTTTACAGGATATGCATCTTGTGTATTATTAGGACCATTTTTACAGGTTACCCCTGGCTTCTGTTTGTTATAGGACTAAATATGCATAAAGACTCCAAACTATATTTTTAATATTAAGGTGTTTTGTGGATGAATTTTGATGTTTGATGCTTTACCTGCTGTTTTGTACACACATCAATCTCTTCGGCAATGGTGTGGACAGGAGAACTTGGCTTGGAATGAGAGTCCTCTCCATGGGTTCTGTGTGAGAAGCAGAGGGACCCATTTTGTACAAGCAGAGCATCCTGCAGATCTTCATTCATTTCCCGTAGACTTTGATTCTCCTGTGGAGATATACAAGTCAAATTTTTCTAGTGTTCTTATAACGTTATATTAAGCATTTAAAGCAATAACCCACTCTTGATAAAACCATTCAAATATTTAGCTAGACACCTAACATTATAGTGGAGGTGAAGCACTTTGGAAAGGCACTGTACCAGCTCTCTGTCTTGCTTTAAGTATTATTGGAAGCGACTGACTGTAATCAAGGTCCCAAAAGTGCTCTACATACTGGCAGCAGAAGTACAGCTCACTTGGCTGTATTTTTATATTTCCTATTTGAAATCACTTAAAATACAGGCAGAGGTAGGACGAAAAAAAGTGCTGCTAGGCACAGGAATTGGGTTAGACCTTAAAGGGATCCGGTTATCAGTAAACATGTTTTTTTCAAAACACGTCAGTTAATAGTGCTACTCCAGCAGATTTCTGCACTGAAATCCATTTCTCAAAAGAGCGAACAGATTTTTTTATATTCAATTTTGAAATCTGACATGGGGCTAGACATTTTGTCAATTTCCCAGCTGCCCCATGTGACTTGTGCCTGCACTTTAGGAGAGAAATGCTTTCTGGCAGGCTGCTGTTTTTCCTTCTCAATGTAACTGAATGTGTCTCAGTGAGACATGGGTTTTTACTATTGAGTGTTGTTCTTAGATCTACCAGGCAGCTGTTATCTTGTGTTAGGGAGCTGCTATCTGGTTACCTTCCCATTGTTCTGTTGTTTGGCTGCTGGGGGGGGGGGGAAGGGAGGGGGTGATATCACTCCAACTTGCAGTACAGCAGTAAAGAGTGATTGAAGTTTATCAGAGCACAAGTCACATGACCAGGGGCAGCTGGGAAATTGACAATATGTCTAGCCCCATGTCAGATTTCAAAATTGAATATAAAACAATTGGTTTGCTCTTTTGAGAAATGGATTTCTGTGCAGAATTCTGCTGGAGCAGCACTATTAACTGATTCATTTTGAAAAAAATTTTTTCTCCATGACAGTATCCCTTTAAATGCCAAGATTGAACCAGATATTGTTCTAGTGCTGCAAAATGTAGTATGTGAGGAGTTGAAGGTAAGAAATGTAGTGAGGAGCAGAAGAGTGAAGGTCATCAAAAAGCATTCTGTATGCAGTTGTATGCTACTGGCAGCCATGATAAAGATTTTAACAGGAATTTAACAGGTTTCCTCTTAGGAGAGGGCAGGAGGATTCTAGTAGCACTGACTGCAGGGGAGAGCAGGGTGAGTTTGGGAGGTTTGTTTGTCAGGGTCTGACTGATGCGTCAAGGTCCACTCAGGAGTTGGACTGTCAGGACCCTTTCAGCAAACTGAAGCACCCTCCTCCTGGCTCCCAACCTCATAGCGCTGGTTCCTATCCTGGACAACGGGGAGGTCTTGGTGGGAGAACGGATCAGGGTTGGCCCATTAAGTCCAGTGTCCCACTGGGGGTTTCCCCAGTTTCCCACTGCTCCTATCTGAGACTGTTGTTGGTAATAGGTTGCAGTAGATTAATTGCATAGGAAAAGGACATGTATGAGTATTTAACAGTTGCTTGATAAAAAAAAAGGACTGATCTTTGCAACATTACAAAGAAAAAAAGTGACAGGTTTTATAATTGGCACTATTGAGAAGCATAGGAAAGGTCAAAGATTACCCCAGACATCAAGCCCAATAAACATGGTTAATAACTAATCATGTAGTTAGGAGAAGGGCCAGATTTGGGTGGAAAGACTATATGTGCTGTTTTAACAAGGTTTAGTCACTCATAATGACACAACTGGGTGGAGTGCAAATATTCTGATACGGAGTGAGGAAATCAGACTCAAACAAAACAGTTTGCATCTGAGATACAGTTGCTAGGTGCCATGTCGCAATTCCAGGGTCAGACAGTGATTGTAATTTCCATCACTTGTATATAATGTCTTTATCTACAGCCAAATAATTGTAAACTTCACAATGTTGCAACCAACAGAGACCACATCTATTCTCTACTTTTATGAGAAAAATAAACCTTGCTTAAAAATAGTGCATCCAGGGGCGATCCTGCCCAATATGCCGCCCGAGGCAGCCTTAGTTTTTGCCGCCCCCCATGTCACTCACCTTCAGCTCTGGACGGGGGTCGGGGGGTCCACGTCGCTAGTGCAGAGAGCTCAATTGCGCTCTCTGCACTAGAAGAGCTGGAAATTCGGCTCTTAGTTACCAGGAGCTGCATTTTTGCCGCCCCTGGCAACCAGGAGGGAGCTGCCGCCTGGCGGAGCGCCCCACAAAGTAAGCAATATGGTAACTCATCCTCATACAGAGAAGTGCAAATATTAAGATAAGAGCAGTTTTGTCAACATATGTGTTTAAGAAAATTAGTGGAAGATGCATTGTGTCACATATGTTGACAAAACGGATCTTACCTGTATGAGGGTGAGATACCATATTGCTTACTTTGTGGGTGCTACAATTCTTATCAAATTGTCTCACTTGCTTAAAGAAAAATAACTGGGAAGCAATCATGTTTGGTGGTGGTTTACTTTTACGTTAATTTCTAGTATGTTATAGGATGGCTAATTTGGATAAATGTAATTTTTTCAGTTGGTCTTCATTTTTTCTTTTGTATAGTTTTTTTTTATTTTAATTATTTGCCTTCATCATCTGACTGTTTCCAAAGTTCACTGACCCCATCTAAAAAACAAATGCTCTGTAAGCCTAAATATTTTTTGTTACTGCTCCCTTTTATTATTCATCTTTCTATTCAAGCCTTCTTCAGCTTGCAGATTTCTGAAACTGGAGTGTTGCTGAATAAAAAAAGACAAATAATAGAAAATGAAAACCAATCAGAATAGCATTCTCTACATCAGTGGTCCCCAACCAGTAGCTCATGAGCAACATGTTGCTCTCCAACCACTTGGATGTTGCTCCCAGTGGCCTCAAAGCAGGAGCTTATTTTTGAATTCCAGGCTTGGAGGCAAGTTTTGGTTGCATAAAATCTAAGTAGACTGCCAAACAGAGCCTCAATGTAGGTTGGCAATCCACATAGGGGCTACCAAATGGCCAATCACAGCCCTTATTTGGCACCCCAAGAACATTTTCATGGTAGTGTTGCTCTCCAACTCCTTTTACTTCTGAATGTTGCTCATGGGTTCAAAAGGTTGGGGATCCCTGCTCTACATCATACTTAAAATTGATTTAAAGGTGAGCACTCCTTTTACTTAACCTAATGTTTTTTGTGTGGCTTTTCTTAGTTAAACAGCATTTCCCAGACTTACATCTGCCAGTCTCTGCTTCTCCATTTCACACTCTTCCCAGAGGCTGTGGGTACTTCCCGTATCATCACAGCATTGCAGCTCGCAGTCTGTGCTCTGGAACCTGCTAAGCTCACATCGCAGATCTTCAACCAGCTGCAAGGTTGAAGATTTGAAAGTCATGAAAAGTAAAGTCAATCATGTTTTGAAGAGACAAACAAAATCGGCTATAAAAATATTTACTCATTGGCGTACATGCAACTTTACTTTAGAATATGACCTTTGGAAGTGTGGAGCACAGGGCGTTTTTATTGCTGTTGCAATAAAGTGGAAAACAGCAGAATTTAAACACATGTGGCAACTTTAAGGACAGGCAATAGAAGGAGTGTTGGCGCTGCTGCGCTCAGTCTGTGTATTTTTTCAGGCTGAGAGAAGCGGATCCGCTCCATGCCCCATGTTGGGCCAAATACTCAAAAGCAGGCAATGTCAGGCTGACCTCCACATGCTCTGCTGTGTGTGACTGCACGCAAATTCAAATGGTTCAAATGAATGGCGATGGGATACTGAGCGTTCCTCTTCGCTCAGCCTGAAAAAAAAAAAATGTGCAGGCTGAGAGCAGTGGAGCCAATATTCCATCTGCCCTTGACCTAACTAGGGCAATACTGTATATAAGGGATTCTCAGTGATCATGCTTAATGTGTTATAGATAATGCCATTAGTTTTGATAAATAAATAATATGCTAGGTGGCTCAGTTCAAGCATTTATTAGTGCAAAATAATCACAGCAAACATCATCAAAAACATTGCATAATATTATGTTAAAACATATCACAAGGCAGTGTGCTCCTGGTCTCCCTGTCTGCATACCTCATGTCAGCCACTCCCTCCTGACGCATTTCGCACCATTGTGTGCTTCGTCAGAGGAGGTGTGGCTGTATCCGGTCATATCTCTTTTATACCCTGCATGGTTTTCTTAACCCATATTCCAGGGTTCTCTACTTCACATGATTTAATCTATCCATATATCAGGATTATTTTTACTATGACCGGCCTACAGCTCTGTCAAAACATCAAAACTGATTTGTTATGGAACAATTAAGAACCCTTCAAAGCAATTTTAAACCTTATATATAGTATAACTTAATTTTATACTTGAAACCCAAATAAAGTGCACTATTTTTTATCAAACCCCTAACATCAAATTCATCATAATAAAGTGCACATGTACTATAAAATGCATACATGAAAATAAAGTGCATCAAAAGCTTAAAAGATAAAACTACTCTATATTTGCTGCAGTGTAGCAATTCAAGCACAGGATACACAGCAGATAACAGATACCCTATGTGGTATCCCATTGTATACTACAGAGTCTGGTATCTGCCGAGTATCCTGTGCCTTTTTTCTCTTTGTCAGCTTTGAATAGCTGCCCCGATGGCTACACAACCACTTGTTTATATAAACTATAGTACTGTTGCTGAAGTAAACCCACCAGTTTAACAATGCAGTGAAACAAGACATATTTTCATGTTAAAACACTTTAATTTTTTGGTGTTACTGATCCTTTAAAGGGGTTGTTCTCCTTCCAAACACTTTTTTCAGTTCAGTTGTTTTCAGATTGTTCCCCAGAAATAAAGACTTTTTTCAATTACTTTCCATTATTTATTTTTTACTGTTTTTCCAAAATCTAAGTTTAAAGTTGAATGCTTGTGGTGTTTGAGTCTGGCAGCTCAGTAATTCAGGTGCAGACTCTAAACTGTTACAATTTTGCAACATTTAGTTGATACATTGCTCAGCAGCATCTCTGAAATATTAGCAACTATTGTATCAATTCTAACAGCTGCCTGTAATGAAACCCAGAGATTCTGCTCAGTAGGGACAAAGATAAGAAATGTATCAATTTAGAACAGTTTAGGGGGTCGGCGACCCCCCAGAGCTGCTTCAGAAGGTGAAAAGACACTTTACACCTATTAGAAAAATGGTGACACATAGAAAATAGAAAGTCATTTCTGGCGATTAGTGATGTGCGGGTCAGGATTTCACCGATCTGCATGCCACCCGACCTCCCACCACCCGCGCCCGACTTCTGGGTTCCTTTTATAGACCAGCCCGTACATCACTACTGGTTATCTTTCGGAAAACAACTAGTTGTTTGAAAGTGAGAAACCCCTTTAAGGGGCTCAACTGGTGACAGTAAATATTCAATATTTGTTCATTAGTTTCGATAGCAGATATCCCTGTTGAAGCGTTGTGCCGGCGCTGCTATCTTAAGTCAGCACAATGTAATGGGTAGTGAGTATTAACCACCCAATCACATTAATATTTACCCACCTGTGCTGCCTCCTGCCTTTCACGTTGCCAAGCTTCTCTTTGCTGAGTCAGGGCCTCTTCCCACATCCTGCTCCTCTCCCGCTCCGTCTCCAGACTCTCGGCCGTTTCAAGGACTTCACTCACCAAGCTCTGGACTTTCTGTAGAAATACAGATAATTACACATATATTATGTTTGGAATGAGAGTTTTGATCATTATAATTCCCCATTATCTGGGACAGCTAGAGTTTTTGTTTACCCCTTGTTTAACATGGATTCAATTAATAGAGCTTGTGTTGAATATATTTTCTGCCTATTGTTTTAATTGCAAGATCTATGCTTGCAAGATAGATTACATTTCCAGTATTTAACTCCCCCCCACCCTTACATTCACCCTTTCTTGTGACTGTTTTGTTACCAGGAGTTCATTATGCAGGGATTATTTGTGCACTGGTAACATAATTATCTACCTTACAAAGATCAAACATTGAGTAGCTTTAGTTTCCTGTTTGACCTGTTTAGCTACAAAAAAAACGTAAAACACTATAGATTTTTCTTGAATGGACAAAATGTAAGTTCAGCTCAAGCCCTATTCATGGAACCTGTGATAAACAAGGAGGTATACGGCCTCACATTTTTTATTACAATTGAAAACACACTTTGGCCATTATGCAAAATAAATGTGGCCTTTGATGCCATCTAGTGGTCAACCAGTGAACAGTCACGTCTAAGTTAATTTGTGATATATACTGCATTATTTCCCATGTTTTATTCACACTATCATTAATTAAGCTTGGGCCATTATATTTTGTATTTGCAAACACTGTTTTTAGTTGTAATTGGGCCCAGGGCAAAACAGACTTTGCATGGCTTCATTATTTATAAACACTATCCAACCTATGGCTGTTAAGCGGTTATGCTACAAGTCATAGCACTTATAAAAAAAAAGTGGTCATCATGTTGCACATTATACTTGCTAACTGTCCCCCTTTTCCTGTCTAAATTGCTCTACTACAGGACCCCACTAAATGAGAGGTGAAACCATTATCTCTGTGTAATAGCACATTACCCAGTATGCTAGGGATGCACCGAATCCACAACTTTGGATTCGCCCGAATCGCCAGATCCTTCATGAAAGATTCAGCTTAATACTGAACTGAATCCTAATTTGCATATGCAAATTAGGGATGGGAAGGGTAAAAGCCCGAAAAAAATATTTTTTACTCTTCTATTTTGTGACAAAAATTTATGCGATTTCCCTTCCCACTCCTAATTTGCATATGCAAATTAAGATTCCGTTCAGCCAGGGACTAAACCTGCTGAAAAAGGCAGAATCCTGAATTCAGTACATCCCTACAGAATGCAATGATAAACTTACCTTTTCCAGGACTCTGTTCTGGGCATTGAGAGCTGTGACAGACTGAGACAACTGGCCATTATCATCCTGTAACACTTTTATTCTGTGAAGAGAAAAATGAAAAATTGATGAGAGTTCTATGAACACAAGCAGTGAGAGTTGCTTAGGTTTTCCCCTACTCTTGCAGCAGTCTATATTGATTCTAAATTCAACCCTTCTTGCATATGTCTGGACTGCAAAACATAATGATTGACAAAAAGGATAGATCAATCAAAGCAAAGGTAATTAATTGAAAAAAAAAAATACGAAATGGAAGTTCCAATTCAAGCTGCAAATGAGGCCTAAACCCCCATATACAACAACTAAGGCAAAGACATACCGTGCATTTAACTTTTCCATTTCTAGACGCCACTTCCTCTCTGCCTTAAGGAAACAGGACTCTCTCTGAGAAAGAATTTCCCTTTTCTCTTCCTCCAGTTGCAGCTTCTGTTCCTGGATCTGCTCTTCCAGAGAGTATATCCTTTGAATTGAGAAAATCAATATAATAACTCGCATACACAAATCATAAGTGCATTTGTTTTTTCATTGTGCTGCTATTCTTGTCTATTATAGCATTAGACCCCTGACATATGTTTAGTCAATTAAAGCCAGTGGAGTAACATTTCTCACAATTCATTCAAAATGATTTGCAGCTGAAAGGGGAGTATATCCTTTGCTGGCTATCTATCTATCTATCTATCTATCTATCTATACACACATATATACACACGCGCACACACAATCCCTAGTTATTTGGTTTTTATAATTTATACTAAAACACCACCTGAAACTGTAGTCTACCACCCCTCTTACTTTTTTGTCAGGTCCTTGTTGATCTGGTGCAGTTTCTGTTCTTTCTCTTCTCTCTGAAAGTTCTCCCCTTCCAATTCCAATATCCGATCTTCCAAAAAGCTCAGCTAATGGGAATAAGACAAGAGGATCAAATCACTTGCAGTAGACTATACTAGAGCTGTGCTGAAAACTTGTCATTTAGCATGTGTCCTTTTTTTTTTTAGTAGTGGCCTCTTTGTGTGATGAATATTTGCAACAGATCAAAAGAACTACAGCCTGTAGAACTCATAAGGATAAGGCACACCTTGCTAGTTGTTTGCATCTTCAAACATTAACATTAACATTAGGCAGTTTGCTAGGAAGATACAAGAAGCTTGGCTGCCAAAACAAAAGTTGCAAGAAACTAGTAACCAATAATAACAAGACACAGAGTTTGATGTATGTGTATTTGGAACATACTGGTCTGAAAAGCCCCTACAGTGTTCCTACTACATGGAGCAAAGTGTAGAGAGGATTAGGGTGCTCTTCGCTAGAACAGGTGGCAGCCGATAATGTCAGAAAAGTTGGCCTGGTGTTAGAGGTTTTAAGGTCATGCATAATACATTGAACAATATAGTCTGGTATCTGATCGATTGCCCCACATGCCGAAAAGGGACAGATACTGTATGAATTGTCATACACATGTACTTTCCTATTATTTAAATCTGATCTGAAGAAAGTAAATTGGAGCAATGACTCACCTTTACTTTTTCATCTACAGGTACATACAGATGAAATTTACAAACATCGCACAATTCGAAAGGATCACAAGATGGTCAACAGAATTACCCTGACCTAGCATAGATGTCCAGATGGTCAGGCATTATGATGATATGGCGTATATTATAGAGGAAGCAGACCCTACAGTCGCAGCCAAGGGAACAATGGTGCCCAGTCTGCGGGGTCTGCTTCCCCTCCTCAGCTGCAGTGAGAGAAAGGGCATGTGAACGAGTGGGCAGCGGAGGGAGGGTGAGTGACCAGCAGCGGAGAGAGGGAGGGTGGGCACGCAGGCAGCGGAGAAAGGGAGGGTAGCGTAGAGAGGGAGGGTAGCGTAGAGAGGGAGGGTGGGCGAGCGGGCAGCAGAGAGAGTGTGGGTGGGCAAGCGGACATCGGAGGGGGAGAGTGGACAGTGGCGAGAGGGAGGGTGGGCAGTGGAGAAAGGGAGGGTGTGCGTGCGGGCAGTGGAGAGAGAGAGGGGTTGCGCGCTGGTTCCCTCTCAAGATTTTTATGCAAGAGAGCACAGTGCGGTCTGGGTATGCTGCGGATATCATCCAAACTGACTAACCAAATATGTGCATGTATGGCCATCTTAAAATGGGTCAGACACTAGTCACACATAGATTCAAGATGATGATGCGAGTTGTGCACCCTCTTCTGCTCAAAGGCAAAACTAAAAGTTTTTAGAAGACCTTTGAATAAATCCCAGAAGTTCCTCAAGTTTTCATTACATTATATCACCAAAGAAAATTTTAAAAACGGCCTAATTTGAAACTCCCATACATTTAAATAAAGAACTAATGAAAACATTGCCATAGCATTATGTGAAACAATAAACACTGACACATTCCATAATCATTTAAAAAGAAACATATGGTTACCTTTTCTACAGATTCACTGTTTGAAGACACCTCTGGGTCCATGCTGGAAAGGTCACAGGCACAGCTGTCATGTACTCTGGGAAAAACGAGACGCAAAATGACTTAACGGAGATCAAACAACAACAGTCAAAGACAAAGATCAAGGGAGATATCTGTTGTGCCAGGTGTGCAGTTAAAATCACACTTCTTTCATCTTAAGAGCATAGTTATTTGTACGAGCCAACTGAACAAAACACTGTGGCATTATGCAGCAACCACTTTCTTACACACTCACAATGTTCAAAGGGACTGTACAGATGATTCATAGGAAAGTAGGGTAATCCTAACTCTAAATACGTTTATTTTTAGGGAACACTAAAGTGAAGTAAGTGTTTAAAAGAAATCAATCTTCCTAAAGGTGGCCATAGACACACAGATCCTATCGTACGAATCAAGGATTCGTACGATTTTCGGATCGTGTGTGGAGAGTGCTGACATCTTTTGTCTGGCGGAGATCGGTCGATCTGTCAGGTTTGATTTTGACCTGACCGATCCCGCCGGAGCCCACGGCCATGCGGCCGAACAATCAGATCACCCCCGATATAGCCATGCCTGTTAATGGCATATCGGGGAAAGATCGGCTCGTTTGGCAATGTTGCCGGATCTTGGCCTCCTATGGCCACCTTTACTAGAGGGCTCTTCTCTCTTTTTATGTTATTGCCTTGGTGAAAGAAGAAAAAGTAGAAAAGGCCAGGGACATAGCCATGTAAAAACACAATGCTTGTTCTCATTCAAAAGGAACTTGCAGATGAAATGGCTAATCCTGCACAATTTTGTATCTGAAAGTCCCATAAAATTGTAATAATAACGGCCCTGTGCAGTGATGCTATGACCAAGTTATTAAAGGGGTGGTTCACCTTTAAGTTAAGTTTTAGTATGTTATAGAATGGCCATTTGGTCTTCATTATTTGCTGTTTTTTTTTTTATATAGTTTTTGATTTACTTGCCTTCTACTTCGCTTTCCAGTCCAAAAACAAATACTCTGTAAGGCCACAAATTAATTGTTATTGCTACTTTTTATTGCTCCTCTTTCTATTCAGGACCTCTCCTGTTCATATTATTCTATTCTATTATTCTATTCTATTCTTCAAATCAATGAATGGTTGCTAGGGTAATTTGAACCCTAGCAACCAAATTGTTGAAACTACAAATTGGAGAGCTGCTGAATAAAAAGCTAAATAACTCAAAAAATGAAAACCATTGCAAACGGCATCAGAATACCACTCCCTACATCATACTAAAAGTTAACTCAAAAGTGATCAATCCCTTTAAGTGGAACCACAGTTGCAGTTTCTCTAAAATTGCAGCAATGATTGAGCAAATGATACCATTCATTAACGGGTACTAACATCCAAAACTGCTACTTGCGCATTTTGACAAAAGACTCCACCAGGGAATCATTTTTTATAAATCTCACGCAAGTGCTCCAACTGACACAGGGGAACCCTGGAGCTACCACTTCCTCAAAGATGGGGGCCTCCAGGGTGCCCACTGCATGACACGTCAAAAAGTGTAAAGTCTAATTTATGAAAAACTGCAAGTACAGGTTTTTACTCATTAGATGCAACTAAATCAAGCGCAATTCCCCCTAGCGGATGCAATGACACTGGAATTATGAGAAGAAACACTGCATTGTGAGTAAAAAACATTGCAAATTGCTTCCAAAATGACACTTTGTACACTGCACTTCAGTTATATAAATGAGCTCTAATGAGTTACAAAATAGTAACTGGAGGAGACAACATAAAATCCTTTAATTTCCCAAATGCATAGATGGTAGTGGCAGTGCCTATATTATACCTGCAGCTGCTGCTCCTTATGCTGCATGAACTCACCACCTCCCCATAATCTTCAAACTGGTCTTCAGGGATAGTGAGGAGCTCAAATGGCTCAGCCCATTCTGCCTGAAAGCTCCTATGGAAACAATGACAAATGTGTGAGAAAGAGAGGACATTTACAAATCCATGAATGGTGCCCCCCCATTGACACATACTAGTTGCTATAATGATTAAAGGCGTGGTTCACCTTTAAGTTAACCTTTACTGCCTTCTAGAATGGCAGAATTTCAATAATAATAAAATCAAAATTAGTTTTGATTTGAATTATTTGCATTTAGTCTTCTGACTCTTTCCAGTTTTCAATTGGGGGTCAGTGACCCCATCTTAAAAACAAATGCTCTGTAAGGCTACAAATGTGTTTTTATTGCTACTTATTATTAGTTATCCTTCTATTCAGGCCTCTCCTATTCATATTCCAGCCAATGCTAGGGTAAGTTGGACCCTAGCAACAAGATTACAGAAACTGCAGAATGGTAAAAAAAAAAATAAAAAGCTAAATAACTCAAAAACCACAAATAATAACAAATAAAAAACAATTGCAATTTGTCTCAGAATATCATGCTGTACATTTAAAGGTGAACAATCCCTTTAAATTACTTTTAGGATTGACCCCTTAAATGCCGATTTATCATATCCATATGTTTGCAGCTAAGGTAGGAATAACTGGTACGCACTCATCTACACGAGTTGACTCTAGTGGGGTCAGGTCAGATACAGGATCTTCAGTAAACAAGCAGTCTGGAAAAGCAGGTTTAAGTGGTTCATTTTTCTCATCCTTTCTTGACAAAGAAGAAGACTAGAAGCAAAAAAAAACAAAAACAAATTATGGGTTTTTTCATGGCATATTTTATCACTAGATAACTATAGAGATTCAAACTCATCGACACTCAGATCACTGCTTCAGCATGGCTATTTGCATAATGCAGTGAGGGATATGGACTCGGGGGGTGTGGATCCTTTGATATTAGATGGGGGAGGAATACAATATTTATGTTATTTATGTGCTATCAAAAAACATGATTGAAACAACAAGACTATTCAGGTAATTGCCATATTGCTACTTTTAAGTAAAAGGTTACGGAAAAAGACTAATAGTGGGCATGTATGTCCCATAAAATTTTAAAACAGGGTAATGTGATAAAAGCCTGAAAATTCTCGTAGCAGCTAAAACCGTTATTTATCTTCCGTGTCCTTTCCTGCTGTAGGGGCAGGGTGAGAACTACTTTGAGTTTTACCCCACCCGCAGCATATATTGTACAGGTAAGCACAGAAGTACGATTAGTACCCTGCTGTGTATAGTGAAACTGCACTTCATCCTAAATGACTGGAATCTTTCTAGTATGTTCTCTGCATATCCCTAGTAGTGCCTCAGGCTAGTGTCCTGCACTAACAAATAACATTATCTTGTAGAACAACACACCTTCAATTACATTAATGTCTTTATTAAATTATGACAGTGTAATAGTTGTCAATAGTCTTAATGAAAAGTCAATTGCCACTTGACATGTTGCAGAGTTTGCAGACTACTATGTTGCCATAAGAGTTTGTTTTTTAAAAGCAACTGGAGCGATGCTGTCCTACACAATGGTCGTCACCGTTATGGTAGAGGACATTTTAGTCATATTCTAGGGCTTGGCAATTTCTGTGAGCTTCTGCAAAAAGTATTCTATTCCACCAGGACGCTCAGTTGTGGGCAACAGTTATGGGCCATATTGCACTGGTGTTTGATACAACCCTCCAACACCTGCCCATGTTTGATGGCAGTAGTGCAATAGCCCCCTGCTCCGTCAGCTGGCTGCCTCGAGAGGTACAAAAGCCCTAAAACTGGCAGAAGAGGTACTGTATGTGGCCAGCACACCCCACCATTACACCCTAGGCACATGACTCTTCTGCCTAACCCTAGTTCTGACCCTGATGGCAAGAACCAGGGCAAAACAGACTTTGCTGATTTTTGTCCATTCAATGGCCCCTTCCAGCAAGACGGTTATTGGATGTTAGGAGTGCTTCTTTAAAGGGAATTTAAACCCAAAACAAATAAATAATGTAAACTTAATTAGGATGATAGAGTAGTGCTTATGTATGCATGTATGTAATTTAGAGTTTATGGCTCAACGGAGGGTTAGAAAACCAGGGGCAAACTGAATACAAGGTGTGCATAGAAAAAGCATATGCAGGTTTTTGCAGACATTCTGACCTTCAAATGTAAATTGCAAAAGTGCTCAGGGTCACTCTGAGTAAGTTTACTTCAGTTAATTTTTGGCCTTTAGAGCCACTTTAAGAACAGTTGAAAATCTGCAGATTGGGCAGGACTAAGATAAAAGGTTACAAGGGTTGCCACCTTTCCTGAAAATAGATACATAAACATATACATAACATTGGCATCATCAAGCCATTTTAAATAAAGTATAAAAATTGCTCCTTTTAATTAGCTGGACTGGCATCGGCCCTACCTCATCATTAGTCATGTCTATCTAGCTTCTAAGCATGGCAGATCATTACTCCCCAGATGGCCTTGGCAGCAACTGCCTGCCAATACTACCCTACCTAATAATTCTACCAGGGTTGGCACCTTTTATTGACAAACACACCAACTTTCCTATATTTTTATCTTTCTTCCCTACTATTAATTTTATGCTACCTGGCTCGTAAATATGGGCCCTTTCTTGTTTAACATGTTATGGTACTTTCTATGAGTTCTATGTTTATTTTCACTGATAAAATCTTCTCAAGCATTGTCTGGAATTTGCACAGTTAAACATTAAGACAATGGGTTCAACTTTTGGTTCAGGTCTCGCTTTGTATGTGTCCATAAAGTTTCGAGAGACAGGAACACAATGCTGCATGTAAACAACTGAATAGCATTTTACTTACAGAATCTTTTTCCTGATAGGTGTTAAAACACTTTGCAAGCAAACCCCAAACTGACCAAACACCAGTGTGTAAGTAGGAAGTATAGCTGACAGCTGATGGGAAGACTGGCCAAATGCTGGTTTGGGTGAGCCTTTAACCAGAATGCACACTTGTGTAAACACATGCAAAATGGAACCATATTAAAAGACTGGGGGATGCTACACAAAAACATGTGTGGGGAACTGGATAATGCCCATTTAATATACATATTTATAAGAATATTATCAATCCACTGATCAGACAATTGTTAGGTTAGAATTTATTTTTCCATTTTTACAGTGCACCGAATTAGCCGAATTAGTTTTTTATGGCTTTAGAATTTACAGCCACGCATATATAGCCTCAGTATAGAAATACCATGCATTAGTATAAATATATCCATTGAACTACAGCAGTCATTTATTTATAAGAGAGGCTTAGATTTGTAGCTCAACAATAATGAATATGCCAGTAAATGGTTTTGGTTAATGACTGGCTGAGGGCCTCTCTCCCTGCTTCCAGTTGTGGTCTGTGGGAAGCAAATTTTTACTTAACACTGCCATTGTGATAGCTGCTAGTGAGTAGGGGTTAAATCCCTTGTGTGCTGCAGATAGGGTTACCACCTTTTCTGGAAAAAAATACCGGACTTCCTATATATTTATCTTTTTTCCCTATTAATAACATTGGGATAAACCATAATTTTTACCGGTCAGGCCGGTAAAAAACAGGTCAGGTGGCAACCCTAGTTGCAGACTGAAATGGCATCCATCAGAAATAATTAATGAGATAAGTCATGCTGCTAGTTCTTTTTGCAGAATTGCGTGTACTTAGTTACAAACTTTTAGAACTATAGAGCTAGTATGTAAAGCTGCACATGGACTTAAGATGAAAATGCTGCAAGCTTTTAGGAAACATACAACACCTGAAGTGTAGCGTCTATTTAGTAACCTAAATGGCTGCATCATTTTTTTTATTCATTTAGTCATTAGGTAACACCTTACAGCTATGTTTTAATCACAGGAGTGCTATTCCAATAACTGCTTCCTGACAAACAGAAATAAATTAGAACAGCTCTGCCACCTTGCCTTTGAAAGCAGACACATTAAATTCCCACTTTAAATAGATATTTAGCAATTAATTAAGAGCAATCTGCATGGCAGCACAGAAATCAGTGTGGCCTGCAGAATCTAGATTTCATATTAGCCATGCAAGCTATGGATTCAGTACCAGGATTAGAAAATATGGGCCCCTGACCATGTTGGAAGACTGAGAAAGTAAGGGAATTAATTATATTACGGATTTCCAACCTGAATGGGGCATCAGGTATGTCTTTACTGGAAAAATCTAACCATTTGTGTGTAATATATATATAATATCCTTTGTCTTCCTATTTATGTTATAAATTCCCTGTCTGCCCCAAAACCTTACAATGTGTCTAGTTTGAAAAGTGGGAGATGGAAACACAAATAATAATAGTCCATTAATAATTAATGTTCTATGAACAAAATGTGGATCACTCACCTGTTGTGTTTCTATGGGTCCCATGATGGTGTCCAGCACAAAGAAGTCCCTCGGGGAGCAGGATTCCGAAACAGCAGCTGGAGCCAGAGAAGGCAGACTTTTTACTATTAACTCAGACACATTGGGATTTTGTCACTGCTCTGCCAGCGGGTGGGTGTGGGGGAAGAATTTGACAAAGGGCAGAGGGTAAGCTTGATTGGTTATAGTTTTTCTTAACACCCCCTCCTCCTCATTCTTATTCCCTTGTACCCCTCCCCCTAAGTCTCTTCCTGCAACAATGAGAAGAGCAGGACTAGGGCAATTCAATATAAACAATAAAGTGCAACTGCTCCGGGTCAGGGGAGGTGACTCTCAGAGAGGTCTGATATCCCATATGAAATATTATGAACTCATCTGTAAAGTGAATTGTTATTGCTAGCAAAATAATCATGAATAAACATTATATTTACTTGAGTGAGATACATAGGCCACTGCCATTGTGGGCCCCACAGCGAAATCCCTTTATGGGCCCCTAAACTTTTACAAAAATTATTCATAAGCATATGTTAACACTTATGAGTCTATGTCCCACTGGACCCTTATACTGCTTGCCCCAGTAGTCTGCTGCCTCTATAATCAGGCCCCTATTTTTGAACTGCAACTCTCAACACTGTATAGACAACTTAAAGGCAACTCAAGGTATACTTGTTGCTCAACTGAAATTTAGAATTTTGTGTCATT
This sequence comes from Xenopus laevis, assembly GCF_017654675.1. Classification (NCBI taxonomy): domain Eukaryota; kingdom Metazoa; phylum Chordata; class Amphibia; order Anura; family Pipidae; genus Xenopus; species Xenopus laevis. Next base: position 112,700,821 of record NC_054377.1, on the reverse strand, counting down.
TGCTTTACTATGGTTTCAGTGAGGTGTAGTTACACTAGTGTTGTAGGTTACTTTTTCTTGCATTAAACTGTACACTGACCTTGGTATAGTAGGGATATGCATAAAATGTCTATACTAAAGCGCCATTGCTAATAGCTTTATAGGGATAGGAAAGTCAGGATCTATACCACCAGTTTCTAGAAAACAGAAATTTCCAATATGAAAATTGTCCTGGGCAGTGCTACTGGGTGACTTGGACTATGTGGACCATGTTTTAGTCCAGCAGCAGCCCTGACTACATAACCCTATCTCTAAAGGTGGAAATACACAGACTGATAAAAGATGCAGACTCTGACCCTCCAGACCAAGTCACCAGTTAATTGGCCCATACACTGGACCCTCACTATGACCCCTCAGGTAAGGACTGCATTGGTGCCAGGGGCGTTTGTGGGTGCTGCCCTGAGGAAGCATATTGGGTGCTGTCCTACATCGCTTAGTAATTTTATGCTGGAGTGGGTCGAGGGGAGGCGCATCACTAGTGCAGAGAGCCCAATAACACTGCCCATTTTAAGTTGCGGGCTGCTGCTGCCTAGGGCAAGTTTCTCTCGCTTCAAGGAAACCCTGATCCACTGATGTGGTCCTCTCCTAATGGGTCACTGTAGGCCTGCAGTGTTATAAAATCTTTGGTCCAGGGGCCAAAAGATTGTATTAGTCTAATCTGGCCCAGTCCATGAGTGGCCAAACTGACAGATTCATTCATTAGGTGACCAAAACAAGCAGATCTTTAGTTATATGCAGGACTGAGATTGGGGAATTGGTACAGAACTGTAGATAGAAGAGAGATAAATATTGGTAAATGAAGACAGAAGTAAGGGGGAAACATTTCCAAGAAATGGGATTATGAGAATAGAATATGGATGGAATTCTAAAACAATTTACATGTAGAGATTCAAATGACTGCAGAGAGGAAGATATTTTCAGGCCTTTGGAAACTTGCAGGAGGGTATATGTCTTGATGGTTACAAAGAGCCCAGCCTGTCACACACAACATTTCTCCTATAGTGTTTATTTTGTCAGTGAATATTCCAGTTATGCCCGATATGTTCAGTAACTGGCTTGAGTTTGATTTACCTGTCACTGTGCATATGACATTTTATATATATGACAGATGGATCTCATAAAAGCCATTTACTGCATATAAAGGGGCAGAAGCTAGCTAAATCAGCATGTTCACTGGTGGCAGAGAAATGCCATGTGTGATAGGGACCTTGAGTATGGAATTGAAGGCTGCATTGGCAGATCATTAGAATACACACTTAAGACAGCTCTAAAAAAAATTGATATTCTGTGGCTTTACAGCAATTTGGCACCACTCATTTTTGTTGTGTACTATATAATATTTGTGTTTAAGACCAGTGCATGCTGTTTCTATGATCATCACCTCTCTTTAGAAGTTTCATTTCAACTGTTGTGTTTAGAATGACAAATGCAGGGCTTTACTCCCCACCCCCCCAGCAGATAGATGAAAGGGCTCTTTTTTCTTGCCTTGTGCACCTAATTTGGCCCCACCCTCACAGAACAGAAATTATAATGAATAAGCTATTGTTTGGTGAGCAAACCAGGCAAAGGTTGGTTTCTGTGGGGAAAACAATGTGCCAGATTTTAGTTTCTAAATGGCAAGCTCTACTCTATCATTATCTTGCTGGTATTATTAGGTTCCCATTTTACAATAAAACATATTTACAGATTTCTGTATTCTCTCATTGAGAGAGTTTATATCACGAAAAAGGCGAAAAATCTTGGTTCTTTTATCAGCAAATATGGTATGAGGCCCTCTTGAGAGGAGTCTCCCATAGGATTGTAGTTGTTTTGCTCTGATGTTATTGCTGAGGTCAGATGAAGTTTAGTTTGCAGCATTTGGCTGCACCACCAGATATAGCAGTGGGCTACCTATATAGTTTTCATGAGTTTTGTGTAATGAGCTTGTCCCTCTTAGGGTCAGGGTACATGCTCATATTCGGGGAATTTAGTCGCCCGGCGACAAATCTCCTCTTCTTCCTGGCGACTAATTTCCCCCGAACTGCCTCCCGCCAGCTAGAATGTAAATCACCGGTGGCATGGCTCTCGGAGCGCTTCGGATTCTGAAGTCACCTGAAGTTTCCTCGTTAGACGACTTCGGAAAACAAGGCGCTCCGAATGACATCCTGCCGGCGATTTACATTTTAGACGGCAGGAGACAGTTTGGGGAGATTAGTCCCCAGAAGAAGAGGAGATTTGTCGCCAGGCAACTAATCTCCCCGAATCTGAGCGTGTGCCCTGACACTAATCTGCCATACAAGTCTTACCACTCTGAGGAAGTGCCCAGTTTTTGGGGCATGAAGCGCGTTCATCTACCGGACACCCACTTATTTTAACCACTGTGTATGTTCAAATAAAGCCGCAAATTGATATTAACCCTACGGCTTCCCGTGGATATGTCCGCCTGCGCTGCCAGCCGGCAGTATCTTCTAAGTCTTATCACTACATTTGCTTAAAGACTCAGAACTATTTCAGGAAAAGAAATACTGTTAATAGCAATTACATTTACTGAACCTCAAAACCATTGAAAATCACTTTCATTGTGCAAAAAGATGGAGGCCCCTTGGCCTGTATCACTGGTGCTCTGTCCCTAGGTGTGCTAGTGTATTAGTGTGCTGCTGCTAAATTCTTTTTCTGAGTCCACCCCAATGTTTACAGTGACACAAAAGCCTGCAGGTCTTTGTCACACAGAATAATGCAGGTGAATTCTGTACAGCTGTGATTTTCTTCACTGCCGTAAATGTATTAGTAACTTGCTTAAGGGTAGAATTAAAATGGAAGGATAAGCAGGCAGCAGGGATTTGGCTTGAATTTTGACCCCTTACACAATCCATTCTGCAGCTGACTGGGAGGGGATTTAGTGAATACTGCATTGCAAGACATGCCATTCTCATGTACGCTACAACCGCTCTGTCCCCCTCCCTTACTCGCTGGTATACAGCTGCCTGTCTGTCCCCTGACCAGACTCTATGGTGTGGTGTCTGTGAATGTAGCAGCTCCAGTGTTTCGCGGATCTGTCCCACAATCAGCCAGTGTCTCACCTCTACTTGATGATGCCTAAGCTTTCAATATAATATGCGTGAGGGTAGGTGGCTTCCAATGTATATTACTGTGTTCAGTTAGTCTGTGTTATGTAGATGTTCTGCATTTGTATATTTGCATGTGTTTATGATGTTCATCTACATGGTATTTCAATGGTATCTCCACTCAAATACATTTGTAATTCTCTGCACCTTTACAGGCTTCTAAGGGTATTGAAAACAGTATCTGGTATCTGTGTATCAATTTTATGATCTTTACTTCTGTTTCTCAAATAAATTAAGCACAAGTCAGTTCTCCCTGTCTGCTAAACAGCTGCTTTCTACTACATTGTTTTAGGCGTCAGAACGTGGAGTGCAAATAATATGAACAGCCAGACAGTACTTGGAAAGTTACTTAGAAATACTTTTTTTTATTTTCTTTGCAAAAATTAATATTTGTGTGGTGTGATTGCAATATTTGCAGGTTTGGTGTTAAAGGAAATTGTTTAGTATATATATATAAAAAAATGGGTAAATAGCCCGTGCAAAAAAAAAAAAAATATATAATATAGTTAAATAGAAAAAAAAATGTGATGTATAAAGGCTGGAGTGACTGGATGGCTAATATAATAGGCAGAACACTACTTCCTGCTTTGCAGCTCTCTTAGTTTCCACTGATTGGTTACCAGGCAATAACCAATCAGTGACTTGAGGGGGGCACATGGGTCATAACTGTTGCTTTTGAATCTGAGCTAAATGCAAAGGATCAATTGCAAACTCACTGAACAGTTATGTCCCATGTTGCCCCCCGACAAGTCGCTGACTAACTGAGTTATAGAGCTACAAAGCAGGAAGTAGTGTTCTGGCTATTATGTTAGACATCCAGTCACTCCAGCCTTTATACATTACATTTTTGGCTAACTATATTAGAAACATTTTTTATTTTGCACAGCCTATTTATTTATTTACCCCGTTTTTATTTTTGCACTGAATTGTTCCTTTAAGCCCTTTGATGTAGTGGAGAAGTGAGTATGTCTGAGTGTGTGCTTGAGCTGTGGTGCATTTTGCCACATGCTGAACCTGCTAGCAGGGTAGTTGGTTACCATTACAACCAGCAGGTTTAGCAACAGGGTTGCTAATGACAATTGTGGGGCCTCATACCCCCCCCACATATTCAGCCATACACTTGGTTTGTCAAAGCCTGCCCTCTATCCACCTATCTGTCATCTTAGCAGAAACCCCACCTCTTTTACAGCATTCTGGACCCCAAAAGGACTTCTTATTCCTGCCAGATGGTGGAGCTGAGTGGTAGACCACAGTCCCACCGTTAGAGAGTGTAAAGATATAGACCAGGGATTCCCAACCTTTTGAACCCGTGAGCAACATTCAGAAGTAAAAGGAGTTGGGGAGCAACACATGCATGGAAAATGTTTTTGGGGTGCCAAATAAGGGCTGTGATTGGGTATTTGGTAGCCCCTATGTGGATTGTCAACCTACATTGAGGCTCTGTTTGGCAGTACACCTGGTTTTTATACAACCAAAACTTGCCTCCAAGCTTGGAATTCAAAAATAAGCTCCTGCTTTGAGGTCAATGGGAGCAACATCCAAGAGGTTGGAGAGTAACATGTTGCTCACGAGCTACTGGTTGGGGATCACTGAAATTATAGACCTAGGAAACATCTCGACACAGGACTAAGGTTGCCACCTGGCCGAAAAAGTGATGCTGGATGCCAAAGTTATTAATAAGGGAAAAACAATATATATAGGAAGGCCAGTATTTTTTTTTCTAGAAAAGTTAGTGACCCTACCCAGGACTACACAGGAGGAAATCACAGGAAAATAGAAGTACAGGTATGGGATCCGTTATCTGGAAACCCATTATCCAAAAAGTGGCGAATTACAGAAAGGCCGTCTCCCATAAACTCCATTTTATCCAAATTATCCAAATTTTAAAAAATGTTTTCCTTTTTCTCTGTAATAATAAAACAGTACCTTGTACTTGATCCAAACAAATCTACAATTAATCCTAATTGGAAGCAACACCAGCCTATTGGGTTTATTTAATGTTGACATGATTTTCTGTAGACATAAGGTATGAAGATCCAAATTACAGACAGATCTGTTATCCGGAAAACCCCAGGTCCGAAACATTCTGGATAACAGGTCCCATACCTGTACAAAGCTGAAGATCTAGGTTAACACAGTCTCTGAAGTACATTGTTTGTTCGCAAAGGAGTTTATGGAGGGTTCATACAATGTTCTAGTTGCAAGTGCATAGGAGAAATGCAGATGATAAATAATAATGCAGCACAACTACCAATAAATGTGAATGCAGGGCCACAAGAAAATGTAATAAAGCAGCAATATCAGTTCATAACCCCTTGTTAAACTCAGTGTCGGCTGGAGACAGAAAGGCCCAATAGTGTATCTGACATCCAGGGCCCCACCACCATCAATCATCCCTTGCCCCCCTGTCTGATGTCAGCAATGTTTCCTCCCCCGCTGGTGTCCCAGTGGGCCAGTCCAATGCTGGTTAACTCTAGATCAATTGCACCCAACTGTGTCCCCAGAAATGCTCATATCAGCTCACACATTCAGCACAGTGGGGTCTGGAATTGAATTGCATGTCAATCAATGCCATCTTTAAATAAAAGAAAGGCCTGTAAAGTTTTGGGTAAACAATTGGGTAATGCTGTGAATAGCTCAGCAGCACCCAGGATGTACATGCCTGCAATAGCTAGTATGTGTTTATTAATGCATGTGGCATATGTGTAACGTTTATTCATCTGTTTTTATGGTTAAATTTCACAATGGTGATCTAGTCCCTATAGTGAATATCTATAGTTAAAAATATTCCACCTGTGGAAGAGAACACAGTGATTTTGTTTTTTTATGAATCCTGTTTTATATGTTTAGTACATATTCAGTGTATTTTTCTATCATTCAGAATGCAGACATGCTGTGGATACAACATATACCACTACTGCTCTTTTTGACGTCCCCATTTGTGACATCCAGTTTAGTTACCCACGATTACTGCGTGCTTGGTGCTGGTCCAGGGGGACTGCAGATTGCAAGGTTCTTGGAGGATTCTGGGAGAGACTATATTGTTCTTGAGCGCAATCAGGTACCCGGGAGCTTTTTCCTTCAGTACCCCAGGCACCGCAAGCTGATAAGTATCAACAAAAGATTCACAGGCAGAAGAAACACTGAGTTCAACCTCAGACATGACTGGAACTCGCTGCTTAGTCAGAAAGGACACTTGCGCTTCGGCCACTACTCTCAGGAGTTTTTCCCTCATGCTGATGATATGGTAAAATACCTGACGGATTACAGTGTTGGTATGAACGTGCGCTATGGAGTCAATATCAGCCTTGTTAGAATAGAACCTAATGATACGGTATGGAATGGTCATTACTTCTTTCTGACTGATCAGTCGAGGATGGAATTTCGCTGCAAGTAAGATCTCTTTCTTATTTTTTGTATGATTCTGCTATTTTCTTTCTTCCAGTAATTACCTGGATCAAGGACAGGTTTAGGGCAATGAAGAGAAGCATAGGACCTCCTGCATCACATATCATCATGAATTCTGAACATTTACCCAGAAAGTATTTCTGTTTTATTAAATTCTAAATTTTTCAGTAGCAGTTTGTTACCCATCCTATGCTGTCTGTCCTCCCAGACCACCCATGAATAGGATTTCCATCTTTTTGTATTATTTTAATATAACTATTTGATTTGTTTACAGTGTTCTTTTAGTGGCTTCTGGATTATCTCTACCAAACCGAGTGGACTTCCCTGGTTCGGAGTATGTAGAAGGATATGAGATGGTACCTGTTGACCCTCAGAATTTCACAGGGCAGAGTGTGTTGATCCTGGGTCGAGGAAACGCTGCCTTTGAAACAGCTGAGAACATTCTAGGACACACTAACTTCATACATATGCTGGGCCGTTCCAGGGTGCGCCTTTCCTGGGCCACCCATTATGTGGGAGATCTTAGGTAAGGGCAGCAAAGCTAGTGATTCTACCTGCCAGTGAAAATGTTTTTGCAGCTAAGATTAATGAAAGTATAAAACTGTATAAAATCATGATAATGTTCTACCAGTTTTACCTACAACCAGTTGCTACATTCTGGGAAGTACCTGCACTGGCTCAGTGAAAACATTAACAGAGCACTGCACAGCCAATTTACTTACCTTTCCTGAGCATTCCTATTGCTCGCTGACAAATCAGAACATTTTACTGCAATGCACATTTTCCACCCCAAGCCACGGATGCCTCGGAATAAGATAAAATGTTGGCATGGCTTTGTTTTAATTTTCTCCTCAGGCACTGCGTTTTTGTACTAAAAGGAGCAGAAGCCTGGAGAAAAAAAACCTGTGATTGGATACAATGGGTGTATCTAAAATGTTGACAACCCCCAATGAATCGGGGTTTTCTCGTCCTTTAAGAAGTGTATCAAATAAGTAACAATGTTTAACAGTTCAGAGTAGTGGTTATTTTCTGTTCTAGATACTCCTTAGAAATCATGGAAGGTCAGTTACAGCAAGATTTTGGGCGAATACTTAGGTAATATCCTATATCTTAATGAAACTATGACTATGGGGCAGATTAGAGCTTAATAAATAAAAACTCACCCACGTTCTATTCATTCCTATTGGATATAAAACAGTATTTATATGTATTTATCATATGGTGAGTTCTAACGTCCACCCATTGATAAATACAATTCTAAAAATCCCATAGGAATGAATAGAAGGTGGGTGAGTTTTTATTTATTAAGCTCTAACCTCACATTTTGATAAATCTGCCCCTAAATGCCAGATACAGCAATGTTTTTGTATGTTTATATGGCGAGCCCTGGTCCCCAATGGGCCACTTGAACTGAGTAAACTGCTCCTGGAGGACATGAAAAAGTGGAAATTAAACTTTAAACACAATTCTTACATTTACATTGAGAAAACAATTACCATTGACTTGGTTAAGCACAGTAAAAAGTCTGTTTTAGTTACCTATTTGGTGATATATTTTATAACATTTTAGTGAATACATGCGACAGAGCATTTCCTTATGAAGTGATGCTAATGTAAATTGAACACATTCATGGCTTTATGTAAAATGTTACTGACTTTACACATTAGCTATGTTGCAAGTAAACCTATACATATAAGTTAAAAGTATATTATACTATATAAATAAACAACAGGACTGGAGAACTTGTGGCTCTACCACTCTCAGAATACAACTGCCTCTGGGTGTTAAGAACAGGGCCATATTTACCATATAAGTTGCCCATTCCCATCATCCTGCCACCAAATACTTGCCTCTGAATGTGGCATCTGAGCTGAGTGGAAGGGAGGGTCCCCTTGCTTCAAGTTGGTGTGTGAACCAGGGCTGTGGAGTCAGGACATAAATCCTTGGCCCTGAATCCTCAGTTTATGGTACCTCAGACTCTGACAGTTTATCACTACCAAACCTCAAAAATATAAACCATATCCTTTGTTAATTCTAAAACAAAATCAAAGTTAGACTACAAAAGCCAAAAAAAACTGGAAAACCGAAAACAACTTATATATTAATTGAACCTGGCATATAGCTGTAGAATAGCTGCTAAATGCAATCCAAATCTAACTAAAGTAATGTTCTTAGAAACAGAATAACTTCTGCCATATCCTCCTTCATAGAAGCTCTTAAATCTGATTATTTTAATCATTCGTATTTAAAGTACATTTTGGAAACTCTGACTCAAGATAGCCAAAATTGCTTCTAACTCCATGGGGCAAATTCCCGAAATTTTTCAGGATTTATTGAGGTCTGGCATGGTGCAGAGAGACTGGCGAATTGCTAATGTGGTGCCGCTATTTAAAAAGGGATCCCGTTCTCAGCCTCAAAACTATAGGCCAGTTAGTCTGACATCAGTGGTAGGAAAACAGTTTGAAGGGTTAATAAAGGATAAGATACTGGACTTCACAACAAATCATTACACTGAGTCTGTGCCAGCATGGTTTTATGCATAATAGATCTTGCCAGACTAACTTAATTTCTTTTTATGAGAAGGTGGGCAGGGACCTTGATTCTGGGATGGCAGTGGATGTGATTTACCTAGACTTTGTTAAAACATTCGATACTGTGCCACACAGAAGGTTACTGGTTAAATTAAGGAATGTTGGCCTGGAACATAGTATTTGTACCTGGATAGAGAACTGGCTAAAAGATAGACTACAAAGAGTGGTGGTAAATGGAACATTTTCTAATTGGACCAGAGTTGTTAGTGGAGTACCGCAGGGCTCTGTACTAGGTCCTTTGCTTTTCAGCTTGTTTATTAATGACAAGTGGGCATTGAAAGTACTGTTTCTATTTTTGCAGATGATACTAAATTGTGCAGAACTATAGGTTCCATGCAGGATGCTGCCACTTTGAAGAGTGATTTGTCTAAGTTGGGAAACTGGGGAGCAAACTGGAAAATGAGGTTCAACGTGTCATTCTATGGCCACTAAAGCAAATAAAGTTCTGTCTTGCATAAAAAAATAACTCAAGGGATGAAAACATAATTACGCCTTTTTATAGGTCCCTGGTAAGGCCTCATCTGGAGTATGCAGTGCAGTTTTGGACTCCAGTCCTTAAAGGAGAAGGAAACCTAGTCGGTGCAAAAACCCTCCCCCCCCTCCCGTGTGTTGCCCACCCTCCCTCCTCCCCCAGGCCTACCCGTCCCGCTGGGCAAATGCCCCTAACTTGTTACTTACCCTTCTGCGCAGGTCCAGTTCAGGGAGTTCACAGACGACATCTTCTTCCTGCTTTGAACGACGCATGTGCAGTAGGAGCATTTCGCTGGTACGATCTACTGCGCATGTGCCAAAAGTACTTTGTGACTTTTGGCGCATGCGAAGTAGATGCGTACCGGCGAAATGCTCCTACTGCGCATGCGCCAAAACGCCGTTCAAAGCAGGAAGAAGATTGCGTGGAAGAAGATGTCGTCTGTAAACTCCCTGGACTGGAAGCTAAATAAAGGCAATGGAGGTTATCTAATGCCCTAGACATGAGCTCACCCTAAAACAAATGTGGCATGCCTCTCAAATGTTTGGGAAAAAAATGTAGTCAGAACTTTTGAAGGCAATACTGCTTTAAAATATGAAAAAACTCCAGCTTTTTTTTTTATAGAACTTTTATGACTTTCCGGTAGACAGCATATGATGTCACTGACATAACAGTAAGGAGGATGTAGCTTCATCTTCTCAGTTCACTAGGTTTTAGGTGAAAGGGGTAACGTTCTGTAAAATTAGCACTTTAATGAATTTGTGAAGTAACGATTGTTCATCTGAGTGGAAATGTCGAAACTGGGCTAGCGACGGTCTCTTTCGCTAGCGAATTGTCATCTACGCCTGTTCGTAAATTGGCAATGACCCTGCGGATGAGAATTCTGGCAAATTTTTGCTAGCCACGGCCACTTCGACCTTTAGTAAATCTACCCCATGACTCCACAGCTCTGCTATGCACTGATCTAGAAAGAAAGGGGGTGGCCAGCCAGCGGTGCCTAGGGCAGCAGTGGCCGCTAATACAGCCCTTGTTAAAGGAAAACTATACCTCCCAAACAATGTAGGTCTCTGTAAAAAGATATTGCATAAAACGGCTCATATGTAAAACCCTGCTTCATGTAAATAAACCATTTTCATAATAATATAATTTTCTAATAGTATGTGCCATTGGGTAATCATAAATAGAAATTTGCTATTTTAAAAAATAAGGGCCGCCCCCTGGGATTGTACGATTCACTGTGCACACAAACATATCAACAAACTATACTTCTCGGTAAGAAGGTAAAGAAAGTACCCTGTTTTTCCAAATTATAATCAGTCTATAATAACCTATAGTTGAGGAATCAACAATCTCCACTTATCACCAACTAAACCCTCAATCAAATATATAAAGTGCAAGTGCTTAGAGTTCAACAACCCAATAAAGACGATACGGCTCAGATTAATTGCTTAGAATAAATTATTTATAACCATAAAAACACAATTAATTAAAAATCCAATCAATTGTATTTCATAAATTAATTAATAAAGTGATATGAATTCTAAAGCGCTGCACATAATTCATAAATTAATTACAGTTCCCAAATCATTGCATACGTTAAGTAGAGTAAGACACCATTACATTAAATAAATTGAGTGACCAATAAATTAATTAATAATTGATTGATATAAAGTGGTAGTGCAGGCAGGGTAACTGTGACTGTGGTCTTGAATTTTACACTAACCCTAAACTTAGAACTGTGGTCTTGAATTTTACACTAACCCTAAACTTAGAAGAGCTGACTAAGCCTAAAAAAACATAAACCAATGGCCCCTTAGAATGCAAAATAGATTGGAGTAGAAGAAAGAGAGAACTGAGCAAGCAGCACCTAATTGCCACCTGTTTGTAAATCTATAACTGGACCAAAGTGTTTTTCAGTTAAAATAAAGAAGGTATAGTGCCAAATTGATTACAATCAAAGAGCACCCGGAACGCCAACGCGTTTCGCTATAATAGCTTTCTCAAGGCGTGTGGCGGTCGCTTTGTGGATCCATGATTTAAATCACTTCCGCATGTGACGTCATCGCGGTCACCTATTGTTAATGTCAGGGAACGCAGTTCTGGACTTATGCTACATTGAGACGTCACCAGACTGGGCTCAATGTAGCATGCGTCCAGGACTAGGACTGCTAGATAGTGGTAGGTAGAACATCTTATCATAACCCCAAACTTATTTATTGCAATTTTATTTTTGTTTTTTTCCAACAACAGAGCTATTAACAACGGTCTTCTGGACACATACCAGCTTAAATCACTGGATGGACTGCTGGAGGGTGATCTGGAGGATTTGGCATTAGTCCGTGATAGAGATGGAAAGCTGTATGTGACTCATAAGCACTACCTGAAAAACAGCATAGGCACAAAAAATCAAACTAACTCTCATTCCCATGGCATGCCACAGGATTATATGGATAATTTTGCAGCCCGGGATCCATATGACCGGGTGATTCGGTGTTTGGGGTGGAAATTTGACTTTTCCATTTTTGACAGGTAAGGGAAAGGTTTCTTTAATCAAGACAATTAATCAAAAGAATTTGATTCCAGCTAGATCTCCAACAGCTGTAAAGTAATTTAAATATAACGTACTGTTGCTCTGCATTGGTTTTCAGTTGCAATTGCTTTGATTGTCTTTAATTATGTATATTGGAATTGCATTTATTTTATTATTCAGAAAACCGGTTTTGGCTGGAGATCTCCTTTAAGATCATATATACACATACAATTGATATACACAAATCACTCCTTCAGTACCCCAATTCTTGTTTTTTTCTACAGTTGTTTTATTCCACATAATACAAAATCTATCTCTATCTACTTGCTGGTATCCGCTCTGCTACATAGTCATGGACTGTAGAAAATTGGGTAAAACAACATGGCAGCAGCCAGCTAATTTATAGACCTGGGGGAGAACTGACCTACTACATGGTTTTAAAAGTCAGAACCAAGAAAAGAAAGGGACAAACAAATACTACCTCCAGTTGCAATCGCATTGTCAAATAACTTTACAATCTACATTTTTAATGAATGTTATATTGTGTATAATGTATACAAAACACATTTTGGGTAGATATACTCTTTAAGTATGACTCAATTTTGCCATAGAAAATGCATAGTACACAAGGCACAAAAATCTCCACTAAATTAATCTTTGTGAAAATCTGTGATCTCGGCTTGATAAATTTGTCATTTTTTCACTTGTTTTCAGTTCTGTCAAGTTAAAGGCAGCACCTGGGCAAAAGTATAAATATCCTTTGTTAAAGGCCAACTATGAAGCAAGGTATACCCCGGGGCTGTTTGTGGTTGGCACTGCCAGTCATAGCATTGATTTCCGTAAATCTGCTGGTGGGTTCATCCACGGCTTCCGTTATACTGGTGAGTTACTGGCTCTCTTCTTTCTTCTACATCTTATAGAATACAAATTTTTAAGGGCACCTGTTGGCAAAAATATTTTCAATAGAGCCAGCACTCCGGTTGTTGCTAGGGTCATTTTGAGTTTAGCAGCCAGATTGCTGAAATTGCAAACTAGAGAGCTGTTGAATAAAAAGTTAAATAACCCAAAACCCCAAAAATGAAACATGAAAACCAACTGCAATTTGTCTCAGAATATCACTCTCTATATCACACCAAAAGTTAATTTAAAGGTGAACAACCCCTTTAAAAGTCTAAGTGAAACCTTTGTAGGGGCCAAGGCCCCATCAGGATTTAACCTGGAATTCCAGTGGGCCTGTCCAACACTGATGGTGTTCTTAAAACAAATTGCACATACATACATTCCTTCTAATATTATTTTTAAATCATTCAATGAAAATGTTAAAACTTTTGAAATTGAATTGAAACTTTGAATTAAATGTTATGTATTCAGTCCATTTGATAATTATTAATATCCACTTAAACATGCTATTACAGGCAGCACTTTCTTTCCCTCTCTTTCTTTCATGAAAAGTTTCATCTAAGTCACACAGTGACTGTCTTTTTTTTTTTTTTTTTTTTTTTAGCTCGATCAGTCCATCGCCTCATGGAGCAGCGTTACCACAACATTCCTTGGAAAGCATCCCGTCACCCTATCTCCCAGCTGCTCAATGTCCTTCTGAAACGTATGAATGAAGCATCAGGTCTCTACCAGATGTTTGGAGTCCTGGCTGATGTGGTTCTACTTGGGGAGTAAGACATGCCCTCATTTAAAAGGGCAATATACATCTGTTTTCAAAGAGCTCAATGACCATGGCTTTCATTTTACACTTGATCCCATTTTTTTCTTCCAGTTATGGAAGGAGGGGGTAGTAGTAAGTAAAACCAACTACCAGTTAGTATATTATAAAGAAGAAAAATAAAGAAAACATAGATTATTTTAAATGTAAAGGATAAGAAGAACATAGTCTGCTACTATGGCTATGGCGTCACCATTTTTTTTTTATCCCTGTATACAATGATCACTAAGTTCTTCTGCTGTGCTGTTAAAGGAATAGTTCAGTGTAAAAATAAAAACTGGGTAAACAGATGTGCAAGAAGGCTGTGCAAAATAAAAAATGTTTCTAATAGAGTTAGTTAGCCAAAAATGTAATGTATAAAGGCTGGAGTGACTGGATGTCTAACGTAATAGCCAGAACACTACTTCCTGCTTTTCAGTTCTCTTGGTTTCCACTGATTGGTTACCAGGCAGTAACCAATCAGCGAATCTGAGTTGAATGCTGATGATCAATTGCAAACTCACTGAACAGTTATGGCCCATGTGGCTCCCCTTCAACTCACTGACTAACTCAGAGTTAAAGAGCTGAAAAGCAGGAAGTTGTGTTCTGTTATGTAAGACATCCAGTTAATCCAGCCTATATACATTACATTTTTGGTTAACAAACTATATTAGAAACATTTTCTATTTTGCACAGCCTATCTATTTAGCCAGTTTTTATTTTTATACTGAACTGTTCCTTTAAGTCTCTGTTTCACTATGAACTCAAAACTACTATTGAAGTTCAAAATTGCACTGTATATAATAATTAAGCATTATTAGTTTATTACATTTGCTTATTACATAGCTTTTTGCACAGGACAGTATTTGTAGGTTATAACTGCTGCAGCCAGATCTATTATTTACAAGTACATCTTGGTTAACATATTCCCACTGAAAACAGGTCATAAGTTAAAGTTATACCTTAAAATGTTTTGCTCCAAATTGTTGATTTTAGTTTAGTTTTTTTCAACTAAAAATATACCTTTTATTTCAGGGACTCAAAAGACTTTGAGTATTTGGAGGAAGTGCCTGCAGGAATACTCCCCACGTTAGAGGAGAGCACAGGAAGAAAGTTTCAGAACACAGGGCTGTTTGTTCTGATAATGGAATATGGAAAGAACTTTTCTGGCCCAGATAAAGATGTCTTCCACTATAACCGTGCAATTGGAGAAGCAAGAGAAGCCTGGCGCTCCAACTTCCTGCATCCCGTGGTGTATTACTACGACAAACTACCAACAGGTAGTGGACACAGTTACATTTTCTCACAACCATCCGATAGAGATGCATCAAATCCACTATTTTGGATACAACCAAACCCCTGAATCCTTTGCGAAAGATTAGGCTGAATTTCGAACCAACTCCTAATTTGCATATGCAAATTAGGGGCGGGAAGGGGAAACATTTTTTACTTCCTTGTTTTGTGACAAAAACTCATGTGATTTCCCTTCCCACCCCTAATTTGCATATGTATATTTGGATTTGATTTGGCCGGGCAGAAGGATTCGAATCTGAATCCTGCTGAAAATGGCAGAATCCTGGCCTAATCCCGAACGAATCCTGGGTTCGGCGCATCCATACCACCAAGACTTCCAGCATCTTTGTACTAAAGGGAAGGCCACCATAATAATTCTGAGATTATCCAACTTGATGCCACTCTAAATTTAATCCAACAAATTACCCAATTAAATTAAAAATAACATGTAGACTTTAGATCCCTCTTAGTGTGATGTTTAATGCTCACATTGTGGAGTATATATAAATCAAAGGATTTGCATTAAAAAGAACAAACTAGTTTTATGAATTATTTTCCCTTATATTAAGGTAGATGACTTGTTATCAAACATTTGCTCTCACAGGGTTTCCCTAAATGTAAGGCTTCCCCCTGTGGGTGGCCCAAATCACTGGAAGGTGGTGTTGAGGTCAGCCTGAATTTAAGGTGGAATAAGATTGGAGATGAATAGTTGTTTTGGTTACTCTTGGAATAATATAGTTGGGTAATAATATTGTGACTATTATAGTATTTTATTTGACTTATGATATGAAATTTATGAGCTATCCTAAACTACTGTTAGACTAGACAGTCTAGCACCTAATCCTTTCTGTTTTGTTTTCTCTCACCCAACTAAAGAGCAAGAAATGAAACTCCGCCCAGAGGACTGGCCTCTACCACGGCCTGTGCGGTTACATCATGTTGTAGAAGATTTCCTTACAGACTGGACCGGACCAAATGCCCATGTTCTGCCACTCCGCCGCTTTCTGGAAAATTCCCTTCTTACTGACCTCAGGGCATTCTATGCAGGTACCCCTGGTTGAGCAAGAAGAATGGAAATAAAAATGACTAGATAAGTGCACTGGAGATAACATACGTTTTCTAACTGGCATGTATCTCACAAATAATTTTTTTATTAATGACCACCTGCAATTCTATGGGGGCATTATTTCAGCAGGCACAGTACGGAAATAAAGTAGGGATGCACCGAATCCAGGATTCAGCCTTTTTTCGCAGGACTTTTACTTCTGCCCTGCCGAACCGGATCCTAATTTACATATGCAAATTAGGGATGCAAAGGGAAATCGTGTTGACTTTTTGTCACAAAACAAGGAAGTAAAAAATGTTTTCCCCTTCCCACCACTAATTTTTATATGCAAATTAGGATTTGGTTCTGTATTCAACCAAATCTTTTGAGAAGGATTCGGGGGTTCGACAAAATCCAAAAGAGTGGATTTGGTGCATCCCCAAAATAAAGGCACAATTGTCATATTGCAATACACCAAGAATTCTTTATGTGTATCTTCTAGATTTAAAGAGAAGAGCCCGGTAAAATGCCCCAGCCCAGCTACATGCAATTCTAGTGCACGTAATGTCCAGGAACCTCTAGGCACTGTGGGGGTCATTTATCAACACTGGGCGAATTTGCCCATGGGCAGTAACCCAGGCCAACCAATAAAATTGCTGCACTCATTGTTCTACTTGCAGCTGGCTTTAAAAAGCTAATCACCGATTGGTTGCTATAAGTAACTGCCCATGGGCATATTTGCCCAGTGTTGATAAATGAGCCCCTGTGTGTGCAATTGTCTTGTATAGAAGTTATGTCTCCCTTATGATAACACTCTAAAGCAATAGAAATGTAAAGATTTGCTATTTGGCTGTAGGTGTAAAAAGAAAAGACTTTTTTTTTGTCATCTGTAGTATGAAACTTGGCATTGGTGACAGATGGGTCTTTCTACTTGTTATTTTTTTATGACACCAACACAGAGGGTTGTATAAGTATGGAAATCTTTATCCAGTATGATTACAATTGGAGAGGCTTCCGATGGAGTTTTTCAACTTCCTCTGGTTCAACTAGGAGTTATGCCGTTTTCATTTAGACAACAAGGTTAAACATGATGGACGTGAATCTTTTTTTAACTTAAATAACTACGTATATTAATATGTATGTAATGTACTCTTAAATGTTGGGAACCATCATTATTAAAGTCCGGTAAAAAAACAGGAAAATAATTATGTACAAAAGTTATTTGTACACGACTAACTTGGCCTTTGTTTCTTGTAGAATCCTGCTTCCTCTTTACGTTGACACAACAAAAAGTGCCAATCTTTTGTCAGCAGGGGTATCTCCAGAACCAGGGACTTGTGGGTACAGAGCAGCTAAGGCAGCATGCAAAGGATGCAGGACTTCTACAGGATTCTACAGGGATCTATCAAAAGACACAGGGTGAGATGCCAAAAAACACAAATGGAAGGGATGAACTTTGACTTCTGAAGAAACTGAACAGCCTACCTTTAAGATTTACTGCAAAGTGCCAATTACTTGTCACAATGACCAGAAGAATTATCAGCAATTTATGACTTTTTAACATTTGGGGGCTGATTTATCAAAGAGTTTTTTTTTACCTCGCATGAACTCAAATGACATCGAAACGCGAATGGTATCTCTAATTGATTGAGTTTCCGGTGGAAAAAAACTTGAATCGAGTTCACAATTTGAGTTTTCAGCCAAAAAAACCCTCCAAAATCAAGCAACCTGTTAACCTCTTCAAATGGTCCCAGGCACCTCTGCCAGTTACTTCTACAGAACCTTCGAGTCAAGCTTTTTCCAGGTGGAGATATAATAAATCCCGAAAATTCGATTTTTTTTTTAACCCAAAAATGTTTTTGAGTTTTGACCATAAAATACAACTCGAAGACTCAAATTTTCATGGAAAAAACATAATAACTCCGGCCCTTGGGGGGACCGTGTTGTTTAGGCACATATTTGTAGAATGCAGAACACATTCCCCCTCTATACACAGTGGGGCAAATTTACTAACCTCCGAAAATTCTCCAGGGACGGCTTCGCTCACAGCACAACATTTCGCCAGGCGTAGATTCGCCAGGACAAAGGTAATTCACTAAAAAACAAAGTTTCATCCAGGGCGCCGAACGCTGGCGAAGTTGCGCTAGTGTTACTGCGCAAAGCAAAGTTGCGCTAGGGTTTTCTAATTTGCATACGGCGGGAAGTTAAAGTTCAATGGACGTTTATGTTGCAGCAAATACATTACACTGCACAAGTCAAGGGAACCTTAATAAAATAAAATATAGTTGTTATATTGCCCTACACATGAGCCCAGTGTATAGTTTATGTGCCATATATTAGGAAATGTAGGGGGGAAGCCGGTTACCCCAAAAAAAATTTACAGCATATCACCCTGAAAAAAGGAAAAGACGCCAGCGTTTTTTTGGGAGTTAGAAAATTTTTCAACTAAATTTTGAGGAAGCCCTATCTACTCTATTGCACTTCGTCTGGTCTGAGGTGGCAAAGGCAAGACTGGCGCAAGAGCTAACGTTCAGTAAAATCCACATTTTGGTGAATTTGCGTAGTAACGTCCATTCGCCAGAGCACAAATTCGCCTGGCGTTAGACTCTAGCGGTACTTCGCTCCCTATCTCCTTCGCTAACGAAGTTACACCAGCGACAGCTAGTAAATTGGCAAGTACCAAAATGACGTCACGCTGGCCCCAGGCCGAACCGAATCCAGGGAGGGAAATCTAGTTACTTTTTGTCACAAATCAAGGAAGTAAAAAATGTTTTCCCCTTCCCACCCCTAATGTGCATATGCAAATTCAGTTCAGGATTCAGTTCAGTATTCGGCCGAATCTTTCACAGAGGATTCGGGGGTTCGGCCGAATCCAAAACAGTGGATTCGGTGCATCCCTACTTTTTACAGAATACCCCGGGCTGGCGCATCAGATAAGCAATCATTATAACTGGTGGTGCCAAATATTTGTCACCTCCCAGTGATTTTATTTACTTTCATTTAATTACTGTATTTGGGCTTTACATCCAACTGTATTTGTAGTTTATATCCAACAATAAAAGGAAAGTAGATAAAAGAAAGTGCTAAAAGTTGTGCTTAGGTTGTTTAGAATTTTGGTGCTGAATCTTTATGTCCATTTTTTTTATTATATTGTGAAATGTTTTTGTGTTTACCGTATATACTCGAGTATAAGCCGAGTTTTTCAGCACCCAAAATGTGCTGAAAAATCCTACCTCGGCTTATACTCGGGTCATTAAAAAAAAAACTCTGGTACTTGAAACAGGTATATTAAGACAGCTGCCTTACCGGTAAATTTGCAGAGAACTTTGAAGGAACTTTGAATCTGTATCCCACATGATCTGTAGCTGTGCAACTGACTGGAGTCCCGTGCCCCTGCACCCCGGATGGGGCCCGCAACCCATCCATTGGACCCGATCCTTAGGAGCCAATGGGGAACACCCCCCTCCCAGCCAGAAACAATGGCGTTGATTTCCGGCGCAGGAGGAGCAGCAGTGCGGAACTTTAAACAAGAAGTGTGTGGAGCGCTGCCGGCTGAAGTCGCGGTGGTGCGCACACTGACATCATCATGCGACATAACAACTCTGGGCCCGGACCTCCCTGTGAAAAATCTTGAAGGGGCACAGCGCCGGCTGCAGTAAGTAGTATCCCCGACTCTCCCCTCCTGCGCACGAGTAACTCAGGGCCGCCCCTGACAAGAAATCTTGAAGGGGCCAGGCGCTTGCTGCAGACAGCAGTATCGCCGGCTCTCCCCTTCCGCCTGCCAGCATCTCCGGGTCGCCCCTACCCCAGCGAATTAATTAATCTTTGAATGGGCCCAGCAGCAGAGAGCAGCTTCCCCTCCCACCCGATAAAAACTCTGGGCAACCCGGCACCACCGGCGAAAAATCTTTGAAGGCACTTGGCGCCTACTACAGGGAGCAGCTTCCTCTCCCCTCCTGTTAGAGCAAATTTACCGGTAAGGCAGCTGTCTTCTTAATATATCTCTTTCAGTATATTTTGTCTCAGCTGAAAAATGTCTGTATGGTAATATATAAATCCACTGGGGGGGACAAATTTTCAGTGATTTAGTTTTGCGCTGTAGTGATTGCAGCACAATGTATATTATAAATGGCAACTTTCTGTTAATAAAAGGAATGAAATGTAGTTTAATTTTGCCAAAATATTACTGGCTATACCTGCTTGTCCAACGGTCTTAGTTGTGTCTAGGCATATACTCGAGTCAATAAGTTTTTCAGGTTTTCGTAAGTAAAATTAGGTACCTCGGCTTATACTCGGGTCGGCTTATACACGAGTATATACGGTATATGTATGATTTATTGTAGTTCCTTGTCCCCCCCCCTTTTGTGACCCTGGTCATTCTTCAATTGCAAAGGAAATATCAATGAAAAATGCATTATGTATATGTGGCCGCAAAAAGGGTTAAATCCATGATCTTTTTATTCAGTGCAATAGCCTTAAGGCTCTTTTGTTCATCATTCCTTCCATCATGCTCTGACCAACAACAATGTCAGGAGAACTAAGTTTGTGAATGATATTTTTGCCAAAAATATATTATTTGATGGTGATTACAGAGACAGTTGAAGCTGCAGTAGAGCAATTGTGGTTACTGTGAGGGCCAATATGGACCCCCAACTGTTTCATTCCATTCTGCCCCATATAAATTATAGTAAGGGTGTTTTTGTCTGGGTTTTGTTATATCCGCATGGAATCAAGATTTTCCATCACATAAGACAAGTATTCCATTACTAGGTGATCCCAACAAATGTGCTTTGTGTACTAAACTTTAGTTTGCACTTACAAAACCCTTTAAAGGAACAGTAACACCAAAGAATTAAATTGTTTATTGGAATGACAATATATTGTATTGTTGCTCTGCACTTGTTAAAATGGAGTGTTTACTTCAAAAACACAACTATATTTTATATAAACAAGCTGCTGTGTAGCCATGGGGATAGCCATTTATGCATAGGATACACAGTAGATAACAGATACATTCTGAATAATCCCATTGTATGCTACAGAGCTCATCTGTTATCAGCTGTGTTTCCTGTGCCTTTTCTCCTTTTTCATCTTTGAATGGCTGTCCCCATGGCTACACAGCAGCTTGTTTATATAAATTTTAGTAACATTTCTGAAGCAAATACACCAGTTGTACCAGTGCAGGGAAACAGTACATTGTATTTTCATTACTTTAAAACCCTTTAATATTTTGGTGTTACTGTTCCATTAACTCTGTCCTCACAGGACGTGCAAGCCTTATTGATAATCTAAGGTACAATTCAATGCAGTGGCGTAACTAGATGTTGCTGGGCCCCACAGCAAATTAATTTTAGGGCCCCCAACATATACAGTGTTTGTCCTGTTTTACCAATATATGTTGAAATTGCTCATCAATGAGAGCCTCATGGGGCCCCTGTACCTCCTGGGCCCCCCTGCAGCCGCAGGGTCTGCTTCCTCTGTAGTTACGCCCCTGATTCAATGGTATTATTTATATAAAACAGAAAAACAAATCTGTAAAATGTATTTGATTTGAATAAAAATACATAAAATATTATACTTAGCCGCTTTACTCTTTTCTGTTTGTTATGCTTGTTTTGAATTTTCAGGTAATGGAATCCCACAGTTTTCTGTGCCGCAATTAACATACAGCAGACCCAACGCAGGGTCTCTGCACAAGCAGAGAATCGGTAAGTTAACTTTAAATTCGCAAAGTCTTTATTAAGAAATAACTTACAGAGTCTCTGCTTGTGCTCCTCTTCAGAAACGGCGACAGGGAGAAGATCCATCGTGCGGCGCTCAATTTCTCCTCCCTGGCTATGTCCTATAGAAGGCAGGGAGGAGAAATCGAGCGCTGCACAATGGATCGTCGCCCTGTTTCTGAAGAGGAGCGCAAGCGGACAATTGGTAAGTTATTTCTTAATAATAATAGACTTTGCAAATTTACAGTTAAAAAGTGTCTTGGTGTTTTTTTTCGTTAGTATAAACACATTTTTTTTAAAAAAAATTGTTACTGGTCCTTTAAGCTACTAATACTTTGCATGCAATCAAATGTCACACCCGAGTGTGTGTGAAACAAAAATGAGGCTATAACCTTCATTCCTGACAAATCAGTTAGGAGTCCAGTACAATACGTAATTTCCCACCCGGATTCGGTTCAGCCAGGCAGAAAGATTCGGCTGAATCCAAATCCTGCTGAAAAAGGCCAAATCCTGGATTCGGTGCATCCCTAATTATCTTATTGGATATATTATAACGTACATACAAAAACAAACAATAACCAATATAAAAATTAAAAAGGACCCTGCCCAAACAAGCTTACAATATAAAGTATGTATATTTAAAATATACAGCGACACCAATGTTCCGAATGATTATTAGCCGTAGGCCTAATATGCACAAAATAATGATCATGTGACTCAACAAGATGATGGTTGGAGGAATCCTCATTATTGGAGTCCCTGCAGGATGTGTGTCCCATAAGTGCCATTAGGCTCATGTCATGTTCCTAATTTGCAGAGCATGCTCAAGCACATATTCCTAGCTATAGGCACTTAACCTTGGCAAATGTTTAGTTATTCTTATTGCTGATAACAGTTAATTTATATAAACACGAATGCTTCCCTAAAAACATGTCACTGCGTCCGCATGTAATGCAGGATATTCTAGTTAAATAATAGCATGTCATATGTGGACTTGCCTTGAGGTATGTGCATATATATATATATATATATATATATAGAGATTCCTTTTGCGTCACATGATGAGAAAGGTCACTAACAAACATTGCTTTGGTGTTGGTTTCTGCTTACGAGTTTTATGCTGATTCAGCAGAAGGCTGCAGGCTAGAACACAAACATTAAGCAATTCTCACTAAACAAGACAGGCTTGACGAACACGAAAATACACAATCTGCCCCCGTTGAGGAAGAGTAGGACTTGGGACGTGACTTCAATGTATCAAAAACAAATTCAGAATACTTTAAAGAAACATGTACAGTATCATACACTGTCTTGCGTTCAACATAAATTTGTTTTTAATGGAATAAATGAATGCAAAATTATATTATGAAATTACCCCATTCTATAATTGCAGGAATGTTACTATCACTTTTAATAACATACTGTGACCATCGCACGCAACACCGGCTTTGAACATCGAGTCACATACACACACAGCCACTTACAACAAAACATAACAATACCAAACCTATGCTATATTGCCACTATCATTCTATTGTTATCTTCAGATTGCTATAGACCAGCAGATATTATCATTTGTTCAAAGTAAGCAATCGTACCAACCAATGCTATTTACAAAACAATTGATATCAATGGTATTTAGGATATCTGTACTAATCAATCCTTACATGTACATCCTGAAAAAGTAATAAATGGGTTTGTGTGCTTCATCCCAAAGCCTTAATCCCCTCTATGTATGCCCAATCTGTTCTCTTATCACTTGTATTCACTTGTATTCTCATCACTTTTATCACTTTTCTCTTATCCTAATCACATTAGCATTAATCATCATCATCATTTATTTGTATAGCGCTGTCAAGATACGCAGTGCTTTAATCATATAATAATAATGATAACTTCAAGCACACAATTTGAGTCCTAAAGACTATTGTGGTGTTTATACAAATGACCTGTAGATGTCACTGTGCTCAGACTTATACTGTGCATACTTCCTGACAACTTAAAAGTGAAAGTTATTGTTGTGTAATGGCTGCATGAGAGCCTGCTAATAAAGCACTGTTATACTCTACTCATCCTCGGCTACCCAAAACATAACAAATGGCGATAAGGATGGCTCTTCTACCTCTGCAGCAGCCTGCACCTTTTCTTCCAAACCCTGGTGAGACTACTATACCTTTTACTGCTTGGATCCGTATGTTTGAAAATTACATTATTGCTGCTGACCAAGGGGAGATTTCTGATGCTAGAAAGCGTGCTTTACTTATTCACTGCCTGGGAGCAGAGGGACAGCATATATTCTATACATTACCATTACCTGATGATACTTATGAAACTGCTCTTACTGCTATAAAGAACTTTTTTGTGCCAAGAGTAAATTCTGCCAACGTGGACAACGTAATGGCGAATCCACAGAACAATTTGTAGCAGCTTTGAGAGAACTGGTTGTTACCTGTGACTTTGGGAATCTAACAGACGAAATACTAAGAGACCAAATAGTGGAAAAAACAAACTCACCTCACATTAGAGAGAGACTGCTCCTAGAGCAGGATTTAACCCTTACAAAGGCTATTACAGTTGCTAGTCAAATTGAAACAGCAGTGGCAGAGGCTAAAACTCTCAGTCAGGGAACTGCTGGGAATGTACAGATTGTGAATTCAACACTGTGGCCTAATAATGCACAGTCACAGGCAAAATACAGTGCTAAGGAAAGGGATTCACACTGCAAAACCGTGCAGCAAATACAAATAAAAAATACTGCTTTCGCTGTGGTTTAACACAACACACTGCAAATCATGTTATATGTCCTGCAAAAACTAAACGGTGCCGCAAATGCACAAAAGTAGGACATTTTGCCAAGATCTGCTGTAGTTCTGCTAAATATGTTCATGAAGTCACTACTACAAATGTTACAGTATTAAGCTGGTACATTTATTCCAGACAAGTTTATATGCACTGTCAGTGTCAGTACTGCTTCTGCTGACAAGGGACACTCCATTAACCTGATGCTTGATACAGGTTTAGCTGTTTATATTCTACCTAAGGATATTTTCTTGAAATACTTTGCAAAAGATCTGTTGTTGCACCTGCCTTGAAACTGGTCAGTTACTTAAAGGATCCAATCCCTGTGCTTGGTTGCTTGCCAGCGACTGTACAATTTGAATCAAATACTGCAAATGTGACTTATACATTGTGAATAAGGGTACTGCTATACTGGGAAGGGATCTCTTTGCTGCATTAAACCTACAATTAGTTGACGGTCTCATTACTACAGCACCAGTGCCTGCCACACAGCCAGTGTCTAAAATTTCACCACAAAGCAACACTTCACTGGGCTGTGCAAAGAACTTTGTATACAAGGTTAAGTCGAGACCAGATGTAAAACCAGCACCATTCCCTGATTCAGCATGGGAAAAACTTGCTATTAATATTGTCGGACCTTTTACAGATGTTCCTATAGTCTGTAGATTTGCTAGAACCTTGATGGACTATTACAGTAAATGGCCTGAAATTGCATTTGAGACGCCAGCGAGGACCATACACATATGAACTGTCTGATGGACTCATATGGAATGTAAGTCGTCTTGCTCCTGTTAGATATGACTTTTGATGAAGGACATTTTCCTACTCCTGATGTCAGCTGTGATGGGCCTGAAGAAAGTGAACCTATAAAGCGTACTGAGAGATTAAGAAAACTACCTTGCATGGACCCAGGACTATGTGATGTGAATTTATTTTTTTGCATTGTTGTTGTTGTTTATTACATTTGCCCAAATGCTTTCCTGCTATAGGGGGAATATGTGGTGTTTATACAAATGGCCTGTAAATGTCACTGTGCTCAGACTTATACTGTGCATACTTCCTGACAGCTTAAAAGTGAAAGTTACTGTTGTGTAATGGCTGCATGCAGGGGTGCTTCGCCAATTAGGCAAGTTGAGGCTGTCGCCTCAGGCAGCAGTGCCCCACTAGGTACCAGGGGCAGCAAAAATGCAGCTCCTGGTACTTTAAGAGTGAATTTCTGGGGGAGTGGGTGGGCAGCAGCAACTGCTGCTGCCTCAGGCGGCGGAGGGGCCAGGATCGCCCCTGGCTGCATGAGAGCCTGCTAATAAAGCACTGTTATACTCTAGTCATCCTCGGCTACCCAAAATATAACAACTATAAAAATATGGTTGAAAAGTTATTCCTCTGATGAAAAACCACCACCACCATTATGGCATTTTTGGCTGTATTTTGTTAAGGTTTACTTCTCCTTTCAGTCAGTCTATGGTACTATACTCATAAGAAAATAACTATATTATTTGCTTAAAATGGACTCTATGGAAAAAGGCCTTCTTGTATTTTGAAACTTTCTGGATATTGGGTTTCCGGATTAAAAGATCCCATACGTAAAATAAGAATCCACATTAATAATTTCAGACTTCTTTAAAATTTAAATTAGATTATATATGGCAAACAAATATTACCTTTTGATTTATAAATCTTTTAGTGGCCTGCTAATCAGTTAACATGGCTTATTTAATAGGGCACATATTTAACCCTTGGGTGGCGCAAGTGCAAGAGCACTATGGGGGCAAGAGTGTCCCCCTTACTGTTCATTTAACAGGACATGTACTTATATAAAGAGAAGCAAGTTATATAACTGTAATATAAGTAATATGATAAAGGTTCACATCTGTATAGATACAAAAGAGCCTTTTAGAATCCACACCATATAATAAAAGCAACTATTTGAACGGTTGCTGTGGGATTCCAGACAAAAGTGTTACTGAATAACCCTTCTGTACATTTTTTGGATCTGTCACCATTATAATTCTCCCATGTCATATAAATTGCCATTTACAAGTAGTAGCAAGGAAAGGTATTTGCCCCAAATAATAAAAAACGATAAATCAAATGTTACTTTTAAATTGTTGGCTGTCCTTATTGCTGTGCTCTTATTCATCTTTATCCTAAAAGACTATTATATATTATGCGGTATATTTTTATGAAAACTTAAAACTTAAATTTTTTTCCCACAGTCATATCTCAGTCATGTCTGTTTGTAAGGTTATAACTGTGAAGTAATAAATATGTTAAAGGTTCAAATAAGTATAGTCTTAATCACTTATTCACAGTGCCGGGCCACGCTGGGCAGGCGCCCTAGGCAGGCCCGGCAGTCGCGGCAATTGTGCGCATGCGCAAATATGCGCTCGAGTGCGCATGCCCAAATTCCTAATCACGCGCATGCGCAAATTCCTGCTAGCGCGCGCATGCGAGAATTCCTTCCTGCGCGCATTCGCAGAAGCGCTGAGAAGCGCGGAGAGAAAACAAGGGAACCGGACTTGGGGGTAGGAGACAGGTACATGCCTGGCGCCCTCCCAGCTTTGCGCCCTAGGCACGTGCCTACTCTGCCTACCCCTAGTTCCAGCCCTGCTTATTCACCTTTAAATTTACTTTAAGTATGATGTAGAGGGTGTTATTATGCAACAATTGCAATTGGTTTATATTTTTATCATTTGTAGTTTTTGAGTTATTCAATAGCTCTCCACTTTGCAATTTCAGCAATCTGGTAGCTAGGATCCGAAGAACTATGCACTGATTTGCCCTGCTGTTCTTCTGCTCCTGCTCTGCCTGCACCTGGAAGCAGGGAGCAGACAGATGCAGTGGATTTCAGCGCCGAAATGCAACACTTTGCACTTTACATGCCAAAATCCGCCCTACACCTTCATAATACAAGGGGAGCAGCAGGGTTGCAATCCCTTCTATTGTCTGGCCACTTTACTTGTTTCAGGCTGCAGGCACGCTGAGACCTGCAGTGTTATCAGGAAAAAAAAGATGAAGAATAATTAGCCCTTACTGAGATCTTAAAAACCATTATGGGGACCTGGGGTACTTCTTCTTATCTGTTTAAAGGAGAACTAAGGGTCTGGCAACACAAGCAGAATTGGGAGATTAGTCACCAGACGACAAATCTCCTCTACTTCGCAGCGACTAATCTCCCCGATCTGCCTTACCTTGCCTTCCTCCGGATAAAATGTAAATCGCCTGGGGGCGACTTCAGAAAACGAAGCGTTCCGTGTACCTGCCCCCAGGCGATTTACATTTTAGCCAGGGGAAGGCAGATCGAGGAAATTAGTTGACGACTAATCTCCCGGAATCTGTCCGTGTGGCCAGACCCTAAATTCTAAAGTTAAAAAAACCCTATCCCCCATAGACCTTCTCCCCCCAGCCTAAGTGTTACCCTGTGCAAATTCCCCGAACGTTTTACTTACCCCTCGGTGCAGATTCAGGCATCAGAGTTCACGGGTGCCATCTTCTTCTCTCCGGAAATCTTTGGAATGAGATTGGTGGGGCGGTGCATGCGCAGTTGGAGCAATTTTCTGTTTTGCGACAACTGCGCAGAAACTCAAGAAAATTGCCGAAGCACTGGTCTCATTCCGAAGATTACCAAAGCAGCTGAAGATGGCGCTTGTGAACTCCGATGGCTGAATCTACTTACCGAGGGGTAAATTAAACGTTAGGGGCATTTGCCCGGGGAAACACTTAGGCTGGGGGGAGGAGGGTTGAACGTTAGGGTTGAATTCTCCTTTAAAGGGAAAATTTCACGGGGTAAGCAAAATGTAGTACAGAAGAAAATGGAGCAGGATTGTAGTTGAGGATCTGAGAAGCTTGCAATGTATGCAAAAGGGATGTGACAAGAGAAAATTAGAAAAGTTGTGGCTTGCTGGGCAGCTACAGGGCTGAACATCTTAAAACAGGAGTGCCCATATATTGCTACATTTAACAAACAACTATTTCTTATGTAACCTTAACATAATAATTATCTGAAATGAAATCATGAAACAGGAGGATGATACAGACAAGCTGTTTGTGGACTGTGTCTTGAGATCTACTGCTCACCAGCTAAAGGGTTACTGGTAGATCCCGCAAGACCTTTTGGGCACAACGTGTCTTAAAACATGAGTGGCTGCATGTACAGGGAGTTTCCTAATGGTCAGCCAGAACAGCTGACTATTTCAGGAAGAAAGGAATCTGAAGCCGATAAGGAAGTAATGTTTCTGCTACACAAGGGCAGGCTAGTGGGAGGAGTATTGCAGGAAAAAAAAGAAGGAAGTACAAAGTGCTGTTTGTGGAATCACAAAGGTGACAGACATTTTTTTTAGTAACATAATATACATGCCTAAAAACAAAGCTCTCTGTTGCATATTGGCAAAGACATAGTATTAAGGTTATACTGTCTTTCTCCAGTGCAGTTAAAATCATCCCAGGAGCCAATGACAGCAGCAGCAGCAGGCACGTCATGACCACGTGGCTTTTATAGTCCTCTCAGCTACAAGTCCCAGCACCACCCCCACTCCCACTCTTGGAATTCTTCCGGTGCATGTGTGAACCCTCCAGTGCTCCCCTGACCAGTTCCTCTGGCTGCCTATAGAAAGGTAATACACAATTTTTACACAACTTTACCAGATTTTCTTTTTAACAGATTTTGGGGTTTCTTGCTTTTTGCACACTCACAGCATGCACACACACAACTTGGGCAAGTTCACACACACTTTTTAAAGAAATTGTTGATGTTCTTTTGCCCTAAAAGTGTTTTATTGCCCTGTGTGACTAGCCCATCAGAATGCTTATTTAGAAAAGGAGGTGCAAATCACAAGGTCGGAAAAAGTTTATGTTTTTAAAAGTCTGTTTTTGTGCTTTGCACTTGTACTCGTAGTGAGCTTTCAGGTCTTTTGAACCCTGATCACACTGTGTTATCATTTGTTATTACATTTATTTTTGTCTGTAAAATGTTCTTTGTGCAGTAAGGTCATTGGATCAGAAATTCTGAACATGTAGAATATTTTAAACATTGTTGTTTGTGATATATACAGTTCTGCAGGAATG
Source organism: Xenopus laevis (assembly GCF_017654675.1). NCBI lineage: Eukaryota > Metazoa > Chordata > Amphibia > Anura > Pipidae > Xenopus > Xenopus laevis. The sequence goes on along the minus strand of NC_054377.1, from coordinate 112,671,063 downwards.
TGTCATCATATTCATATCAGTTTTAGGGGTTAACTTACTGTACATGGGCTTTTACGACACATACAATGCAGGGAGTGTGTTGTGTTTGCAGTAGTCATGGTATCAGCCATGTAAAATTGTGTACACTGTTTGTGATTTAGGGCCTTTACAAGCCCCATTGTTGGTTGCTTCTATGCATATTTGATGTTAAATTATTTAGAAGACTGCTGGTATTCATATTTATCTTGTTTTATCTTCATACCCTAAACCCTGTAGGAGATAAGATGCTGTAAAGCGCAAATTGATTTTTTCCCAAATTCTGTAAAAAAAAAATAATAATTATATAAGGGAAATCTATCTGATGTGATTGTTTTGATTTTAAGGTGGGCATATGGTGATATGTTTGTAATGAACCACATTAATGATGATTTTAAGCCAGATATTGGTCAAGCAGGCCCACAAGTAGAAGGTACCATATATTGGCCAATAAGTTGGTAAATTGGTCTGGAGAACAGCTTCTGTCAGCTTATGAATGATGAGGTTTAGGTTAGAGACAGACATTAAGATGAGAATATGCTCCTTCACTGTTGCTCTGCTGTCTGTGCCTGCACCCAAATACCTTGTTTCAGCTTGGATGCAGGCAGATGCAGCAGGTTTCGGTGCAAATATTCAAATTCTCTAATATTGGCACCGAAATCCATCACATCTGTCTGCACCCAAGCCGAGGCAATGTATTTGGGTGCAGAGCAGCAGCAGAGGACCAGATTCAAGGCCTGTGTTTCCGCACAGGCCAAGATCCACGTTGTTTGGTCCTAGCATAAGCTTTGTTGAGCGATGACTGCTATACTTCCTTTATTGATCAGTTTTTACTGTGAAATCTCAGTTTCTTTAAAGCTTTGCACAAGAGAAGTGCATAGTGCTCTTGAGAGTTCACCTGTGGTTGCAGACTGGTTTTGGAAGCCACTTTGGGAACACATAGAGCTACATTTTCTGAACACTTGTTAGTCACTGAGGGCATATCAAGATTCTAATGTTCATTGCTGGTCATCAAACAGATAAACGCTGACTGCTGCATCTTGCAATATTCTTCTAATACATTAGAAGTGATTCATCAAGCAGGGGCCCTCCTGCCATGAGGTAAGGTGAGAACTTTGCCTCAGGCGGCAGTGAGCAGGCAGTTACAAAAAGCCACCTCTTGTAACATTATGAGGCAACTTTCCAGTATTTAACCCGGAAACTTGGCTCTGCTAGTGCAGAGAACACTATGGCGCTCATTACACTAGTGATGCGCCCCCCCCCCCTTTGACCCACTCCAATACTGAAGTTTTAAGCTTGGAGCAGGAGAAGGGGGTGGCATTGTGGTTGCCCCAGCTGTTAGCAGCCCCAGAATCACCCCTGTCATCACCTTTTTCCTACCCATACCCAGCCTGACCATCACCAGCAGTCTATGCTCTCTTAAAGGGATTCTATTGTGGAAAAACAATCTTTTTTAAAAAAAATGTATGCAGAATCCTGCATTGGAATCCCTTTTTCAAAAGAGCAAACAGATTTGGTTGTATTTATAGTTATATTTTATTTTTACATGAGGTTAGCTATGTTCTTAGTTTCCCAGGTGTCCTCAGCCGTGTGACTTGTGCTCTGATAAACTACAGTCACTGCTGCACTGCGCGTTGGTTTGATAATGCCCCTCCCTTCCCCCCAGCATCCCATTAGCAGATTATCAACAGAACAATGGGTAGCTAACCAGATAGCAGCTACTTGGCATATCTGCTGAAGGATTCACCTGCTTGGACTAATAGTGCCTCCGTTGGCTAATAGTATTCTGCTACTACTGAACTGAATTTTAGCAAGTGGGTTAACAGGCAAAATTGCTCCCAATAATTTAGGATGGCTTCAGGCATTTCTGTGCCAGCTACAATACACTATGGAAAAATTGTCCCATGTAATGGTAGCCTCAATAAGCTTCTACAGTAAAGGAGATATATATATATATATCTTACCTAGGGAAACAAACTGAGGATTGGGCTTTAATGGTCAGGTCTGTCATGCTAGTATAATATAATGGAATAATTCACCTTTCTGTCCTAGTTGCTAAATTACTAAATATTATTGTTATTGATTCACTTAGATGGCCCAACGCCTGTTCTTGAAGCGTGTTCTTGTTACGTCTGTGAAAAGCCTAATAGCTCCAGCACCATCTTTCTCCACTCTCCTCTCAAATGGCGTAAGATCACATGGACTCAAGGCTTTGAGCTCCTCTCAAATACATCCCCACTGTAACTTGAGGCCTATCTCCACCTCCACACCATGCAGAGTCACGTTTAATGTCCAGGATGCAGATGACTTCCAAGAACGCGTTGTTGGCAGTGAGACACCCGTGGTGGTGGATTTCCATGCACAGTAAGTTTGTTTTATAAGAAGGATTAACTATTTTGGAACCATTGATTACAGGTTTGTATGTATTGGGTATGTGCAGCGAATCCACTTTTTTTTCAGTTTGGCCGAATTCTGAATCTTCCACACAGGATTCTTGCGAATCCTAAAATGAATGAAATCCTAATTCGCATATGCTAATTAATGCAGGGAAGGGGACACACATTTTATTTTCAAGTGTGTGACCTACAATCATTTGGTTTCTAATGACATTTGGTTCAGTCAGACTCTTGAATTCAGCCAAATCCGAGCCCTGCAGAAAAAAACTCTTCAGTTCAGATGTCCCTAACCTTTTTTTTACCTGTGAGCCACATTCAAATGTAAAAAAAAATTTGGGGAGCAACATAAGCATGCAAAAAGTTCCCGGATGGGCCAAATATGGGCTGTGTTTGGCTATTAGTATCTTGCAGCCTACAGGAGGCTCTGTTTAGCAGTAGACATGGTTTTATGCAATTAAAGCTTGTCTCCAAACTAGGAATTCAAATAGAAGCACCTGCACTGGTAAAACTGGTTGCCTGGTTGCCAACTATAGTTTATATAAATAAGCTGTGGTGTAGCCATGGGAGCAGCCATTCAAAGCTTAAAAAGGAGAAAAGGCACAGGTTACACAGCAGATAACAGATAAGCTCTGTAGTATACTAAGGGGTTCTTCAGAACTTATCTGTTATCTACTGTTTATCCTACGCTTGAATGGCTGCCCCCATGGCTACACAGCAGCTTGTTTATATAAACTATAGTTGTGGTTCTGAAGCAAATACACGAGTGTAGGGCAGCAGTACATCATATTGGCATTCCTTTAAAAGACTTTCACTTTTTGGTGTTACTGTTCCTTTAAGGCCACTGAGAGCAACATCCATGGGGTTGGAGAGTAACATGTTACTTACGAGCCATTGGTTGGGGACCACTACAGTTGAATCCTGAACTGAATCTGGGATTCGGTGCATCCCTAGTATGTATTTATGTATACATTTATTTATAAAGCACTGATAGGATATACATCACTGAACAATTTAACCATATAGAAAAATACATGGAGGGAAGGCAAAATTATAATAAATACATTTATAAGGATAAATATACACTTACACCTAAGCTATGTCTCTACAATTGTTATGCATAGACTAGTTTTAGATATGGTGAAAAAATCCAGCTCATATTATGACAGGAGACCCACCTACAGGGAAGTAAGGTGGGTATAATTAAATAACATAGGTACCTTCCCAGAGGTATCTTGGACTATGCATACCTTAAACTACAACTAATTACCCCAATAGGCCAGAACAGAACTAAATGGTCCTTGAATCCTACCTGATTGTCCCTGTCTATTCCTCCACTGTTTTTCCTACTACATGTATTATGGAAATAGCTGTCCTCTAGCAAAGGCTCCATTACAGGTTTGGAACTCGCAGAACATGCAAGGCATGGGGGGGATGGGAGTGTTGGCCATAAGAGAGCTGACGACTGCTTCACTGTTTCAGTGGAACAAGTAGTGAGGATGAGCAGTAACGAAATTTAGAAAGGACAGACAGATGCTCCTTTCAATAGAAATTACATTTATAAATAATTTGTAATATGTAATGAATATATATAGGAAAGCTACTGATATCTATGACTTCTTTCTCCATGCAAGTTTATTTTTTATTATTATTATTTGTGGTGGGTTCAACTTTAAAGTTTATTACTTGTCACTGCACCCACAAAGTTTCAGATTGACAGAATGTTTTTGTTCTCTTTGGCTTTCCTTGTTGGGTTAAGCATTTACGATTCCGTACTCAACATATGATCACCCATGCGGTCATTATCCTTGGATAGATTTACAGTTTTTTCTTCATTTGATGTTTCATGTCAGGTGGTGTGGCCCATGCAAAATTCTAGCTCCCCGATTGGAGAAGGTGGTTGCCAAGCAACAAGGCAAAGTTCTGATGGCAAAAGTGGATATAGATGATCATACAGACCTTGCACTTGAATTTGAGGTAGGTTGGCAAACAAAATATATATTGCAAGTAAATAAAATAATATAGTCGGTGGAGGCTTCAATATATAGTTGATGAAGTAGTTTTGAGAACCAAGCACACTCCCCAAGGTGAAGCTAGACTTGCACTGTATAGTAAAAGGGCCATGGTCTCAGCTTTAAATTTATAGACTTTTCCTTTAACATTAAAATCTTGCAGGGGGTTACAGATGGTATTACTATATTACTTGCCTATAATCTGAAATGAACAAACATCTCTTTCTTATCTTCTGCCATACACTGATTTATGGTAATGTTGCCCCAGTAAAGCATTTCAAAATTGCTGTAATTATATTTCTCCAACATATACACACCTACAAACTTGCCTCCAGTATTAACCAGTCTCAATTTATCCCCCCCCCCCTCCACACACACAGAACCCTTCTCTATCTGGGTCATATTCATCTTTACTGGCAGCAGCAGTGTGGCAAAAGGCTGGGTGTCAACCTAAAGAGCACCCTTCTCATAGTCTGGTTGTTGTTACTGTAATCCTATGCTAATTGTATTTCACCCCATTTGGAAGCAATCATTTGTGTTTGAATTACTATTTACTGAAACTGCTTTGAGTTGCCATTTAGGGTCTCTCTCCAGTTTTTATTCTTTGTTCTGTCTCATGTTTACTGAGAGTGCCTAATGCTGAGTGGCACACAGATTGCGAATGCCTGACTGCCAGTGGCAGGTACAAAGTCCAATCATATCCAGCTCCTGTGTGGCAGTACAATCAAATGCAGGCGATGCTCAGCTATAACTCACCACTTGTTGTAGCGTTGGGAGACAATGTGAGAGTAAAGAAGAGTGACCAGAACAGGAAGACCAGAACAAAGAGAACTATTAATATTTCCCTGTCCTAAGCACAATTCAACAGGAAGATTGGGTATCATGAACCTCCAATCAAAAATGACCCAGAACTTTGAGGCAATAAAAGGTTAAAACAGTTGCACAGATCTGCATAACTGGATGTTGCTGGGGCCCCTACACTTCTGCACCCCCCCCCCCCACCTACTGCAGAGTCAGCAACCTCTTTATTTGTCCCTTGTTGCATAATCTAAGCTTAATGAAACCAGTCATGATAATATTTCCTAGCGGTGATTACATATGGACTTAGACTTCCCTACCGCTATATGAGCAGCAGACCCATTGCTACACTACCCCTTGCTTACCTATCTTGTGGATTTTGGCAAGAAAGTGCTAGGGTATGCATTTTTGCTCTGAAATCTGCTCTGTTTTCACTCTTAAGGCCCCCATACGCGGGCACACACATATATATATATATATATATATATATATATATATGCAACCGACAGATTAAGTTGGCAGTTTATTGCCCAGTGCATGGGGTCCTCCGACGGGCTTCCCCGATCGATATCTTGGTTATAGACTCATACTTACATCAATTAAATATTTAATTTCTGTGCAGTGAAATTTGCAGAAACCCACCATGCGCTGCAAGTATAAACACCCATGTATAAGTGCCATATGCAAGCCTATATATTAAGACAAATTTGTCCCTCAAATTGGTGAGCTAGAATAACACACCTTTTCATTGCCTGCTGGTCCTTTTATAAAATAAATAAGAAAGAAATGCAGGCATCCTGGTGTAACTTAGAGAGTTTTATTTGGTTAATTTATTTGGTTAATAAAATGGAATTACAGAATAGAAGTGGTTCATTTGCTCATTAGTCAATAAAGCAGTGGTGCCCCTTTTTGGTTCCTTTTAGTAATGAATATGTGCTGAGTTTACACACGTATCTCTGCTAGGCATGTGGGTGATGAATCTAGAATAAGAGCCCTCGGGACATCATTAATGATGCCAAGTTGGCTTGTTTTTACTGTTTTCTTGCCAAAATATAAAATCAACTAATAACTGTGCATGACAGTGTGATTTCTAGGCCCATTGGCTACACATTAAGACAAAAATAGGTGTTGGCATTAACTGTTGCAAGTAAATTTCTCCAACAATGCTCATGGGCCTTGTTCTGTGAACGCAATTTTATCAGTCTTGCAAGCATTTTAAACTCAGAGAATTGACCTTAGCTGCACTGTAACTGTCTGTCGTTAACCTGTTATATTGCTATTTTCTTATTGTGCTGCATTTTGTATCCCATATACCTGTTTTTCCTTGGAACAGTTTTTCACAGTGACTGTTCTCTAAGCATTTAAAGGGATTCTGTCATGATTTTTATAATGTAGTTTTTATTTCTAAATTACACTGTTTACACTGCAAATAATTATACAATATAATATTTAATTCCTGAACCAGCAAGTGTATTTTTTTTAGTTGTAATATTAGTGTGCAGGCGCCATCTCAGGTCATTTTGCCTGGACATATGCTTTCAGAAAGAGCCAGCGCTTTAGGTTGGAACTGCTTTCTGGCAGGCTGTTGTTTCTCCTACTCAATGTAACTGAATGTGTCTCAGTGGGACCTGGATTTTACTATTGAGTTCTGTTGTTTTATCTACCAGGGACCTTTTATCTTGTGTTAAGGAGCTGCTATCTGGTTACCTTCCCATTGTTCTGTTGTTAGGCTGCTGGGGGGGAAAGGAAGGGAGTGATATCACTCCAACTTTCAGTACAGCAGTTAAAAGTGTTTGAAGTTTATCAGAGCACAAGTCACATGACTTGGGGCAGCTGGGAAACTGACAATATGTCTAGCCCCATGTCAGATTTCAAAATTAAATATAAAAGAAATCTGTTTTCTCTTTTGAGAAATGGATTTCAGTGCAGAATTCTGCTGGAGCAGCACTATTAACTGATGTGTTTTGAAAAAAAAAAGTTATAAAAACTCTGGGGAAGAAGACCCAGAATAAGTATGCTCACCCTCTCTTCCTATAATGTCAGTCACATGGGTGCAATTTCCATATATTATTATAGGAAGTGTCTGCTAGTTATTCTAGGCATTTTGAACATCGGAAAATTGGCCAATTATCCTTTGGTGTGATTGCCAAAATACTCCTATCAAATTAGCCAACCAATTACTCGATATGGTGCCTGGAAGTCATTGTCTTGACTATGCCCAGGTTACTCTTTTGCTTTGATCCCACAAATCTCCAGGATCAGAACAGCTTTACTGATTGTTCCTCAGGACAGCCTGTGTGTCTTATAGGACTACATGCACATTCTTATTCACAGTACAGAAAGTGGGAGCATACAAAGACAGATTTCCTTTTTTAACTAGATAACATAAACATCCCAGTCATATACAGTCGTTTGGCCAAGTGAAATCGTCCCATTTAGTGCATCTGTAAGCATTTGGGAAAGGAAACAGGAAATTAGCAACGGCAAGAAAAATATTGTTCCAGAAAGCTGCTAGGAAATTAACCTTGAATATTGCTATGAAATATTATATGCTTCTCTCATGCTTAATAATGCTTCTTGAAGTATAGCATTACAAATCTAATTGAATCCTGCTGGTATAGCTACATTCACGCTGTGTTAGCTGATAATGTGTATAGACTTGTCACATATGAAGGTTATGGGTTGAACATAACTGAGATTGTGTTGTCTCTTCTGGGTGACTTTTTTTTTGCTAAACTTTCCATGAGCCTTGCTTTCACTCCAGGGCAAATAACAACAACAGATATTTCCTACAAGCAGATAGCACTAGATGCATTCAAAATTATTCTTTGTATGTGCGATAGGGGGAGCTCCGCACACACTCATCCTCATCACGCCTCATTACACCCATCCTTATCACCTTGGGGGATGAGACTGCCCCTGGGAATTGTGCAGTTGCAAAATTAGCTGTTTAAATTCCTTTGCTTAACCCTTTCCTCTACCCAAACTTGTATGACTGCCCTGTAAAAATCTAAGTAAAATAGTCAACATACAGAAAACGCACACAGTCGTGCAGTATAGGTATGCAAAGAAATAGTAAACATCTATTTTCTTATTGTACTTTGATCTCACCTTCTCCAGGATTGTGTAAGAAAAATACATGAAGGCATCAGACATTCCAATTGGCTGTTTCAGTCTGCCCTGTATATTTATACCATAGCACAGGCATGGGACACATTATCCAGAAAGCTACAAATTACATAAAGGCCTTCTCCCATAGAATCCATTTTACCCAGATGTTTAAAAATGATTTCCTATTTCTCTGTAATACTAAAACAGTAGCTTGTACGTGATCAAAACTAAGATATAATTAATCCTTATTGATAGCAAAACCAGCCTATTGGGTTTATTTAATGTTTAAATTCGTTTCTAGTAGATTTAAGGTATGAAGATCAAAATTACAGAAAGATCCGTTATCTGGTAAACCCCAGGCCCAAGCATTCAGGATAACGGGTCCCTTACCTGCACAACATAATAAGCACTTGGGCGATGACATATTTACGTTACAGGCGCAGTTGCTTCTGCACTAGGGATGGGCAAAGTGGGTATAAAGTTGCACAACAGTGTAACAGTGGTGGAAATGTATATCAGCCCTTATTTCATTTAGATGCCTGCTTTCCCTTTAATGGGAGGTTTTTGGTATGTAGCTAGTACGTTTTGTTTTCATAACTAAGCTGTGTCAATGCCCCATGTGAGCAAACAGAATCAGATCTACAGGCCTGTTGTTTGTCTTGCTGGGGATCTGACAGTGACATTATAGCACTTGCAAATACTCTTACCATGGAACCAAGTTTAACCCTTGCACTGCTGTTTTTGCCTTTCCGTGGTTTCAATCACAGACATGAACCCTAAAAAAGTTACCTTTATGTTACTATAAGTAGCACTGGTCACAAAGAAAGCTTATCATTTAAATAATACGGGGATATAAACCTTCAGTAATAACCCCTTTTCCAAGATCCAATCGTTATTGTGAGACCACAAATGTCTAGAAATGATTACCTTTATGTTACTATAAGTAGCACTGGTCACAAAGAATGCTTATCATTTAAATAATACGGGGATATAAAACTTCAGTAATAACCCCTTTTGTAACCTCTAGCTGTTCTTCAGTCAGAATCCCTAAATACACTACCTGCCATTCTTATCTGTGGCTTCTCCGTATTATAAGTTTTAGAACGGTGGATATAATGTACTTTAAGGACTCTGAGCAAGGAAACAGCTTTAAGTACATCCACGATCAAATGGGAGTCAATTGCAAACAGAAAGGGTAGGAGTCTCATTGGAGGATCCCTGCATTAGTTGGATCCAGGCCTGGACCGGGGTTCGGCAAATGCCAGAGGAGCTGCTGTAAGATGCCATAGAAAGTGACTATTAAGTGGGCTGGTGGGGGCTGTTTGGGCCTCTGTGTACTAGGAATGCCAGGGCATATTTTAAATCCCAGTCTGGTCCTGGTTGGATCATCCACTATGAAAAGAGATAGGCTGCTGGGGGGGAAAAGGGAGGGGGTGATATCACTCCAACTTGCAGTACAGCAGTAAAGCAGTAAAAAGTTTATCAGAGCACAAGTCACATGACTGGGGGCAGCTGAGAAACTGACAGTATGTCTAGACCTATTTCAGATTTCAAAATTAAATATAAAAAAAATCTGTTTGCTCTTTTGCGAAACATATTGCAGTGCAGAATTCTGCTGGAGCAGCACTATTAATTGATGTGTTTTGGAAAAAAAAAAAGTTATAAAAACTCTGGGGAAGAAGACCCAGAATAAGTATGTTCACCTTATTTTCCTATAATGTCACATGGGTGCAATTTCCATATATTATTAGAGGAAGTGTCTGCTAGTTCTTCTTGGCATTTTGAACACAGGAAAATTGTTTCGATCCGAAAACAAAGCGTTCCAATCTCCTAATGCTGACTGCACAGTACAGTTTGCCTGTTTTCATAACTAAGCTGTGTCAATGCCCCCTGTGAGCAAACAGAATCAGATCTACAGGCCTGTTGTTTGTCTTGCTGGGGATCTGACAGTGACATTATAGCACTTGCTAACACTCTTACCATGGAACCAAGTTTAACCCTTGCACTGCTGTTTTTGCCTTTCCATGGTTTCAATCACAGACATGAACCCTAAAAAAGTTACCTTTATGTTACTATAAGTAGCACTGGTCACAAAGAAAGCTTATCATTTAAATAATACGGGGATATAAACCTTCAGTAATAACCCCTTTTCCAAGATCCAATCGTTATTGTGAGACCACAAATGTCTAGAAATGATCGTTTAAATGTACGATGTGTCCATCAACTAAAAAGACCATTTCAGGCGATATTGCCAGCAAAACTGAAGAGTAGCTGCCTGCTTGGCCCTGCAGACATAGATTGCACTGGGACTAGTGATGTGCGGGTCAGGGTTTTCCTGACCCGCACCCGCGCTTCTGGGGTTCTTTTATAGACCTGGGCCGCCCTGCTGATGTCATCACAATGACATCACAAAAGGGGCGGGGCGAGCAGATGCGAGACTATAAAACCGGAAGTCGGATGCCGCCACCCGCAAGGAGCAGTGTGATGTTGACTCGAACGCGCCCGACCCGTGGGTAAACCCGTGGGTATCAGGTCAGCCCACACATCACTAACTGGGATCGATAAAGATTTTTTTAACCTGGCCGATCAATTTTCTGACAGATGTCTGATGAAAAATCATAAGATGTACGATCGTTCGAATCCCACTAACTTCACGATAATTTGACGGATTGGCCGGATTTCGCTAAAATCGGTCGTTTGGAAAAGAAAAATCTCGATGGGGACCTTAAGTTAGGAAACAGCTTTAAGTACTGCCACGATCACTCTGTGCACTAGGAATGCCAGGGCATATTTTGAATCCCATTCTGGTCCTTGTTGGATAATCCACTATGAAAGGGCTGGACTACAGTTCTCATGATTTTTCCCTTGAAATTAAGCTGAGAAAGAGATGTAATGAGTTTCATAGTTTTTAGCTTCATGGCACTTCTATGTTAAAGTGAAGCTGACACTTTCTTTTATTGTAAAAATGTCAGTCGCTTTGAAGACCTGACCTGCCACAGCCATGTGGAAACTATGCATCTCCTGCTGGTTCTTTTGGCTGTACTGAGTGAGTGTGGAACCATTATGCAGGGCTGTAGGGGGGTTCAAGATTTAGACAGTATATAGCATCCCGAATGTTGGATCCTCCCACTTACTCCAGTGTACGAAGGCTGTCCACTGTGGGCAGATATCATCATATAATACACAAAGGCCATGAATATCTTGTAAATTATATCCTTATAAACGGTGAGTTCTGATGTCATCAGTTATAAACGGTGAGTTCTGATGTAATTTCTGTCACATGACTCACTGAAATTTGTGTATTATAATAAATAAAGTACCCCCAGTTGCAAAATATGAGGATATTAGAAGTTACCTTGGAGTTCCGTGACCTGTATAAAAACACTCGGCCTTCGCCTCGTGTTTTTATATTGTCATGAAACTCCTCGGTAACTTATAATATCCTTATATTTTACAAGAGGGGGTACTTTATTCACTATATAATACACAAAAGCCATGAATATCTTGTAAATTATATCCTTATAAACGGTGAGTTCTGATGTCATCAGTTATAAACGGTGAGTTCTGATGTCACTTCTGTCACATGACTCACTGAAATTTGTGTATTATAATAAATAAAGTACCTCCAGTTGTAAAATATGAGGATATTAGAAGTTACCTCGGAGTTCCATGACCTGTATAAAAACACTCAGCCTTCATCCTCGTGTTTTTATATGGTCATGAAACTCCACTGTAACTTATAATATTATATTTTACAAGAGGGGGTACTTTATTCACTATATTTAACACCTCATACTCTGCCTTTTCCAGCAATAAACAAATTTATAATTTATCACAGAAACAGATCCCAGCCCAGTGGGAAAATCAACCACAGGGATTCCTCTTGATAATAGGTTGCGTTGTGAAATATCAGAAAATTTGCTCTTTTGGCCACTATATCATTGCATCCATTGTATTATATATGTTTCTTGAGTAAGAATGGAGGGGTTCATTTAGAAATGCAACCGTTTAGAGCTGTATCTGAGTGTGCTTTGACACTATTCACAAAGGTGCTAGATCATATGTATATCATAAGTCTTTGTGTGTATGCACTCTTACCAGATTTTTGGTTACTACGGGTGCGTTGGTCAATTTTAGTTATACAAAAGATAGAAGGACTCGCACACCATTTTCTTAGTGAATAAAACAGTGTTATTTTATTCTTAGATGCATTTCGGCCCCCATTAGGGCCTTTATCAAGGTAAGGTAGATAAAGGCCCTAATGGGGGCCGAAATGCATCAAGAAAATATATATATATATATATATATATATATATATATATACACATATACATATATACATAAAAAAAAAACACACAGGTAAGGCAGCACTCACTTGATTAGAAAACGTGTATTAGATATAAAAATAAAGCATCAGGCTACGTTTCGGGCATGCATCGTGCCCTTTATCAAGCCAAAGGTTACACATGGTTTACAGGTGTGCAAGGTCAGGTGACTTAAAAAGTGACATCAGTGTTAAGTATACAGGTGTGACCCCTATAGGTCAAGGTTCACATTATATTACATACACATTGCCCTTACCCTTCATGTGTCTAATTTAACCTATGATAGCCAGCATAGTTTACAAATTATACAAACATGATTAATTGACAGGCTCAGTCCAAATTGTGTCTAAATCACATCAGGTTTTTTAGAAACTCATAAAAAGAGGTACAGATCGTAATCCCTATTTAATCCTTTGGGTTGTAAGGATCCTAATTTGTGGATCCACCACACCTCTCTCTGTTTTAAACGGAGTTCACGATCACCTCCATTTTTGAGTGGGGGGATCATTTCAAGCACCATAAATCTGAGTTGATCAGCACTATGTCCTTTCTCCAGGAAGTGCTTGGACACCGGCTGACTCATATTACCTAAATTAATAGCAGATCTATGTTGTGAGATACGTGATTTAATCATCTGCGTGGTCTCACCTACATAGATGAGACCACACGGACAGACCAACACATAAACAACATATTTGGAAACACAGGTATAGAAGCCCCTCAAGTGGGCAATATACCCTGTCTCAGGGTGAATGAAATCTTATACAAAAAGATAGAAGGACTCGCACACCATTTTCTTAGTGAATAAAACAGTGTTAATTTATTCTTAGATGCATTTCGGCCCCCATTAGGGCCTAATGGGGGCCAAAATGCATCAAGAAAATGGTGTGCGAGTCCTTCTATCGCTTATACATATATATACATATATATACATATATATACATATATATATATATATATATATATATATATATATATATATATTGACGTAGTTGGCCAGCTTAAATATATTGCAATATATGGACAAAAAAATCCCTGTTTTGTTTAAAGGGTAAGGCATTTTTTAGTAGCAGTATGCACAAAATGTCGCTGTCTTAAATATATTGATAATGGGTTGAGTGCAGAGGAATCTTGTATTTGACTATATGTATTTTGTGGTCACAGCCTCATTGCACCCCCACCTAATGGTTTTAAAAAATAGTGGTGAGCACAACTTTCCCTTGTTTGTTATACACACACACACACACACACACACACACACACACACACACACACACACACACACACACACACACACACACACACACACACACACACACACACACACACACACACACACACACACACACACACACACACACACACACACACACACACACACACACACACACACACACACACACACACACACACACACACACACACACACACACACACACACACACACACACACACACACACACACACACACACACGTCACAACTTGCATCAACCTAGGAAACCCTACAATGACCAGCAGCCTGAGCTGGACCTGCCTGTAATTCTGACCCTGATGATAGCACAATGGAGTTACTGCAGCTTGGCATGGCATATTAGCACAAAAGAACTGCAGTTGTGCTATCATTACACCAGACTTTTGCAGACAGTTTTTATCAATGGTCTCTCACAGTCTCCCTCTCTCATTTTCCAGGTCTCCGCTGTGCCCACAGTTCTGGCCATAAAGAACGGTGATGTTGTGGATAAGTTTGTGGGGCTGAAGGATGAAGATCAGCTTGAAGCTTTTCTGAAGAAACTCATTGGACCATAGTCAGAGCCTCTCCGTCTTCACCCAAAACTGTGATCCCAAGGCTGGCTACCTACCTGAATTCAGCCTCTACATTGTTACCTCTTGTTTGAAATGAATGCTTTGCAATATTTTATGTACTGAGGGGGGAAGGATAGGTTTGGTAATTTCTAAAGTGTTCATAGTTTTCGTGCTTACGTTAACAGCTCTTCTGCCCTATCCCTCTCCCTCTTTATACTTTCCTTTCTCCCAGTTACTGTGAATACATAGATATTTAATATAGGGGAAATAATGCCAATATGCCTTCCTGACATTAGTTTTTATGTGTTTGTTTTGTTTGACTTCTTGGCTTTCTAGGTACAAGTTACTTCTTGGAACTCATTGGAAATCAGTTTCTGTATCCTAGTAAAGAATGGGTCAGAAAATATTTAACTAATGGTTGACTTTATTCACAACCCCTATCCAGTGTCAGGACACAAATTTTGTGTCTGTCACCAAGGGGAAGATGACAAGTGGTTTAAAGCTTTGGTGGATACAGCCATACATTACCCGCCACTTGCTTTGCCACTCAGTGTGACTAACTTGTGATCACTGCTCTGTCCCTAACTCTTCAGAGGCACTTTTTGCCTACTATGCAGGATTGTAATGTTATGTGACTGTGAAGCAGTGAGTACTTAGCCAATATATTTCCTTTATATGCTTTTAACCTAATATTTCAAAAATGGATTTTGGTTCTATTTTAGCTTAGTCTGAATATAATTAGCATATTATATTCTCACACAGGGTAAGACTTACCAAAGTTAGGACTCCAGCATATGTTTTTGTCACTTTGATTACACAATGTGTCTGTTCAGATAAAAGTACAACCATCTGGCATGTTCAGTTTAAAGGTAATGTTAAAGGCCCAACAACACCAGGGAATAAAAGTGAAGTAATTCATACTGATATACTGTATGTGTGAGCATATCTGGAATTGCATTCTGCAAGGGTTCTGATCTATATTGCCTTTAGCCACCATGCGAACTGGGGATTTGATTATGCAAGAGAATGTTGGCAGACATAAGAGCTGATAGCAAAGACAGAGAAAATAGAAATTTAGCTTGAAATATGTTTACATGTAGAGGATAGGTTTAACAGGGATGTTCATTATTACTTTTATTCTTTAGCCATAAGCACCAAGATACTTTGTAGAACTTTACAGAGATTGTTCATTATGTCTATGGGCACAGGGGGGCTGTGTATAAACATAGGGCAAGAAACAGTCAATGTGCTGTGCTTCTGTGACTGCAGTAGTTAGTGCTGTGTTGGTCTAGGTGCAGTTGCATGAAGCAAATTTTGGTGTCAAAAATGCAGACTCACATGTTTCGATGCTGAAATCCACTACCCAGGCCAAAGCAGTGCCTATTAGTGCAGACACAGGAGTGGACTGAGCACAGAGGATCAGCTGTGTCTCGCTCACTGTTTCTACAAAACCCAGACTGCCAACCTGAGGATTTCACCAAATGCCAGAGCAGCTGCTGTCAGATGCCAAATACAATCACTATTTAGTGGTCTGTTTGGGTCTCTGTGTACTTGGCAGTATGGTTAAAATGTGTCATATTAACTGGCCACTGTGTGAATTCTACCATTGTGTGGCGCCCCTTTATTCTTTGCCAGGGCCAGGTCAAGCCGACTGAGCGTCCTAGGCAACCCGGCCGGCAACCTCGCTCCCCCCATGCGTGTGCCCCATGCTGGAGTGCAGAGGGGAAGAAGCAGAGGGGAGGGCCATATTGGGGAGAGGAAGCAGCAGAGGGGAGGGGTAGTGGCAGAGGGGAGGGCCATAGTGGGCAGGGGAAGTGGCAGAGGGGAGGGTCGAGCAGCAGAGGGAAGCGACTACAAACTAGGGGAAGGCAGAACAGGTGCTTGCAGAACAGCGCCCCCCAGTGTGGGACTGGCCCATTGGGATACCAGGAAAACTCCCGGTGGGCCCAGGTGTCAGTGGGCCTCATGCTTCTAACTATTTAACCTATTTAACAGTCATATGGAAGGATATAGTAAGTAGATATAAAAGACTGGGAGAATAAAAGGATTCGGTGAGGAGAGGAGAAATAATAGTTTGGAAAGTGGGCTAAGGTTTTCTGGTGGGCCCCTGGCATCCCAGTCCAACACTGGTGCCCCCCTATTATTGCGCGCTAGGCAGGTGCATCTTCTGCCAAACCCTAGTTCCGTCCCTCTGCTAATACACTGCACATTATCTTTCACAAGGTTATGTGAGACACTATTTTAGCTAGTGCTTATCAAGTGACTTGCACATGCCTACTCCATGTAGTGATCTTGAGACAGCCATGATTATGACAAGCCATCATTGGTCTGTGTCCCACGCAGCTTATATAAAGGAAGGTGAGTGCCTGCATTTTGTCCTGGTAAGTAGGAGACATTTTGGAACCCTAAAAAGCTGACCTGTGAGTATGGCTGCTATGGCATAGTGTATTGCTTTAGTTATCCTTTAAATTACTGTTCTACATGCACATCAACCAGTTCCTAGGATGCTCAATTACATAAATATATATAAATGTGTTGTCCCTTTGATGTTTGTCTTGTTTATGATAATTATATGTTGGTTTCAAGTGCAAATAAGGGCAATGACACACACATAAGTTGCTTTATCACCTGTGGGAAATCTCCTCAAAAATGCAGAATCAGTCGGTTATATGGAATTGGTGCATGTAAAGTGTTTTATTATGCTAAACTGAGGGATGGCAAGGGATTTCTAGGCACTTTGGCACCTATAGGAATGGAGATTTCCAAGGTCCCACAAAGCATCTGTAAGGCTAATGTCACTCATGGCATTTTTTTTCTGCGGTCAGCCCAAAATTCATGGGTGTGTATTTTTGGCCTGAATGAGTGAGTGTTGACAAATGGATGCTGTACCTGTCACTAGTGCTTACTGAACAGGTCACCGGTTGGAGTGGATTGGTGTTTTTATTTTTTATTTTTTTTGACAGCAGCAAAAATACCACACATGACATAGGCCTAAAGGTTCATCAGCACTCCACCCATTGGTTCATCTTGTTGTTAGGGTCCAATTTACCCTAGCAACAACACAGTGGTTCAAATTGAGAGACTGGAAGATAAATAGAAACTGTCCTGGGCGAACAGATGAACAGATCTTATTTGCCAATTTCTATTTTGGGCATGCACACAGCTTCAATAGGTGCCAGGAATGCCTGGGACCAATGCCAGTAAGTTGCTTACAGGATAAGCACGCCTGGATGATTCCTGGTGTCCTGAGTAGGAGCAAACGTCCAAGCATCCTTACTTCTAAAGGCCAATGAGATATAAATGAAGCAGCCTATGTACTTTGGTTGTCCTGTCTATGTTCTTAGGAAACTAACTCTGACAGCACAATACAAATATTTACTGGAATTTAGTGTTGAACAGACACCTCTGGAATACTAGGTTCACTTTGAAGCAGGTTTTGGCTTTATTTTCCTTCTAGTATGAGATAAAGTGACACGGGGCCATTGAATGCAGACATCACAACTATATAAATAATAAAGTACTATTATAGTAATAATAATAATAAGTAATAAAGTTCTCCAGCTGGCTTTTCTTCTGCACACCCCAGGCTTGTCTAGCACCTGCAGGATGTTGCTTCTCTTCTCGCAGAATGAACAGGAAACTGATGAAGTCATATATGTACAAATACGTCCTCCCTCTGACAGACAGGGCAGGATGGCAGCCTTTCCCCTCTAAATCACAGACGTCAAACATAGAGCTTTCCATCTGCTAAAATACAGCCATCGACATCCCCAGCTCTTAGACCTGCTCTTAATACAAAGAATAAAACGCATGGTGATTTATAACTATGGCTGAGAGTAGCAGTACGCCTTCATAAGCACTTGCACTTTAACATCAGTATGGCCATTGCACCTATTCCTGTGACTTAGGTATGAAACGCAGTATTTACACCTGCCATTGAACAGGGTCCAATTCCCATGGTTTCTGACATTGTATTGCAGTCAGCCAGAGATCATGCTGGCTCACCCTTATTATTTTGTGAAAGCAGGGATTAAAAGGAATTCTAAAAATCAGTGCCACATAATGTGGGGTACTCGGTTGTCTCAGTTCAGACTGAGCTAATTCCTTGTTTAAAAAAAAAACATTTACATCAAAGAGCCCTTTAGAACGGAAGAGTCCATTAATAGGTAATAACTGCTGGACATTCCTGGTGCCAGACTAAATAAGGGCTATGTTTTTACTAAATGCAGAGGCAGTGTTGGACTGGGAAGCCAGGGGCCCGCCAGAGACCTTAGGCTGAGGGGCCCACTTTCCAAACTATTATACCTCCTCTCCTCACTCAACCTCTTTATTCTCCTAGTCTCTACATAATATACTCTATTTTTCCATTATTAAGCCTTTTTTTCTCATAAATAAATAGGGAATGACCATGAAATAGTCCAAATGTTTAGCAGCAAGAAGCCCACTGACACCTGGGCCCACCAGGAGTTTTCCTGGTATACCGGTGGGCCAGTCCGACACTGTGCAGAGGGTTATTATTTCCCTATCTCCTGCTTTAATGCCACTGGCTATACTGTACACTCATTATACATAAATTTTCTTTCTTTAACTACAGAAGGAAGATAATCACTTGGTGCTTTGAAACATAAAGTATAACTTAGATGCAACTGATCTGACATTGTTTAACATGACGTAAGAAGCTTATATACCATCCTAAAGACGAGGGGGCTCATTTGCTTATGCTAGCAAAATATTAGGCATAGAATGACACCCATTAAAACTCTGCTGGGTGTAGGCAAGATTCAACACCACAGAGAACTAACTAATTTTTTCTGCTCCAAAGTCAAATGGGGTAATTTTGCATAATTATGTTAGATGGGTTGTACATAGACTTGCATTCAGCTGCTTGCCCTCAAAAAAGAATAAATTTTTCCAACAAGCAGTTCTTGTGTTAGCATTGCTTCCAAGTTAAGAACATGGCAGTGATGGTTCAAGCTCTGCCCAGCCCAATACTTCTGCTTTTTAGACTAAGTTGGCAGCTATATTTTCTATGTTCTTTCATCACTGAGATATCCTGCAAAGTTTGCAGCACAAAGCATGTGGTCACCTTCTTTAAGAAATTGGGTTCAGCTGAACTGAGCCATTGCCATCTGTTTGTACTAAAAGATCCCTACCATTGTACAGCAGAAGAGACATAATGAAGTTATACAAAAAGCCATCTATAGTAGTTACAACAGCTTGGACACTGATAATACACTAGAGATTTAGGCATGAGTATTACTGTTAAATATTAGCCAAAACATCTGGGCATTTAGGAATTTTATGGAGCAATATGATTGGTATGACAGGCAGCATATTTGCTATACATGGGTGAGACACAGTAGAAACAGTAAGGCCTAAATTAATGATATTGCCTTCTAATTTTATTAGGGCTTGGGAAATAAAGTCTACTGATACCCCATCATGCCCAGTAAAGACCTAGATTGTCTCTCATGGAAGTTCCTGCATTCAGGGCTGCTGTATATGCAACTTAAAGGACCAGTAACATCAATTTAAAAAAAAAAAAAAAAAAAGAATTTGTTAGTATAGAATGAAAAAAAAAAACCACAAGGAAAAATTAAGTCTTTATTAAGAAATAACTTACCGAAACTTCACTTGGGCTCCTCTTCAGAAAAGGCGATCTGGCTACCATTGTGCGGCGCTTGATTTCTCCTCCCTGCTTGCCTTATAGGAGATAGCCAGGGAGGAGAAATAGAGCGCTGCATGATGGATCATTGCCATGTCGCCTTTTCTGAAGAGGAGCGCAAGCGGAGTTTCGGGAAGTTATTTCTTAATAAAGACTTAGCGATTTAAAAGTTTAATATGTCTTTGTAGTTTTTTTCGTTCTATACTAACACATTTTTTTTCTAAAAAAAATTGATGTTACTGATCCTTTAAGGTGGACATACACAGGCCAATAAAAGCTGCCGACAGACAAAGTTAGTAGCTTATTGGCAAGTGTATGGGGCCCTCTAAAAGGCTTCTCTGATTGATATCTGGCCATATGCTGATTGGGCAGGTTTAAAATTCCAATCAGATTGAGGACCACATTGGTTCAATGATTCAGTCCTCGATCCCACCGCCTGCATTCAGGGCCTTGTGATCCAATCATTGGACACCATGCCATGCTGCAGTGAGAGACAGATGGCATATTCCATGATCCAGTTTCTGCTTCCCCAGTATTTTGCTTATTCCAAATCAGTAGTCAGATGGTGTAAGCTTGAAATAAAAAATACACAATTGCAAAAGTTAAAAAAAATGAAATAAGTATTTTCACAAACAGTTCTGCTTTATGTCACTTACCCTTTATAATGCAACGTTAATAAAGATGTTGCTTCAGGCAATGGAAAGTCATACGAAAGAAATGAAAGGAGTGCAGTGCATGTGATGAAGCAATGCATGAAACATCAGTGCAATAGAATCCCAGCAGGGGGTGCATGTTAATGCTTATGATTGCACTCATATGTAACCTGGCAGACCTCCACACGGTATATCCAAAGAAGGGAAGTAATATGGGACTATGTGATATTTCCATGCCTGGAGACAGATTACCCGGCCACAAGTCCTGAGAAGAGGACATAAAAGGGTGAAAAATGGGGATTTTATGTTATGGGCAGATGTGATGGGAAGTGCAAAGCATAGAGAACAAATAAAGCCTAACAGGGGAATGCAATAAAAGCCGATAACTAAAAAATATGTCCAGTGTGAATACATTTAACATAGGTTTTGCAAATGGGCAGAGGTATTGACTAGTGAATGTTATAGTCTGTAGAAACTGATCAAGGTATTGTATTATATAAACATGTCAGAGTGTACGGTGGGATGAAGAATATTTCATTGTGAAGTGAGAATTTTGGTTCTTATTAAATCAATGTGTTTCCATTCATTGCTTTTATCACATTCCCTTCAAGTCTCAGTGCTCATATTGCTTCTCTGTACTTTCCCATATAAAGTCATCTTACGCAAATATTGTTCTCAATGCTGGAACAACCTTTAATTCTTGGGTTCTCTCAGTTGCTTTTTTGTGATACTTTCCTGTCCCCTCCCAGCACACACATGTCATACTGCCCTGATGTGTTTATAGTGCAAACCTTACCTGTTTCTTCCATGCAGAATATGTGAATAAAATATTTGTCTTTTTTTTCTTCTAATATATTTCTAAATTTTATTAAAAATTTTCTCTTCCGTTTCAGGTTCTATGTCTTCATTCTCATTTGTTGTAAAATGTTCTGTTGTAACTTTTAAGCTAGGAACAAAGCAGGATCCCGCACACCCAACAGATAACAGCAATATGCCTGGTGCTCACTGGCAGAGGTTCGGCAGCTGTTCCTTTGCTGTACTCTGTTGTAACTTTTACCTTGTGCTACAATTCCTAAAAGTTTTCGCCAGCATTAGTCAATTGGCACTTTAGTAAATTTGCCCCTTAGTGTCTTATATTACATATGGGGGTATGTGTGTTTTAGCAGAGGCAATTCTCAGTATTGTTTATTGTAGGGTATTTTGTAGTCACAACTTGTAGCTTATACTAGTAGCTCTGGAACTACAAAATGCCAAAAAATGCCAAAAAATACCCTGCCATAGACAATACTGAGCATTGCCTCTGCCAGTGGTATTACTAGATACTATGGGGCCCCATAGCAAATTCAATATAGGACCCCAAAATACTGATAAGTTGGCCTAGCCTACCAAAATGAATTAAAATTGCTGATTAATTAGAGTTTCAATGGGGCCCCTTCACTCCTGGGCCCCCCTGCAACAGGGTCTGTTTCCTCTGCAGTTACACCCCTGGCCTCTGCTAAAACACAAACACAATTATCACTATTGTCTATTTTGTAATAATGACAAGTAGTTGCTAGTAGTAGCTCAGTGTGTCTTCAGCATCCCCCAGTTATATGTTCAATAATGCTCACCTGGTGATGTGTATTATATCACCAAGTCAGGGCAGGGGGCAATACTCACTGGAAATGTACACTAGAAATGATGTGGAACGTAATGATGTGTACATGGGAAATTGATTTGGAGATATTAGTTGAATGCCTAAAGCATTGAAAAGAAAAAGGTCAAAGTGGATGAATGAACAAAATGTTTACTTACTGTATCTGCAAATACAGTTCCTTCTGAAATGAAAGAGGACAATTAATCATTCCTAGATTATGAAGTTTCATTATTTGCTTTGTCAGTTAGAAAGTTGTAAACTATGCCTCCACACGGAACCTTTTTTTTCTAGAAACAGATGGCGGGAGAATTGAGTTTAGACACCCTTGCTAAACCATTAAAGTGAAAAATATTAATCAAAGTGTTAATAGTTGTGGTTTAGTTTGCTATGTAACTAGTAGGTGTAGAAGCTGGCCCATACACAAAATATCTCTCCATTCCTTAAAAACTCTAAACAATGAGTTGCGTTCCACTGTGAAGCATTATTGATAGTTTTATAACGTTTTATGATGCGATAATTGCAGGTACTCTTGCTAAGCTAGTAAAATACCAGCCTGGTGGCAACCATACCCTGCACCAGATTAACAGTCTGAAAAGCTGGAAGTAGTGTTCTGGCTATTATGTTATACACCCAGTTACTCCAGCCTTTATACAGTACATTGCTTTTTTGGCTAACTGACTTTATTAGAAAAAAAAATATTTACCTATGTATCTCTTTACCCAGTTTTTATTTTTACACTGAACTGTACCTTTAAGACATACAAGCCCCTGGTGGGTTAGCTGTAGTTTAATTTTCTTCTGCATGTCATATTGTTTGTTTTTCTTTCAATGGTATTAAAATAACATTGTTAGAATGGCACGCTCTTAGCCTGCAGAATCAGTGGGGGGTGAGAACAGACAGAATATAGAAATTGTTTTAAAGCGTATCTATTAAAAAGAAGGGCTTTTGTGTTTGAGCTTGGATTCCAGTGAATTGTTTTCTTTCCGTTTTGTAGTACTCTTCCTCAGGCTGGGAGTTTGCTTTCTGATTATCTGTTCTCAGTGACAGCCTGTCAGATCAGCTGTTCCCACGCTCTTGACATCCATGTCTACAGTTCTACACACATGACAGTGAAATAGAAGTTTGGTCAACAGAAGTTTTAGTACTACTGCCTGCGCCGATTGCCCCTTAAATCACAAACATATTTCTACATACTCTTCAAATGGAACCCTTTATTCCTTCTATTTTTTTCTTCCTTTTGTGCAAGCCCCCTGCTGCATTACGCAACATATATTTCTGTCCTGTAGAGTTTAATATGTTCCCTTAAAATTCACAGCGCACTAACCAGTTAATTCCTACCAGCTCCTTAAAGGGATACTGTCATGGAAAAGCATGTTTTTTCCAAAACGCATCAGTTAATAGTGCTGCTCCAGCAGAATTCTGCACTGAAATCCATTTCTCAAAAGAGCAAACAGATTTTTTTATATTCAATTTTGAAATCTGACATGGGGCTAGACATTTTGTCAGTTTCCCAGCTGCCCCTGGTCATGTGACTTGTGCCTGCACTTTAGGAGAGAAATGCTTTCTGGCAGGCTGCTGTTTTTCCTTCTCAATGTAACTGAATGTGTCTCAGTGAGACATGGGTTTTTACTATTGAGTGTTGTTCTTAGATCTACCAGGCAGCTGTTATCTTGTGTGAGGGAGCTGCTATCTGGTTACCTTCCCATTGTTCTTTTGTTTGGCTGCTGGGGGGGGGGAAAGGGAGGGGTTGATATCACTCCAACTTGCAGTACAGCAGTAAAGAGTGATTGAAGTTTATCAGAGCACAAGTCACATGACTTGGGGCAGCTGGGAAATTGACAATATGTCTAGCCCCATGTCAGATTTCAAAATTAAATATTAAAAAATCTGTTTGCTCTTTTGAGAAATAGATTTCAGTGCAGAATACTGCTGGAGCAGCACTATTAACTGATTCATTTTGAAAAATAATTATATTTCCCATGACAGCATCCCTTTAAGGTCAGGCTCATGTGAAAATCCTGAGTAAATCAATGGGTAGGTTGTTGCTTTGCTCCCATACACATACCTGAGTTGGCAACTATGATATGGCAGGTTTAATGCTTCTCATGTCATTATTCACTGTTATAATTGGGTTTACTTGGGGTTGTAAGCCCTTGTAGGCAGGGCCCTTAGTACCTACTGTCTTGGGTTGTAAACTGCTCTTAAATGGATTCTGTCATGGGAAACTATTAACAAAATGCATTTGTTAATAGCACACCTCCAGCAGAATCCTGCATTGAAATCCATTTTTTGAAAGAGCAAACAGATTTTTTATATTTATTTTTTTAAAATTTGACGTGGGGCTAGACATGTTCTTAGTATCCCAGCTGTCCCTAGTCATGTGACATGTGCTCTGATAAACTTTAGTCACTCTTTACTGCTGCACTGCAAATTGGAGTGATATCTCTCATCTTACCCCCCACCCCAGCAGCCCATCAGCAGAACAATGGGACAGTTACAGGATAACAGCTCCCTAACACCTGCATTGCTAAAAATGCTCGCCACTAAGTAGTAGATATAAGAATAGCACTCAATAGTAAAAATCCAATCCATCAATTACATTGAGTAGGAGAAACTATAGCTCATCTGAAAGCAGTTCCGTTGTGAAGTGCTGGTTCTTTCTGAAAACACAGGATCAGTTACAATGACCCAATATGGCTGCCTACACATCAATATTAGAACAGAATAAATACCCTTATTGGATCAGGAATAAAAATGTAAATGGTAGAATGAATTACTTGCAAAGTACACCGTGTAATGTAGTGATAAAAAGAACACCATAAAAGTCATGACAGATTCCCTTTAAATACAGTTACCTGCAGCACTGTGGAATATGCAATTGCTGTGCAAACATATAGAGAGGTTATTCACCCTGTGCAGTCTTTCTGTTTGAGTAGTGAAAAACAGATTATGCCTTCTCTTATAGCTGATAAACATAGATATACTGTACAAGATTTGCCTAGACCTGGTATAAAGCAAGACAATTTTATTGATCAGTGTAAAGCAATCAAATGTAATAATAACTTCAGTTTGAATTAGCATCCTTTTGTCATTTACTGTATTTCCACAACATTTCTGTGTCATTGCTAATACACATATCATTATTTACCCATATCACTATCTTTTCATTGCACTGCATCCCATTATATATTGGATATAAAGCGACTCAGACATCCACACGCATGGCCTGAACAAATGGTTCAGAGAGTTATTGACAAAGACCTTCTGGTCTCAGTTGTTCATCTGCCCATACCAGGTGCTGCACATTTTTTTTGGCAGACAGACTTTGATCGCATAGTCCAAAATGTACCTGCTCTGATGTACCACACTTGCCCAGGTAGTCAGGCAAAATGGTTCAAATTAGCTAAGTTGTGTAACAAGTTTAGGCAAATATGGGCAGCTTAATAGAGTCTAAAGCTGGTCACAGACACAAAGATAAAGTCGTACGAAATGAAGATTTGTACGATTTTTGTTAACATCTTTTGTGCCATGGAGATCGGTCGTTTAGCCGATCGGACGGGTTATAAGATTTCTGTTAGTTAACGATAATATCTTTGCATGACGATGTCACTGCTATTTGTCGGACATAACGTTCGTATGATTGCTGTCTGTCAATGAATGGCCAGAACATCGTCTGATTTGTTTTTTTAATCTGAATGGTTATTTGTAGGTCAGGAGACTGCAAAGCAAGATTGTTTGATAAAACCTGCACATCTATGGCCAACTTAAGTCTTTCTCTTTAAATCCATCTGGTCTTGCAACAATATAGAGGCGACCGCAGTTTGCATAACAGCTTAAGCTTGTAACAACAAGCAGCCACTTTATCTATATCTTTCATAATTCTCTGCATTGTGATCTTATTTTCTGCATTGTTATACAAACATCTGCACCGTGGTTCCTTTTTCTACCACTCTGTCAGCCATATACACTACATGGGACAAGCCATGAGGTTTTTCATACTTTTTGACTCTGAAAGCACCACTGACTGAAACAATAACTGACACACTGTGTGTGTATGTTGGTCCCGGGTGTGGTGCAAATATGTTTTTTCATGCACACGCAGAATGGTGAAAGAATGACCTTTTGTGTATGTCACAGCTTGTGGCTGTAGCAGATTTCTAATATGCAGGTCTTAATTTCCCCCACCTAGTCTGCCTTGCCAGTATACTGGGTAGTTATACATCTCTGTAAATGACAGTTTGATCTGGATAAGCTTTGTAGCCGAATGGCTAATATGCATCTCCTACAAAATGTCATATTAAACTGTGCAGCTGCAATGTATTATGACGAAAAACATGCTTTCAGGGGGGCATTATACTGAAATCTGTGTTTCGAAATACAGCAGCATCCTTCACCGCTCCCTAATACATAAAAAATGCTTTGTCAAACCAATCCATAGTTCATAGTTCAATACCAAAGCATTTCTGCTTTTGAAATCCTCAAAACTTTAAGGCTGATGCCAGTCAGATGAGAGGGTACCAGCTTAGATCTTTGTTGCAGGTTTCTACAGTGTCACTTGCTTAATGCTAAGAGACTGCCAAGAGGATGGTATTACAGTAATTGCAGGGCAAATACTGGTACGTGACATCAACAGATGAGAGATATTGGTGAAACTGAGTGGCATGGCCTACATCATGCTGATCACAAAGTAGCCAAAAATACTTGAAAGGGCCTTTCCAAGAGAATTGGTTGCCCCATTTAGCTGCAAGGGTTTATGGGGTGCTAACTATTCAAACCATGTTTTTCTTTTGCTTCATCTGAGTTACAAAGCAGCAGCTCTCAGACAATATCTATTTATAAACAACAATATCTATTTATAAACAAAGCCTATGTATAAATGAAACCCCTCAGTCTATGTGGCTGTACCAAAGAGCTGACTCGTTGTGGTTGCCTCTACATTACAGATGTCTGGTCTCAATAATGTTCATTAACCTATGTGATAAGCAGCTGTGAGTAACTTCCGTATTTCATTTCCAATTTTGAAGGCTTGAACAGCCTTCAAAATTGGAAATGAAATACGGAAGTTACTCACAGCTGCTTATCACATAGGTTAATGAACATTATTGAGACCAGACATCTGTAATGTAGAGGCAACCACAACGAGTCAGCTCTTTGGTACAGCCACATAGACTGAGGGGTTTCATTTATACATAGGCTTTGTTTATAAATAACATAAATAATAATTATTGTAAATACATATTCATTTATGGTCAATCAGTTCCAGTTTTCCATTTGTGTGCATTGAGTCCAATGCTGTGTATGCCTGTGTAATATACCCATTTCTTCTACAATTCTTACTTATGCTGTTTAAACCCAAATTATTGCTTTCTCACTCCTGGGATATTCATAGGTATAATAAAGAAATCAGGAGAGCAACAGTGGGTGCATTATACATTCCCAATAGACCAATGTTATCACTGATTCACAGTAGAATGATATGCTCCCACTGTGAAGAACTAATTCATCCTAGTGACAACTTTTCTTGGACTGATCACATAGTCAAAGCATCGGAAGAAAGAAAGTAGTGCTGTGCAAACTGTAATTATGTTGCATGCTTTTATATTGCTACTTGTATATAGACTATTACTGTAGATGTTTACAGTAAAGTAGCAGCAAAAATGTGTCAATACAACTCTTTTTAGTGGGTCACTGGCAGGTGGCGGTGTAATGTTTTGCCTATGGCCTGGCCAAAACTGTGGGTTGTCTGCAACATGTAAAGTATCCTGGGTTATCCACTGCATAACAAAAATCAAGGGTTACCGACAACGCTCAAAAAATTTATGGGAGACCCGTGATTTCATATGTATGGTGGGTCACCCTTCCCATACAGGCTGCAGGGTGTGTTTCCTCTATAATGATACCACTGGTGTTGGTGTTCACTGCCCCTGCTGGAAATCAGACCCTTGTGGCATTAGACTTACAAGGACATTGCAGACTTTGCTAGTACAGAGAGTGCAATTGTGCTAGAAGAGCAGAAATTCCAATTTTAAAATTGGAATTCTCTTAAAGGGGTTGTTCAATTTTGTATTAACTTTTAGTATGATGTAGAGAGTGATGTTCTGAGAAAATTTGCAGTTGGTTTTCATTTTCTATTATTTGTGGTTTTAACATTATTTAGCTTTCTATTCAGCAGCTCTCCAGTTTGATACTTCCTCAATCTGGTTGCTGGGGTCCAAATTATCCTAGCAACCATACACTGATTTTAATAAGAGACTGGAATATGGGTCAAGGCACACAGGCAGATTCAGGGAGATTAGTCGTCCGGAACTGCCTCCCCTGCCTTCCCGCCAGCTTAAATGTAAATCGCCGGTGGAATGGCACTGACGAGGAAACTTTGGGCAAGTTCGGAATATGAATCGCGCCAAGTGCCATCCCGCTGGCAATTTGTTTTTAGATGGGATCAGTGACCCCTGTCTGAAAGCTGGAAATAGTCATAAGAAAAAAATCTAATAATTAAAAAAACAATAAAAAAATAAATAATGAAAGCCAACTGAAAAATTGATTAGAACTGGCCAGTCTATAACCTACCCAAACTTAACTTAAAGGTAAAGCACCCCTTTAAAGTTACCAGGAGAGGCTTTTTATCATCCCTGGTAATCTGTAGTGTATTAGCGTATGTAGCAAGATTCTCAACTCATGGCAGCAGTGCTTCTGTGTCTACATCACATATTCACGAATATGCTTGTGTGGATGTGTTTTTCTTACCATGTTCTAAAAACAGCTTTTTCCTGTTAACGTCTTCATATTATTTTACTTAAAAAATTATATAATAGTCCAAACCCCACTAAAAACATATGGAAATATAAGCTACACTAAAAAAACAGAAGTATCGGGTGTAATCAAGTGCTATTAAAGGAGAACTGCTGCTAAGATTTCAAATTCCTTTTGGCCCCCCTTTTTATGGGTAGTAATGAGTCACACGACTCTGATTTGATCTTGCTTCCCACTTCTTCCTTCTTTTTAAAGCCAAATCTCTGAAGACAATAAAACAGACAGAGGCAGAGTTCCAGGAAAAGGCAATTGGCTGAACTTGTATCAGACATGCAATGGAGCCACCCCTCCTCCCTGAGCTGTAACCCCCCATCTTCCTGCACCAGGGATCAAAGCCAAAACTCCCTCATGATTCCCACAGAGTGAGGTCAGGCTGAAGCAATTGTTCACTGGCAGCACCAGAAGCACAACAAGCCACATGCAAATCACATTTAAGGGGCATTTCTCTGAAGCAGCCAAAATAGTTTTTCCTTGCTATGTATATATCAGGGGGGCTCATGGAAGCTGTCACTCCGGGTTCCTATTTTTATGGAAACATTTTCATATAACCATTGTGTAAGCTCGAGCCTCCAACCACTGTCAAAGTCAAAGCATTTGCCATTAAGGAAATACAGACCTCGCATTGCAGTAAATGACCAAAACAATGTTTACTCATAGTAGGTTCAGTTTTAAACCCAACCAGTTTGATTTTTCTAGATCCCATACCTGTAATTAAAGGATTGGGCTCACTCACCAGGCAGGGTATAGAGATAGAGTTGCCTCCTGTGTGGTTTTGATCTGGACTTCTCAGTTTTTCAAAGGGCTGTCTGTTAAAAACTTTCTGTCCATTTAAAAACATTAAAGGAGAACTAATCCCCCAAACTAAAGAAAACCCTTACCCCCTATCCTCCATAGTACCCCTCCCTGTTTCCCCCGCACAGGTGTTAATACTTGTAAATGCCCCTAAGTCTTTAATTACCCCTCGATGCAGAGTCTGCACAGCGGAGCTCATTGGCACCATCTTCATCACTTTGGGAGTCTTCAGTAAGTAAGTGGCATATCAGGGCATGCACAGTTGTAGCAATTTTCTGGTCCCAAACAACTGCACATTCGCCGACAGCCACGGAAATTGCCAAAGGTACCCGAAGATTCCCAAAGTGGTGAAGATGGCACCCGTGAGCTCCGCTGCACTGACTCTGCATTGAGGGGTAATTAAAGACTTAGGGGCATTTACATGTATTAACACCTTTGCAGGGGGGGGACTATGGAGGGTAGGGGGTTTCATTAGTTTGGGGGTTTAGTTCTCCTTTAAAGGAACAGTTCAGTCTGAAAATAAAAACTGGGTAAATAGATAGGCTGTGCAAAATAAAAAATATTTCTAATATAGTTAGTTAGGCAAAATGTAATGTATAAAGGCTGGAGTAACTGGATGTCTAATATAATAGCCAGAACACTACTTCCTGCTTTTCAGCTCTATAACTCTGAGCTAGTCAGCGACTTGAAGAGGGGTCACATGGTACATTTCTGTTCAGTGAGTTTGCAATTGATCCTCAGTATTCAGCTCAGATTCAAAAGCAACAGATATGACCCATGTGGCCCCCCTCAAGTATCTGATTGGTTACTGCCTGGTAACCAGGGTCAGGGCTGCTTCTGCCATGAGGCAAGGTGAGACCCTTGTCTCAGGCAGCAACGAGCGACCAGTTACAAGTGGTGGCAAAAAGCCGCCTCTTGTAACTTTAAGAGCCAAATTTCCGGGTTTTAACCCAGAAATTCGGCTCCGCTAGTGCAGAGAGCACCATTGCTCTTAATGCACTTGTGATACTGCCCCCTTAGACAAGGTCCGATGCAAATTTTTAAGTGTGGAGCGGGAGGAGAGGGGCGCGGCATCTAGGCTGCTGCCTCAGGTGGCAACCCCAGAATCGTCACTGACCAGGGTAACCAGTCAGTGTAAACCAGGAAGTAATGTTCTGGCTATTATGTTACACACTCAGTTACTCCAGCCTTTATACATTACATTTTTGGCTAACTAACTATATTGAAAACATTTTATATTTTCGACAGCCTGTCTATTTACCCAGTTTTTATTTTTACACTGAACTATTCCTGGTTTTCATGAGCCACTGGCTGGGGATCACTGCTCTAGAGACAACAATAACACATGCAGAGAAATATGGATGGACAGAAAGAACAGTAACACCAAAATAATTATAGTATTTTAAAGTAATTAAAATGTAATGTACTGCTGCCGTGCACTGGTAAAACTGGTGTGTTTGGTTTAGAAAGATAACTATTTTGTTTATATAAACAAGCTACTGTATAAGAATGGAGGCAAATGAAATAGGTCTAAATGGCATAGGTTAAATAGTGTAATTAATGTATCTGCAATGTAACCTGAGCCATTTTTCTTTTGAATGAATGCCCCCACAGCTACACAACAGCTTATTTATATACTACAGCTATGGGATCTGTTATCCAGAAACCCATTATCCACAAAGCTCTGAATTACAGGTTCTCCCTTAGGGGGTTATTTATCAAGGTCCGCATTTATCTCAATATCGGCTGCTACAAACTCTGGTCTAACCTGCTTGGGTTTTTAACGCTTATTTATTATTACAAATTTGCTTTGTGGGAAAAGCTTAGATTTTCATGATTTTTTCGTGAATTTTCACCCGAAAGCTCCAAAAACATTGTGAAATAGCCAGAAACCCCCGACACAACCAAAAATTAATGGGACTGTTCCCATTGACTTTTATGCAACCTCGACTAGTTTGAGATGCCGTGTTTTTATATTCGGGCTTTTTAGCCCTCGGGGCTTAATAAATTCCAAAAAATTTGTGATTTTTTTAAAAGTCAGATTTTATGGAAAAAAAATTCACAAATTTTTCGGATTTCAGGGAATTTTGGGTATTCGGAGCTTAGTAAATAACTCTCTTAGACTTAATTTTATCCAAAGAATCCAAATTTTTAAACGTGATTTCCTTTTTCTCTGTAATACTGAAATAGTACCTTGTACTTGATCTAAACTAAGATATAATTACTCTTTATTGGAAGCAAAACCAGCCTATTGCGTTTATTTAATGTGTACATGATTTTCTAGTATGAAAATCCAAATTATGAAAAGATGTGATATCAGGAAAACCCCAGGTCTCAAGCATTTTGGATAACAGGTCCCAAACCTGTAATATATATCTATAATAGTGTTTCTGAAACAAACACACCAGTTTTGACAGTGCATAGCAACAGTAAATTACAGTTTAATTAATAACCGTTCCTTTAAAAACCTGGGGCTACACAAGCATAGGAGTTTGTAGCAACATACAATCTGCAGACCAAATGTTGCGCCAAGCATATGGCCACAAGTCATGCTGGTAGGTGGCAGAAGGCCCCTTGCAACAATATGTTGCAGCAAATCAGTGGTGGCCCATAACTGGTCTGTTCTTCACACTGGCCTTAAGGTAGACGCAAAGATCCACTCATTTGGCGACATTGCCAAACGAGCGGATCTTTCCCCGATATGCCATTAATGAGCATGGCTATATCGGGGGTAATCTGATTGTTCGGCCGAACGATCCGATTACGATGTGCAATGGGCTCCGGCGGGATCAGTCGGGTCAAAATCAAACTTGACCAAACGACCGATCTCCGCCGGACGAAAGCTGTCGGCACTCCCCACACACGATCCGAAAATCGTACGAATCCTCGATTCATACGATGGGATCTGTGTGTCTATGGCCAGCTTAATTTATCTAATATACAGGCAGGGGTAATGGACAGATGTAAGGTGACTGCTTACCTCACTGTTTACTACTGTTTTTTAACATTAACCGATAAGTAATGGGCACGTTCACTTGATCCCCTGGATAGCTTCATTTGGGAATCTTTGATGATGTCGTAATCCATAGAAAAGCTAAGAAAAGATCAGGAATTTGCTGGATATGGTTATGTGCTGTGCATAATGTAAATTCCTGCATAAAAGAACAGAATGTTCTGTAGTTTTTCTTCCTGCTGCTCTGCCCCATAAGTAAGACAGGCAACTCCGCTCTGCAAGGATTTTGTCATGAGATTCAATCATTCGTTTATGCTCAGTATGGCACCTAGTGATGAAGTAAGAAGGCAACGTCTGGGCATCTGGGCAAGAGAAGCTGACTCCAACATCACTCATATATCAGCTGCTTCTTCATAGCTCATCTCTGAATTGCATATGGGTTATAAGCCATTCATACAATATATATTAAATGGAGTCATTGGGTACAAAATGTCTTACAGTCTAAACTGTGGATATTTTCCTTGTGATAGACCTGTTTTCCAGTATGGGTTAAAATCAAACTTAAGGAAAGTTTCCTGCTGTCCTTTTGCCCAATAATTTTCATGTGCAGTCAATATGGTAATGTCTTTACTGAAATCAGACCATGCCCTATGGTCCCAAGGAAATCCGTAATTTAGATCTTCATATTGGGTCTACTGAAAATCAGGAAAACATTAAATAAACCCAATACACTGGTTTTGCTTCCAATAAGGATTAATTATATCTTAGTTGGGATCAAGTACATGGCACCTTGTTATTATTACAGAGAAAAAGGACTATTTGTATAAAATGGGATACGGCCTTTCTGTAATTCAGCGTTTTCTGGATAACGGGTTTCCAGATAACAGATCCCATACCTGTACAGGTTTTTTAAAAAATACTTAACAATGGTTCAAATTCTGTACTTTTATAGAAAAGGAACAATTACTCTGCATCTGAATTACTCCCCCTCCATATTCACACAGATCTCCCTGTTCTCTAGTTCACTCCTAAAATGAAATGCCTTTTTTTATCCCTGTGTAAATTATGTCAATGCAGGAATGAGTAGGAACCACTGTTCCTTAAGGATTAATCTAAGTGGAGCACTGTAAATCAGGCAAAAAAAAAAAATTGGGCATGCAATATATTATTTGTGCTTGATTCAGCATTCACTTGTGTGTGCATATTACTAGAGGTAAATACATTCTTAGCTAATTGATTTTCTGAAACTTATTGAAATACAGATAGTCTGTATAATTACCATTTGCAATATATCATGTTTCTATCTTAAACTCATGGAAACTTGATAATATTAATGGTCATTATGTAACTCTTATGTCAACTGTCAATTAGTCTGTTTTGGAAAAATTACAAAATCTGACAGGTTATGAAAGTTTGAACACATTTCTGGGAGTCTTAGTGCAATGTTTTATGTTTTATAACAGTTTTGCTAATGAAAGTGAATTGCCCTTTAAGCTGTGAGTCTCAGTTCTCCCAAGAGACCTTAAATAGTTACAATTGTTTCTTTGCTTATTTTAAATTGTTACAAAAGTGCAGCTGCTGGCTGTTCTGGGCTCTCTGTCAAAAAGGCTATTTTAATGATGTTTTAGAAACATTGTATCTTTTTCTCGAATCAGTGCAGGAGATCAAAGAGAAAGTCAGGACATTTCAGTAAGAAAGTCGGGACTGCGGGCTGAGCTGTCAAAATCTGGACTGTCCCACAGAAGGTAGAAAGTTGGGAGGTAGTCTCTATCCAAGGGGCAAGCTGCAAGACCTGTACTCCAAAAAGCAGCATAAAGGCCTGAGGCAACTTATAGAATATAAAACACAGTGTGCAAAGTGCAAAAAAATAGTACATTTTAGCACACTGGAGTGCTGATGGAAAACAAAGTAACCCGATGAAACTAATACAAGCACATTAAGAACATGCTAACTTCTTGCAAATAGTGGCATGTCTGTCTATCTATCTGCCATCTATCCATCTATCTATCTATCTATCTATCTATCTATCTATCTATCTAACTATTATCTATCTATCTATCTATCATCATCTATCTATCTATCTATCTATTATCTATCTATCTATCTATCTATCTATCTATCTATCTATCTATCTAACTATTATCTATCTATCTATCTATCTATCTATCTATCTATCTATCTATCTATCTATCTAACTATTATCTATCTATCTATCTATCTATCTATCTATCTATCTATCTATCTATCTATCTATCTATCTATCTATCTATCATCTATCTATCTATCTGTCTATCATCTATCTATCTATCTATCTATCTATCTATCTGTCTGTCTGTCTGTCTGTCTGTCTGTCTGTCTGTCTGTCTGTCTATCTGTCTGTCTGTCATCTATATATCTATCTATGCATATATCTAATATTGACTGAATAGGCAAATCCTATTTGTGAACTTTACACATTATTTTTTTCATTAGTAAAGAGAGTCTGTAATGCTAGACTAAAAGTGACCAGATATTATTCAGTTTATGTTTACAGAGAAGGCTCACTGCACAGTCTCAAAATGGCTGATCCCTGAGGGGAAGGTCAATGAAAATATGTCAGAGACAGAAAAAAGAAGTCCTGCAGGGTGGGAAGTGAATTGTTTATATGTATTTATAGAAAAGCTTTGTCCAGATAAGCTTGGTCATTAGAAAGTGGTGTGAGATATATTATAAGACATGCGTGGGTTTCCTCTGGGTGCTCTGGTTTCCTCCCACACTCCTAAGCATTCAGACGGTTAAACTAATAATATCAAAATTAAAATAAATCTCAAACCCAGTGTGTCCTCAGTCCAGTGGTCTATTAAGGCTCTCTTTTGTCTTCAATCAACAGATTCCAGTAAGATTCGCTGTATGTCTCAATAACAAGCAGTTGTTGAGGTGGGGGGAAAAAACAGAAAAAAATAGAAAAAAATATAGTGTAATATTTCAAATAACATTTACACCCCTGGCGTTTGAAAGTAACAATAACAACAACATTGTTGTCTCACAGAGCAATAGCTGCTGGGGTCAGTATCCCCAATCTGACAGCTGGAACGATGTAGAAGAAGAAAGCAAATTATTAAAGATTAATTCATTCATTCATTCATTAATGAAGACCAATGGAAAAGTTGCTAAGAATAAGACATTTTATAACTTAAAGTTGAACAGCCCCTTTAACATCAAAGGGCTCTTGCACAGCAGCATACATCTTAGGGCTGGGACACACTGGGCGATTTGGGGAGATTTAGTCGCCTGGCGACTAATCGCAGCGACTTTTCTCCCAGAATGCCTCCCCTCACTCTGCGCCTGGATAAAATGAAAAGTCGCCGGCGCTAATCACACACGGCGATTCGTTTTCCAAAGTTGCCCGAAGTTGCCTCACGAGGAAACTTCGGGCGACTTGAGAAAACGAATCTCCGCGTGTGATTAGCGCAGGCGATTTTTCATTTTAGCCAGGCGCAGAGCGAGGGGAGGCATTCGGGGAAGATTGGTCGTGGAAAGTCGCGGCGATTAGTCGCCAGGCGACTAAATCTCCCCAAATCGCCCAGTGTGTCCCAGCCCTTAACTATCTAAGCAGCTGTTATTCAAAAAAGTGCTACTCTCTGGTCTCTGACATGTCCCACCATGAGAAAGTGTTATATGTTATAGGAGTCTACAGATGATCTCCAAACTAGCAGAATGCAGATAAATATGGCACCTGGTAAAGACTATTCTATTTTAATATTATTTACTAATAATTTCTACCAAAAAATCTTATTATAATCAGTACTTCAGATAGGGGCGCAGCTTGGACATGGGGACTAGCAATCCAAAACAAATACTAAGGTCCCTAGATAATAATGAAAATGACATGCATCTGGGACAAACACTGAGAGTTCCCAGGAAAGCAAACTAAAAGGTTTATAGTGCACAAAGCAGAAATTCCTTCCAAGTCACAATTCACTCTTTTTTTTATTTATGGGCGTTATTTATTAAAGGTTGAGTTTGTGAGGTTTTTTCTACCTCAAATAAACTCACAAACTTGAATGTTTGCTTATTTATGAAAAATCTGAATGCAAAAAACTTGATTGAACTTGAATTGTGGAGAAAACTTGATTACCTTAAATGTATTGAGTTTATATGCTAAAAAACCTTGAAAACCTCAAATTTATTGAGTTTTTGAGCACAAACCAGCATAAAACACCCAAAAATTATGAAAACATTTTCAAATGTTTATGTTGGGACCTCTGCCATTGACTTTTACATGAATTTAGCTGGAGTATTTTTGGATTCAGACTTCAGCTACAGGGCATAATAAATCTCAAAAAAATTGACTTTTTTTCCTCCCAAAATTTTGAGAAAACACCATAAGTGTTGTAAATGTAATTCCTCATTTAAGAAACTGCTTCATTTGACAGGCATCTTTTTTACTGTGTTTTTCTTGCTTAAAAATGCATGAGCTTGCCTACTCAGTACCCAGGCTGTAAACCTGTACAGGTATGAGACCTGTTATCCAGAATGCTTGGAACCTGGGGTTTTCCAGATAACAGATCTTTCTGTAATTTGGATCTTCATACCTTAAGTCTACTAGAAAATCATGTAAACATTAAATAAACCCAATAGGCTGGTTTTACTTCCAATAAGGATTAATAATATTTTATTTTGAATCAAGTACAAGGTACTGTTTCATTATTAAAGAGAAAAAGGAAATCATTTTTTAAAATTTGGATTATTTGGATAAAAAGCAATCTATGGGGATGGCCTTTTCGTAATTTGGAGCTTTCTGGATAACAGGTTTTCAGATAATGGATCCCATACCCAGCGCCGATTCTGGGGCTGCTGCCGCCTGAGGCAGCAGCCCAGATGCCGCCCCCCCTCCTCTCCCGCTCCGCGCTTAAAAATTAGCATCGGAGCAGGTTTCAGGGGGCAGTATCGCTAGTGCATTGAGCGCAATAGAGCTCTTTGCACTAGCGGAGCCGAATTTGGCTTTTTGCCGCCCCTTGTAACTGGCCGCTCGCTGCCGCCTGACGCAAGGGTTTCACCTTGCCTCATGGCAGAAGCGGCCCTGCCCATACCTGTATTAGTAAAGTCACTCTCATACCGAACACAGAATTGGTGCCAAACAGGCACAGTTGTGCTTGATTAACATGGAGGCAAAACTGTGCAAATTTTGCTGCATCGGTTGCAGTTGTATCAACTATACCCAGAATGACAATGATATTATGAAAAACTCTCTATTGTGGGTAAAAAATATAGCAATTGCTTTCCAAATTGCACTTTGCATACTACTGTGTGCTAAGTAAATGACAAATGTCTTGATAAAATAAAACTAATTGAAGATCAGTACAAACCTACTTGTATCCTGTGGGGCCGAATAAACACTGAACTCTAAAGTAACTACATTGGGATTCCATATCATAAATTCATCAGGTCCTAAAATCTTCTTACAGTTCATCATGCAGTGCAGATTTATATTAAGCAGTTAATCTATACTAAGACCACAGTTAAAAAAAAAATAAACAAAAATAAAAAAATAAAACGTGCGTTCAATAGGGGACTGTGCCGGGTCGGGTTCAGCTCGGGTTGGGATCAGGTATGGATGATTTTTTTGTCCAGCCCGTTAGAGACCCTAATGTGCACGTAAACTGCCCAGGCCCCAGGTACAGTAGCAGCAGAACAACATCAGGGAGACTGTGGCAGTGAAAACACATCAATAGGATTCAATGGAGCTGTCCTATATATACAATGGGTATTAGAAAACTGCCTTTCCTTGTCCTTTAAAGATCATGACACATATGATGGTTTCTCCATTGGTGGGTAAAAAGTAGCCACCCAAACCCAGCTACTTGCTATTAACTATAGTAGAACCCCTATTTTATATATGACCAGGAAAAAATATTTTCAAATCCAGTGAAATGTGTTAAAGAAACTTAAGCTTCAAGTAGTGTAGGTAGTCTTTTCTGCAAAGTACAGTACTTTATTGTGTTAATGACAAGGTTTAAAGGAACAGTAACATCAAAAAAATTGTGTTTTAAAAATATAATGTATTGTTGCCCTGCAATGGTAAAATTGGTGTATATGCTTCAGAAACACTACTATTGTTTATATAAATAAGATGCTGAGTAGCCATGGAGGCAGCCATTCAAGCACAGGATACACCGTAGATAACAGATAAACTCAGAAGTAATCCATTGTAATCCCATTGTAACCACAATGGCTGCTGTGTATCCTGTGCCTTTTCGCCTTTTTCAGATTTAAATGGCTGCCGCCATGGCTACACATGTGCTTGTTTATATAAACTATTGTAGAGTTTCTGAAGCAAACACACCAGATTTATCAGTGCAGGGCAATACAAAGTTATATTTGCATTACTTTAAAACACTTCCATTCTTTAGTGCTACTGTTCCTTTAAGCTTGGTAGCATTAGCATGTACCCTATGTAGTCTGTACATCTTGTACAAGACCACTTAAAGTCTGATACACAGCCTAATGCAATAAGTGATTCGTGCGTGGCTATAGGATGTGCAAACGAACTGAAATTCTTTATTTACATAAGGACCCATGGAAAGCTATGCATCTGGTCTATATTATAATTTGCTTCATTTGCCTGAAAATAATATTCACAGCGGACCTATTTTAGATATTTAGGATATCAGGGACAGAACGTTAGTGAAAAATTCAAAAAAATAATTTGTATAATCCGGGAAAAAACTGTAATCCACAAGAATTGGCAGAACTGCAAAAGAATGTTGTAAAATATAGGATAATGTAAAATCCAGGCATATAAAATCAAGCTTTTATGTACAGTAGTAGAACCCTGTTTTTAGGGAACCATAAATATGGTGTAAAATCCAGGAAAAGGAAAAATCAGGCAAATGCATAATATACTTGTGGAACCTTAATAAACAATGTAAAATGAGGGGAAACAAAATCAAGAAAAGTAGAATTGAATTGTGTAATTGCAATCTTCCTGATACCATTAGTACAGATGTATTTTGTTCCAAAAATGCACAAATGCCAGAGTGTCAGGTGACTTTTCATTATAGTCAATGACAAGTGGTATGGCCAGGTCTGGGCAAAGGGGTAACTGTAAAGGAATCAAACACTGCAACTGCTGGGTGCCCAGGAGGTATAGTGGGCATGGTGGGCACTGACTGATACGCAGTTTCAGTGTTTATGCAAAACATCTCATCCACAGAGTTACAGGGGGGCTAAAGCTATATTGATATGGGGCCCAGTAGGGGCGTTTCAGGGTATGCTATTGACTGTGGTGGCTCACATGGGAGCATCAGATTTTCCCACATTGCTTTTAGCAGAACGGTATCTCCCTCCCTATTACCTGCGCAGTATCCTGCAGGAATTTGTATTGATCTGTTTAAATACACAATGTATTGTTGACTGAGCCACAGCAATGGAATGTGTAATATCCCAGGTATGCACTCTGTGCTGGAAACCAAACACAAAAAGGTTTTGATAACTTTTTTTCACCTTCTACCGAGGTACAGATTCTTTTTGGTCAGACGTCAGACAGGGACCTTAATGTAAAGTAATGGCAGATTGAAGCTCAACACTGGGGCCCCTGGGTATTTATTATATCATTTGCTGCTTTGTTGCATTCCTTGTTTAAATAAATTATATATTTATGCATAAAGAATAGTTGCTGACCTCTTCCTGGATGAGAGGATGGTCCCGGGATGGTTTGTTGCATTCGTTCATACTGTGTCCAACCGCATAAAGAGCAAATAGACAAAGCCACAGAGAAACTTTTATCTTTATATAATACAGATAAGATACAAATGGCAGGTAAAGCCAATGTCAATGGTCAAGTAGATCCAGAATGATTATAATGTAGAGGTTTGATTGTATTTTATGATAAATTTATAGGAAGCACTTAATAACCACTACAGTATACTAGTGCTAGGTAACTAAAGAGTAAAGGCACAGTGCACATGAGCAGCAGCTTAGATACATCACAGTCAGTTTAGGTGAGCGTTAGGATTCTTGGCACGCAGCTTGGGAAATCTTACACATCCCTTAATCCTCTTAGTAAACGAATCAGAGCTAGAGCAGCATTCAAAGCAGAGCTGTAAACACATCAAAAATACATATGCAGTGTTATGTACACAGGAACATATGGCTTTAGTAAACACATATGGTTATACTCACTAGTATTTGTAATTAATTTTGTTTTAAATTGCTGTGCTACAGGATAGGACCAAGGGCGCCCAAATTGCATGTTATTGAGAGTGTCAGGATAAGGATGACAGTGGAAAAACTTTACATTATGAACATTTTCCTAATGGAAAGGAAAGTATTGGAACATTATCAAAGGCACGTCTTTTCTACTAGTTGTTAAAGATGAACTATAATAACCAAATTACATAAGGTAAGTCCCCTAAAACAGATAACCACCGGTTTGTAGGAACGCAAAAAATGATTTGAAAAGCTTTGCCTCTTGTTTCAGTTATTGGCTGCTTTTTTTGTATGTGATATGTATATATATTGTATACCTCCATTTATTTTACAGCTATTTGGCATATGTTGGTGTTGTTATATATATAAATGTTTGTGTTAATAATAAAAATAATACTAGCCAGTCCTAGTCTTCTGGAACTTTGCCCAATTAGGCTGTTTACATTCTGTGCCAAAATGGGCTGGCTGATTGTTTAGCTCCCAAGCCAATGATCTTATCATAATTAGCTCTTTTACAGGCCCGTTGAGAAAGGATGGCTATCTGGTGGAATTTTCTAACCCAATTGATATCTGGTCAATTGTTGGTGAGATATCTGCTAGAAAAGCCGTCAGGGAGGGCTCATACACTGGCAGATTAGCCTGAACGGGCTGAGTTAGCATTTTAAAT
Organism: Xenopus laevis; assembly: GCF_017654675.1. NCBI lineage: Eukaryota > Metazoa > Chordata > Amphibia > Anura > Pipidae > Xenopus > Xenopus laevis. The sequence continues at coordinate 112,629,239 of NC_054377.1, read as the reverse complement.
CTGCCCATGTATGGCCAGATTTGTTCACCAAAAGATCTTTCTAGCAGACACAATGGCATGCCTTGACATGATTATTATTATTATAATTAACAACATGTATTTATAAAACATTGACAGATTCCGCAGCATTGTATAATAAATGGGTATATACATTAAACATGTAAGAAAATATACAAAAACAACCCATTACAATAGATAAAGAGGGCATGCCCAAGACAGCGAAATTAGAAAAAAAATGTTAATGGCTAAACTGGAGCTGTATGAGCTACACTTGCACAGTGTTAACTAAACTGCCCACAGGTCAAATATGTGCAAATCAATATTGGAAATTAAAACTGGGAAAAGCAAAATAAAAAATGAAGTCTGTTGGTCTCCAAAACATGATGCTGTAATCAGAGATGGAACAAGAAGGGTAAAGTTATTATACTCCTTAACTATACAGACCAGTTAAATGGTAGTTGTCATGACCAGTAACAGACCAGATCAGATTAGCATCCCTGTGGCTAACAGAAAATTTCTTGTCATCTTCAAGTCCCTGAAGGCTATTGATCTCTCCCTAATTGTGTCTGCTTTTAATTTCCTGCACTCAGGATGCCTCCCTTTCTCTTTCATGTACTGCATGCACTCACCATGCAGAGTGATTACATTCCAATGCACAGGATTTACCGTTTTTTAACTGAAGATGGAAATGTAATTTGGAGACAGCTGGAATTTGTGATATATTAATGTTTTTATTGTATTTGTCATAAAGCTAGTATCAAAGTAAAGGTTATAAAGTAGATTTTCTCTTTATGCTTTACCGATCATTCTGGACAGAAAAAGGCAGTCACAGTGTCAGACTTGTCAGACCTGGGGCCCATCAGAAAACCTCAACCAGGGGCTCAGTAAACACATACAGTTTGGCCACTGCCACCTCTCCCGACAGTTGTCAATGCCCTTTGCCTTCCCGCATTGTAAACAGCAGTATACTGGGTGCAAGAAAAGATTTTCTCCCAAAAGAAAATAGTGGTCATTTACAGCTGTACTCCATTGTAAACCCAGGAGAGCTAAGGGGTGCAAAAGCATATGTATGTGCCGCCCTCTCGCCCAGCTGCTGACTGCATGGAAGCATTGCATTTAGGGAGGCAGTAGTAGATATATTAGAATATGGTAATTCATTTAGCCAAGGGCGTAACTACAGAGGAAGCAGACCCTGCGGCTGCAGGGGGGACAGGTAGATATAGGGGCCCCATGAGGCCCTAATTCATATACAATTTCAATACATATTACTCAATACAGTGTAACCTCTAGGCATTTTGGGGGCCTAAAAAATAGTTTGCTGTGGGGCCTAGTAATATTTAGTTCAGCCACTGAATTTAGCATGCAGGGCAAGGTATAAAATGTGAATATATGGCGGATTTCAACCATATTTTGCACGTTTCACGCTGCCTTGTGCATTGTAAATGACCCTAATAACTTTTGCAGTTTTAAAGGTAAAATGTCCAATCTCACATGGAGGTGTTAAGGGAAATAAGAGGATAGAGGGGGTTTATGGATTATGTATATGACTGAGGTACTGCGTAGGCTAACCAGGCTGGCTTCACATTTTGCCACCTTCTCGTTCACTTCAGTGCTTGCTGAACCAATCTGGGCTGAAACTTTGCATTATATGCCTTATAAAGACATAGTGGGCAATCAGAATCATCTATAATGATGGTCTGATAGCTTAATGTGACACAAGAGTAATGGAAATAAATGCTTTTTGTGCAGCAAATACAAAAATCCAAAATAAAGGAGTAGGTCACCATAAATATCTTTTAGTATTGTACAGAGAGTGCTATTCTTAGAAAATTTGTAATTGGTCCGTATTTTTTATAATTTGTGTATGTTTTTTTGTTTTTTTTTATTCAGCAGCATTCCAGTGTGATGTTTTAGCAGTTACCTGGTTGGTAGGACCCAAATTCCCTTGCCAACGATGCAGTACATTGAATGAGAGATTGGAATATTAATAGGACAGGTTAGTGTTTATGTTATATGGATAACCAGATAACAGATCTCCATACAGTTTGGTCTCAGATAGGGATAGCCATACTGGTTTCCAACCAGTCAGAGAGCAATGCAGATGTACATTCCAGCCATGTGCAGGGTTGGTAGATAAATGACCCATATGTGGGGTTATCAGTCAGCGACAGTCTCCCTTTGAAATGTGTAACTGACAGACCAGAATGCTTTTTAGCTTTTTAGGAGAATAATACCAATAGACATAAAAAAGCACATATGCGTAGAAAAGCAGTGCAGTGTTTCCAAATTACTACAGAGACATACTTGCTTAAAGGGGACCTGTCACCCAAAAAAATTATTCATAATCCTATTTTATCACATCAGTCAAACAAAATGAACTTTAAATACACTATATAAATTATTTGAATCTTGTTTCCTTCAGTCTGGGAATTCAAAATTACAGCAAGCAGGCAGCAGCCATTTTGTGGACACTGTTATTAAGACAAGTCTTGTATCAGCTCAGAATCTTGTTTGTGCACCAGAATGGGGGACCTGATGTCCATCCCCATGTCCTGGCTACACAATTAAACGGTGAAGAGAACGGGGTATTGTGTGGAGAGCAGCAATTTCTAGGAAGTGCTGAATGGAAAGTGAAAGTAATTGTCTGCCCTGCCTCTATGCCCAGGGCATGATTGACAGCTGAGATGTTTAAATGAGTTTACAACAGCTATGAATGCTTTAATAAAAAATAGAAATTGGATTTCATGTTTAATTTGAAAAGGACTTTTATTATACAGCTTTTTGTTTCTGGGTGACAGGTCCACTTTAATATATGTATATACAGTATATGTCTACATACACTCTATGCGTGTACATTTTTATTTCTTTAGAGCTACTTTTATACTTAAATATAATATGCTGTAATTCATGGTAATACAAAGTGCTGCTATACCATTTACCATGAAGAGCAGTTGTATGTTTATAAAATAATCTGCCCCCTTGCTATCCCTTGCTGGGAAGAACTCCAGTAAAACCCATGGCAAAAGACATGGGCGGAGTGTCTGTTGGTCCCAGGTGGGGATACAAGCATTACACACAAAAGTTCTAGGCAACGCACTCTTCGGATCACACAAGGAATCGCTTCGTCTTCAGGTAAATGGTAAAAACTTTGATTTTATTGAAGATTTAACATTTTAACAAACTGTGTAACCCTGCGCCATGAGGTCTGACGCGTTTCGTGTCACTGCACTTCATCAGAGACCTCGGTCTCTGATGAAGTGCAGTGACACGAAACGCGTCAGACCTCATGGCGCAGGGTTACACAGTTTGTTAAAATGTTAAATCTTCAATAAAATCAAAGTTTTTACCATTTACCTGAAGACGAAGCGATTCCTTGTGTGATCCGAAGAGTGCGTTGCCTAGAACTTTTGTGTGTGCAACATTACGTTTTCCCTTAGCGACGGACTCAGGGCGGCTGCACCTGGGTCACAACGAAGTCCCGGTAAGATTCGATACTTTCATCCTTTTGGGGAGCCGAATCCAGCATACACGTGAGGGGTCCGGGGCATGGTGCACCCGGACCAACAATCCTTAAGGGTGAGCTGGAACCGGCATTTAAACAGAATATTGAAATAGATTAATCTATAACAATTTCCCGTATATGCTGACTTACCATAGGACTCGTAGCAAAGATAATTGTTTTGAAGTCCCAATAAGTGACGCTGGGGATACTGTTTGTGTGATAAAATACAAGCATTACTCATGGAATCTAATCTAAACAAAAATTACACATACCTAACTATCTAAATACAGAGGTGTAGGTGTGCATTTGATGTAATCACCAGTTTATGTTCGTTCCCCTAAGGCCAGTCAGTGAGCTATTTATGTGCAAATAGCTTCACACAACTTTCCTTGTCACGCAGATTTCACCAGTCATCCAGCCAGAATTCACTCTTGTTAATCAAAGAGACATGTGCATTGGGGGCATCTAGTGGGGGCACAAGTGTGACACAGAGCAAAGGCCGGCCCGTCAGTGGGGAGTGAGCGCCTGTGCAGAGGGGTGATGCTGTCTTGTCAAATAAATGGGGAGGTGCAGTGCTGATGTGGGTGGGCACAAGAATGTGCCAGTGCATTCTACTCTTTTAAATACAGAAGGAATGTGCTTAAAAAGTAGTGTTTTGGGTTGAACACAGGGTTAGGCAATCATCAAGTCAGGATCAGACAAAGTCAGACACAAGAATCAATACAGGAATTGCACCTAGAAAATACAAAACAGAACCTATGTTGGGCAACGAAAATAGAGTGTGGTGCCTTTTAATATCTGAATTTCGCACCATGTGCAATGATGTCATGAGCCGTGTCCAGAGCCGGATTTCTCCTTCTGGTGCCCCTCGGCTGGCCACGGTGTTTCCGCTCTGCCCCAGCCCCCACCCCCGCACACGCACACTTACCCTATAGGCACTGAGGACTGCGTGCGCCTGCTAAGTAACTAGGAAATTTACCATGCACGCAGTCCTCATTGGCAGATGGTGCGGTTGGGTGGGGAATGCTGCCCCTGAAATCATGCCACCCTAGGCCCGGGCCTTTGTGACCTTGCCACTAATCCGGGCCTGGCTGTGTCAAATTAAAAGAAGAGAGGCAGGGCCCATACCCGCAGGTGCAGTGGCGTGCATCCTCACTGCCCTCAGGTAACCTCACAGTGTTTCTGACAGGGACCATTACATACCTCCCAACTGTCCCTTTTTCGGAGGGACAGTCCCTCTTTTGACAGCTCAACCCGCAGTCCCTCATTAGTACTGGATTTGTCCCTCTTTTCTCTGCACTCAACATCCAGAAAAAGAAACAAAGTTTCTCACTGAATTGGCTTTTAGCAGAGAGCCCAGAACAGCTAACAGGTGCAAATAAGATACTTTGTAACAATTTTGAGACACAAAAACACAGTTTAGATAAGGAGAAATATTTTCAAACTTTCATAACCTGCCAAATTTTGTAAAACAAATATGGTAAGTAGGGGGTGTGGCCACAGAAAGGGGTGTGGTCAAAAATTGCTGCGCTACATGAGGGAAAAAATTTTTTGTCCCTCTTTTTACTTCCAAAATGTTGGGAGGTATGCCATTAGGACAAGCCCCTTCCCACATTTGAAACACCTAAAGGGGCTGTAACAGATCTATAGTGAGCGTTAATAAAGGAGTGATTTTTAAACATAATATTATTGTTTTAGCCCAAAGTAAAACCAACAACAGATATTATTCATTATTGCCTAAAGTGTTTTTCACTTATCCGATATATTTCCTTTAAAGCTGTCTGGCCGACTGTTGGGACAATGTGGTCTGAAATATTGTAACTTTTAAAATCCTTTGTACCCCATAAATGTAATGATAAGTAGAATATATTATTGGATCGTCGTTTCACATGACAAAATCTGCTGTGTATCGGCATGTTCATGGATCACAGAATGAGGAAGATTTGCAATGTTTATTAAAATAAATAATGCTGTTTCCCTACTGATCCACCTGCTTTTTATCTGTCTTGTGGCTGGTTTGCTAACTATATAGTCTCTGGCTCTTTAACTTCTACTAGACTGCAAATAAAGCATGCCTTGGGCTTGTAAGAGAGGAGTAAATGGGAGAAATGTCAACTGCTACAAAGGTTGCAACAAACTGATAAAAAGCAGCTTATTTTGCTTCCTGGAAAGACAAACACACAGTGCATTTGTTTCCCGTTCAATCCATTGCAAACGTCTGACTTTATGTTGGACACGCTTGAAACTGTTAAAGTTTATTTGCAAAGAGCCCAAATGTTCAGCTGCCCTGTATCAACACAATAACAATAAGAACAAACAGTAATAAAAAAAAAAAACAACAAAAAACATAGAAGTTACTGTCAGAATGCCCTGCTCTCAGGAGTGTGCAGACAAGGACGTGTGCAAAGAGGCACTCATTTTAAAGATAATACGCTCAGTCCTCCACTTTTATTCTTCCTTTACACAGTTACATGTGAAGTCTAAGGCTAGGGCCACATGGGGCCAAAATCAGGTAATTGAAATATGCTGGCTTATTTTTGCTCTACTGCAGGCAGTAGCCTCCTCTCTTTTTCGCATTTGTAAGTGCTGAATTGGCTCAACGAAAACTGAATTCAGCAGATTTCGGCTCAAAATGCAGAGTCTGATTGCGCTGAAATCAACCAGTGTATTTCAGCCAGGGCCGGAACTAGGGGTAGGCAGAAGAGGCAGCTGCCTAGGGTGCAATGATTGGGGGGCGCTGGGCAGCTATCTCTTTTGCCTACCCCTAGACTGGACTAACCTTGCGCACGAGAGTGGCGCTTCGCGCATGCGTGCGGTGGGGAAAGGGATGGGGTGAGCTGGCAGGCTGGGCTGCCTAGGGTGACCGGCCCGCCTCTGATTTCAGCTAGCTGATTTTGGCCTGTGTGTCCCTAGCCTTACCTCACAGTCTCCAAACAGTAATGCTACTCTCCATATCTGAAGAAGAGCTGCCATACAGACACAATGAATGTTTAGGGTAAGGTCACACTGGGAGATTCGGGGAGTCGCCCGGCGACTAATCTCCTCTTCTTTGGGGCGACTTATCTCATCGAACTGCTCCCCCCTTTCTTACACCTGCTAGAATGAAAAATTGCCTGCGGCATGGCACTCGCGGCGCTTCGTTTTCCGAAGTCATCCAAAGTTGCCTCACGAGGAAAACTTCGGAGCGATGCGAGTGTCATGCCGCATGCGATTTTTCATTCTAGCAGGCGGAAGAAAGGGGGCAGGAGTCGTCCCCCAAAGAAGAGGCGATTAGCCGCCTGGCGACTAAATCTCCCCAAATCTCCTAAATTACCCTTATACATGATTCAGATTCAAAATGGCAACTGGAAATTACATTTTTGAGAAAGTGAGAAAATGAAAAACAGTGAGATGTGCATTTCGTGGGGCTTGGAAATGTAGGGGCATTTTGACTGTCCTTCTTGCTGCTAGCAGATCCAACATTGCTCCCTCCAGCAGTAGCTGTGGGCAAAGCAGCACTAGTGTTTTCTCTACATTATAATAGTCAAATGTTTGGTTAAAAAAGAAAATTTTACATTTATAGCAATAGTGTACTGAAGGGGGGGCAAAACACTAGAAGTTCTCCCCCACTAAAATGAACATGAATTGTTGCAGCTGCATGCCATGATTCCTGATCAATTTAAATAGGGGATGATTTCAAGACAAGGAAATGCCGGGGCAAAAAATTTTGTAGATTGGCCAATGTGCATTTAAAGTTACCAGGGGTAAGTTACCGCCTGAGGTAAGGTTTTTACAGGACAAAAACCTCCTCATATTCTCATTTCATTTTATGGGCAATACTGTACCTCTCTGGTTTCATGTCTCTTTATATGCTAAAGAATCACAGAATGATTTATTGAACTTTATGAATCAAATAGAAGCTGTCAGAGGCAGATACCGTCATCATCTTGCTTGGAGAAAGCACAAGAGATCTGAGGTGGTTTCTTTAGTCTGCCTTCTGAAACAAAAGGGTAAACAGGACATGAAAAACAATACCTCTGGCTGCATGCATTCCTAGCTAATTAGTGGGTTCAGAAAGAGAAAATGGGGCTGGAAGTGGGGGAGTTCCTGTCTATGTTGAAACCAGGGGAAGGTTCTGGTACAAAGCAGGAATGCATTATGATGCATATGCTAATGAAGGCAGCCTGTATTGCTCTCTGTATTGTATATTCACTCAGTAAACAAAACATTCTTACAGAGAGAACATGTTCCCTTTCATAAATTTCTTTATTTTATAGTAAATATTAGTAGTATTATAAGGTCATATTTGCATAAAGACTATCTGCGGATATCAGAAGAATAGCACTATTGGATCTCTGCTAGATGGTGGCATCCCACTGGTATAAATGGAGAGCTCAATATAAAGCAAGCAGTAAATGTACAGGGGAACAATGTTTCTGTGTACAGAAAACCACAGGCTATATATATATATATATATATATATATATATATATATATATATATATATATATATATAGCCTGTGGTTTTCTGTACACAGAAACATTATATATGTGACCACAACAACGCTGGAATTCTGGGGGGAAATGCTGCATTATGGGGGGAAAACAGAGATTGCACTTTGCTCACTGCACTTGCATTCATAAATGGCACCTTATGTAAAGGTAAGAACCTTGTTTTAGGTGGTACAAGGGTAACGAAAAGCTCATTTTTCTTATTTAGCTCTTTTGGAGCAGTCCCTGTCCACCCCCTAGCTCAATAATTGATAAATTATAATCAAAAACACTATTATAATTTATATAAATAAGATGCTGTATAGCCATAGGGGCAGCCATTCAAATTGAAATCGGGCTTAGGGCCCATGTTTCCATAGCAGATCACAGATAAACAGTGTAAAATACAATGGTTTTAGTTGTAAAGATATGAAGAATATAATGATTTTAGTTCATTTGTATGTGCTGAATTGACAGAAACTCTATGTTACTAGATACATATTTTCGCTTTATGACATCCTTTAAAAAGTTACAGCAGTGTGTAATGATCACACACATTATGAACATCATTTATTGTAGGTGTGGTGCATTTTAGTGCAAATCTCCTATGCTGCAAAGGCCCTTTGACAAACTGCCCCTGTAATTCCTTTCACGGATAGAAATGGATGCACAGGCCAGAGTGCAGCATCAGTGCAAGAATACATTATTTCCCAGTAACAAAATCCCATAGTGCTTAGTTGGACTTTATCAGTTATTGTACTTCTTGGCAGCACTGCATTAAACACGCCACTGGTTCCAGCAAATGCCAAGTAATCTTGGTAATACCTAATCCCTAGTTACTGCTACGTGTCCTGTGACTCAGATATGTTACAAATATACCAATGATGTAATCTTCCTGCTGCCGCTGATACAACATTTCACATACAGCTACAGAGTCACCATAACTAATAAGGGGATTATCAGGCACACCACTTCCTTTCAAATTCATAAACAATCACATCAAATTGAATTCTCTGTTCTGTGCTGCAGGAACCTGGGTCACCTGAATTCATAAAGGGATGTACATGCAATAAATTTATTTTCTCACGGTAATGAGTTCCTGAGAATTCAATCGGTCTTACAAATTAAACACAGTTTAGATATACAGGTATGGGACCTATTATCCAGAACGCTCAGGACCTGGGTTTTTTTTGGATAACAGATCTTTCTGTAATTTGGATCTTCATACCTTAAGTCTGCTAGAAAATCCTGTAAACATTAAGTAAACCCAATAGGCTGGGTTTGCTTCCAATAAGGATTAATTACATCTGTTTGGATCATGTACAAGTTACTGTTTTATCATTACAGAGAAAAAGGAAATCATTTTTAAAAATAATTTGGATTATTTGGATAAAATGGATTCTATGGGAGACAACCTTTCCTTAATTCTGAGCTTTCTGGATAACGGGTTTCCGGATAATGGATCCTATAACTGTACTAAATATTTTTTATTTTATTTATTTCCTGGTATCCCAGAGTATTCTGTTCGGTGCATTTATTTACCATGCTCTTTCTCATTTCTGTAGGAAGAAGAAGGGCAGCTGGTAAAGTATGTAAAATATTTTATGGCTCATTATTACTAATCTGCACAGATTCTTTCATACTGTGCCAGAGTCAGTTTAGTGTATAATACTAAAAAAACAGAGTTGGACTGGCAGGATTACTCCCTGTGGGCCCCAACCCCCATGGGCCTGGCTGCTCCTAGCCTGCCATCTGAGGGGGGAGCAGCTTTCCAACAACATGAATAGTGAGGAAAATGGTGAGGGGTGCACAAGTGGGGGCCTCTACAGCTGGGGTGATGAGCCCTTAGAGTGACAGCTCCTGTAAAGGCCCCAGATATGCCTGCACACCACTGCCCCAGAACACCTTGCAGGATACATACAATGCCAGTTTCACCCATGATTAGACTGTAAGCTCTTTGGAGCAGAGAGCTCTGTGTATTCATATTTATTTATTATAGTTATATAATAATAAAAATAACAATGTAATATTTGTCATTCCTGTGTTTAATTTTGTGTATTGTAAGATTGTACAGCTGTGTCTATCTTTGTAGAGCTTTTTAAATAAAGTTATGTATACATCCATTGCACAATATACGGCAGGATTAATACAGTTCCAGTTCCATATATAATACCCCCAGAACAAATGGTAGTAGAAATACAGTTCCCTGTATAAAAACCACAGAATACATGGCAGGATAAATGCAGTGCCAGTTTCATGTAAAATTTCTGTATTTTGCTGTAGGAAAATGAATTGGTGTTGATTTGGGCAGGTGTAGCCATCATTAAAATCTGCCCCTGGATGGTTGAACCTATTTTGGCACATGAGCTGCAAGGAGCAGTTACTAACCATTGGGTAAAAAATGCTTATTTTGTTTTCGCACACTGCCAACCTTGAGTAAATATGACCTTTTATCTTAGAGCGAAATGTAGATAGTGTATATATATATATATATATTTATATATATATATATATATATATATATATATATATATATATATATATATATATATATATACACACACACACACACACACAAGGGAAAGTTGTAATGAGGCTGTGACCACAAAATACATATAGTCAAATACAAGAGTCCTCTGCACTCAAACCATTATCAATATATTTAAGACAGAGACATTTTGTGCATTCTGCTAATGAAAAATGCCTTACCCTTTAAACAAAACAGGGATTGTTTGACCATAAATTGCAATATATTTAAGCTGGCCAACTACGTCAAAGTCATCCCATATCTGGCCAGTCCTACACTCAACTTTCATCTGATTATACATATGTATATGTATATATATAGGTCTGGCAAACACATGGAAGAATGGAAGAACAGCACTTATATATATATATATATATATACTATGTCAGGTAAATAAAAAGGGTCAAAAAGTAAGTATTGATATTCCCATACAATAAGCAGAGCATTTGAATAAAAACCTCAATCACTTAATTAGCCCTGCCCAATATCATAAGCAGTATAATAGTAAGGCAATAGCACGCCAATTCTCTCCATTAATGCCACCATGGGGGAGGGGTCAGGGGGTACTCCTGACATGGGCCTTATGGTAGAGCAGCCCCAAGAGATGCAAATGTGTGATTCATGGATCGTTAAGGGGGCAGGATTTGAATGATTGTGATTGAAAAGAGTGATTGAAAAATGAAAAAAAAATGACCTGTGAAATAGTATCACACACCAATCTACCCAGCTACATCACATTGTTTTTGCAGAGTATTTCACCCAGGGGCCTTTGGTAACCAATATGCTATTAATCTGTGTCCCTGCCTGGGTCCCTGGGGGAGGGCCCTGTTGACTTAGTTGTAAGGGGCCCTATGACTCCTGATGGCTGCCTTCTATCCTGATGCATCAGAAGGATCACTACTGCATGCTGACATGTTCACAAATTGTACTTGTAGTGGGGTGTTATACCGGTTTCCTTGAGGTTAATTAAATACATAGATAGTTCAGTAATAGAGCTCTCTGTCTTATAGTATTTTGTAATGTCCTAAAACTAATGTCAGGCGGTGGATTTGTGCACAAAAAATGCTTACTTGCACCCTGGCCAATGCAATGGCTCCTGGGACAAATAAACAAGAAAGCTAATGCCAGTGTTGGGGCTGATTCCGAGCCTGCGCTTTTCCACAAGCCAAGATCATTCTCCCTGTGGCATTAGCCTTAAATCTGGAGGGAAACAGCTTTCTTCCATAAAGTGGTGTTGATAGAAGTTACTTGCCTTCACAACAAATCTTATCCATGGCCCCACCAACACCCAAACCTTGTTAAAGATTATTTTTTATTGTTAAACATTATGTTTTATTGTTAATTTAGCAAAACTGCTCATCAGTTAAAGTGGACCTGTCACCAAGAAATAGAAAGCTGTATAATGAAAGTCCTTTCCAAAGTAGACATGAAACCCAATTTTTTTTTTTCATTAAAACATCCATTATATATTGCCTGCCCCTCCTCTATGCCTTAAGCGCTTTCACTTTCCATTCTGCATTTACTACATGTCGCTGCACTCCCTGCTTTCCCCCTCCCTGTTCACAGTCTATAATTGTGTAGCCAATGCAAAAACATGGGCATCAGGTCCCCCATTCTGGTGCATAAACAAGATTTTGCGGTGTTACAATGCTTGTCTTAATAACAATGTCCAAAAAAATGTCTGCTACCTGCTTGCTGTTGTGGTGAATTTCAAGGCTGACTGCAAGAAATGAATAATTTATATAGTGTAAGTAAAGTTTATTTTGCTTAACAAACACAAGAGATAAGAATTATTTCTTAGGGTCACATGCCCCCTTTAAGACTCCTTTAGTCTCCTGGGACATGTAAAGGTCTCCTGTTTTCTTAAAACTCTTCCTTTAGGCCCTTGTGTGTAGAATGAAGATATAATACTGCCACTTAGTTACACTCTTTCACGCATATTCTATCTCAGAGATTCTATCTTAAATGTGACTCTTCCATGGTAACTGATCTGAAACTGCCTGTGTGCACCCATGGTTCAGACAATTATTACTTTAAAATAACTCAGTGAGCATTTCTGAGCGCCAATTGCCTGACCACCAGAGCATCCACAGGGCCAGAGCAGTTACCATGGAAGTCTGTGAAAAAGCAAATTTGAGCATCAAGCTGGAGCAAACAAGCGTATTCATTTGTTGGGGAGTTTATGTTCCTTTACATGTGAAATGTATTGACTTGCCTGAAGCATTGCTGGACAAATATTAATTGTACAAACTTGTTAAATGCTCGTGACATAAGTCGTTCATCATCAATTGAAAGCAATGCCATGTGGCACACATCATTTTATAACATGATTAGTATTGAAATAAAGTTCTTAAACTATGGGTTTTATTTTGTCAGCCTGGATTTAATAAAATACACTGCAGACACATCTGTTTTTCATAAATGTTAGAAGTAAAAAAAAAAGTCTATATATTTTCGCACACACAAACACACAGTGACACACACACATTTAATTGTTTTTAAAATAAGCATCATATATCATCTAACCCATAGTTTCCCCTCCCCCAGCCAAGAAAGGGGATAAATTAAAAGACGGAATACCAAATTGGCTGTTTCGGATTAGGGGCCACGGTCTCGCTGTTAAAACACAGAAAGCTGGCGGTTATTCCAGGCGTCAAGATTAGGGGAAATACTTCTAATAATAATTTATTCTCATTGCACAAGGGACATCCTTAAAGCTACAAAAAATGTATTATTTATTTCCATTATTATACTAGTTATTCTTAAATATACTGTATCAGTGGCCAGGCTGATGAGTGTGGGATAACTGCCATAATAGTATACAAAAGAATTGTTTGCATGCCCTAATGTGGGCAGCCTGTTTGCTCCATTATATCCTATACAGGGCCACTCCAGCCTACCAGGGTTCCCCAGTTGTAATTCCACCACCCACTTGGGTGCCAGCTGAGTAGAATTTTTGAAAAATACAACTATATTCCACATCTGGCCACACCCATAATCCTCCCAGCCATGCCCTATTATGTCCTAAACACACCCACAGTGCACCAAAGGTCTTCACTCCACACACACCCTGTCCCTTGTGGATCAGGTTCTCCCATGTCTCAGCATCCCCTTCCACTATAGAGCCCTTGACTAAATGTCCCTCTGTTCCTCATGATCCCTGTCCCTCGTGGATAGTAACAATGTATCCTGCAGTGCTTTACCTAAGGCTTCTGGATACTTTTCATTAGCACATGTGACATTTTATATATTTCCACATGGTTTTATGTGAGCTTTATTCCATAACCCTTTTGTGTTTATATTTTTGTAAGAGCCCTGTTTGTTCTAAATTAATGCACATCTCTGCATAACTTGATGATGACCAGGGCTGGCCGACGAACCAATATGGAGCAGGCACTCAAAAAGGCAAAACTTCCACCAGGCAAATGTTCAAAAGTGAAGCGTTTATTGTGTCCACAGCCTGACGCGTTTCGCGTCCCAAACACTTAATCATAGGCTCAGGGCTGATCAGGGCTGGAGCTACAGGTAGGCAGAAAAGGCAAGTGCCTAGGGAGTGGGGGCACTGGCATGTACCTTTTTTGTCGCCTACGCTAGTCCAGCACCTGTCCCAGCTACTGAAAGCTCCCTCTCCCAGTGCTCACTGGTAAACTCCTTCACACCTGCTAGTCAACATGCGCATGTGGGAGCACTCATTGTCACACACACAAACCGGGGAACAGGGATTGCGGTGGCTGGCTGGGTAGCCTGCGGCACCTGGCAGGCTTGGCCTGATGCTGATGATGCTCACTTATTGTCATTGCCCAAAGCAACAAGTCAATATGGTCCTTTGACAGTGCCGCAGAGTCGGAGCAGAGGTTACTGCGTTGTGGGCCCTTCTGTGCCTGGGTGCTGAGCAATTGGAAAGGGTATCCAGTGGGCCCTGGGTACCCCAGTGCAACTCTGTGGCTTAAGAGAAAGAAAGTGGGTTGATACATATACAAGGACAGAACTTCTTGCATGAAACTCTGTTGAACCCAGAGCACAGAATGCCAATGCTCCCTTCTATATTTTGGGCCCTAAAAAAGAATTGTGAAAGGAGAATCAACATCTGTTGCACATCTGGGATCTGACATTTGGTTGCTTATCCTAGAGAAGAATATTGCACAACACATTTCCTCACTGAAGAGCAAATAACACACATGTATATATTTAAGAAATGGAATAACTGCTACATTCCTTTGGAGGTGCACTGCTGGGTGCAGTGAATCAGGGACAGACTGGCATCTTTCTGGCTGGGGGAGGTTGGTACAAACAAGCTGCATACTATACTGCTGCCTGAGGCAATGAAACCACCCCCCTCCTCTCAAAGGAAAAAAACACACACACAGACGCACATATATGCATAAGAAATGTACTCACTGTTGTAAAATATAAAAAAATTATATGTCACTAAGGAGTTGCACAATCATATAAAGGCACAAGACAGCAGATCCTTGAATGCCAAGATGATTTATATATATACATATTGGGTACAGTTTATTTAAGTGCATTATGTTTGACTGATTCTTATATATATATATATATTTACATAAAACACAAAATCCATTCAAAATCTGTGAAATATACAGTATATACAGTATGATATACAGTATATACAGTATGAAGTAAATAAAGTACCCCACTAAATACTGTTTATTTAACAGATACCGTACCCTCTACTGTAATTAATAAACATATTATGTCATGAGGAGTTATGTTAAATGGCTTTTATACGGGTCATGTTACTCCGAAGTGACTTTTAATGTCTTTATAAATTTTAGCTGGGGCCTGGGGGTACATTATTCATTAAAATCTGTGACAAAATTACTTATGTTAGTTTTTTAGACAAGCAACAGGCAGTGTGCAAAGAGAAACAGTTCTAGAAGAGATCACCATTAGTTATAAACGGCGTGCTTTTATAGTGAATAAAGTACCCCTCTTGTAAAATATAAGGATATTATAAGTTACTGAGGCGTTTCATGATAAAAACACAATGCAGAAGGCCAAATGTTTTTACACAGATCATAGAATTTACGAGTTGACTTCTAATATCCTCAAATTTTGCAACTGGGGGTACTTTATTTATTATAATGCACAAGTTTCAGTGAGTCATGTGACAGAAATGACATCAGAACTCACTGTTTATAACTGAAGACATCAGAACTCACAGTTTATAAGGATATAATTTACAAGATTTTCATGGCTTTTGTTTTAGTTATCGAGGAGTTTCATGACCATATGGGACCAAACTGTAAATTATATCCTTATAAATGGTGTGTTCCTAAGTCAGTATGTGCCGTTTATTAGCTAGAGAGAGCACTTGCCCCAAAAAAGAAACTACAGGGAGAAAATTTAATCAGCGGGGGGGGGGGCAAAAGCAAAACAGACTTAAAATTTTAATTTTGTAGCAGAGCAAAGCCAAAACACTGAATATACATATAGCAAAGGAAGTAGGACACTGGACACAAAAACCATGCATCTGTCCTATATCCAGCTAATTGTGCTGGTGCTCTTTTGGCCAGAAATTTCTCATGCTTATGTTAGGTTTAGGGGAGGTATTTATTGTTCATATGAAAAACAGATTTTATAAGTCAGTGGTCTGCTCGAGTTATACAGCGATACAAGTAAGATCAAATAAAAAACAATTGCATGAGACCCTTATGCAGCATAAATAATCACTGTGATTGTTTTGTGTAATATGTCTGTGAATATCAGTATATATATATAATATATATATATATATATATATATATATATATATATATATATATATATATATATATATACTGCAGTTGTCACATCTGTTCCTTTGCATAAACATGCTGCAGATTATGATTTACTTGATAAATGTCTCCCAACGACTCATAAAGACACTCACCACATTACCGGATTCTGCTTCTGTTCCATGAAGATGAACTTCACTTGGAAATACTTCAGCACTAAATGATTTGCTATTGTCGGAAGGCTATCCGTTGGACTGTGCATTGTTCTGGTTCTCATCCAATGGGTCTCCACAGGCCAGCTGCATAATCTGATTGGGGTCAACAATCAGGCTAATTTGGTACATTTACTCATTTACCAGTGCCATGTACATGAGCTATGCCCGCTAATGGGAGTAAAACTCTAAAAGCACCTTTTAGAAGTAATATTCATACAACTTGAACTTGGCACTGGTGCTGACTGTGCAGCTTTGTGTCTCACACCCCTGACATTCAGTCTTATGCCCCTCATGGAAGATAACAGTTCCTATAAACGAATGACGACCAGGCCCAGATTGAGGATTAAAATAGGCCCTGGCATTTCAGGTACACAGAGGCCCAATCAGCCCACACAGAGGCCCAAACAGTCTCCACCAGCCCACTAAATACTGACTTTCTATGGGACCTTATAGCAGCCCCTCTGGCATTTGCCAGAACCAACAGATTGCCAGTCTGGGCCTGATGACGACCCACAGATAACTCATTCTATATAAAAAATGTGCACAAGCAGTACTACCAAAGATCTAATTTTTACATTACATAAAGAGACAGGTAAAATGTTTTGACTTTATTCTTGGCAGCACATGGGCAAGAGTGCAAAGAGCTGTGCCTGTCAGCAGTTGGCACAACACCCTGGGTGCAGGTTTACTGTTGGCAAATAAATAAGGTGCGTTGCGCATGTATTTTTACATTGCACCCTTAATAAATGAACCCTTAGGAGAAATCAACACATTCACAGAACCATACATTGAAATGTAACTAGTCTTTGTAGAAATGTAAGTTCCAGGTTCTCCCAGTTCTTCACTGGCACTGGGCATCATAGGAATTCTATTTCCTTAACAGCTGCAGTGCTGACCATTCCCTGCCAATGCAGAAATACTGCAGGATTGTCTGCGGTCTGCAGTTAGTGTAATGAGAATGCCTTATTTCTACATTTTTTTCCCTTCTATTTTTACTGACTGTCAGTCCATGCATTGAGTGGGACAATGAGAGAGTGGGTATTAATGGGGTGGGGGAGTAAATGAGAGATCAAAGGGGTGGCCAGTTTCACATGATGTCTGAGCCCATAGAGTTTTGCCCTAATAAGGTAATAGAGCAGTGTTTCTGAGTGTGTTGTGGTGGGAGGGCTGTATGATTCGGTACAGAGATGGGATGGCTGGCTTTGTAAGTCATTTGTGGCTGTGTGTCAGAGCTGGAAGGATTTCCTAACAACTTGCTATGTTCTGACACTAATATTCAGGTCAGGGGGCAGTTCTCTAAATTTCCTGCCTCCCCCTTAGTAAAAACTTGTATGCACAC
Source organism: Xenopus laevis (assembly GCF_017654675.1). Lineage (NCBI taxonomy): Eukaryota > Metazoa > Chordata > Amphibia > Anura > Pipidae > Xenopus > Xenopus laevis. The sequence continues at coordinate 112,611,445 of NC_054377.1, read as the reverse complement.
CTCCTCCCAGGCTGATTGCACATTCCTGCAATTCCATCGCCTCCAGGACATGAGACTGATCACAGTAGACATCTTCCTTATCTCTGGCACTGCTGCACAGTTTAGTAAGACAGTTACTAACAAGCTTCAGAACCATGTACCAGCACACCGTTACTTGCAACAGGATTTCCTGTGAGAGCAGAGGGGTGAAACATCAGACTACACCCTAATACTGTGCTGGTTCCTGCTTGAATACATGCAGGCTTAAACCCAGTTTGCCATAAACATCCACATACCTAGAATTTTGTTTATTTGGTCATTAAGCATACACAAGCATTATTGTGCACTTTAACTGCAAGGATGAGTCTAAATAGACAGTGGTGTACTGTACAAGACTTTATACACCAATGGAGCTTTATATGTATATATAAAAATATGCATCCATATGAAACGTGGCATCAAATCATCTTCTATTCAGGGGGAAATGTAAAAAAAATTCCAGTAGCAATACCATTTGCGATGCAAAATTGTATTCATTTGCTTGAACATTTTTTCCTTTGCACAGATGTATAGCTTTTGCAAGCCTAGAAACTATTTAGTGACCACGTCCACCGATGGAAAAAAATTTGCAAATTAGTTGGTACCAGTGAATGTAATACAACAGAAAAAAGTTGTTGTTGTTGCTCCAAAAGAGCATACCACCTCAACATGCCTTAAAGGAGACATATAGTATACATGTAAAACCCTAATTTTGTAGGCAATTATGAGTAATATATGGGGGCAAATTTACTTAAGGTTGAATATCGAGGGTTAATTATTTACCGCAATTCGTTCGATCGAACGATCGAACGATTAAATCCTTCGAAACGTTCAATTCGAAGGATTTTAATCGATCAAAGGATTTTTCTTCGACCAAAAAAAGATAGCAAAGCCTATGGGGACCTTCCCCATAGGCTAACATTGACTTCGGTAGGTTTTAGGTGGCGAACTAGGGGGTCGAACGATTTTTAGTTCGAAGTCGCAGTCGAAGGTCGAAGTAGCCAAAAGAAAACATTTGAAATTCAAATTTTTTTCCTCTATTCCTTCACTCGAGCTAAGTTATTGGGTTGTTGCTTTTACATAGTGCTAAAAATTAATATTATCTCTAAAAATAGCCCCTTTATTGGAGCTCCCTATAGATGTTCTCTGGTCCCTGTCTGTGTTTCAAATGAGGGATGGGCATGTCCTAACAGTCCTTGCCAGAGGCACAGTAGGAGGGGGACAGCCAATCACAGCCCTGCAGTCACACAAGCACAGACAGGCTTCAGTTCCCTATCAGGTCCTGCTAGCTGCTGATTGGTTCCTGTCCTATAGTGCAGTGAGCTGAGAGCCACCGGCTCCCCTGGACAGTCTGGGAATTCACAGAGCAGGAAGTGGAAGAGAAGGCAGGGATTATTAGGGGTTTTGCAGAAATATTCAATAAATCAGCCTGAAACACTACTATTTTAAGCACAATTCTTCTATAACTAAATGAGTATAATGCAATGGTACATTCTTTTTTACACAAAATGCCTCCTTTAAATATGTATCATGCATGTTCTCCCTGAGATTTGTGCCCTGTGCACATGTGATGTTTGGCCAGTTTTTCACAGTCAAATGCCAGCTGCCAAAATGCCACTTGTGCCAAAAGCCTAATAAAATGTATGTGATTCACTTTAAAAAGTTTTAAACACATGTGCATTGTTACATGCAGAAGGGTTGATTTACAAACTAAGGTACTAACTTGCCAAATTGCAAAGACAATTCAAATTGAATTGCTCATTGTTTACTATTAGCAACTGCACTAGTGCAAATTTAGACCAACTTTTGTATACCTATAGTCATTTACCTTTCTGAAGCATGCTGTATTGGCATATGCATTAAAATGAGGCATTAAAATGATAAAAAATAAATAAAAAATTGTTTTCAGCATCAGCTCAGATAAAAGTGATTAATTAGAGACGGGATTCTGGTGTCTTTGCAGGATTCATCAGCAAGGATGTCTGTGCTAACAGTATTATGTCAGGTTCAGCAGCAAAGGTCATTCTGGATAGACGAAAAATATTCTGATTTTAGGGCAGGATTATTTGATCACTGAATGGGTGCTATATCGGTCTATGTGATTACCCACCTTGAGTTAGGGTAAAAAATCTTTTTTAAAAGTTCAACATTTCTGTTTTTCCTAGCATTGTTAGAAATTCCTAAATCAGTCTGGTTTACTATTACATGAGAAGCAAAGAGTCTAGCATGTTTTAGCATAAATCATATTCTGAGTCACATCACAAACATCCTTTAATCTGTCTATAGCCTTCAGTGGACCACTAGTTGGAAAGCACAACGCAAACACAAGCCCAAAGCAACCAATCAGATGTTTGGTTTTGTGACCTGTGAACTAGCTCTTTATTGGTCAGGCAGTCTTTAAGTCATGTGATCTCTCTCGGCCCATGTTTTTAGTGCCCATTCATGCAAGAGGAGATCAAGAATTGTTTTGTCTAACCATTTTGATAGGCCTTCCCAGGAGTGCCCATGGGAGAAGATGGAACAGCCTCACAATCAAAATGTTGCCTTGCACCAGAGTCTTGCAGAAAGTCCTATAACATATAACATAGCTATGCGTTTTTTAAATAAAACAAATTCTGTTAACTATATTTTTAAATGAAAATTAGATCAGGATTCTTTCCATTATTGTATAAATATGACTTTAACTAAGGACTGCACTGCATTAATTATATTTCCTACTGATGAAGCCACACTCCTCTAAAAAAGTTCCAAAACACTGAATTAAATCAGAACCATATTCTGTTTCAGTGGTGTAACTACAGTGCATCGGGTTCCCCTGCAAAAAAAAATCTTTGGAGGGCCTTGTACTTCCAAAGCCACCCGCCGGTCTGCCCCACCCCGCTCACTCCCTGCCCCACATCCACCCACTCCTGCCCCTGCCCAGCACAAGAGCAGCCTGTACCCCCTTTCCCAGGCCAAAGGTAAGAGAGTGACTGGAAAGGGGGGGTTCCACATAACTGTAGAGGAAGCAGAGCCCCCCCCCCTGTTCCCCGGGGCCCCTGTGACAGTGAGGTCTGCTTCCTCTATAGTTACTGTATGTTGTTCTGTATATTATATATCTGAGTCTGGCATAATTGTAGCATCTCTGACTAATATGTCACATATTTTGCTATCCATAGCAACTCTAGGTAAAGTTGTTGTACTGTGTTAGCCAATCACAGTGCAAAAAATAAATAAACAAAAAGTGTTATAAAGACATTTAGCTTGAAAAATGAACTAAAATGAAAGCTGAAAGCTTGCTATGATTATCTTAGTTTGCCAATAAAGGTATCACCCTTTATAACACTTTTTGTTTATTTTTTACTAACCATAGCCAAATGCAAAATATTCTGGGATTCAGCTAAATCCCATAAGAAATCCTGGATTTACTGCATTTCTACTTTATCTATAAAATATTTTTTTTTTCTAACAGACATTTTAAAATTCTTGGTGCCCTTGTTAATATGTTTCTTGTAATACATATCAAACAGCAGTGCTTTTAGATTGTTTTGATTCTAAGCAGAGCTGTCAGCCAGCCCCATTCCATGAGGGAGATAATGATCCAGTCCTGTTTTTTTAGGCCTGAATTCCTCTTCACAAATGATAACATGAAATAAGGACTCAAAATTCTTGGAGTGGATCATTATCTCCCTCATGACATGGGGTCGGTTGACAGCTCTGCTAACCCACAGCCTTATGTTTAGTCAGCCCCCACTTACATCATGTTAAGGTAAGAGAACTATGTAAACATCATCTTATCAGTATTTTTTCTATGGTTCCTGAGAAATCCAACTCACTGCCAATGGTCACCGTGCCCCCCTCGCAAAAAAAAAAAATCTTCAGAGAGGCCCAGCATGCACAACAAACTGCCTGCTCCCTCCCTGCCTGCTTGCTCGTACCTCTGCAGGATCCTGCCCAATGTGGCATGCACGCAAATATTCACACTGAAAGTGGCAGGACTTCTGTCTAGCAGAACCTGTGGGCCAGGCCCCCCTTTCCCCAGGGTCCCCCATGACTAGGGTTGTCACATTTTCTGGAAAAAAATACCTGCCTTCCTATACATTTATCTTTGTTTCCCTATTAATAACATTGGGATCAACCATCATTTTTACCGGCCAGGCCGGTAAAATACCGTCCAGGTGGCAACCCTACCCATGACCAAAGGCTCTGCTTCCTATATAGTTACACAACAAGTTAATGTTCACAACAAGATTCAAGAAATATGAATGAAAACAAACAGCATTCACTTTTATATGGACTTCAGGTAGTGCACCCCACAGTGTGGAACCTGTGCCCTACAGTGTGGAACCTGTGCCCTACAGTATAAGAAACAAGAAAATCATCTTTTAGTAAGAGCATTGTGGAGAAAAAAATTGCAATGGTTATACCCAGTGCTGATTTTCTATTTTGATTTTGATAAATGCTTTGGTGGAGTAAGAGAGTAGTCGCACCTTTCTTATCCAGGGTAGGGATTCCTATAATCGTTTTCATGCTGAAATAAAGGGCAACAGAATTGTACATCAATGGGGAAATAGATTCTCAGTGCTATGTTAGTGCTATAAAGAAATTGGGCAGTAAAACCTTTTCTGACATTGTTCTGGTTTTGAAAGAAAAAATATTTGAAGGGGGAGGTTTGTAATGGGCATTAGAGTACCAGGAACTTGGCCCAGTTCCCAGGGTACCATTAAATATTTAACAAAAATATAAGTCCGGTAACTCGTTATTCATAAAAAGTCCAAAAATTATTCAATTAGTGTAATGGGGGTGCAAATGAGGTTGTGCCCACAAAATTCACACAGACAAATACAAGAGATCCGCTGCACTCAGCCCATTATCAATATATTAAGGACATTGAAACATTTTGTGCCTTAAGCTATAATATATATATTGTTCTGGTTTCAGCCCACATTCTAAAGGTTATCCTGGCAAAATATTGACCACTTAGTTTACAAAGAATGCCTCAATGGCATGGGCTTTGATACTATTACAAGAGATTGTTCTTTGTGTGGGCACCATAGTTTTTACTCCCCCTATTTTGGAACTGAAATTGTGACAGCCCTGCAGCTATGACTTTTATTTTTATTTTTCAGGAATATGATCGTTGTCTCTGGCACTGTCTTTACACAGTGCTCTGCTCTGACAAATAGAAGGCATTGCTATCTGAAGGCAGCAAGGCTTCCTGTCTGTCAGAAGAGTTCAAGAAAAAGTCCTACTCCTACATACAAGCAAAAGTGTCAGGTCTGTAACTGCACTGCTTAAGAGATATGCCAGGAACCCAACTCTGCCATTAGTTATAGATATCACTGTCACTTTAACCCATGTCTCATTATGAAAAATGCATGTCATAATTATGAAACAGAAAGTTACCTTTCTTCACCCTTAGGCACTGTTTAAAAATAAAAAAAATATATGCGTAGTTTACCTTTCAGACAATTAGACAACAGGTTTGGCAACAGCTGGAGGGCACCAGTTACTTGTCATTGAACTTTAATGAACGTTAAACATTCTCAGAAGTGCTAGACAGCAAACAAATAAAGATAGAATTGTGGTAGATGTTAAATTAGATAAGTTACATACATTGTTTTACTTGCTTTTATAAATAGCGTTCAACAAAAAATGCCAGAAAATTCGAAAAAAAGACTGCCCAAGTTGTCAAAGAAGAGAGACATCCTTAAGTCTTAAGTAAAAAAACAGCTGCATTGTCATTATCAAAATAAAATGTTTTTAGTTGTGCGTAAGTTATTGTCAGTGTTCCTGCTTCTGTGGAGACATATTTCCTCGCAGTCATGTAGCTTTATCTACTTCCTTCCTGTACCAAAAAAACGAAGTTATGTCATATATAAAGGGCATGGGGCATTTAATAACTATGCATTAGTGAGTCTTACACATATAGTGAGAGGAGAAAATAGTAAGCGGGCAAAGTAAGAACCTTTAAAAATATGAGAGAAGCATTTCTAGAAAGCACAGTATGATGTCTGCATTCAAAAATATCTTTTGATTTCCTAGTAGGATTTTTGGTGACAGGTCATGTATGATACATGTATTATACAACAGAGCAGCAGAATATATTGGTACTTTTTAATTACATATTGATATTATACTATTGTAGGGGATCAGAGAAATCCTTCCCTTGTTTTTCTGTCTGTGACATCATCAAGCCCAGTTACAGGCTGAAGAGCCATCCGATTGGCTGGGCGCACCAGTGCATCCTTGGGAGAGAGAGAGTGCCTGACTTTGGAACCATTTGTACAGGGTCTCCAACAGATCTTAACAGGGTTATATGCTGCAAGATCCAGCCAGAACCAGTTGGTGTGAGACTGTCCAGTGCATACCTCCCAACTGTCCCGTTTTCAGAGGGAAAGCCCCTTTTTCGACAGCTCAACCTGTGCCTACTACAGACTTGGTACTTTTGGCACAAAAAAGCACTTACTATCTTAATGAATTAATATAATTGATGAATTAACCACTTAAACTAGCATCTTTTGCACAAGAAAAAAGAGAAATATATACAAATAACAACAGTCTCTCACTTTTTACACTTTATTTATTGAAATTTACAATAAATTTTTCAAAACAAGGAATTGATCACTCAAAGTAGTGTTTTCTCTTTTTCCACACATACTTTCTTGTTTTATAAATTTTGGGATGGTGCGACGATAAGAACTATTTTTTCATTTGTATATATACAGTTGTCAGCACATCCTCAATAGATTGGACTCATCAACAGTATTGGTGTCTTGTTAGGAGGTGTGGATACACAAAAACAAATTGAAATAATACACTAGTGAGATTGATCCTGCTGCAGAGCTGCCTGTAATCTCCAGTGTGACTGCCTCTGAGAGCACCCCTGTCAGCAACCCAAGGGAGGATACTGGTGAGGTTACAAGCATGGGGCCCTGGTTTGAAGACAGGTCTTGTGCATTTACCTGCTACGTGGGAGCGGCTGCTACATCCCAAAGGGAGAGGTACTTTTGGGAAAGGTATCGCTAACTGGGATATAAGAGCTCTGGGGAAGGGACAATCCATTTGAACTGAACTGTGTGGTTATTAACCCCTTCTAGAGGATTGGGCCTTTGATAATAAAATGGACTGTGTTGGAGAAACATCAGATATCTAATAGTGAGATAGTTAGGTCCCATGTGTCCCCAGTGCAGGAGTGCATTGTGTATTAGATTGCCCAAGTTTTTCACTACTGTTTTATATAAAGTTTGTATTTGTTTCATTTGCAAACTGTGTGTTTTATTTTTACTAGTGGAAATTCCCTGAGCTGTGCTCCTCAGTGTTCCCTAGGTGAAGGCACTGCGCTGTAAATCCCAGTTCCCAGTACTTTTCATATGCAAAGAGAATCAGGGCCCCCGGATTGCTAAGGGTAAATTGCAATTTAAAGAGACAGTAACCAAATTAGGATTACACTATCATAGTGTTTTCTCATCTGGTGAATAATTCCTGATTTTGACCCCAAAATGTGGTCCTTTATTTAGACAACAGACAAACGATAGCTAAACACAACAGAGTATCAAACAAAGCACAAAGAAAACTTGGGTGTCTGCTTCAAAAAGAAGATTATTACAGGCAGCCCTGGATTTATATCTACCCTAGGCTTAGACCTTCATTCTCATATGCAAGGGGCACATTCACAGTACAGTCAACCTACTTTCACCAATCGTACAGGAGAAGGGTCCTTCCCCCACAAGCCCCATTCCCAAATTTAACCAGGGGCTGCCCAAGTTAATCCTATAAAAATGTCCTAGGGTGCCTATATAGAAAATAGGATCCTGTTTACAGATATAGGGATTTCTCAAACAATTAACATTTTTAGTGTTAGTTGTCCTTTAAATTTATCAAAAACAACAAATAACAATATCAGTTTAACCTGCCTACAAATTACATATGTATTTCATAAACCAGTAGATTCTACTGTATACAAAGAAATGTAATATGCTTTACATTTTATATTTTGTGAACTATAACTTCAATCATTCTCATTCTTCATTGTGTATACCAACTGCATTCCTTGTATAAAATATTTACTCTATAACATAACATTATACTTATCCATGAGGAATGTTATAAGTAATCACTATAAGGCTAAGCAAGCTGGAAACTAGAGATAGGTTTACACCAGTTGTTTGGCCCGTTAACCACAAGAGCTGAGAAGGAGATGGTGTTTTCTCTGGGTAATTATACTCAGCAGTATAGGCATACAATTGGTTTGGAGCAAGAAACAGCGTAATGAGGAATGAATTCTATTTAGGATATTACAACTGATTGGACTGTGGAACTTGGTATTATAGTTCAAGAACTTCAAGATCTATGCTGCTGTACCTTATTCAGTTGCAGAACTTTTCTCATATATTAATTGAAAGGGCTAACTATGTAACTATATTATGCTCAGTTGGTTTTGTTTTATTGGCCAAGTGTAAATGTAAATATTGTGTAGTAAAGTATCTCTTTATCTCATTATCTTTTGAGGGCAGGAAAGCATTAAGGGGAGATTAGTCGCTCGAAGAAGAGGCGATTTGTCACTGGGCGACTAATCTCCCCGAAACAGCATTGTGTGCCTCTACCCTTAGGGTACTGGACACAAGTTGATAAGTTGCCTGAGAAATTGAGAAAACACATGCAGGGCTTTGTTTTTCCAAAGTTTCCGTGCAAGGCAACTTTGGGAGACTTGGGAAAAATGACGTTTTCCCACCAATGATTTACATTATTGCTGGTGGGAAAGCATTAGCAGAAGACAAGGTGCCCATAATGTCGCTACCCATAAATCAGCAAAGTTATCTCAGTGCTTAGAAATATCTTGTATGTAGTGCATTCGAGTTGAGCGATATCAAATCACTCTTTATATACTGCACAACAAGCAGCAAATAAGATCAACTTATAAAACTGGTTTTAGTGTGAGGCACAAGGAACATTTGTCTTGGGCCCCAAGCAAATCTGGGGCCACTTGAGTGAAAGAAGTATTAAACAAAATGCTATATATTTGTAATATACACATCGGGTCCAGCCTTTAGTCCTCCAGTGGTGTTGAAATAAAACAAGCCAGAAGCTGTCAGGTGGATGCTGGAAATTGTGGTTCAGCTGCAAGGCCCATAAATTTTTTTTTTTAACTTTTATACTGGAGCTGGCTACCCCAATTAAGGTTGCCACCTGGCTAGTGAAATCGGTGCTTAATAACAATGTTATTAATAGGGGAGAAGGATTAAACTCTATCATGGATTTTATGTTCCAGAAAAGGTGGCATCTCAACCCCAGTGCCTACAGGGCCCCCACAGATCTATTTCAATCACCTTTAAGCTAAGGTTATAAACCAACCATGTCAAGCCTCCAGCTGCTGATAAACTACAATACCCAGCATTCCACAGTCACCATGGAATTCTACCTACTGCTAAATTTGAAATATGAAATCTACTCCTTTTGCTGAACTAAAATATCTGCTCACAGGGCATGCTCGGGTTTGTAGTTTAGCCACAGGTAAAGATGCCCATTATGATTAGACAATTTCTAACCTTGGGAGGCGTTACCCAATGGGTTTTTAATGGAAGAATAACTAGGTGAGGGTTGGGGGAAAGAGCTCTGCAATAGCTGAGAGTACTCGACCCACACACTCTCAGCAATGTGTATCCAGCCCTTGTGCCTGTCCACGCCCCTTACTGTGCTGATTGCCATATACGGTCAGACTTTAAGCCTGAGCACAATCATTTAGTCACTACCTGTGTGTCTGGGAGCTGCCGCCCTATGGATTACTGTACACATTCCCCTGCTTCCCAGCACACTCTGCCCCCTTCTCTTTCATCCTGGATACTGACAGCCCCTGCCCTCCCCTTGTCTACCCATCCTCCATTGTCTTTCTTTCACATCTCAAGCCCCTATGCATGGGGCTGGAATTTGAAGCTGAAAGGACACATATTTATTCAGTGACTTCATGCTAATAATAGTTTGGCACTTTGTTACTTGGCATTTCTTTTCCTCTATGTACAAATAATGATAATAATGTATTTATGCTTAGGAACATTTTTGCTATGAGGCAAAGTGAGAAAGAAACAAACTGCTCCAATAATTTAGTCTTTCAATTTAGAGCAGAGACACATGGTCAGATTTGGGGAGATTAGTCGCCCGGTGACAAATCTCCTCTTCTTCTGGGCGACTAATCTCCCCGAACTGCCTCCCCTGCCTTCCCGCCGAATAGAATGAAAATCACCAGCGGGATGGCACTCGGATCGCTTTGTTTCTGAAGTCGCTGGAAGTTTCCTAATGATGCAACTTCAGGCAACTTCGGAAACAAAGCGCTCCGAGTGCCGAGGCGATTTTCATTCTTGCCGGCGCGAAGGCAGGGGAAGGCAGTTCGGGGAGATTTGTCGCCACAAAGAAGAGGAGATTTGTCACCGGTCCCCGAATCTGACCTTGTGTCTCTGCCCTTAAAGTGAGCAAAACTGACCCATAAGTAAGTTGCTCAAAGTCTGAGGTTAAAATGTGTCAAGTATGTTTTAACGTTAGATAAGATTGACTGTTCTTTCTGGAACAACTGTTAGGTACAACTACCCACTATTTGGTGTAGATTATGTCATTCCACAGCCTGTGTCTCATTCCCATCCACTTTAGATTATAAGATCTTTTGCACAGGGCCTTCCTCGCCTTTTCTACTGGTACTGGTCGTTATGTATGTAACTCTGTATGTTCTATATATGTAATTCATGAGATTTCTTTGTATAAGCACATTCATTTTACATTCATCTGCACAATATCTTGGCGCTCTAAAAAAAATATACGTTAATAATAATAACTCTAACGACTTCAATTATTTTAGTAAATTTAAAAGGCAGCACAAATACTAGTAATCCAACAGCCCCACCCATGCCAAGTCCACTTACAAGAAAGGTAAGGATGTGGCGGGTGTGAGGTGTGAGAGGGCATCAAATAGGACAGAAACTCCCCGGTGTTTAAACATAAGGGACATGAACATGTGCAGTTTGTGAAGGGAAACCCCATTCACCAGCGTAAAGTCTCACTGAGTTGCAGTTCTCTTTTATATTGAAAATAGTTTCAATAAGCATTTTGATTTGTTTTCCATAACAACATTTAAACCTAGGTTTCTTTATGAAGATAGTAAATGTTTACCTTGAAGGCCAGATCTAGAGAAAAGGGCTGTCTCCCTTGGGCAACACAGGAAGGCTGGGCCTATATCTAACTAGGGCATATTACACAGATTAGCAATGTCTTAAAACTTCCAAATGCTTAGCGCTGCTTGTTAGACATTCCTAAAATATATCTATACAGAGAGAGTTTACATCTAATCTAAGAATTAGAAAATATTATCTGCTCTTTGTACTTATATCTACCTTTCCCTCTGATGCTGAGGCTGAAAACTGAAAAGGCTGTTTACTATGAAAGAAAGATGAGCAACTGATTGTTATCGCCAATGAGGCGAGTTGAGGCTTTCGCCTCAGGCAGCAGCGCCCTACTAGGTACCAGGGGCAGCAAAAATGCTGCTCCTGGTACTTTAAGAGCGAAATTCTGGTGTAGGGGGGGGCAGCAGCAACTGCTGCTGCCTCAGGCGGCAGAGGGGCCAGGATCGCCACTGATTGTTATGCTATCCATACACAATCCCTCCCTTCCTTAAATGAGTATGCAACCTATGAGGTGTTGACCAAAGCCAGTGAATTGCAGCAGAGCAGCGAAGCTGCGCCAACACATGAGGCATCATTTTAATCTATTCAGTGCTTCATCCCCACCCCCACAGTCCCAAAATAACACGGGCAGATTTGTAGGCAAAGTCTTTGCCCCCTACTTATTGTCATTCTAAAGCATTTTGTTGACATTAAAGGAATTCCTATTCTAAATGTCAGGGGGCAAAGATATGCAGGGAGCATTTGCTTATTAGGGCCAAGTCTAGCTCTATATTTAAACATCCCTATGCCTGTCCCTCAGGCAACCTTTATACACCTCTCACAACCTGCAGTAAAGCTGATCCCCAGAGCATTTCATTGTCCTATATCTGCTAACTGTCAGCTCTTCCCTGCCCTCCAGCTATAAAACATTGTATCCTGCACCTGCTTTCCTAATGACCAGTGCCCTTGTATAGGAAACTCAATTCTCTTTGCTGCCTCTTCAGTTTGTTAAAACGTTGTAATCTGTACACAAACACAAATATATACAATATATTTATATATGCAGATATTCACATGCATTCATTGAGTGTACTCTTCAGTTATTGTTATCATTGTCTAATTCAAAGTTGTGACCCCTGACTAATCCCCCTAAACTCCACTGACCTCTTTGGATGAAATCATCATTTTATTATAATCTGGGATAATCTGGCACCTTAAAATGTAGTACGGGTATGGGACCTGTTATCCAGAATGCTCGGGGCCTGGGGTTTTCCAGATAAGGGATCTTATAGTAATTTGGATATTCATACCTTAAGTCTACTAGAAAATCAGTAATTAAATAAACCCAATAGGCTGATTTTGCTTCCAAGAAATATTGTATTTAAATTTGGATGAAGTACAAGGTACTGTTTTATTATTACAGATAAAAAAGGAAATCATTCCTAAAGATTTATATTATTTGGATAAAATTTAGTCTATTGGAGACGCCATTTCTGTAATTTCTGTAACGCCATTTAGTTGCCTGTTGGATGCAATGCTTTAGTTTATTACTAGCTATCATTCAGTGTAACTAATAAACTATTTTCCCTATCACAGTAACATACAGTATACACACTAGAAGCAATTTATCAGAAGCCAGTCAAAATATCAGTATGAATGGAATGTGGGAGGAAACTGACGCACATATGGGGAGAAGAGGCAAACTCCACATTGATAGTGCTCTGGCTGGAAATAAATCCAGGACTCCAGCACTGAAAAGCAATTATTCATAGGATCTGTGCCACAATGCCATTGAATATGTGTACCTTCACACAGGGAGGTGAAAACATATTATTATACCTGTAGAGCACTATAGTAACCTCATAAAACAAAGTCCATTGTAGCACCATTCCAGACAAACTTGGCTGTATTTCACCTGTCCTCTAGACACGAGGCCTGCTGCGTGACTCACACTGCTGCTCAGAAGTAGCAACTTGCATCTAGGATATCGGAGGATGGGAATACTTCATCTGGGTGTTTAAATGAGAGGTATGAGCGTTGCATACCTGTACCTAAACAGATGGTACCAAAACTGACATTACAGGTTCGGATGATAGCGGTTGAGCAAAAGGCAGATGGAAGATGTTATATACTTTAATCTTGAGGTTTTGTTGTTTGCTGTGGGTTATTAACCTTGTATAGAGGTACTGGTTGCATGGATTCCTCACCTGTCCCAGTGCCTCTGTAACAAAATAAAATGAAACAGGTGCCGGCAGAATTATGCTGCAAGTCTGTAATTTAACACAATGTGTTTCGAGCATCTGTTTTACAGTATATAAGACACTTAATAAAGAGTAGATGGTCTTACATGATTTTTAATATGTTATTATTTTCACTTAAATTGGGGCGATAGTGCACTTAGGTCTGTAGATTTTACTGTGAATCAATGATACAGGTCTAGCTTAATATATGATTTTGAGTGTAAGGAAAGGTGTTAGAGAAGGTTAATGGATGATGGAGGGTGGGTGATTCTTAATAGTAGCAGCAGTGTTTGGCAGAGAACTGACTATAATTGGTTTCTTAGGCTTAATTCTAGATAAGAAAATGTTTTGGCTGTTTCAACAAAGCTCAAATGTTCCTTTAATATGATGAAAAATTTAGAGACTGACACTTTACCAAAGGTGTTTTTCTATTTGTGCTCTGAAAGCAGATGAAAGAAAAGAAGAAATTAAATCATTACAAATTAATGAGCTATGGGTGGTTCTGATTCCCAGATGCTGCTTCTCCAAGAGCACTCTCCACCTTTGTACATGTAAATAAATATTATTGGCCTTTATACCTAGACACATCAAGATCAGAAAGGGAGAAAGGGAGGGTCTGCCTAAAGCAAAAGTTTTGCCAGTTAACTGACATCATTAACTAACAGTAGCAAACACATTTCACAATACCAAATGCAGGTGAGAAGTTTATGACTGTAGGAAAAAGATAAACTGCTCGTTATTGGAGATGTTTGCTCTTAGCCTATGCCAAAGAAGATGCATACTGAATAAGTAGTCGTGACTCATTTCCCTTATAACAATTACCTAAACAATTACCTAATAACATTGTTCAGATTTGCTCCATCCAGTAACCCATGCTAGTAGTGGAAAATCAACAAATATCACATGCAGAGGAATCTGTTTCAATACTAGATGGGGTGTTCCATTGTAGATTATGTATGTGGGCACTGTGCTTATCATTGCTGCCCTGCAACACTGAGTGCTTGCAAATGATATGAGTATCAAGAACCTGATTTGCCAACGTTTCAAAGATGTGTCTACTTCTAAATGTATTAACCTCCTTACAAAAACAGCAGTTCAATAATGGAATGTCGATTAGGTATATTTGCATCCTTTTGAAAGATTAGCAAATAAAGGATCATTTTAATCTGTATTCTAATTAGCAGATTTTTTTCTAGTAAAATCTAGTCAGTTGTTTCCACCAACGAAGTAGTCTAATTTTCTAATTAAATTAAACATCTACTACTCAATGCATAGTTCCATAGTAAGCTGTTAGTAACAATTAACAAATAGCTCTAGTCGTTATTAAAAAAAGTTGCTGCTCCCTGATCTATAGGTTCAGGGCCGGTCTTAGGCCTATTAGACCAATTGGGCCCAATAGGGCCCCGCTCCTCTGGGGGCCCCGCACCAGGGGGGAGCGGGGACAAGAATTCCTCTTTCCTTCCTTCCTTTTATCTCTCTCTCTTCCCCCGTGTGCCCTGATTCTTCCTTTCTCTCTCTCCCTTACCCTGTATGCTCCTATTTCCTCTTCCTTTTCTCTCACCCTGTGTGCCCTTATTTCCCCTCTCTCTCTCATTCTCGCCCTGTGTGCCCTTATTTTCTTTTTCATTCTCCTGTCCCTGTGTGCCCCTATTTGCTCCCTCTTTCCTGTTCTTTTGGGTCCTATTCGCTCTCAATCTTTCGTGCACCATGTGCTCCTGTTTCCTCCCTCTCTCTCTTCCCCTGTGTACCCCTATATCCTATTTTTCCCTATTTTCTTATATACTTGGTGTGTCAGTAGTCAGCAACACCTTGTCTGGGGGCCATGCCAAAATGATTCCAATTGGGCCTAGGGTTGCCACCTTTTCTGGAAAAAAAATACCGACCTTCCTATATATTTATCATTTTTCCCTATTACATTGGGATCAACCATAATTTTTACCGAACAGGTAGCAACCGTAATTGGGCCCCACATTTGATAGGACCGGCCCTGTATAGGTTAGTCTATAAGGAATACAAGCTAATCAAGATGAGCAAAATATTAGTTCCTATTAACATATTTAAACTACGAGAAGGATTTCTCTATAAGAACAGCTAGGTGCACTTCTGATATTTGTATTAACAGTAAATAATCACACTTACATATATTGTGTTAAGTCATTTCAGAATGCAGTCCTGAAAATATTCTCCTATTTGTATACAGCGCAGGTTCATTATTAAAAGAATAAGACTTGAAATGAAAGTGTACCAGCTATGCTAAAAACACAGTGAAAATATCTGTGAAGAACTGCACCTTGAAGTGATCCCAGATCACCAACAACTGGCCAAACCATGACTTCCTATTGGAAAGTGGCATAATGATACTAATTCAGGCCTCCCACCAAAAAAATCATTAAAGGAGAAGGAAAGTAATTTACCACTTTGAGGTGCTGAAACCCCGAGCCGGAGCGCCTATCAGCAGACAGCTGCACCGGCCAGGGGTTATTCCAGCAAGCACTACGGATCGCTTCTCTTCCGGTTTCTTCTTTTTTCAAATTTCCCGGGGCACACGCATACGCAGTAGAATGAAAAAGATGACTTTTTAGTTAAAGTTCAGCTTTTCACTCTAATGTGCATGTGCAGTCGTGAAGAAGCCAGAAGAGAAGTGCTCGCTGGTATAAGCCCGGGCCGATGCAGTTTTCTGCTGATAGGAGGACCTGCGGGGGTTTCAGGTAAGTAAATACATTCACTTGGGGGTGCCTAACATTTAGCACCCCCAAGTGGTAAACAACTTTCCTTCTCCTTTAAGAGTCATGATGAGGAAATGTTTCTTTAGAGAGACTGACCAACAAGCACAATTACATGGCATGGAACCTTAGAACCTTCATGATGTCTGTAACTTGTGCAGGTAACAGAATTGCCTATGGTGCATCATCATTTTAGAGGAAACAGTATTGCACAGTTTTTGGGATTGGCCATTTGCAGTGCCAAGCCAAGTTGGCCAGGTGCCCAAGGCTCCACCTTTGCGCCCTAGGCACATGCCTCTTCTGCCTACCCCTAGTTCCGGCCCTTTGCATAGGCCCTGCCAGAAGTGTAACTATAGAGGAAGCAGACCTTGCGGTTGCAGGGGGGCTCAGGAGATATAGAAGCCCCATGAGGCTCTAATTCATATACAATTTCAATAAATATTGGTAAAACAGGTCAACTTCTAGACATTTTGCTGTGGGGCCCAGTTAGAAAAGGTGCGTAACGTGATGCAAAAAGGGGCGGAGCCGATGAGGGTGCCGCAAAAGGGGCGGAGCCACATGGGATAGCACCACAAAAGGGGCGGTAAATTGCCGGTAAATTTGTACAGACAACCTTTGGCTTCATGTTTGCTTTTCTGTGTGGTTTTGCACACCAAAATGCACTAATGAAAAGACTAATGAAGATTAAAGCTGATTTTTATAGTGTCAGATTTGTTGTTAGAAGGATATCTTATGGCTTATCTAAAATATTAGTTGGTACAACAGTACAATCAAAAATAGTTTGTGATCAAAGAGTGAGTTTATAATTTGAAAAGGGCGAATAGAAAAGCTGGAGAGGGAAGGGTCAGAGTCTGAGACAATAAAAGAATAGTTTTTTCACACAGGGTGAGAAACAAAAGCAACTTGTATGATCATTGCTATTTAGCATATTGCCCTGGGAAATGTACAGTAGCTGTACATAGTGCAGACATTCTCCCAGTGGAGATGAGTTCACTTTCTCTTTACTCCCACCTAGTTCCAAAATGAAATGTCACTTCTTTGCAGTGGGTAAGTGTACACCTGATTATTGCTCTAATTGAAAGCCAACCATTGTTCGAAGCTTTTATAAAATTGAGTTGCCAAAGGGTCCAGCAGTGAGTTTTAAGTTTCTACAAGACAGGACACATTAGGTTTGCAGCCTACCAGTTGTTTAATAATACAATTGCAGGGTGCATCACACAATCATGTAGATGACTTTGCTTCTATAGGACTGCAAAGCTTATTACTTGTAGACATAATACCAGTCTAGTCTTTCATATAATGCTATGGCCGGGGATAGGTACCCCACTTCAACTCACAAACCCTACCACCACCACTACCAGAGTGCACCAATTAAACATCATATGGGGAGGACACAATCATTTTCAAAACAACTTTGTTATGGAAGATAATATTGGAAATCATTGCGCTTGGTGAATAAAGTACTGTATTAGAGAATTTATTATATGGTCCCCTTGTATATCTATAAATTGTTATCATTTCCTTCCCTTCCTGGCCAGCATGTCCTCATAACTGAGACTTTCCATACCCTTTATCAATATAATTGCTCTTCTAAGGACATTATCTATTTCCAGCCCAGGGGCAAAAGGAATATGTATGTAAATGGACATACTACTGGTTAGATTGTCTGTAATGTGCCAGCAATGAAATTGCAACATGAACATATTGTTCCTCTTTGCTTCAGAGTTATAGTGGAAACTGTGATTTTATTGCAATCAAATAACTTGCCTCTGGCTGAATGTCCTGCACTGTAGGAGGCTGGGAGGTATGTGACAAGTCCATTCCTGTCCTCACATTCCTGCCTCTTCTCTTGCTACTTTAGATGATACCATGGTCTTATCACAGAAATCCACTCCGCTCTTGGATGGGATTTATCTGGCATATCTTAACATAAGGTTTTCTGACTGAGTGAGTTGCAATAACAGTTATTTTAATTAACATCAATCATGCTTTCACTCTTAAAGACAAATTAACTTGTCAAGATCACAGTGAGCTGAAGTAGGAAACATTTATCCATGTCTGTGTATATGCAGAAGTAGGACTGATTTTAAGGTAGCCAAGAGAAGGCATGATCATTGGCCCCTGGCATCATAGGGATCCTTGTGGGGAAAGTTTAATAAAAGCAAGAAGGGCAGACTGTATTATTTAACATCACTAGATATTTATCATATATGAATCGCAATTCGGTACCTGCTAAATGGCTTGAAAATTGGAAACCTTTAAAGGGGTGGTAAACCGTTAATTTAACTTTAAGTATGTTATACAATGGTCATTTCTAAGCAAATTTTCAATTGGTCTTTATTATTTCTGTTTTATATATTTTCAATTATATGCCTTCCTCTTCTGACTCTTTCCAGCTTTCAAACGGAGGCCACTGACCCCATCTAAAAAAAACAAATGCTCTGTAAAGCTATACATTTCTTTTTATCACTCATCTTTCTATTCAGGTCCTAATCAATTTGTATTACAGTCTCAAATCAGTGCATGGTTGATAGGGTAATTTGGACTTGCAATTGCAAACTGGGGAGCTGCTGAATTAAAAGCTAAATAACTCAAAAACTACAAATAATAAAAAATGAAAACCAATTGCAAATTGTTGTAGTTTATGCAAAATTGGCAAGGTTTGGGCATCATGGGGGAGTTGCCATGGTGAATCAGTGGGTATAAGCATGTGTACACAGGGTTTTTTCCATTCTACTTGTTGGCATGGCCCACTGCCCAAATGGCCCAGGAGACAGAATAGGGTTGCCACATATCCAGATCTGATCAAAACAGCCAGGTTTTCAGAAGGGCTGCCTGGGTCAAGACAGTCTGCCTGGTTTTCCTAATATGAAAAACTGGGCAGAATTTCCCTTGATTGACATGGCGATCAGCCAATCACTGATCGCCACATCATAGCCCCACCCCTGTGATATCTCTTGCACGGCCTGCAATGTCACTGACCCGCCCCTCTGACAGCATGGCTCCGCCCCCTGCCCGGATCATGGGCCACAGAAATGTGGCAACCCTAAGAGAGAACCCTGTGTCTCCCTACCTTAAAATATAAAAATATAAAGATAGAAGAATCTTCAGTGTTCTGACCTATATGAAAGAGCATGGCCTATGGCCTCTAGCTTTTGTATAGTCCCAACTAATCTTTGGTACTTCAATTTTGTTTTATATACTACATGGCCAAAAGTTTGTGGACACTTGTCTGAGCAACATCTGATTCTATGACAAGGGTTTGATTTAAAATGTGTCCATCCTTTGCTGCTATAACACCCTCTATGGAACTTAACATAACCAATGAGAATTCCTTTCCAAAGTGCCCCTCTGAAGCCAGGTTACCTGGACAAATGCTGTCTATGACCTGCAGAAAAGTTGGCCCAAGAATACATGAGAATAATGGGAAGGAGCAGAAAAGACAATTTCATACAATCTATTTATATTCAAAACAAAAACACCTAAAACAAACAATTTCTACTCTGCCACCCTTGTTTATATAACAATTACATCATGAAATACAACACACAAGCTTGGCGAACATATTGCTCATGTTCTCTTGATGCCCTGGCATCTATAAAATGTGATTATTTACATTTGAAAGGCACAACGTAAGATGGTAAACAAAGAATCTCTTGCAATGTCTGCTATATAAACACAGTACAGCTTTTGTTGGTCTGCATGTGACAAATTGAAAGACAAACTATAAAATTGTAGTATACCATTTTATGAAATTTGATTTCTCAAGCTATGGCACTGAAAGCATTCTGTTCATCATTCACATGCCCACTACCCGTTATAGATTGCTACACAGTGACACCATTCGGAAAAGCCGAGGGTCTCTCAGAACTTACAATCAGTGGAGTAATTACAGAGAAAGCAGACCCTGTGGCCGCATATCACATCACAGGTCTCCCATATTTTC
Organism: Xenopus laevis; assembly: GCF_017654675.1. Lineage (NCBI taxonomy): Eukaryota > Metazoa > Chordata > Amphibia > Anura > Pipidae > Xenopus > Xenopus laevis. Next base: position 112,591,392 of record NC_054377.1, on the reverse strand, counting down.
TGCTGGGGAATTGGGGTTCAGCCGAAAACCAAATTTTTGTTAGCATTGTGAGTTTTTTTTTAGCACCATGAGTGACCCACGATTTCACACACTGCAGGTCACCTGTGATTTTGTCTGGGGGTGGGGGTTCCTAGAGTTATGCCTAGGGTTTTTTTCCTTTATTAAAACCAACCTTTGGGTTGGGGAGTGGGTGGCGATGTCATATGGGGCAGGGTGAAGGCATCACTGGTTGGATAAATGGGTGGGGTAATGGGTAGGATGGGTGGGGGACATGGGTGGGGTGTGGAACTGTAGAAAAAAAAGATAAATGGAGGGCACTCTAATTTGATAAGAGCAATTAAACTGAACAAGGTGCAAAAAGCCTCAAATCACCCCCATGAGTAGGGTTGCTACCTGGCTGGTAAAAATGATGCTTGATGTCAATATTATTAATAGGAAAAACAGCAAGAATATAGGAAGGCCGGTATTTTTTTCCAGAAAAGGTGGCAACCCTACCCATGAGGTGGTTCAAAATGCACTGTTTTACTGTTAGGGGCTTGCACACTCAAAATACATTATACACATACTCAGGTATTGTAATAAGTATGAACAATGTGCTCTATACAGTTAATTGTAAAGAAAATGTCAAAGCTGTAATAATATTTAAATACATACCACCAATTGTAACCAGAATAACAAGAAACACAAGGAAGCAGACACCCTTGCCAGAGAATGAGAATTACCCCAATGTTTCAGCATAAAGCCTTTCTTAAGGGGAATTCCGGTTTGGCAGTAGTTGTCAGCATCATAAATACCATGTTTGAGTATATCGCAAGCATTTCTCACGCGGATATGTGACATCACACATGGGGTGGGGAAATGGGCAGGGAATAGGCAGGCCTGCCCATATAAGGAGTTACTGGCAACTGGGAGGGAGGGATTTATAGTATGTTACAAATATACCAGCAATAACATTGCTGGTGAATTCCTGATTCCAGCCCTAGCTGGTGATTTACCGGCTGGGCAAGTCAAATAACAGTCGGATGGCAACCATAGTAATGCCACTGCTCACAATATATGCTTTTCAAGTGGCAATCCAAATGTCAAGGGGAACGTATTTCCAGGAGATTGGGTGTAGAATTTTCACTGGTGAGAAATCTCCTGCTCTGCCATTACCCTAAGTCTGATGCCAAATGGGGCTGAAACTCTGCCTACTGGAAAATGCAGGCCAAGAATCCGCCCCTATGGTGGAATCAGCCCCTAACCTTGCCAATACCTGGATCCAATGCATTGGCCCAGGTGCAGGCAAACAAGAGAGATTGCATTTCTTCTGACCCAAAATCTGCTCTGCATACCTGCACTCAGGCTAGTGCAATGGATCAAAGTGCAGGCAAGGTAAGACTTTTTCAGCAGAGTTTTAACCTCTATGTCACATTACAATTAACACTGTGTGCAAAAGCCCTAAAGCAGTGCTAATGATAGCTATCAGATACAACATGAATGGAGAGAGGAAGGCATGGCTGATTAACACTATCTAATCAGATTAGTGTAGCACACTATTGATTCTACAAAGCAAACTTTTATTATTAGTGAAACTAGTGAATGAAGTGAAACTAAAAGAAAGAAGTTTAGTGGAATTGTGGTGGATGTATATATCCTCTAGTCAAGGGATTCCCAACCGGCAGCCTTCAAGCCTTCCAGATTTACAGATGCATGGCCACATGTTGCTTATACAGCTTGGCTTAATTACATATGTCAAAATTATCTATTACTCGTTTTGTGTTTCAGCTTCTAGATTGAAACCATGCATGGGTAACTTGTGGACTCGAAGATAAAGTGAACTTGAAATGACACCCATACATCCACAACAATCTTGTGATTGATTTAAGTTATAGTTTAACAACACAGGGATGCTAGAAGTTGAAATGGCCTTTGTACATATCTGTTTTTAAACCAAATAAAACTCACAGGCAGCACTAGTTGCAGCAAATGGACAGACAAGAGGATGCAATAGAGGAAGGTAGGGGCCCCTAGGCATGTTGAACCTTTGGCCCTTCTGCTTACCTTTTTAACTGCAAGCGTTTTAGGCAATAGCTGAAAGTTCACGGACTGGATATATAGCTGGTAATTCTAACAATACTATGTATTACACTATGTAACAATATTTAATATGTACCAAAGGCATGCTTCTTTCTTTAGGGTGTGGGTTCTCTCACTGTTCTAGGTCAGCCATTCCTACATTTTATACCAAATTATTAACTCTAGCGCAGTAGTAATTAATCAGAGAGTTTGGCTATTTGCCAATAGCAGTATTATTAGATTAATAGAAGCAAACATCTGATTGGTTGGAACAGAATAATAAACTAGAGTAAACTTTGTGCACCATACCCCAATAATTGCATCCCTGCCCTCATAATGAAAACATTCCAAAGGATCTGGGGATCTTTAAATGTGGATTTCTTCTTATTCTCAGCACTGGTTGTGATGGGATTCAGTGTGCTGTAGTTCTTAACAGCTGCTGGAGAACCAGAATAAGCCCACTTTTAGTTGAATGCACATTGTTTTCCTAGAACATGAGTATGGCTAAATTCATCAAATGTTGAAAAAAAATCCATTAAAAGAATTCATAGAATTTAATGCTGTTTTCCTAAAACAAAAAATCCTCTGGGATATATCTAGAATTTCACAGGATCTTGAAAAAATACATATTCATTGCCTTTTATGGGGGGGTTCAAGGACTGCACTGCTAGGATATAAGGGATAGAGAGGTTTGAAAACATTCCTTATTTATTAACACTGTGCAAATTAGCACTGGGACAGTAACCCATGGCAACCACTGACATTTTTCTGAAACAAATATATTTCTTACTTGAATACAGATATCTAACAGCAGACCTTTCACTGAGACTAGGCTACATGTGATGAAAAGTATACAAAGTTTATTTTATTTAGGAAAATATATGTTCATTGCATAATTATTCAAATTCCCACACTGTCATACTTTGTAGAGTCAAATTCTGCAGCAGCTGTAAATATTGGGTAGCAAACAACCAAATACTTGGTGTCCCCCACCATGACCAGTGCAGATGACCCTTTGTAAGCACTGCTCACTTTTTAGAGTATGTACATACTAGCTTTGTCCACTGTTTGGGAGTGATTTTGGTCCATTCTTACAGGATATTTTCTATAGGTTAGTTGGTGACGCTGGTCCACCCTAAGGGCAGAAAACACACAGGAAGATTCGGGGAGATTTAGTCGCCCAGCGACTAATCGCCTCTTTTTTGGGCGACTAATCTCCCCAAAAGCCTACCGAGTGCCATCCCGCCGGGGATTTCGATTCTAGCAAGTGGGATGGCACCCGGAGCGCTTTGTTTTCTAAAATCGCCCTAAGTTGCCTGACATTTTTATCAGCAGGGACTGGAAATCTAAAATAGAAGGAAGAATAGATGGGCCAAAATGCAGGGAAACAAATGCAGGAGAACCTGATTTAGGCAACTAACAAAAACGTAATTTTTGAGAAACGTTAATCTTTCAGCAGGAAAATTATCCCAAATGCATGGCAGCATGGTTGCTCTTATAGTTGCAAAAGACAGCACTACTCAGCATTTCAGTGTGGGGATAAAATACTTACACACACAGCATTTTTCACTTTTTTATTTTTCCCACTGTTTTTTTTTCTACCATAAAACAAATGATATGTGTGTGTGTCCTTACAGCTTATATTTGTTAGTTCTACTATAATCAAGTAAATATTATTTCCCTACTTCCTGCCCCATGTTTGGAATGCTGATAAAAATAGTAACAAAGCTGCTGTAACTCAGTAAAACAGGAAACACAAGACTTTATTTCCCCCCAAAGAATGCATAAATATCTTGCTTATGCTGGGAATATACAGTATGTTCCCTTAAATCCAGAAAGCAGTATATCATCCAGGGAGATCCCAATGGAGCACTTTACCCTGTACTACCCTGTAGGTAGAAAAAAGGACCTCTGAGATACAGTATTGTTAACTTTAATTTTGTTAACAGCTATAGTAAAATTTGTCCTAATAGTGGTTAAGAACAAACAAAACCAGGGTTTACCCTATATTAATGTAGGGGTATGTATGGGTAGACAGCTCAGTGCTCTGTCCTACAGCCTGGGTATAGGATAAAATGGGAGGTATAACGTACAGTGCAGAATGTTATTTTTGATTTCATTAAAGATGCTGACTACCAGTGGAACTTTACTAAGAAATTGCTGACCACATTCTATTTGCTCCAAGATTTCAGAGCCCTCCATCAAAAGAGTATAATTTACAGATCTGAAAGGAGTTAAGTGTAGGTTATTTAAAAGTAAAAGTACTTTTCTCTCCTTCTGCTTCAATGTTAGTTTTTTAACAATATTTATAATACTTTGCTGCATAGGTTGAACAAACAATAGTATAAGCATACCTCCCAACATTTTGTAAACAAAAAGAGGGACAAAAAAGTTGTTGTGCGTAGCCACGACCATTTTTGTGGCCACACCCCTAATTACCATGTTTATTTTACAAAATTTGGCTGGTTATGAAAGTTTGAACACATTTCTGTGTTTTTTTTCAGTTATTACAGTTTTGCTAATGAAACTTAATTGCCCTTTAAGCTGTCCCAAGAGACCTGTTATAACTAATATTGTTACAATTACTGAAATTCTGAAAATTGTTACAAAATTGTTTCAAGTGCACCTGGTGGCTATTCTCGGCACTCTGACAAAAGCCAATTAAGTTAGACACATTGGGGCATGTTTACTAACATTGGAGATAAATATCTGGAGAAATTTCTGGAGATGTTGCCCATGGCAACCAATCAGCAATTAGATTTAAACAGCCACAGCCAAGTTAGAAAACAAAAGCAAAGATCTGATTGGTTGCTATGGGCAACATCTCCAGAAATCTCTCCAGATATTTATCTCCAATGTTAGTAAACATGCCCCATTGTTTCTTTTTTGGTTATTCAGTGAAAAAAAATACTAGACTTTCCAGTACAAACGAGGGACTGGGGGTTGAGCTGTCAAAAGAGGGACTGTCCCTCTAAAAACGGGACAATTGGGAGGTATGAGTAATCAGTTTACACGGGCAAATCTCTGTTTCATGATCTGTATAAAGGGACTAAGCCTGTGGGCTCTTGTTTTTTTATAGTCATGAAACTCCTAAATGACTTCTAATATCCCTGTATTTTTTCAACTTTGTATTATCTGTGTTTAAATTATCTAATCTGGCACAATGTTACTTGCTTGTCAGCCTAAAGCTGGTCATAGACTCAAAGATCCGCTCGTTTGGCGACATCGCCAAACGAGCGGATCTTTCCCCGATATGCCACTAAACAGCATGGCTATATCGGGGGTAATTCGAACGTTCGGCCGTATGGCCGAACGATCGAATTACGATGCGCCAAGGGGCTCCGACGGGTCGGTCGGGTAAAAATCAAACCTTCCCGATCGATATCGTGGCCAGATATCGATCAGGAAGACCCATCGGAAGCCCCCATACATGGGCAGATAAGCTGTCAAATCGGTCCAAACGACCGATATCGGCAGCTTTATCTGCCCGTGTATGGCCACCTTTATGAAGGTAAGCTAAACCAGGCAGGCCCTTGCTTGTTATACATTGTACTTTCACATGATGTTCAGCTCCTTGGCGTTATCTCTGTGAATTAAAGTAATGCTTCACATAGGTCATTCATTTACATAATTCTGACTGCAGATCATTCATCTAACTAACTTAAGGTGGCCATAAATGTTAAGATTTTTAAAAGATTTTTCCATTATTGCTGAAACTGTCGTTTTAATGTACAATTTGTCATCAACGAAAACAACCATTTAAAGCGGCGAAATTGTCTGGTTGAAGCTAGGAAACTGTGGGTAGCTGCCTGCTTGGCCCTGCAAACAATTGGACAATGGATAAGTTTCACTGTGACCGGTGAACAATTTCTAACCTGACCAATCGATTCTTTCTGACCAATGTCAGCTGAAAATCGTTAGATGTGCAGTTGTTCGGAGCCCACTAACCTGACAATAATTTGACTAATTTGTCGGATCACGAAAAATCTTAAAGTCTATGGCCACTTTTAGATAGTAGGTATACAAGGCCTTTTTATACAGACCAGCAGTGCAGTATTCCTAAGACAATAATTATTTAGAGCTTAGCTTGCCAGAAAACCATGTATGTAATAAGATTCTCATCTTAAAGAGGTGGTTCACCTTTAAGTTAGCTTTTATTATATTATAGAATGGCCAATTCTAAGCAACTTTTCAATAGGCCTGCATTTTTTTGTAGTTTTTGAATTATTTACCTTCTTCCTCTGGCTCTTTCCAGCTTTCAAATAGGGGCCAATGACCCCAACTAAAAAAACAAATACTCTGTAAGGCTACACATTTATTGTTATTGCTACTTTTTACTACTAATCTTTCTATTCGGGTCCTCTCCTGTTCATATGCCAGTCTGTTATTCAAATCAGTGCATGGTTGCTAGGGTAATTTGGACCCTAGCAACAAGACGACAGAAATTAAAAACTGGAGAGCAGCTGAATAAAAAGCTAAATAACTAAAAAAAAAGACAAACAATAAAAAATGTAAAATCTATTGCAAATTGTCTCACAATATTTAAATCAAACTAAAAGTTAATTCAATGGTGAACAACCCCTTCAAGATACCAGGAGGATCAATAAATGTTTCCCTGTCAGTCAGATCCTCAGATCCCTGATATCAGCCTGCATCAAAAAAGCTGTCCGAGAACCAACACCTACATTGGCAACTGCACCTGGAACAATTACAAAAAGTTATAATTTTAGGATTTTTAATGTTTTAGGACTCCAACAAAACTAGGACATCTGCATCAATTGATATCAAGGGGGCAAAGGGACCCACATACATCCTTAAGTCCTTCGAGTATCTGCACTCAAATGCAAAAAATCATGTATAACAGGGTACACATCCAAATCAAATATACCAAATTATTTTAAGACAAGCACACCCTTCTAAAAATATTAATATCTTTATTATAAGGACATTGTACTAAAAGTCAGATGTTTCGGTCCTTATTAGGACCATTCTCAGTGTATATATCAAAAGGGGCAGGTAGAGTAATTATGTTGCAGATTTGCAACTTGGCAAAATTTACATTTAATGGTGAGAGTTGCTAAACTTGCCAGCTGACTGCAGCTGTGTGGCTGGCCCATGTTAGGCAACATCTGTAGCACAAACAACTTATGTAACTACTGGTATTAAAAATGGTGGACTTCAATTTGATACATTAAGGTCATACAGAAAATTAGCACAGTGTGTATGGACACCATGAGCACTGGAAAAACCCATCTCAGATTCATCCCAAATGAATTACTCAGTAGATTGCTAACAGCTGCTAGATAGATGCTTGGAGAGTGAAAAGAATGTTCAGTTTATTTATGTATAGTCCTAGATTTGCAAACATGGACTGGAGACATACACACAGAAATCTCTGATATGCAGCTCATAACAACAAAAAACAGCAGCCAGCACAGAACACTGACCTTGAAGGCAGAACTGACTTTTAGGGTGGTGGCAGAAGGGGAGATTAGTCTACCAGCGACAAATCTTTACTGCAGGCAACTAATCTCCCCGAAATGCCTTCCCGTCGGCAAGAATGCGAATCACCGCCGGGATGACTAGGGAGAAGTAGGGCAGTTGCCCTGGGCTCAGCTCATTCTTGGCCTTAACAAAGCAAAAGTGTGGGATAAAGTCCTACAAAGCAATACACTGGGATTGGGTTTAATCATAACAAGCACATTTGGGTCCATGTAGTAATCCTTAAAAAACAGCAGTGTGCCTAACATTATCATTTTGAGGTCTACGTATTTATGCATTCGGGCATGTTTTACGGCAGCCGGAGGAGCAGGCAAATGGTACAGCAGTATGGAGCCATGGCATTGGTGTTGCCCTGAAAATCTGCATTTTGCATGGTTTGGAAGAAAAGTTGTATTATTATGGAAGCCTGGCATTAAAGGGCATTCATGACTCTCTATAGGACCACAGAATGAAAAGCTTTCTCATAAAAAATATGATTTTTCTTCAAGAAAAAGTTTATATGTAGGTGCTGGATGTACAGATACAAAGTTTAAATACAATTTACTGCTCTTATAACTAGTAGCCTTAATTAAATAAATAAAAATGCCCAGTGACCTTAGGGAGAGACAATAATAACAATATTATTACACAGCAGAAGTAGTGCAAGCATCAACAAAATATCTAGTTTTATGTGATCTTTTTTTTAAAATTAGTCTTTCATAACAGTTGAAAAGACACAAGGGGTCATTTACAAAGTTTATGACAGAATACAAAATTGAATAAAGTTGTGTAAATAGCCATTTTTTTGCACTTTTAACCATGCTCCACACTTTGTACCATGGGCACAGGGCACCGTATTTGATACAAATCCTAAAATATGCTTTTGATGTTCTAGTAGTGAATTTGTTTTTTTTGTACTTCTTTTTTTTACCTGAAAATCCATTGTGTGAGGACACAATAAAAATGCCATGGCTATCAAAGCACTAATTTCTCAGCAATTAATTTGATATAACCAGCAATAAGTAAAAAAGGAAAATGATTGGGAAACTGGGCTGTAAGGAACAAAATACATTTAAAGTTCAAATGGCAAGTGTTCCATAGCTCTAAGCTACTTTTCTGGTTATTTAATTGGATAAGGCAATAGACAAAAAATACAGGGATGGTAACAAACCAATAATAACAGTTAAACTCCTCATTTTATAGTAACTTGCAATGAAACAAACAATAAAAAAAGAAATAAAAGAAGACCAAATATTCTTACACCTATAAACCTATAAAACAGGATGTTGAGGTAGCATAATCTGTATTCTCAAGGTGAGATGAAATGGAAATGGAGAAGGTGCTTGGATCCGCTCCCAGAATTCTCTTCCAGGGTGGTGTAATGTTTTAATGTTCAGAAAAGTGAGTGAAATCAGATATCACAGACAGAGGAATTCAAGGCAAAGGTAATAAAAGGTTTTGATGCATACACTCCTTTGCGTTTGCTGTACAGTCATTTTACCTTATCAACTGTTTTATTGTACAAGAATGTTTGCTGGAAGTGGGTGTTTTCAATAAGGTGAACAGTATATATATATATATATATATATATATATATATAAAAATACTTGCCGTCACTGCACTCACCACTCATTTGCGTCAAGGCTGGGTGCTAACCAAAAAATTATAAAGTCCAGTAGATGAAAGCACTCACAGCTCTATTGTAAAGTTAAAGTTTAAAAGGTTTCTTTATTGAACCCACATCAGATCAACGCGTTTCAACCCCCACAGGGCCGTCATCAGGATCCTGATGACGGCCCTGTGGGGGTTGAAACGCGTTGATCTGATGTGGGTTCAATAAAGAAACCTTTTAAACTTTAACTTTACAATAGAGCTGTGAGTGCTTTCATCTACTGGACTATATATATATATATATATATATATATATATATATATATATATATATATATATATATACTAGACATAAGACTGCCAGTTGAATATGTTATTTGCATGCCGCTCCCAATATAGAGAACTATTTCACAGGCAGCTCTGTGTGACTCATGAACCATTCAGCAGAATTAGAAGAAAATGTATATTATGAACAATTTCAGCATCATTCCAATGCAGCAGCATCAAATTATCTTTTCATTTACATTAAGGTTGCATATTTATGTGAAGGTGACTCAGGCTCATTGTTTCTCGGTCAATGGAAATAAAAAAAACAATTTCACATTTATAAACTGATATTAAAATGTAGCCAACAGATAAGAGACAGTGACGAGTCAATTGCAGTGTGCAATGTACAATGGGCAATTCTATACCTATAATGCAACAGCTAATAAGGTGCATCTAGCATTTTCATCACTTCAAGAACACAAGTTAAAGCCAGCTTTTGCATTTGGTTCAATGAGAGCAATTCTGGTGTGCCAGCCTATTGATGTAGCCTTTTGTAAAAACACTGCAGCTACCTCCAGATCTAGTATAAAGGTACCTCCAGAGTTCCCCAGTATAAATAAGCACAGTCGTGCACAATTTGTCAGAAGAGGCTGGATTGATGCATTGGCAACTATGTGGGCCTTCAGGAGAGCGTTTGGAAGAAAGAACCCTAAGGAATTGCATAAATATGCCCTCTCCATTATATCCATTTTAGAGCATGTGCATTTGTAAATGTATCTTAATGAGTATTAATGAAATGCTCGGTTGACTGTTCACATACCTTTCCAACAGATCTGTTCATCAAATGTCTACCCTGCTGGGGCTGCCCTAATTAATTTCAAATAAGTGATTATAAAGTGGAAATGTGTAAGACAACCAAACGCTCAAAAGCAAAGTGATAGAAGACACAAATTTCACTGAACGCGACAGTTGACTGCTTAGGGTGGTGGCACATGGGGAGATTTAGTCGCCTGCGATAAATCTTTGATACTGCGGTGAGTAATCTCCCCAAAATGCCTTCCCACTGGCAAGAATGTGAATCGCTGGCAGAATGGCATAAGCGCTGCTTTGGTAAATACCATGTGTGCCATAGCCTAGAACAGCATTTCCCAATACTTAATTTTTTAAATAATCTTTATAAAGGGTAGCTAAATTTCCATATTTATAATATACAAACTGTTGGCTATGTCTTAGAATGGCTATCTTTGTCTAGTCTTCTCAGATTACCTACATTACTTGTTTGACCTGTTTTTATATAAATCACTCATCAGACCCTGGTTCTCTCTCCCCTTCACAAATAGAGCTTGACAGTTACATGCTGTAGGGCTCATACACCAATGGAATGGGTGCAAGTGCTGAAAGCTAAAGGGTGCATCTGGTATCACTGATGGCCCATACAGTGAGTACTTGCACCCAAATCATTGGCAGGTGAAAGCTGCTGTGTGCTGTGAACATTAACTTCCTGTTTAAAAGTTATCTTGTTGAAGAGACAAAAAATGGGGAACTTAAAAAAAGATTAAAGTCTTTAAAGGGATACTGTCATGGGAAAATTTTTTTTTTTTTCAAAATGAATCAGTTAATAGTGCTGCACACACACTAATGGTCAGTGCATCACAGTGGTGTCAGTGTCTCCTACCATCATCATCATCATCATCATCATTTATTTATATAGCGCATGCTTCTGGAAGGCTCTGTCTGGGACTCTATATTAGGCTGTCAGCCTTAGACTATCATATTACTAGTTCAAAGGGATCCTGTCATCGGAAAACATGTTTTTTTCAAAACGCATCAGTTAATAGTGCTGCTCCAGCAGAATTCTGCACTGAAATCCATTTCTCAAAAGAGCAAACATATTTTTATATTCAATTTTTTAATCTGACATGGGGCTAGACATATTGTAAATTTCCCAGCTGCCGCAAGTCATGTGACTTATGCTCTGATAAACTTCAATCACTCTTTACTGCTGTACTGCAAGTTGGAGTGATATCACCCCCTCCCTTCCCCCCCCCCCCAGCATCCAAACAAAAGAACAATGGGAAGGTAACCAGATAGCAGCTCCCTAACACAAGATAACAGCTGCCTGGTAGATCTAAGAACAACACTCAATAGTAAAAACCCATGTCCCACTGAGACACATTCAGTTACATTGAGAAGGAAAAACAGCAGCCTGCCAGAAAGCATTTCTCTCCAAAAGTGCAGGCACAAGTCACATGACCAGGTACAGCTGGGAAATTGACAAAATGTCTAGCCCCATGTCAGATTTCAAAATTGAATAAAAAAAATCTGTTTGCTCTTTTGAGAAATGGATTTCAGTGCAGAATTCTGCTGGAGTAGCACTATTAACTGATGCGTTTTGAAAAAAACATGTTTTCCGATGACAGGATCCCTTTGAACTAGTAATATGATAGTCTAAGGCTGACAGCCCAATATAGAGTCCCAGACAGAGCCTTCCAGAAGCATGGTAGGACACACTGACACCACTGTGATGCACTGACCATTAGTGTATGTGCAGTTCCTAAGAAAAGAAAACAAGCTCTATGATTTCAGTCACAAACAGAACAGCCTATTGTGCACTGAAGATTAAAATAAAAAATACAGTACTTGAGAAAAAAAATAATCTTGACAATTAGCTGTCTAAATTAGATGAATACCACACCAACCTGGCTATTATAAGGATATTTCTGTCTGGTCAATAGATGGCTACTTAAACATGACAAAGCTACTTAAACATGACAAAGTAATCATGTGCATTGGAACCTGGGGGGGGGGGGGTCAGGGGGCTTCATGACTCCTCCAGAATTTTTACCCCTGATCCAATTTGTAATCTGCTGGACAGCAGGACCCAGCAAAAGTCACACCAAAACTTACTTTCTGCCATCCAAGCCTAAGCATATTTCATGGCACCTAAATGTAATCACTCATCCCAAACCAATGGCACTGGGTGCATACATAGAACAAAGAAGTGTCACTCTGGTCACAAAACTTTCAATATCTGTTAGTTAACTTTTGACCCCCCCCCTAACATAGTTACTCAAAAACACTCAGCTTGAGTTTATAATGTTGTGTATTGCTCAGCAATATAATATAGTATAAAGTGGGTCTAGTAAATTATCTTGACTTATGTGCACTAAATTACATCAATTCCGTGTTTTGTGGGGGAAATTGTACTTTAGGGCTCAAAAGGTTATTGACACTTTTAATGCTTGCCTGGAGGAATCCATGACCTGGGACTAACGCATTATATCTATTCTAGCAAAAAGGGTTGCCATACGGTCATTAAATTCTGGTAATGGCCTAACCAGATAAAACCGAGACCAATATTACAAATTTACTGGCAATGTATATTTAGCAGCACTTAATTTTAATTTTTTGGGTCCAATCATCATAGTTGGCACTTCTTAACCCGCTCTGCCCCAATCTGCCCACATTACCTGCACTCCCCGCTCCTGTGTCATTGCACTTCCCTAAACCCTGTTCGGTAAATTTTGACCAAAAAGATGGCAACCCTACTAACAAACTAGAAAAGTCCTATCTTGTTTCAAGGTACAGGTTCAACTTACAGCTACTGTTGCAAAGGACAAATCAAAAATAATTACCCTTATCTGAAAGGTTTATTAATATTTATTATAACGCTGTTTTGAGATGCCTGTGGCTAATTGACTAATAATAATAATGGACAGATAACATGGCTTTCCATAAAAAACAGTGATTCATTCATCTATCAGTCTGGCTGCAAAGCTGGATGTTAACATTTTAAGACACCACTGGAAAAACCTGTATGGCTAAAGGTTTCCAAAATATGGCTGTGGACAATAAAGTTAGATTGCTATGTCTTGCTTTCTCTCAAATAAAGGAAACATTTATGTATAACTGAATCCCTGTTACAACACTCCATTCATGTATGAGCAGATGGTTGGGTAGGAATTCTACCTATTTGAACATGAAATAAACAGTTGCTTCAAGTCACCTTTTAAAATGCAAGCCTCAGATTATTATTAGTAGTAGTATTAGTATTAACAGATGACATGCCAACTTAATCTGTAGTACTCTGTAATTCAGATTATATTACAGTAAAAATGCTGGCAAATACAGCACTTAGGGGCAAATTCACTAAGCGCCGAAGCGCCGAACGCTAGCATTAGTTCGCTAGCGTTTGTCATTTTCGTTACTGCGCAAATTCACTAACGAACGCTGGCGTAGTTTCGCTAGTGTTACTTCGCACCCTTACGCCTGGCGAATTTTCGTTAGCGATGTAACTACGCAAATTCACTAACTTGCGCAGTGTACTGAACGCTACCTTTTATGCTAGACTTCCTTCGCCACCTCAGACCTGGCGAAGCGCAATAGAGTAGATAGGGATTGTTTCAAAAAAAGTCAAAAATTTTTCTAAGTCCCAAAAAACGCTGGCGTGTTTTCTACATTATGGGTGATAGGCTGAAAAAGATCGAAAAATTTTTTGGGGCTCCCCTCCTTCCCCCCTACATTTCCTGACTCATGGCAACTTACCTAGGCAGTGGGCACGTGTAGGGCAAAATAAAATTTTTATTTGCTGATTTGAAGGTTTTCTAGGCATTTGTAGTGCTGATACGTATTCCTCCATTGAAATTTGAATTTGGCGCCGTATGCAAATTAGCCTTCTCTAGCGTAACTTCGCTTTACATAGCGAATCAACGCTAGCGCAACTTCGCAACCTTACGCTACCCCTGAGCGCAACTTCGGATTTTAGTGAATTTGTGGAGCGCTGGTGAAACTACGCCTTGCGAAGTGCGGCGAAGTGCGGCGAAGTTGCGCCTGGCGCAACTTCGAATCTTAGTGAATTTGCCCCTTAGAGAGGCCCCTGATCAATTCAGTTTAGAATTTATATCAATAAAATATTGCTCAATAATAGAACTAAAGCACAAACAGTATCACTATTACTTTAAGGCTCTGTATCAGGGGAACTCTGAACCTGTTCTGTGATTGGCTGATCAAGGAACATGTTTGAGTTAGGAAATTTGGGGACTTTTGTTTTATGTACAGTTCATTATGCACCTTATATGTAATAAAACCTAATTGCTCCTATAATTCTATAATTCTATAAGACGGTAGCCAAGCTGTTCATACAGACCCAAGGCAAGCATTGAGGGCTCTTTCATATTTTTATCACCACTTCCCTCCCCCGGCTCTGTGCAATTTATGGCATTCTGTGTTACAGCAGCAAGCTATATCCTGCTCATACATTCCTGCCTTGTTTATTTATTCCTTGTCTGGAAGAAGAACATTTCAGGTAGTTTCCCTAAGACTCCTTGCCTCAGCTGTTTTAGAGTTTCCATCTTACCTAATTGAATCCAATGCTTCTAGTTTCTGATTTAATATATACAGATGTATATCACTCTGTGGTGATTGATATACAATATCTAAATATATACAAAATATAATTTTAGCTCTGTTCCATAAACATATCCATAAGTTCAGTTACTGGTCAATGTGTGCCCTTGGCAACACCTGCATTCTAACTGCATCAGCAGCAACATCTGTAAGACTAATGTTAGTCCAAGGCTTTTCTCCAATGGTCGAAAAAGTGGTTGGGCAAAATGCGAATATTAGCTAATGCCAATCCGTGTCTCTTAGCTGATCATACAGTGAAAGATACACTCTGGTGAGATTCTCAAACTGGCCCACCTTAAGGTAAATGTGACTGTAAATGCAGACCATCAGATGATGGCAGCATCTAAAAGTTAATTTGGCTCTTCCCCAACAGGATCACCTGTGTGATCATTATAGGTGGCCATACACACACAGATATTATCAAACAAAATATATGGTGGGAGACGAGGCAACCAACATCAGCAAAAGCCTTGGATATCAATTGTCTCGTCAATCAGTCAAGACAGAATATTCCTTTGAAGGCACCCGAACATTGGCCAGGGTTATTGCTTAATTGTCAGATAGAGGTAGAATGGTCGGAGAAAACATTATAATTGTAACGTGTATGTCTACCTTATATGCCCAATTTTCAGACAGATAACGGTAGGGCAGGCCCATCAGACCGATAAGTTGCCAACTCAGACTGAAGAGGCCTAATCAGCAACTTAAATCTGCCTGTGTATGGCCACCTTTATATGTATCAGGAACAGCATCTGATGAGCAGGTGGCAGATTTCAGGCCAATGGCACTTACTGTTATGGTGGCGATACATGCAGAGATCCGCAGTGGAGTAACTACCGGGGGAGCAGGGGGCCTGCACCCCCCTCAGGGCCCCCCGGCAGCTTGCGCACCACTGTGTTTTTAGGCAAATGCGGCTGTATATGCGGCCGTTTCCGGGTGTACGGAGGGGGGCGGGGCCCAGCTGCATGTCCCGCGCCAGGGCCTGCCCCTCTCTAGTAGCGCTGCTGGAGATCTGCTCATTTGGTGAAGTCGCCAAACAAGTGGCTTTCTCCCCGATATGCCCACCTAGAGGTGTGCGATATCAGACTGATCCGATTGTGGGCCCAAGGGCCCAACAATTGGATCACAATGCCAAGAATACGGGCTGTCAGACAGAGGACCAGATCAGCGAATTTAGTCCTCAATCCACCTGAATTTTTGAACCTGGCTGATCGACAAATGGCCAATTTTTTACTACATATCGATCCGGGGAAGCCTGTCAGAGGGCCTCATACACTGCCCAATAAGCTGCTGTCTGTCGGGAGCTTATATGTATGGCCACCTTAGGGATGCAACTTCAGACAAAATCCCCCCTGAATTTCAATTCTGTCACCAGATGCCAGACAAAGGGCAACATTTGCCAGAATTTGTTTTTTATCCACCAGCATTTTTCTGCCAGTGGCGAAAACACTTTATCTATCAGCCTTAGGTATTAGCCTAGATTCTATGTAGATTCTATAAATATAATAAGTGGATGTTTTTGTGGCCTGTTTAGATTAATCAGATCAATCTGTGTAGTTTGACTATCCATGTGTAATGCCAGGCATAGTTTTCATGGCACAGATCAAAGAGTAAAATCTATGGTGTTTGCAGTCACGTGCTGGAACCAAAATGCATCAAGTTGATAGCCCCCAGTAGCTGTTTTTGCTGAATACAATAAAGTTGCATGCCTGTGAGTGCTGCTCAACTTTCTTTTGTTTGTATACTTTATTTATTGAAGTATTCCGTGATATTCCATGATATAAAGTTTACTCTGTTTTACCTGACCCCAGCAAATACAGTATGTAATGTGAAATAAGTCTCTAAAATAGAATCGACAATCTAAAATCATCTTTTTAATATACCCGAACTTGGATATCATTTGAAAGATGAGACTATATGATAAAATAGAAATTAAAATAAACAACTGCAAAACTGCTTAGATTAAAATCTACAGCTGTGTTTCTCAAACTTCGAGGCTCTCTTGCAATTCTGGTGAGGCCCAAACAGATCCACTTTTCCTTCTACATCTACAGAGGATGTGCTAGTCTCCTACTGCTCTGAATCAAATTCTGACCCAGTACTATACTGTAGAACAAACTATACAATTTTATGTTACGTACTAAGAAAATTGTATTCATATGTTCTGAGTCCTGGCTACATTTAGTCTGACGAAGCAATACAATAATGTTTTACTAATACAAAATGACAATCTTTGTTAATAATAACATTTCCTATAAGATAGCAAAAAAAATAAAACCACTTAAAACCCAATTACCCAAAAATACAACATACCGAATTATTAGGGTCACTGGCTTACCTATAGGAACAGCAGGGGGTCCCTAGGGACACAGCATTCAATGCAATCTGTGATCACTCTACCCCTACCTGACACACTCCCTGCATTTAAATATCTTGGTGCAGAGGACAGGGGCTTTGTGGGTGTGAGTGAAAGTGGTATCTATAATTATGCCCCTGATGAGGGTAATAAGTGCAGCTATTCACAATAGTTGGGACATTAGTCTATAACCAGAAGATGGAATCATATGTTGTGCTAGTGCTTCTAGAGGTATAGATACTTGTGTACTCAGCGCTGAAAAGCAGTACAATAAATAAACAGAACAAACAGGGTTCATTACAATAATAAATACATATAGATACATAGTACAGTTACAGTAACGATTATGAGCTTAGTGTCGAAAAGACAAGAAGAAGGAGAGCCCTGACCCATAACACTTACAATCTAAGTAGTAGGCTTCGAGTTCTTTTGTAAACCCCAAAAAGTTGACCCCCCCCCAGCTGTGCCTTTGGTTATGGACTTGCATGAACACAGCGTAACTGTTAATTAGCAATACTTGCTTCTGTGTACACTGTGAAGAAACTTTTAAATGCAAGTCTAGTGCATTAATCACAGAAAATTGCAGCAACCAAATAGGTTAGTGTGCCACTGGCCAAACAAAGCATGGCAGGACATAACATTTGTTCTGCCAGGAAGTAGAGTTTATTGTATTACAAGCAAGACAAACAAGTCTCAATGCAAGAAGGAAAGAGGACTGTATATTTAAGGTCATTCGCTATGCATGCACATGAGATTTTTAGCACTAATGTATTAGCACAGGGGTCCTCAAACTTTTTAAACAGGGGGCCAATGCAGACAGACAGTCCCTCAGACAGTTGGGGGGGCCGCACTATAGTTGGGAAAATAAAACCATGAACAAATTTCCATGCGCACTGCACATATGTTATTTGTAGTGCAAAAAGAGTTTAAAAACAATAATTAGGGGCATATTTATCAAGGGTTGAATTTCGAATTTGAAGAACTTCGAAATTCGAATTCATAAAGACCAACCAAAATTAATTTGAAGGGTTTTTTTTACCAAAAAGGTCAGTTTTCGATTGAATAGGTCCTTATTCGGCCAAATTTAAATCGAATGAATCAATGTAATAGCGTACATGATTTTTTTTTTCAAATGCGAATCGAAGTTGGATTATTCCCTAGTAGAATTACATTTAATTTGAAAAATCACCTAGACCTTTGATAAATCTGCCCCTTAGTGTTCAGCATGGCTCGGCTCCTGCTTTGGTGCAACTCGGCTCCTGCTTCGGCAGTTCAAGGGGAGTCCGGCTAATCCAGGAAACACAGCATGGCCGGGTCCCCCTTAACATATAGAATCCAACAGTCCCGTATACAGCCAGCAGACCATAGTTTGAGGACCCCTGTATTAGCATTTCATAAATATTTTCACATCTACTGGCTTCGTTTTTTTTTTCTAGGGAAAAACTTGTTTCCTTTTCACATTAGGGGGGCAGCCATTCAAGCTAGAAAAAATGCACCAGTTGCATAACAGACAACTGATAAAACATCATTGTATTGGACAGGGCTTATCTGTTATGTGCTTTCTGAAGCATACAGAGCATGCTAACAGTATATTATATGTTAGTTACTTTAAAACGTTTTTTTTGGCGTTACTGTTCCTTTACATACTAATGTATTTTCCATGTTGATTGAAGGAACTTAAGTACACAAAATACAAGGCATTTTATCACTGCCAAAGCTCAAAAACAAAAACAGCATCATTTGGTTATTCTAAACCAAAATCAAAGTTAAACTACATAAAAAATAAAAATAGGAAATCCTAAAATATATTAATTGAACCTGGCATTTAGCTATAGAATAGCTGTTAAATACAATTCAAAATTAACAAATATTGTTCTTAGAAAAATAGTTATCCACAACTACACAGCTCTGACATTCACGACTACACCGAATGATAAAGGGTAAAAAAGTTAGCGTAAAAAAAATAGATATGACAAAATATTTTACCTAAGGGCAACGGCTGTGAACACCTGAAGTTCAAATTTCCAGTACAGGCACCTAGAATGTAATAACCAAGGTTATTTATAGAAATTCAGGTGCCCACAATAGCTCCTGACTGAAGCACTGGGGTGGGACACTCTGTACATAAAGGTGAGCAATTTGTACATCGCTACCAAGAGCTGAAGCCTGACCTTTTTCACTTAAAGGGGTTGTTCGTCCTTCAAACACTTTTTTCAGTTCAGTTGTTTTCAGATAGTTCACAAGAAATAAAGACTTTTTCCAATTACTTTATATTTACTATTTGTGGTGTTTTTCTAATATTGAAGTGTAAAGTTTAATTTCTCACATTCTAAAGCAGCTCGGGGGGGGGGTAGAATCGCCGTCTCTGTAATTGTTTTAGGGCAGAGACACACACTCAAATTCGGGGAGATTAGTCGCCCGGCAACAAATCTCCTCTTCTTTGGGGCGACTAATCTCCCGAACTGCCTTCCCGCCGGCTAGAATGTAAATCGCCAAGGGGATGGCACTTGGAGCGCCTCGTTTTCCGAAGTCGCCCGAAGTTTCCTCGTGAGGCAACTTCGGAAATGAAGCTCTCCGTGTGCAAGTTCAGGAAGAAGAGATTTGTCGATGTGTCTCTGCCCTTAAATTGATACATTTAATTGGTACATTTGTTATATTTAGCCCTGCTGAGCAGAATCTCTCCGTTTCATTAAATTCAGCTGTTATAATTGATACAATAGTTGCTAATATTCCAATGATACTGCTTGCTGAGATATGTATCAACTAATAGAGCAAAATTGTAACAGGTTCAGTTCAGTTGCCAGACTGAGACACTAGAGACAGGAAAGATTCAACGTTAAACTTACATTTTGGGAAAATAGTAAAAAAAATAATAAAAGATGGAAAGCAATTGAAAAAAGTCTTTGTTTATGGGTGAACAACGCCTTTAAAGTCACTATATAAACTAAAGTCACCACCTCCCACAATCCTCTACACAAAATGACGTGCTGATCTCAGACACAAACAATATCATAATTTTATTTTTAATCCACTCACTATTCATGGAAGTTTTTTTTTTTCAGCCTTGCGCAGGCAGAAAACAAAACAAGCGTGCGTAATGACGTCTCACGGGCTGGGAAGCCATTTGGCTTCTGGGCTCTGCCCTTACAGGTAGGGCTGACACTTATTATCTAAGGCTGCGCCGCCAAAAGAAAAACAATGAACCCTATAACATGGACGTTATATGCACTTCCGTCCCAAGGAAAGCAGCTGGTCATTTTAAAAAAAACAGGTTTATGTGCCCAAATGTGGAACTTCATACCCCTAGCTGTAATGGCGCAGCCGACTGAATTAGCCCTGGCACTAAACTACTTTCCGGTCCAACTAAGAGCATTTTCACCGGCCACACTGTCAATGTCCCTAAACTTCATTGGTCAGACCGGACAAGCGCGTAAACCCTTCCGTCACTCAAGGACTTGTATGGGGCCACTGATTGGATAAAGGGCGTTGCCCTTTCCGCGCCTCTTGTTGTGAGGCTCCTCCTCTCAGGGTGGGGTGTGAGCTGACGGGCACCACCCTGGTTCAAACCTTCGCCGCCGGCCGGTGTTAGTTGGGTAGCCGGCTCGCTGGGAGGTGGCTGCAAATTCTTATTGCTCTACTCAACTAGTTCTCCCTTGTCGATAACTGAGCCGTCGCTGTTTCCAGTGTCCAGGTGCCTTTTATTAAGGTAGGTTCGATTCTGGTAGTAACCCTGCGGTGTTTTTTTTTTTCATTTCTAATACGAGGTCTGTTTGTAACTATCCCCGCCGCTTCCTTATTCCCGGGGATAGACGTCGTGCCTCGGTACTACAACTCCCAATGTATTCACGCTGGCGGAGCTAAGCTTGCGCATCATGGGAAATGTAGTTCTGCAGCCGCTAAAGTTTCCTTCGCCTGTTCTAATGGCAAGAGTTGGTGACCTGCGCGCTACTTAGAGCTGAGCTGTCCTGCTGCATGAGGCAGTGCTGGCCGAATCCAATTGGCTGTCTGCTGGGGCACTGATGTCTGTCGGACTGGACTTGCCAATACATCAGTTGTTTTTATTCCACTGGGGAGATCTAACTGTATGGAGAGGCTAGTTAGTAAATATGGGACTACTGCCCATCAAAAGATCACACTCATTGGTTTCAATGAGATCAACTACACGGTTTGCTCCAACGTCGCATGAGTCTGCAGATTTATTGTCCTGAGGAGGAGCTGAATTCATGAGTCCTCTCAATAATCCTAATCAGTATAGCTTCCTTTTTTTACCTTTTAATTATTTACAATAATACAGCCTGCATGCAACACACACACACTCCCAATAATGTGGCATAGCCCTGAGGTGTGTTTGTTCTGGGAGGGGCAAGAGCCATTTTTTGATCAATTAGAAAGTGTTTCCCTGTTCCCTGCAACAGTTCTCTTTCTTATTAGTGTATGGCCAATGTTTAATGCTGGAAAACCCAACCTCTGGCTGCTCAATTATACTTTCCAGTAACTTTCTTTCCCAGTGGGCCATAGGTGAGAGGCTGGACTTCCCTATTGATGAGGGGGATGACTAATGTATTGAATATCTGCGGATCCAAAAATTAATGGATCCCACTGTGAACCCCCCCCAACTTTTCAAAATAAGACATTTTTCCCAAATATATATATATTGAAACTGTATATCTGCCCCACCAGGGGCATCTTCCCCTGGATCTAAAGCTACATTTCTACATTAAGCATATGCATATACTAGTTGGTGATTTTTATAGTATATCCCCGATAAAAACCAATAAAGACAAATATTATATCTATATCCTATTCGTTCTTTCGTATGTGTGGAATCTGTAATAAACATGAAGATTGTATGTGGGTTTATTATTTTAGCTCACTCGTTGACAGGCACGTTGTTTTTTGGGGGTTTACCATTATTAATATAGCAGAAACCCACAGTAACTGGAGAAAAAGAAATCCTAATAAGCAACTGGGAGCTTGTTTGGAATAGGCTATACTAGTAAACCTTTTCTAGTGGTGTTTTTAAAAATCTAACCTTGACATTTTGCTTGGCAGTCTGTGGTTTGTCGCATGTGCGCAGCACCTTCTGATTGAATTACAATGGCTTTCCGCCCTT
Organism: Xenopus laevis; assembly: GCF_017654675.1. NCBI lineage: Eukaryota > Metazoa > Chordata > Amphibia > Anura > Pipidae > Xenopus > Xenopus laevis. The sequence continues at coordinate 112,569,100 of NC_054377.1, read as the reverse complement.
GGCTTTTATCTTAAGGGCAACGGCGTTCAAGATGTCAGTTCACATAGCATAAAGTTTATCCTGTGACGAGTATTCAGTGTGAGCTTTCTTCTGCCCTCTTTCTTATTATGAACTGGTGCCTCAGACTTGCTAACTTGTTCTGTGTATGTGTGGATAGCACTACATTGCAAGAAGATTGCAGCAGGAGAATCAGAAATATAGATTTTACGTTTAATGCATAGTGTTTACAAAACTGAACATTTGTGGCATTTGATATATTGTTCTTGGGGCTTGTTCCTGCAATCTCTGGCTGTAGTTGTAAATATTCTGCCCTGCGATCGCTAATCTACATGCCGAGTGGGGTCAAGCAAGATTTCTGTGCTGGGATTAGAGGGAGATTTAGTGACATGGCTTCTACAATGAGGCTGTTCTGCAGGGCTTGGTTTCCGCCCTCCTCGCTTCACTTCCTCACTAGCTCTGTGGTTGTGCCTCTTTCACCTCCTCCTCCTCTTCACTTTACTTTTCAGAAGAACACTAAAGACAAAACACTGTTTTTATACTGCCTTTTTACATCTTTGCACTCAATATCTTTTTCTGATTTTGTTGACTGCTGATTCTTTTTATTTAGTACAGCAGTAGCATAACCTATTACAATCTCTTAATATTAAATTGCCTTGAAGGTTTGTTAATCAGATTTTCCCTTTTCCCTAAATGGAAAGTGCATTTTAGTGTTTGGCTTCATTTCACAACTCTTCAGAGTTTACTGGTTCCCTTATGTTGCTGGTTTTCCCACCCCATATCAAACAATTAATAAAGTTGCACTTTTAATGCAACCTTCCTTATCTGTTCTCCATTACTTCCGCTGAGCTGCCACACCTAGTTTGTAAGTGGGGAAAGTGCATACAGACACAGGCATATGTCCTGAAACGCATGATTTTACAAACCTATGTATGTACTCGGTTTTTTTATCTTAATAAAAAAAAAAAAAAACACACCCAGTAAAAATGCATTGATTTGTTAAAGAGCAGTACTTGATTGTTCACAGAACTCTCAAAGGAGTGCGAGTATATGGGCTGGGTGAAGACAAAGAAAAGGAACCTATAATTAGAAATACCCTGTCAAAATATAGAGGTTCAGTAATAATACAGAAAGCACAATTCAGTTAATCAGATCTTTAAAAGGGTTGTTCACGTTTGAATTAACTTTTAGTATGGTGTATAGAGTGATATTTTGAAAAAATTTGCAATAGGTTTTCATTATTTATTATTCGTGATTTTGCTTTTTATTCTGCAGCTCTCCAGGTTGCTGTTTCAGAAATCTGGTTGCTAGGGTCCAAAGTACCTTGGCAACCTTACATTGATTTGAATAGGAGAGGGTCTGATTAGAAACTGAGTAATACAAAGTAACAATTTGTAGCCTCACAGAGCATTTGTTTTTAGATGGGGTCAATGACCCTCATTGCAACAAGTCAGAAGAGGAACGCAAATAATTCAGAAAGTACTGAGATGTGCATGTCTCATGATAATGTAACTGTGTACAAAAGCTGTCTATTGTGGTTCCTGCATTGATGGTGTAAGACAAGGTTTTTTTTTGTTTCCCCTCCAAGCTTACTCTCTTGATAAATAGTAAATGTTAGTATGTCCTTGAGCATATGCATGCAGTTATTGAGAATGAACATTGTAACAAATTCACATGTTTTATCACTTGGGTTGTGCAATCTGCATTTGCATGTGTTACATCTCTGTGTAGAAACCACATACAAACTGACATTTTGAAACTGTTCTCCTCCCACTTACTAAGTGGTATGATTTACTGGCAGTTTCAAGCCTTTGCTACTTTTAGTACATCTTGCATTCTCTCCTGGATGGGCCTGGACTTTATTGCACATATGACATAACCACAATTGTGCTTTAGGGGGTGTCATTTAAATAACAACCTGATGGATATTGTCACTGAACACGTATTACTTTGTATAGTTTTTTTTTTTGTACAGCTTTATTTTTTTTTTTCATTATTCATTTTGTTCAGTGGTGTACACAAAGATTGACCTGAACCTTTAGGCGGTTCAGAAATGTTTCAGTATATGGCCTTATGCATAACAATAACTGCCTTTATCTAACCAAAATAAGAATTTAAAGAATCCTTATATCTGCATTCTTTCAATATTCACTTTTAGAACATTTTCTACAAATTATGCAGGTAGGAGCTGCCTTTGGCTCCAAGTGTTTCAATATTTCAGATGTTCTCTAGGACAATCCACACCATTCTAAATACCTGGTGTGATTTCATAACAGCCTATGAGTCTGCTTTTTATCATTCTCCTTCATGGCTACCATTGACATCTTTGTGTGTATTTAAAAAAAAAACAACAACTGAATTTCTAACCAGCACACGGCTTTAAAACTAGTTATGAGCAGAACATGAAATTATTAAAGTTGCAGTTAATCCTTGTTATGTGGGATTACACACTTGCAGTAATATATTTGAGTCACGTGCTAGTTACTTAACTAGAATACTTTGTTTACAGACTAGATTCTAAATGTCTGCTACCAGTATCTATAAAGTAAAAGCGTTTACCATTCCATGCCATTCCTTCCAGGTGCTATTCAAACTCCAAGGCAGGGCAACACTGCATTATATTTTTAATACTTTAAAACACTTTACTTTTTTTTTTGTTACTGTTCCTTTAAGGACAGTGCTTGTCCTCCTTTTACTGCCATATTTAAAAAGCAACAAAGAATTTTTTGCAGAACATTTGTTCTTATACAGGTCTGGGACCTGTTATCCAGAATACTTGGGACCTGGGGTTTTTCGGATAAGGTTTCTTTTCAAAGTATGGATTTCTATACCTTGTCATGCTAAAAAAATAAAATAAAAACATTTAAACATGAAATAAACCCAATAGACTTGTTTTGCCTCCAATATGGATTAATTCTATTTTAGTCAATTACATTTTTACAAAAAAAACTATTTCATTAAAATGAAGTCTATGGGAGATGGCCTTCCTGTAATTTGGAACTTTCTGGATAATGGGTTTCCTGACAACAGGTCCCATAACTATACATAGTGTTATCAATGAATGCTCTAAAGCAATAACATTTTAATCCAACATTAGAAGTGTTTTCCAGCAGGCCAAGTTTCTGCCTCATGTGGCATTTGCCTAAAAAGGAGCCTAGGCAGCAAAATAATCACTTTGATGTTGTAATGCAAAAGTCCTTTGATTGTTGCAGTGGTTACCCTTTTGCCTTCAGCCACCCGTAATCTGTTGCTTAAAGGGGAACTCCACAAAAACATAACTTAAAGGGGTTGTTCACCTTCAAACAATGAGTTGTTTTCAGATAGATCACCAGAAATGACGACTTTTATCAATCTATTTTTTTTCTAAGTTTTTCTAATAATGAAGTTTCAAGTGTAATTTTTCACCTTCTAAAGCAGCTCTGGGTGGGGGGTCGCCGATCCTGTAAACTGTTCTTAATTGATACATTTAGTTGATACATTTCTTATCTTTGTCCCTGCTGAGCAGAATCTCTGGGTTTCATTACAGGCAGCTGTTAGAATTGATACAATAGTTGCTAATACTCCAGAGATGCTGCTGCGAAAAATATCCACTAAATGTTGCAAAATTGTAACAGTTTAGAGTCTGCACCTGAATTGCTGAGCTTACGGAACGCATTTTAGGACATCCTGCGGCGAAGTACCCTTCCTTCCTGCAATGTCCTATGCCTTCTGAAGGGCTGAGGGCGGAGTTAGCATGACTGACGGCTGAGAAGGGAGGATAGAGGACAGAGGTGTGACTGCAGGTTTGGACGATAAGTGACGGTCATTCAGAAGGCATGGGACATCGAAGGTAGGGTACTTCGCCGCAGGATGTCCTAAAATGCATTCCGCCAGACGCACACCAGAGACAGGGACATTACTCTTTAAACTTAGATTGTGGGAAAAACAGTAAAAAATAAATAATGGAAAGTAAAAGAAAAAAGTCTTTATTTCTGGGGAACAATCGAAAACTGAACTGAAAAAGTGTTTGGAAGGTGAACAACCCCTTTTTGAAAAGTAAACCTAATTTTTAACAAGTTTGCAATATACATCATTTTTTTGAGCTGGCTGACTACTGTTACTTTATATCAACAGCCAGCTGTCCTCAGCCTGCATCCTCCAAACCCCACAATTCCTGAACACATGATATCAATAAGGAAAGGAACATCACAGTGCAATGCATTGTGGGTCATGTCGTTCCTGCATGCTGTCTGTAAGCTGTTTTAGTTCATCCTTCTGTGTCAGGATTTCAAATGACGCAGAAAGAGAAGAACTGTTAAACAGCTGGATGTCAGCATAGAAAATGGCATTTATTCATACTTTTTGAAGAAACTGGTAACAGTGATGGATATATTAGGGGTTTCTGGGTTATGTGGGCCTCTTTATCAAATTCTGGTTTGGAATCCGGAGTTCCCCCTTTAAGACATTTTTCCGCCACGTTTTTAAAAAGCTACACCATGGCATAAAAACTCCTAAAATGTGTGTGCATAAGTTATAATTGAATTGGCCAAGTCTAAAAACCAAAGGTTGTGCTAAAAACTACCGTTAAAGGGGAAATAGACATATTGAAATATGATCTCCTGGAAATAAAGAAGTATCTAAATTCAATAAAATGCTGTACCATTTCTGAAATTAGCTTTATTTTAAAGGGACATCATTGAAAAATTCTAGGAAATAAAGGGAAAATATCTGCAGATAATTAGCTTTACTACTATTGCAACAAACTGCATAAACATTCTAAACAGATATCTGGAAGCCCAACCCAGCTCTCTGCACATCCAAAAAGGTGGTTTAGGATAACAATTCATGCACTTGTTCCAAACGGTATGTTCTAATAACTTTCCCAGAAACCTTGTTGTTTTCTTTTTGTAAAGTGGAAGTGACACACTGCTATACAAGGCAGTGTAAATCATTTATAATCTATTCTCCAATATAAAATAATTCCATATTATAGACAAAAACACAGCGTGGGAGAGGTACAGATGTGGTTGAGGAGGGGAGCCACTGAGGGGTGAAGCTAAAAAACAGAAGAAAAAACACCTTGCAACACTAAGGCACTAGGATGAATTCTAATCAGGACTCTATATGCAAAAAGTTTTATCACTTTTCCATACTTCCGTGGACTTCCTCCTACACTCTAAACATGCAGGAATGTTACAGGGACATAAATTGACCCTTGAAAAAATTCAATATAGTGTGTATAAATGTGGTGGAGACATTGGATTGTAAGCTTCACTGGATCAGGGACTAAATGAACAAAAACCTTTTAGTATGCGGAGTTGAAGCAAAGTCTGGATTGGCTTCCACTGTACTTGCTCCTGTGGAAGTACTTTTCCTAGGAATCACGCTTTAGACTTTCTCTTGCATGAAGAACAGAGTAAAAATCTTTGGATTCTACATTACTGCATATGTGCAGGTCTATAGTTATGCCGCTGTTCCCAGTTGTCCTCACACAGATTAAGAGGACTCCCATAGGGGCCCGATTCATTGGTGCAACTTCCTCTATAGCATTAAAATCTCCTCTATTGGGCCCCTCTGAAGGCTCTTTAGGCAGGCGACTCAGCGCTGTTATGCCACTGGCTGGTTAAGATGGCAGCACCGCATTAGTTTCCCCTAGACCAAGGGTGTCCAAACTTTTTGTAACGAGGGCCAGATTTAATGAGGTGAAAATGTATGAAGGCCGACCATTCAGCCTGACATCCATTCCGAAGTAGCTAGTTTGTGATCAGGATTATTCACTCCTGGAGATGGGACGCATACACTGTGTTTAGGAAGTGGAATCTGTTTGGACTTATTCTCCACGCCCCATTTAGACAAGGACTCGCGTAGCAGTAATATTTGGGCACATAATTAGTGAAATGATAGTCTATACTGCTACCTGTGTGCTGAAGGTGTTGGCAATGGACACATACTGGCACATAGTGATGTACCGCTCTCGATCACGTCTTTAGTTTACTAGTCTATTGCACCTTCAGCCCTAAAGACGTATGCGAGAGCGGCGCGTCACTATGTGCCAGTATGTGTCTATTGCCAACACCTTTAGCACACCTGCCGCCGTATAGACTATCATTTCACTAATCATGTTCCCAAATATTACTGCTACGGCAACGCGATTCCTGATTGCACTGTGCTGGGGGGCCACATTATTAATAATTTCATGATGGAGACTGAGGGCCGGTGTAAATTTGAAAAAGGGCTGCAGTTTGGCCGCGGGCATGGGGCTTATCTTGTCCATTAATGTAAGATTCAATTGGAAACACTCTGATGCTTGTCATGTGTAAAACAAAATATGACGGATCATAATGTAGCCATTATGGGCAATCAGACGGGATTTTTAATCCTGCCAGATCGACATCTGGCCTACTTTTGGCCAGATATTTATCAGAAATGGGCCCCACACACGGGCCAATAGGATGCGGACTCGGTCTTTCTGCAGCTTTTATCGGCACGTATATGGCCACCTTTAAACTTAGGTGAAGACAAGAGGCAGTTTGCAGTTAGATGGTTTTCTGGTGCAATTTTTACTGACATTTAAATGCTATTTGCTGCAGTATGATATATGGTAATGGCGGAAAACCAAATGCCCCCAATCTTCTGGGAGAGGCATTTTTGCAAAGTTATTTTATTTATTTCATTTTAAGCAGCAAAAGCCAAACTGTGGCATCGTCCTTGTGCATTTAAAACAGATGAGCAGTCAAGCAGTACTGCAACTAATACTATGTTTCCTTTTATTAGGAAACCTCAGAAATGTCATACCTGTTTTCAACCAGAACAGATTTAAAATGGTTTATTTTACTGTTTTTGGCAGGGATGGGGGAGGGGAGACACTCTTTTTGAAGAAGTACAGTAATCATTTCTTTCTTCTATGGTTTAACCCAGCTGGAAATCTACATGCATTCAGAAAACACAAAGGTTTTAAAAAGCAGAGCTTCAGAAGTTTGCTTAAACAGTATCTGTGCTGAAAACTTGCTAAACCTGTCTTGGCAGTCTCACTTAGACGTTTCTTCTTTTGTTTATACGGTTAGTATATACATATATGCTCTATTTTTTTTTTTTTTTTCCCACAATAAGCAAAAAACATTTAATCTTAACTAATGAAATAGGCTAGAAATGTTGTGCATTATGTTTTGGGTTTCTGTACCAGCACAAGGCATCCACATCCCTTTAGCAGTAAAGACTGTGTCTCCAAAGATGCCCCAGTAGCTTCAGCAGTAATTTAACTACACCTGAAGTTTTCGGGTGAAATTCGTAAAAATTGGATGAAAAAGTCCGGATAAATGTGAAAACCAGATTTTTTTCCCGCAAAGCAAATTTTCCGGAGAATGTATTGATAAATGAGCATTAAAAACCTGAGCGGATTTGATCGTAGTTTGTAGCAGAATATATTGAGATAAATTCGGACTTTGATAAATAACCCCCTTATTGCACTACCTAGAACTGGTTGCTTCAGGATATATGAAATGGGTTTTTTTTTCTGGCATCAATAAATGCTGAAGAGAAAAGGAAGCTGTTAAACAGGAAGAATATTCATAACTGTGCTGGTTTATCTTTAATGCAATGAGTAAATGTATTTAAAGTCTTGGTAACATATTTCAAAGATTAAAACGGTAATTTTATATGGAAATGTTGGGGCCTGTTGTGTAATTCGTCAGAACATCTCCCTCCCCCATTCCTTTTTAAATGAGCTCATTGCATTGGACTATTGTCTAAATATATACTTCTTCCTTATTTTACATAGACATTCCTCATTCTGTAGGTTTAAAGGAAACCATTATAGTTGGTCTGTGTGCTCGCTAGAACATCTTCCACGCTCCTTAGGCTCACAGTGTAATGATTCCTCCCCCCTCACCTTGTTCCATTGTGAAGCAATGGATTTTGGAACCTGAAGTCCCTCTTCTTTCCATAGTGAGTTACTTATAAATTCTCTTAAAAGCAGAGGGTTTGCATTACACTGTGAGCCTAAGGGGGATGCAGATCTGTTCTCTGCGAGTGCACAGAAAGACTTTCATGGCATTTGTATAATGAATGTACAGATAGTGTTTATAAACATTTTCTACATAAACCCAGTGGAATGAGTTTCTTTATAATCGGGGGTTATATTTTTCCTTTAATATTGGTGTGATGCTAAGTAATTATATTGTTGGATTTTTTAGAGACTAGCCTTTTTGAACCTTTAATTAAATGCACTGAAAAGCTAGGCATTGTTGCTTAGCATGTAGGCTAAGTATATATAAGCCGCAATGGCTATTCTAAAGATAGCTAGTCTGCCTCTGACAGTGTAAATCTGGGGTCAAGGATGGAGAAGGAGTCTAATGTGGTTGGAGAATTTTTGCACAATTTCTATATACGTCCTGATCTTGCTCTGCACCTTTAAATGTGTGTCAATGCAGAATTTACACTTGGGATTTGACCGTAGATTACCTGTACCTGTCAAACACATGCATGAACACATAGATGTGGAAAATGCCTAAATCATAAAAAAAAAAAAAATTACTTCATGGATAATCCTGCTTATTTGTTGTGGTTAGTGAAATATTACAAAAGTTTTGAAATCATATTTTGTGACTTGCAGTACTTTAAGTGATGTACTCACAATGTGTCACTATAAATACTTTCTTGATGACTAGTGATGGGCGATTCTGTCCTGTTCCGTTCCGGCAAGCTTGAGAAAAGGCCATAGGGCCTGAAACGTCGCTGTATCCAGATCATTGCCAAATGTGCTTAATAAAGGCTTTTTATTCTTAAACCTAAACTGGTGCTGTGCTTCAAGTCTTCTATAGACCTTGAGTATGCAATCCAGATGCATTGTTATTGGGCACCTTCTGTGTATTTAGAAAATATACGCTGTAATGGAAGGTTTAGGGAATTCCGTTTTTTGACTGATTATGTATGTATGTATGTATATCTAAAACATTTACGTTAACTTTGTTTTGATCTGTCCCATATGGTGAATCCTAACTTGATTTGTAAGGTCGGAGAAAGCCTAGCTTGTATGACAAGTACACAAAATAGGTTCAGCTTTCTATCAACGTTTTTATATAAGCACCATTATGTGAATTGCAGCCTAACAATTGTTCTCAAAGGATAATTAAAACAATGGTTGTTATGGTGTTAAAAGGAATAGGTTATATAGAAGTTGAGACGGTAAAAGATCTAAATCTAAACTGGTATTTTTTATTAAAGGGATACTGTCATGGGGAAAAAATATATTTTTACAAAATTCATCAGTTAATAGTGCTGCTCCAGCAGAATTCTGCACTGAAATCCATTTCTCAAGAGAATAAATGTATTTTTATATATTTAATTTAGAAATCTGACATGGGGCTAGACATAGTGTCAGTTTTCCTGATGCCCCCAGTCATGTGACTGCTGTACTGCAAGTTGTAGTGATATCACCCCCTCCCAGCAGCAACAGAACAATGGGAAGGTAACCAGATAGCAGCTCCCTGGTAGATCTAAGAACAGGACTCCATAGTAAAATCCAGGTCCCCTTGTGACTGCTGTACTGCAAGTTGTAGTGATATCACCCCCTCCCAGCAGCAACAGAACAATGGGAAGGTAACCAGATAGCCGCTCCCTGGTAGATCTAAGAACAGGACTCCATAGTAAAATCCAGGTCCCCTTGTGACAAATTCATTTACATTGAGTAGGAGAAACAACAGCCTGTCAGAAAGCAGTTCCATCCTTGAGTAGGAGAAACAACAGCCTGTCAGAAAGCAGTTCCATCCTAAAGTGCTGGCTCTTTCTGAAAGCACATGACCAGGCAAAATGACCTGAGATGGCTGCCTAAACACCAATATATAAAAACTACACTTGCTGGTTCAGGAATGACATTTTATATAGTAGAGTGAATTATATGCAGTGTAATTTAGAAATAAAAACGACATCATAAAAATCATGACAGAATCCGTTTAAGCTTTGAGTGCCTTCCTGCCCTTTCACATGAGTCTGAATCTGCAGCTTCACACGTTAACTGGGGAACTGAATTATGTCATCAGCGCTCACTGTGGGTCCTTTACATGATACATTTTGCTGATCTTAGACTACACACATGCTCTTATTAGCATGAAAAAAAACCCAAACATTTTATTTATATATATATATATATAAATAAAATATTTCATTTTCCCATTTTATGTGGCATTCAGAGTCTCTGAAACTTTATGCAGGTCCTTCCAATCGGAACAAAATGATCAAAGGACAAATTCTTTCTCTGGTTAATTTACTTTCATACATTTTGAATTTGTTTTGAATCTTTTCTTGAGATTCTGTTAAGACACAAAGTAGCCTTATTACTTTATTCATGGAAACCATGCACATGTCTGGTGAAATCAGACTTCTGTTCTTGTGAAAGTATAAAACGGTAGCCACTGTTTGCATCTTTGTACCCCATAGTGACTGGGTGCTGTTTTTAGGTTTGACCTTAATGCTTATTAGGTTTAGATGTAAAGATGAAACATTAATTTGACTTTCTCTTCCAGGCTTCCTACCCAAGAAGAACCATGGCACAAACAGATGTGGACAAGTATCTGTATGTTGACCGCAACTTTGTCAACAACCCTTTGGCTCAAGCTGACTGGGCAGCCAAAAAACTGGTGTGGGTACCTTCAGAAAAGAATGGATTTGAAGCTGCCAGCATTAAAGAGGAGGTTGGGGATGAAGCTATTGTTGAATTGGCAGAGAATGGCAAGAAGGCAAAGGTCAATAAAGATGACATCCAAAAAATGAATCCTCCCAAATTTTCTAAAGTCGAAGATATGTCGGAACTTGCTTGCTTAAATGAGGCCTCGGTTTTGCACAATTTGAAGGAACGCTACTACTCTGGATTAATCTATGTAAGTAAAACTAACCTTAGAATTCAGGAGTTAAGCATTTGCTTCGCAAAAGAAAAGGTCATTCCTTTTGTGTAACTCTGATTTCTCTGTAGCTTCAGAGGCAGCAGATTTTGTTTGAGATGATCTTCAGTGTATCATTATGCAGCGTAGTCTCCAGGATTTCACTGTTGACACTTACTTTTTAATGTTTTAAAAATGCTCTTGTGTGTTGGTGAATGTCATATATTCCAATTTTATAGCTGTATAAGTCTGCAAGTGTGATGCTATTGTTGATCGTAAAGCCAAAATTACCTGAACCTTATGTGGAGGATTCAGCATTTGTCTGATCCAAAACTTGTGGTTTCGAGTGATCCTAATTAAAACTATTCTATTTTTAGATGTGTCTTTGATGTCTTTCAATAGTTCAGTGGCATTGTTCTTTGTTAAAAAGAGGTGGGATTTCGCTTCTCTGTATCTGAAAGGCAGAACTTTGTTTCGAAAACTTTGCTATTTAATAATTTATATACTAGTGACCTATCAAAAAAAAAAATAATAATTTTACAGAAGTGTGGGAGTAAAAAACACAGCTCTCAGTGTTCAGTTTCTGATTATAACCTAGCAACCCTTGGGTTGTGTGCGAGCAGGGTGCTTCATAAGAGCCAGAGGGTCAGACTTTACTACTTAAAATGGCAAGGTTTCATCTTGGGATTATCCATATTAGGAATCTATATTTTGTAAAGAGAACTGCTGTGTTAGGGGAATTAGTTAACTTTTATGTAAAGCCCTCTGGGAGTACTTTTAGGTAATCCAATGCTGTGAGTATTAGTCTGGGGTTGCACCAATGGAGAAAGGTTTACCACTATATAAAGCATCACTTGGGGCTATTTTTGAATATGCAGTGCAGGTTGGATCTCCTTTTTGGGGGGTGATATAACACTTTAGATCTGGAAGACTTGATGCTGAAGGAGTATGAGATGTGGGATTTCAGTTCAGACAGATGTCATTTTTGGATTTACTCTGGGGATCCTAGTTCACTGGGCCTGTTCACATTGTTAGCAAAGTGGTTCACCAGCCTGGGAAAAGGCTAGCCTTTATTCATTCCCTTAACAATCCATCTGCTAACCAACTAAACGTGGCCATACATCTCCCATTCCTAGGTTTGTTTTGGGAGCTTAATCACCTGAGAAGTGTTTGACGGTGATTGTCAGGTGCAGGGCCGGACTGGGAATAAAAATAAGCCCTGGCAAAAAAGAAAAGCGGCCCACATAGATGTATGTACATTTACAGTAATAAAAGTTGTAGGACAAAGGTGACACAGTCCTGTTAAAATATCTGTTTAAATGTCACTGCCTCTTTAAACCGATACAAACTAAACGTTTTATTATGGGTAACTAACCTTTTGAAGCAGCCACTAAGTATTTACCATCTCCCTTTATATGTGACTAAATTACACAGTACTGTACTAGTTCACTGACATGTATGGTGTATTTAGAAGTGTAGCACAACACAAGAATTGTATTCATCTTTTGGGTCAGAGCTAATCCACAAGTGGCCCTCTGTGTGATTGTTAAAACAGCACAGTATGATTAAAACATGCACTAGAAATGTTGAAACTAGAAAGTGTTTTTTAAACAATAGGTGCATATTTATAGGCCCAAAGTAAAACTCGGGAAGCAGCAAAAAATAATCCTAATGAAGCAGCAAAGGAATACAAAGATAAAGAATCATCTAAGCTGAGCTTTTACCTTCTGTTGAAGAAGATGTAGATGTGGTCCTGCTCTGCTTTCCTTCTCCTATGCGCCCCACCCTCTTGCTAGTAGCCCAGGCCGGGAAACTGATACATTGTAACAAGAGGGCTGGGGATTCCCCAGCTCAGAATAGATACCGCTCTCCTAAATATCATTTCCGCTGAATCTGTTGCTTTCCCCTGGCCCAGCCTGCCGATCTTGAAGCATTGATCCTTCCAAAGCCTTGTCTTGTTACAGCTTGCCGCTCTGAGAAATGAACATGCACCTTAAAGGAATTGTTCAGTGTAAAAATAAAAACTGGGTAAATAGATAGGCTGTGCAAAATAAAAAAATGTTTCTAATATAGTTAGCCAAAAATGTAATGTATAAATGCTGGAGTGATTTGATGTATAACATGTCAGTCAGAGCACTACTTCCTGCTTTTCAGCTCTCTTGGCTTACACTGACTGGTTACCCTGGTTACCAGGCAGTAACCAATCAGAGACTTGAGGGGGAGCCACTTGGGTCATACCTGTTGCTTTTGAATCTGAGCTGAATTCTGAGGATCAATTGCAAACTCACTGAACAGTTATGTCCCATGTGCCCCCCCCCCTTCAAGTCGCTGACTAACTCAGTTATAGAGCTGAAAAGCAGGAAGTTGGATTCTGGCTGTTTTATTAGACATCCAGTCACTCCAGCCTTTATATATTACATTTTTGGCTAACTAACTATAATAGAAACATTTTTTATTTTGCACAGCCTATCTATTTACACAGTTTTTAGTTTCACACTGAACTGTTCCTTTAAGCTTGTCTTCTCACTCCTACCTGTCCAGCTTCTTATCAGTAGGTTAGTGAATGGCAGCAGCCCTTTTACATTCCATAGAGAACGGCCCAACGGGCATTTGCCCGAACTGACAGCCAGTCCGGGCCTGGTCAGGTGATTACTGAAAAAACTCAATACTTTTTCAGGCAATGATCAACTAACAAGGCTTTGTTACAAGTGCTTTCTAGGCAATTTCAGTGCTGTTTCTGGTGCTTTGGTGTTGGCAAAAATTTGTATGACCCTTTCTACATGTGAATAACTATATTTTAAGTAGCATCATATCTGTCAATGGTAAGAAACAGAGGCACATTTCTTAGAAGAAGAGGTTTAATGTAACTTTTATTTTTTCCTCCCCAGACATACTCAGGTCTTTTCTGTGTGGTCATAAATCCATACAAAAACCTGCCAATTTACTCAGAAGAAATAGTTGAAATGTACAAAGGCAAGAAGAGACATGAAATGCCCCCACATATTTATGCTATTACAGATACAGCCTACAGAAGTATGATGCAAGGTATGTTCACATGATGTGAGCTTTTTGTGCTTCTGTTAAAGTCCTGATTATAACTGGTGATAAACAGGTCAAATCTCATTCATGGGTCTCTGCATGGTAACTAATATAAACGTTTTTCAACAAATATAGGATTGTTGATTTTCCACATGGTATAGTGAGATCTGATGAGTTGTCCGCAAAAAAAACCTGTTGCTCCCATGGTGGGACATTCACTAAGATTCGTAGTTGCGCTCGGGTAGTGTAAGGTTGCGCTAGTGTTAATTCGCCAAGCGAAGTACGCTAACGATGGTAAATTTGCATACGGCGCCAAATTCAATTTCCAATGGAAGTATTCGTAGCAGAACTACACAAGCCTGGGAAACCTTCAAAACAGCAAATAACATTTTTATTTTGCCCTACACATGTGCCCACTGTGTAGTTAAGTTGCCATGAGTTAGGAAATGTAGGGGGGGGAAGGAGGGGAGCCCCAAAAAATTTTTCGATCGTTTTCAGCCTATCATCCATAATAAAGCAAAAACGCCAGCGTTTTTTGGGACTTAGAAAAAATTGTAACTTTTTTTGAAGCAATCCCTATCTACTCTATTGCGCTTCGCCTGGTCTGAGGTGGCGACGAAGTCTAGCGTAAAAGGTAACGTTCATAACAATGCGCGCGTTGGTGAATTTGCGTAGTTACGTTCATTGCGCAAATTCGCCAGGCGTAAGGGTGCGAAGTAACACTAGCGAAGTTACGCCAGCGTCCGTTAGTGAATTTGCAAAGTAACGAAAATGCCCAACGCTAGCGAATTCACGCTAGCGTTTGGCGCTTAGTGAATTTGCCCCATGGTGTTTATTCAATACATATATTATGTGTTGTATTAAAATATATAAAATGAAAAAAAAATGACATTAAATTGCATTCATGAGGCCACAACGTTGAGACACAATTTACTTTATGCTATTTGTTAATATGTATTTTTCTTGCTTTTACATAGAAAACATCTTACTCAATAGCTTTTTGTCTTGGCTCAGAGTGAGCCATAATTAGCTGTTGGCTTGACTTAAAATGTGTGTTTTAGTTGACTTAAATTACTGAATTCTATTTAATTCTTGTTGCTTTTGAGCGATAAGAAAAAAACGAAGTCATTCTTGAGAAATCGACACTTCTGGGAGGAGAAAGTGACAGCAATGAGTCAGTCAGGCTGACATCATGTTTTGTTGCTGCAGCTTAATTTTCTTCCTTTTATGGAGTCCAGATTAAATGATGTGAAATGAGAATTCTGCAGCTACTGTAATTGGATTTTACACAATCAAACAAATGACTTCCTGTAGGAGCACGTGGTATTTCCTCTGCTTACATAAGAACACCGGAGCCCCTGGCACTGATGCCTATTATTGACACTAATAGAAATGCACCTAGTCCTGCACATTTCAGGAACATTCCATGTAGTAAGTGACAGGTAGCACAGTGGATTCAGGTGTTTTTATGCCGTCAAAGAATCTGTCTTTCTTGACAAAAGTTCATAAAACAGCTGTGTTGCCTTCAGTGAGCCATGTTAAAGTCCTTGTATAGCTTTCTTCACTTTTAACATTATAGTCACCCTTATTCATGCAGTTTTGGCCAAGCGCATGTACAGGGCGAGGCCAAACATGTACACGGCCACCTTCATTGTTTTGATAATTTGGGCTGATGGCCGTTTGCTTGAAACTGCTAAACAGAAAGTAAACGGCCATGACCCCATACAGAAATCTTTTGTCAGAAGGAGTTGAACTCTCAGCCTGTGTATGTTCAGCTTTAGCTGCCTGTGACACACTGAGCTAAAGGTTATTGTGATACCATAGCATGAAATTATAACAGAAATGCTGACCTAACGTAGCTGTTAGGGCTGAAAATGTATCTATTCAACTTAAACCCTGACTTACAGTTTGATGGATACTACAATATTGCCTAAATATAAAGTATTTTTATTGTAAGAACTAAATAAAGAACTTTTGAGAGTTTTTAATCGCTTTTTTTCACCTTTATTTTCAGATAGAGAAGATCAGTCTATCCTTTGCACGTAAGTATTGGCTTTTCACATAGATCTTGTACCAAGTCCCATTTATAGACTGCATGTTCATGGTCTAGGAATTTTGGGCTTTGATTCAGATGAATGCAATTTTTGTTAGCAGTGCAAATTGACTAGAACGCATCATTATGTTTTAGCCTTCATGAACTTGTCCCTAAATTATTTGCATATTATTAATTGACCAAGCTGACCAATACCTATTCATGAACTGGTCCAAATTGCCTGAAATCATTTTGCCACTTATTATTAGAAATTTTGGCTTATACAGGTATAGGATCCCTTATCCAGAAACCCGATATCCAGAAAGCTCTTCCATATGTCTCCCAATTTGTAAAAATGATTTCCTTTTTCTCTATAATAATAAAACAGTAGCTTGTACTTGATCCTAACTAAGATATAATTAATCCTTATTGTAAGCCTATTGGGTTGATTTAATGTTTAAAAGAATTTCTAGTAGACTTAAGACATGAAGACCCAAATTACGGTATGATCCGTTATCCGGAAAACCCCAGGTCCCGAGCATTCTGGATAACAGATCCCATACCTGTAATACATTTTTACCTTTTTTGTGGAAATAGAGTATGCAATCCTCTATTTAATTTTATGCTGATTTGTCTTTGGAAAATTTAATAATTGGAAACTCTCCTCTGGATTAGCACCTCTTCATCTTCTATTTGTGGGTGCACCTTCTAAACATATTTTTGATATGTTCAGGTCACTAAACTGAATCCGGCCTGTTTTGAAACTAGTGAAATCTGTGTTTCTTTTACTGATCTGGTGAAATAGGCAGATATACCTTTTAGGTAGTCGTGTGAAAAACTTTGAAAATGTCTAAATATCCATTTTTGTTTCAGAGGAGAGTCTGGAGCTGGTAAAACAGAAAACACAAAAAAAGTAATCCAGTACTTGGCTTATGTTGCAACATCACACAAGTCTAAAAAGGACCAGGTTAGTATTGTCCAGCTGCATCCTAGGAAGCTTCTAAAGGGACTTTGCATTTAAGATTTTTATATCTTTTTCCAAAGATGCAGAATCGGTCCTGAATTTTGACACGTTTTAGTAGTGTATAACTTGTGTATATAGAGGATTTCCCTGAGCACACACACACTTGGCAGGATATGTTAAAGGGGAACTATTGCGAAAATGAAAATTGTTTATCTTCACTATACCTCTTTCAGCATCTGTTTCTCCTTATTCTGTCTTCATTCAGGAGTTGGGTGTCGGATGAATGAATTATACGGGGGCTCCTTTTGCCTATAAGATGTATTAGAGCTCACTCTATTAAAATCACCAGAAATCCTGTCTCTCTACATGCAGAATTTGTGCAAAATGCTATGATTTTGTTTGTACGGGAATCCTTTATTTGAGGGAGCTCTAATACATCTGCTAGTAAAAGTAAGTATAATATATATGGGATCATTCATCTGACACCCAACTGCTGCATTAAGACAGAATGAAGAGAAAAAGATGCTGAGATAGGGATAGTGAAGATAAACTTGATTATATCAGAAATGATAAAGAATTTTTAATTGATTGTATTTAGAAAGTTTCTTTCTTTAGTATGAGGAAGCTTATATTAAATTTCCTTTTTTGCAATTGTTCCCTTTTAAAATATGAATATTTTTTTTGGCTTAGTATTGTGGCCTTTTTGTATGACCATTCTTAAAGTGTGTTGTATATAATGCATGTTCGCATTGCTACAGTTCTCATTCATAGCAGTAAGTCCCTGCTCCACGGAGGAGAGAGATTTCACCTGCTTGAATCCCAGCACCACAAGGCAGTCACACCACCTCACGTACTACTTCCCCCTAAATATTGTCTTGACTTAAAGGGGTGGTTTATCATCAAGTTAACTTTTAGTATGTTATAGAATGGCCAATGCTAAGAAACGTTTCAGTTGGTGGTCTTTATTATTTTTTATAGTTTATTTTATTTTTATTTTTTTTTAAAAAATTTTTTATCTGCCTTCTTCAGACTCTTTACAGATTTTAAATGGGGGTCACTGACCCCATCTAAACAAATGCTCTGTAAAGCTACAAATGTATTCTTATTGCTACCTTTTCACTCGCCTTTCTATTCAGGCCCTCTCCTATTCATATTTCAGTCTCTTGTTCATACCAGTGCATGGTTGCTATGGTAATTTGGACCATAGCAACTAGATTGCTGAAATTGCAAAGCTGCTAAATAACTCAAAAAACACAAATAATGAAAACCAATTAAAAATCAGAATATCACTCTCTAAGGTGAACAACCCCTTTAAAGGAGAACTAAAGCTTAACTAAAGAAGTAGCCTAGAAATGTTGTACATTTATATTTTGGGCTTCTGTACAAGCCCAAGGCAACCGCAGCCCTTTAGCAGTAAAGATCTGTGTCTCCAAAGATGCCCCAGTAGCTCCCCATCTTCTTTTCTGCAAGATGGTGACGGGTTTGAAGTTTTGGATCCAAGTATTCATTACACGAGAAAATAGTAACTATTTTTATGTAGCTTTTAACTTAACATATTTTAACTTACCAATTGATTAATTGAACAACAGATGTAGTAGGCAACATATGTGTATACGGCAGAGGGCGCATTGGCTTCTTGAGGAAGTGACCAGTTTGAGTCACAAAACGCGTCAAGCCATGCAACATCCATGTGTTCATACCTTGTTTTTTACCTGAACGTCTTGAATAAATTTGAAGTTCTATACACCTTTGTTCTATGGATCCACTGACTATGGTTGGCTGTTAGTGTGCATTGGAGGTTTTCGGCTCGTAATACCACTGACCACAGTGGATTGGCCGCCTGTTATTCACATGAGGATCCTCACTCCATTTCTCTCCGTTTGTTTCCTTTGGTGTATTTTCATTCGTTGAAGTCTTGGATCATTGCTGCTATTGAGAAGCTGAAACTTTAGGCTGGTGCAATAAGGTCATTCGATAAAATATGGCATTTTTAGCCATATTCATTTCTAGGGATTAGTTCTCCTTTAAACCAGTGGTTTAACCATGTAATTATTTTTTTAAAGCTATTTTGGATGCGATTTTAACGAGTCCACCCCCCCCCCCATGTAATTTTAGTTTATATTTTTTTAGGGGTCATGTGAGTAGTTACAGCTGGCATCTCCTTTCTGTCTGACCCAGTCAATTTTTCCTCCTATGATCTTTATGTAAACCAGTGTCTTTACATTCCACAGATTCCTTCCAATAGAGACTTTGATTTTATCTGTCTAAACTCTTGAAGTCAGTTGAGATCTGTGAATGTCTGTTTCCTATTTCTCCAAGGCACATTTTAGCCGTGTATGGAACAAATGCTTAATGTTCGGCCCCTACTAGATGTCCCGTTTTTCACAAATGCTAAGTAGCAACATAATTAAAGCATTTTGTGTGTAAAATGTGGAATTTTTTTAGACTGCCACAGCAAGGTACCTGGCATTATTTTCTACATTTTATATTAAACAGAAAATCTCTTATATTTTATTTTTTTTGTCTTTAGGGTGAACTGGAGCGTCAGTTGTTGCAAGCCAACCCTATTCTTGAAGCCTTTGGTAATGCAAAAACTGTAAAGAATGACAACTCCTCCAGATTTGTGAGTATATTTGTCCTTGTGATGTCTTTCTCTTCTCACTTCATTGATTTTGTATTGGTTCTGAAACTATAACATGGTGTAGCTGCAACAAAAGGTATGTCTGACTTGGTGTGCTTTGTATAAAGCATGAACCAAATCTTGCCTTCACGTATCTCTTTACATTCACAATATAACTGAATATGCAAGGATGAATTGCCTGGATTGTGTGTTGCACATGATACTGAAATACATATTCAGTATCCTATTTGCACAGTTAATTTTAGTGACCTAAATATTTCATCTTCCTCCTTCAGTTGTATTGATAAATGAGAGATAGTATCAAGTGCTTCCTGTTTTACAGCTGCACGTTGTTTGGTAAAGCAATGTTTATATGTCCAACACAAGTAATATACATTGGGCTCAAGATGAATGCAAGTTTATGTGCCCTTTTTAGAATGCTTGTTGGTAGATTACTTGCAAAGTTTCCATCAACTATTGCCTGACAAATGCTTGCAAGTGATTTCCCTTAATAGTGTATGGGCACTTAAAAATGCAGCACTCTGAAGCCAAAATTGCCTTGCTTCCCTTTGTCCTAATATTTGCTCCTTTAACTTAGGAACAAATTACCATTGATGTATTTTTGTTTCTGTTGAAGAAAATTAGACTGGAGGGTCCACCGATCTAAACCTTTTTCTGTTACCTTTGTGTAATGCATTGGTAAATTATAAAGGAGAATGTTCTTAATAGGTAGATATGGTGTAAATAGTCAAACCCTATAATAAAAAAAAACACTTTCTAGAGCATTTTTAAAACTACTGGGAAGTATAACTGGTATGACAATTTTTTTATTTTTTTCTTTTAATCTTCAACAAGCACATTTCCCCCCCAAAACTTCTATATAAGCAATACCTAAGTGCTGTCACATATGTCCCAAGTTCCCTTCTCCCCATATGCTTCCTGTAGTGGCTCAAAGTTGTCTCTCAATGCAACTTCGGTCTACTAAATTATTCGTTTATTCCTTCAGTGTGTACCATTAGTAAATTGTAAAAATGTGCAATGCTGTTTTTGAATAACAGGATATGAAGCACACCATCCTCAGGCTTTGCCTTTAAAACATTTTATTTCAGCAGAATTCACACACAATGCTGTTTTTGCAGTCCAGTAACATTGTTCTTTACTCAAAAGGTTTGCATACTTTTTTGTATGTATGCCTTAATTTACCTTATGTATAGGTGGATATGAAAAGGTTTTGTTTTACACTGACCACTGCATTAGATTTATACAGTATGTGCAGTATTTTGGTGGATGTAAAAATGTATTTACTTTCATTTGGCATTTGCTTTCATTTTGGGTTTTCTTCCTAAATCAGGGCAAATTTATCAGAATAAATTTTGATGTGAATGGCTATATCGTTGGAGCAAACATTGAAACCTGTATCCTTTTATACGCACTGTATGTCCGCACTTAAACCGGTTTGGATCAATATTTGATACTAATAATGTTTTATATTGAGAAATATTTGTATGTGTCTTAAAATTAAATCACATTATGGGAATAGTGTATGGCTTCAGTGATGTTATTAGACACAATTATTTGATAGTTTACCTTAACTCTACCTAAGACTTGCTGGAAAAGTCTCGAGCCATTCGTCAGGCTAAAGATGAAAGGACTTTCCACATATTTTACTACCTGATGTCAGGAGCTGGAGAACACTTAAAATGTAAGTTTTTAATTCCTACAATGGCATGTTCGTTCTTCCCGTTATTGGTGATATTCAGCAAAAAACAGGTTCTTGCATTAAAACTTTTTTATTTTAAGCATAGTAACATTGTAACATAGTGAGTTAGGTTGATAAAAGATTACGTATCGTTCGATACAAAATGCGTTAGTACGTGTAATTTTTAACAGAAAGGAATAAAGCTTCGTTTTTATCCTCACCAGTTGGTCGTAGGAGTGTGTGTACAATTTTTGAGGTTGATTAAAAGACACATAATCAAGTTCAACCTTTTAACTTTTTAAAAAGTTAAAATATCTCTATGTGCATTAAAATGTTCAGTAGCAATTCTATTTGCATATAACTTTGCTTACATATGGTATGGTGATGCCCATGTCTCTTATTAGCACAGGCTTTTTTTAACCCCTGCCAGGCATGTATATTACATTTTTTGGGTTCTTAATTTATTTATGGAGAAAAGTGCATAGCACTGTTGTCAGTGATTTTCTTTTATCTATTTTTGTGTATAAAATGAAGAATTTTTTTATAACTTGAGTGGTGTATATTGTTAGTGCTGTGTTAAAGAAAGAGGAAAAAAAAAAAGAACTCACGCCGTGAAGAGTCCTGCGCGGGTCCATTTTTTGGGACCCGAACCCGACCCGTACCCGCAACCTGCAATCCGCAACCCGCACCCGCAACCCGCATTCTTACCCGCTTGGACCCGCAACCCGACCCGCAAGTACCTTCTCTGCAACCCGGAACCGCGACCCGCTGACCATCAAGAATCAGGAAGTGCTGTCATTATAAACCGGAAGTGACATCATCGGAAGTAGATATGATCAGAAAAAAAGGGAGTAAAACCGGAAGTGCTGTCATTGTGTACCGGAAGTGGGCGTGACCAGAAAAAAGGAGCAAATATTTATATTGAGAAGACCCGCAACCCGCAAACTCGCAGAACCGCCGACCCGCGGGTATACCCGCACCTTGAACTTCAACGAAAAACCCGCATGGTACTGCAGGTTTTTGCGGGTAACCCGCGGGTACCCGACCCGCTGCAGGACTCTATCACGGCCTTCAGTGCTTGCATATTTCTATGTCTGCTGTTATCTGGATCCCTGCATTTTTAAAATGTGCTATAGCTGTGAATATAGCACATAATTATTATAGATAAAAAAAATAAAAATGGCTTAATGTTTTAGATTTTATATTGTGGGTTAGACTCATTAATTATGCATTAAACTAATTTTTCTTTTAAAGCTGACCTGCTGTTGGAGGCGTACAACAAATACCGGTTCCTGTCAAATGGTCATGTAACCATCCCAGGCCAGCTAGATAAAGATCTGTTCCAGGAGACCATGGAAGCTATGAAGATTATGGGGTTCACTGATGAGGAGCAGACTGGTAAGTCTTTTAATTTCAAACGTGATTATAATTGCTCCTTTGGTTAATTGTATTGGGTAAAGCATTTTTTATTTATTTTTTTGTAGGTTTGTTGCGGGTGGTTTCTGCAGTCTTACAGTTAGGAAATATTGCATTCAAAAAGGAACGTAACACAGACCAGGCTTCAATGCCTGACAATACAGGTAAAGATTCAGTATTTATTTCCTAAAAGCTTATTTAAATGCATTCTAATAACTGCTAGAAAATGAACTTGTCATGATTCAGCTTGAAAGCAGATGTTGTTAGAGAATAGTCTTTGCTTTTGTTGGCTTATTTTTATAATTGGCTGGAATGATAGTAAGGTTGTTGGTGTGCAGTGTTGTATAAAGAGCTGCTTTGTCACAAAAAATGGTGCATAAGTATAAGGGTGGTTTTGACATCACTCCAACTTGCACTTCAGCAGTAAAGCGACTGAAGCTTCTCTGTGCATTAATCATAAGGTTGAAGGTACTTGGGAATAAGAAACGGGCTTCCCCCGTGTCAAATCTCAAAATTTAAATCTAAAATCTATTTGCTCTTTTGGTAAATTTTAATTTATTGCAGGATTCTGCTTGAGGAGCTCTATTAACTGGTGCATTTGCTGGTTTTGCTGTGACCCCTTTTATTTGTTGTATATCTTTATGTTGAGCCTTTTAGTTGCTACTGACCATGCCTAGAGCTAACCATCCTTTTTGTGGTGCAGCTGCCCAGAAAGTTTGCCACCTTTTGGGAATAAATGTCAATGACTTCACCAGAGGCATCCTTTTGCCCAGAATTAAAGTTGGAAGAGACTTTGTTCAGAAGGCACAGACCAAAGAACAGGTAATACAATGAAGATGAAACGGTTTCTCTTACTGTAGTCAGTCTGACAAAACAAGCACATTCTCTCAAGTAACAGGATTTTTCTGACCTACTTTTTTTTTTTCGTTTTTCAGGCTGACTTTGCAATTGAAGCCTTGGCAAAAGCCAGCTATGAACGTATGTTCCGTTGGCTTGTAATGAGAGTTAACAAAGCCCTGGACAAAACCAAGAGACAGGGCGCGTCATTCATTGGCATTCTTGATATTGCTGGCTTCGAGATCTTTGAGGTAACTGTCCAGTATTTGTTTTAATACTGTTGTTTTTCTGTGTCTTGGTGAAGGCCTAGAAGACATTCTCTCCATCAGTACATTGACTAAAATTGCCAGGCAACTATTTTTATTATAATGGAGGTTGTTTCTCATGCAACAGGCAGAGATTAAAGGAACACTCACATTTTTCTCCACTATTTATTTGTTTTGCCCATTTATATTTTTGTCTAAACCCATACAGTAATAGCTAATATATTTCTGCCAGTATCTTTTTGCTAAAATGTTAAAAAAAATTGTATATTTGCAAACGTTCCAGACATCACTAAAAGCAGCAGTCTTCGCATTTTTTCCATCCCCTTCTAGATAAATTAAAGTACCTTGTAGAAATTGCCTCCATAGGCTTCTTGGGCCCATGGAACACTAGTCACTTGCTCTGCTGCATATCTGTGCAAGAGGAAAGTTTTCTGCCTGTTGTCACTTGGGTTGTCTGCCATACACTTAAAGGAACAGTAATGTCAAAAAAATAAGTGTTTTAAAGTAATGAAAATATAATGCAGTGTTGCCCTGCACTGGTAAAACTGCTGTTTGCTTCAGAAACACTACTATTGTTTATATAAATAAGCTGCTGTGTAGCAATGGGGGCAGCCATTCAAAGGAGAAAAGGCTCAGGTTACACAGCAGATAGCAGATAAGCTCTGTCTGTCTAATGGTGTTATCTGTTATCCATTAGCTAACCTGTGCCATATAGCAGTTTTTCAATTTCCGCCATTGCTACACAGCAGCTTGTTTATATGAACTATAGTAGTGTTTCTGAAGCAAAAAGACCAGTTTTACCAGTGCAGGGCAACAGTACATGATATTTTCATTACTTTTAAACACTTAAATTTTTTGGTGTTACTATCCTTTAAATGGATTTTGGCTTTCGCTTAAATTTCAGTCCACTCAAATAGTGACAGGCTTTCTGCTGGCAGAGCAGACACTGGTGTTCCATGAGCCTTAAAGAGCACTTCATCTTCAACTAGAGAACTACATTTATTTAGTTTAGGCAGGTGATGTAATATATTGGTTACATTTTGTTCTTGTTAAATAGGTTTTGCAGTTTACAACCTTTATCTATGCATACGTGTTCCTTTTTACACATGTACAGGAATAGATTGGTAAACATGTAACGTTCTGTTGTCGTAACAGTTGTAAAAAGATCAGTGTAATACTTTTTCAAATGTTATTTTCAAATGATTTTATCACTGATTTTTTTTTTTTTTTTAAAGTGCCATAATGCATGAAGTTTAATTAAAATAGCTGCTTAAAAAAACTAGAATAAAATTGCTGCTAAAAATCACTACGTTTTCTTGAAGGCATTTCCAGCAAACTCTTGTGCATCTTGGCACTTCAGCTCAGTGTGCTGGCACTGCTTTCCATTTTTGAAGATACCAACTGTTCTGTTTTTACAGCTAAATTCATTTGAGCAACTCTGCATCAATTACACCAATGAGAAACTTCAGCAACTCTTCAACCACACAATGTTCATCTTGGAGCAGGAAGAATATCAACGTGAGGGCATTGAATGGAACTTTATTGACTTTGGCCTTGATCTTCAGCCTTGCATTGACTTGATAGAAAGACCAGTGAGTTTTCAGAGCCACACAATTATTTTAAGGTTTTGATACATGTCCATTGGGGATTTGCGGTTTGACTATTTGGTTTTCTTGACACTTAGGCTGGTCCACCAGGTATTTTGGCGCTCTTGGATGAGGAATGCTGGTTTCCGAAGGCTACAGATAAAAGCTTTGTGGAGAAAGTGGTGCAAGAACAAGGATCTCATTCTAAATTCCAGAAACCAAAGCAGCTGAAGGACAAAGCGGACTTCAGCATTATCCATTATGCTGGCAGGGTACCGTAATCCTGTTTTGCCTTAAAATAGCCTACATGCCAATTTTAAGTAGCATAATCGCAAATAATACCTTTTTTGAATTGCTTTCTACCTTTTTTAACATTTTTTTTTTTTTTTATATATTTTCTAAAATTAAAGATAGGAAGCGATTGAAAAATGTCATTATTTGCAGTTATACTACTTTTACCTTATAACGGTGAACTGCCCCTTCAAACAAAACTAAGAAACTGCAACAACAGGATGTGACATTATAAAAGGTGCAATTCACCTTTGTTCCCAACATATTTTTGTTGGTCTTTGCTTACTGGATGGTCTGTTTGGGGAGGGTCACATTCATTTTGTTGCAGTCCATGCAATTTTCATGCATGAGTGGAATATAGATCTTTTAGATCTTGCATCTGAGCAGAACCACTTGTAGACTGACCATATTGGAAGTTTTAGCAAGTTTTCCAATGGTCTTTATTTCCTGTCTGCAGTGGAAAATGGTATATAGGTTGTCAAACAGTTTTGATCCTAGCAAACAAAAAAAAAAAAACAAAAAAAAAAAAGATCATGGGTGAGGGGAGCAGTTATACATTTTTTTTATATTTAACGGCTTACATTTGAGGCCCTTTTATTGAACTTTTAAACTGCAAGTTGGTTGCTTGGATAGCTTCCAGACAGCAGCTTAGGGTTTGGCTTTCCAAGCACTATAAAATATATAAAAAAGACTAATTACAAATTATGTCAAAAGTATGCATTGTTCTCAACTTGTTTTGTCTGGATTTTACTAATCAGGTGGATTACAAGGCTGATGAATGGCTGTTAAAAAATATGGATCCTCTCAACGATAATGTTGCCACTCTTCTGAACCAGTCCTCGGATAAATTTGTGTCTGAGCTTTGGAAAGATGGTAAGAAAGTTACACAATTGAACCATCCATTGTGCCTCAAAGGTCACCAGGGAAGAATGCACTAAGGGGGCCTGCGGACTCCTCTTGATTTGTTTAAATCCTTCTTAAAACCCTCCATTTTATTATTCTTATACCCTTCCTCTCCTGTTAGATCTGCGGAAAGGTCAGCTGCTCATCTAGAGATCATTGACAAAAGCAGGTACCGTAGTGCATGGTGTGGCCACTCACATGTCTGAATTTGGTTTTTAGACACTGCTTTAAAACAGCTTGAATGTGCTGCATCATAACTCGGATATAGATATCTTAAGATCTCACTGGTTTAGGCAAAAAATACTACTGAACAAGTTATGGACTATGAAAGGGGTTGTTCACCTTCCAATACTTTTCAGTCCAGTTTTTTGCATAGTTTACCAGAAATATACTTGTATCTTTTATTGACTGTTGAACCAAATATATTACATTTATTTATTTTTTATAGCTGTGTGTAATATGGTGTTTAGATTATTTGTAGTAGTGTTAACCATTAGTGGGCCAGTGCCTAGGGCCGAAGGTTGAGGTAGGTGCACCAGACTTGAGATTTTTCTTTTCTTCCCCCAATAAATGCTCAACTTGCCCTTTGCTGAGCATCTGCATTAAAATATGTTCATATAGCTGGATGAGGGGGTTTTAAAATGTTGGATGGCCTACAAACATTTGGTAGATTTTTGTTTTCAAGCATTTATTTTGTCAGTGCAAGTTGGTTGTGTGCAAATTCCTTCATCTGATAAGGCCCTGACCCCATTGGTGTTGGGCGTGTGTTAAACACTGAATTTTTTTAAATACATTTTTAGATTTTTCACAAGTACTCCCATTAAGTGCGGTACTATGCCAAGATATATTAATATAGAATAAAGTAAAATATGAGAATATTCTAAGTTTCTAAGGAGTTCCATGATCAAATAAAAGCCGAAGGCAGAGTTTTTATACAGGTCATGGAACTCCACCGTGACTTCTAATATGTTTTCCAACAGGGGTACTTTTTTTAATTAAAATACAAATATTTCAGTGAGTCATGTGACAGAAATGACATCACTAAACTCCGATTATAACCATAACATCACTAAGCACCATTAGGATATAGTTTACAGGATATTCATGGCTCTTTTGTATTAAACACACACACACTTTAATTTAATGAGAAGGAAAGCTGACCACTTGGGGGTGCCAAATGTTAGGCACCCCCAAGTGAATGCATTTACTTACCTGAAACCCCTGGCCAGTGCTCCTATCGGCAGAAAACACTGGCCGAGGGTTATTTCAGCAAGCACCACAGATCGCTCCTTGCGGCTGCGCATATGCATTAGAGTGAAAAGCCAAACTTTAACCAAAAAGCCGGCTATTTCTTTCTAATGCGCATGCGTTTTTTTTGTGCCCCCAAGCACACTAGATTCTGTATGCAGTGAAGCAGGATAAAAGTATTCTGGTCATGGTCTTCTGTTCTTTCTACTGAGGGAAGCAGGTACTAGGATGAGTACACTGGAGTTTCAGTGTCAAGGTTAACTCATAGTCAGGATCACCAAACTGAGCTTTTGCATGTTCATGACTATTTTTTGATTACTATTTTTTGTTTACTTTGTGTATACTATCCCTTATTGGTTTTTATTATTATTGTAGTTCTGTGCAACTAATCATTTTTTAAGTCACTTATTGTCCGGAATTTCACCTTATGCATGCCAAATACAATAAATGACAAGTCCTCAAGAAAGTGTTAACTTAGTTTTTTTCCCCTGTAATGTTTTTTACTTAAATTTCTTTCTACAGCATCAACCAGTTTTGGGATACCAAAGTGCCAGTCAAAATTATACTTTTGTCCTATTTGCATTTGTCTCCTGTCTGTAATACTCTAATGGTTTGAATATCTCTTGTTTAGTGGATCGTATTGTTGGCTTGGATCAAGTCGCTGGCATGTCAGATACAGCTCTTCCTGGAGCCTTCAAAACCAGAAAAGGAATGTTCCGTACTGTAGGACAGTTGTACAAGGAGCAACTTTCCAAACTGATGGCCACTCTTAGAAATACCAATCCAAACTTTGTTCGCTGCATCATTCCTAATCATGAGAAAAAGGTAAATATTAAAACCTCTGATGATCCTTTCTAGTTATTATCAGTTATATTTTATATTAATTGCTTAATAATCTTTGCAGTCTGGAAAACTTGATGCCCACTTAGTGTTGGATCAGCTACGCTGCAATGGTGTATTAGAAGGAATCCGAATCTGCAGACAAGGTTTTCCAAACAGAGTTGTCTTTCAAGAGTTCAGGCAAAGGTGTGTATAAAACAGGTAGAAAAATGTTTGTCAGAATCACTTTAAAGCAGTGATTGCGAAACTATTAGTCTGTCTTCCCACCCCCTCCCCAGGAGGAGCCCAGAGCAATGACTTGGGGCAGCCTTATGGTGATGGCACACAGGGTTTGAAATTTTCATAATGATAAAATGTCTGATTTTGTGCATTTAAACTGGTTCTTACTCATGGTTATTTCCATTTACCTCAACGAAAGGCATTTTTATGCATTTTGTAAGGTGGTATCCGCAGGTGACAAAGCACCCCATGAGCAATCAACCTTAAGACCAGTTAGGGAGATAGGGAGAGGCTTTGGGATGATGCCAGTTTGATATTTTTTACTCCAAGAAACTCCTCTTATGGGTCAATTATGGTGAGATTTGTAGTAAAAAAAAAATAAATCCTTTTATAGATATTTTTAGGACTATGAATATTTGGGCGACACAGCATTGTCTTGTTTAACATATTTTGAAACATTAAAATATGGTTTAAGAGATGTGGTTCTCCTAATTAAGGGCCCTTGAAACCCCTTCTCTGGTAAAGCCCAGGTCCCATGCATTCAGGGTAATAGATACAATACCTTTATTTAGGAAAGTAACCTTTCAACTTGATACTATTCACTTAATAACAGGATCATTGGGCTGATCGAATCATTTAGCCCTCACGTCAGTTGGAGCCAGTCCATGGGTAGCAAACTGGGCAGAATTGGTATCTATTCACAAGTTTAGATTGTTGTGCTGTACCCTATTTAAACTGTGTGTGTATCTTTAATGGCAGAATTGCTTGCAATGTCTGCTTAGTTCAATGGTATACTTATGGTGCCACATTTCCTTGTGCAGGCTATATGTAAACATAAGGTGGTTCCTGATAATGCTATGCCTGACTCTTTCTATTGCTAGCTTTTTTTGACTATTCATTCCTTTGGTAATGTCATTTCCTTGGTCTTACAGCTATTTCCCCTGTTGAGGGAAATCACATTCTGCCACTGTTGGAGCTCTGTGGCAGGATAGAAAGATTTTTAGGACTAGACGACTAGTAAACGGTGATAAACGGTACAAAGCTGAAATGTCCATAAATTTGGAATGCCTTAGTCTCTGAATATTTTCATTAGCAATACAGAAAAAAGTGGTACATTTGCTACCACCTTTTATCATGCATGAATCCAGTAATATCCAGTACTAATGCAAGTAAACCTGGCCATAAAATAGAATATCCACAAGTGGATCTGGGCAACAATTAGGCCACCCACACGCTGGCCCAAATCAATTGTTCTGTTGCTCTATAATTATACAATTTTAAAAGTATTTTCCATTGAAAGCAGCATCGGTCCCTTTCTATTCACTGATTGACTTTTGTAGCTGAAAGATTAAAGGAAGTCTTGTTGTTTTAAATTCCTTTTTTACTTCTAAGCTGGAGTCACATTTCATTAAAGGGGTTGTTCACCTTTCAAACACTTTTTCAGTTGAGTTGTTTTCAAATTGTTCTCTAGAAATAAAGTTTAAGGTTCCTGTCTCTGGTGTTTGAGTCAGCTCAGTAATTCAGGTGCAGATTCTGCGCGGTTACAATTTTGCAACATTTACTTGATCCGTTTCTCAGCGGCATCTCTGGAGTATTAGCAACTATTGTATCAATTCTGCCTTTAATGAAACTCTGGGGCTTCTGCTCAGCAGGGACAAAGTTGAGAAATGTATCGACTAAATGTATCAATTTAGAACAAGTTAGAGTCTGCGACTTACACTTCAATATTAGAAAAACAGTCACACAGAAAATAGAAAGTAATTGGAAAAGTCTTCTGGTGACCTATACGAAACTAACTGAACTGAAAAACCCCTTTAATTAGATATTGTATATTATAAGAGGAAAAAATATTGCAGCTTTCACTGAATAGGTTTCAAGTATGCAGGTAAATGTCTGTTAATGGACATTTATAGAAAAGCAGTGACATGAAGAAAGTTTCCACATTTGCTTTTACTGTTTTTTATTTAAACCACCGTTACAAGCCTCATCTAATAACTGTATAAATTTAAATAAACATAGTGACTAGTCTATCTCCTTTCAAGGTATGAAATCCTTACACCAAACGCTATTCCAAAAGGCTTCATGGATGGAAAACAGGCTTGTGTTCTAATGGTAAGTGCAACATTAAAATTAAAGGCAAAACCACAGCATATTTTTCTTCTTGAGATTTATTTTATACAAGTTTGTAAAACTGTCTGTGTGCCGCTTCAGAATGTAACCTCTGTATACCAGGGAAATGCTCTGCCGGCTACTAACAAGCACTCTTCATGCTCAGTCCATCAATAACTGGAATTCCAATTATCTTTTTTTCCTTGTATTTTCAGTCATAGTACTTGTAGTTTGTAGCTTGTTTCCCTGATGTGCAGAGAAATATCCATATTCTACTTCAGTGTGCGGACACACAAATGGGAGACTTGTTAGTCATTAAGGGGGTTCACTTAAGTCTAAGAGTTGCACACACCCCAGTCTGAGCCCCACAGTTTGGAAAGCTATACCCTATATGTCTCAAATGCTGTTAATTGACAGAGTGAGAGCGAATGTAAGTAATTTATGGCGAATATTCTAGATCAGAGCCTTGGAACTAGACTCCAACTTGTACCGGATTGGTCAGAGCAAGGTGTTCTTCAGATCAGGTGTTCTCGCTCACTTGGAGGAAGAAAGGGACCTGAAAATTACAGATGTGATCATTAGCTTCCAGGCCTGCTGTAGAGGCTACCTTGCCAGAAAGTAAGTATTCCTGAAATGTGTATACCTTCGTACCCTTAGGATATATTGTATTCAGCTTGTGACTTGATTACGTAACTTTCCAGCACTGAAAGGGATTCGGTCATGATTTTTATGGCTTACTTTTTATTTCTAAATTACACTGTTTACATTGCAAATAATTCACTATACTATTTAAAATGTTATTCGTGAACCAACAAATGTATTATTTTTTAGCTTTAATATTGGTGAGGAGGCAGCCATCTTAGTACATTTCGCCTGATTCTGAGCTTTGAGAAGGAGCTAGCAGGATGGAACTGCTTTGAGACCGCGATTGTTTTGCCCCTTCCCATTGTATTGTACCATGGCATGGGTCACCCACCTAGTGGTAGACATGAGAATAGCACCCAAACAGGAAAAAAAGCAAGAGGTTTTTTTTATAGCAAATCAAAAAAATGTAGCAAACAAATCCTTCAGTAGAGGGGTCAGATAGCTGCTATCAGGTTAGCTGCCCATTGTTGGTTTTAGGCTACTGGGGAGGGAGTGATCGCTCCAACTTGCAGTGTAGCAGTAAAGACTGACAGACAGAATACAGTCACATGGCCTGAGGGCTCCTGGGAAACTAACAGTATGTCTAGCCCCATATCAGATTTCAACATTAAATATAAAAAAATTCTCCTTTAAAAAAAGGATTTCGGTGCAGAATTCTGCTGGAGCAGCAATATTAACTGGTGTATTTTGGAAAAAAAAACATGTTTTCCCGCGACAGTATCCCTTTACCGTACTGTACTTTATTGTATGTAATAAAAAAGTACTGTAAAGTTATTGATTATAATTCTAGATAAATGTATATAAGAAATGGAAACAATTTGCACTCTGTATTCACCATCTTGGTCTGCATTGTTTAAAGGGCTTTTGCTAGGAGACAACAGCAGCTGACAGCCATGAAAGTCATACAGCGAAACTGTGCAGCATATCTGAAACTAAGGAACTGGCAGTGGTGGAGGCTTTTTACCAAGGTAAGACATTAACTTACAAAATCAATTTGGACTAAAAGTTTTGGGTTTTGTTGAACTGCAAAATTCCTTTTGTTTAAGTTCTTTTCAGTTGCAAAATTTGAAGTGTAAAATATTGTTTTCTGTTTAGGTTAAGCCACTTTTACAAGCTAACAGATTTGATGAAGAGTTACATGCTAAAGAAGTTGAACTACAGAAAATCAAAGATCTTCAGGTTTCCTCTGAACAGAAAGTGTCTGAAATGGAGAATGTGCAAATGATGGTGAGCAAGTTTGGATTTCTTATCCTCTGGTTCTTTTATCAGTGCTCTTAAAGGTTTAAGGTCTTAAGAGTCAATATATCTGTGGCTTGAAAACGGCACAAATAATGCATTAAGCGTTTATTCCCAGATGGCTTGCATAGTAAGGTGAAGATATTTTTGCATAAGCATGAATTGCTTCAGACCTCAGACATTATTTAACAGATTTCAAAAATAGTGTGCGTTTTTTTGTTTTTTTTTAATCATCTGTTGCAGTCCTTAAAGGGAGAAGTAAAGTCTAAAATAGAATAAGGCTAGAAATGCTGTATTTTGTATACTAAACATAACCCTGAACTTACTGCACCACAAGCCTAATCAAACAAATGATTTATGCTTTCAAAGTTTGCCACAGGGGGTCACCATCTTGTAACTTTTTTTAAATATCTTTGCAAGACCAAGACTGTGCACATGCTCAGTGTGGTCTGGGCTGCTTGGTGATCGTCATAAATCATCAAAACCGCACAAGTCAATATCTGCCACAAGCCGATACAGCAAGACTGATTAATAATCACAATAGGCAGATTGCACTGGGTCCTGTGTTGTCATGTAATCTAATGTGGATTTTATAGTATTTGTATTATTTAATACAAACTTTCTCCAACTCTGCAAAACCAGTGGCTGCAGCAAAATAATCCTTCAATGAGAATCCAATGTATCTGTTTAAATCTGGCTCTATGATCTTTGTCCCTGCAGCTGGAGTTGGAAACATTAAAGGGGATGTAAAAGCAAAAATAAAATCTAATATAAATCTCTACACAGTTGGCAACTATAGTGATGTGCGGGCTGGCCCAATACCGCGGGTCAGGTGGGTTCAGACCGACCTCACAACCCCCTTTCTGAGTCGTGGGCGGGTCCTGGTTGAGCTCTTCTGCCTGCTCTCCTCGCCTGCAACCTTACAATACCGGCTTCCGGGTTCAGCTTTTATAGATGCGCATGTGCTTGCTCCGCCCCTTTTTAATGTCATCCATGGGGCGGGTCTATAAAAGGAACCCAGAAATCTGCTCGGGCAGGGGTGGGTGGAGGGCGGATATCTGGCGGGGTGGGTAAAACCAGACCCGCACATCACTACTCTACTCTACAGGGAAACCTGCAAAGCTGCTTGAGTTCTGCATGGCTGAAAAGTAAGGTGGGGGCTCCCCCTGCTGTTTTGAAAGTATGATTGTTTCCCTGCAGAGCAGTTAGGGACCGCCTGACAATTCCTATCCACAGCAGTAAACGAAGGGAGAATTTCACTGCATACAGTCGGGTTTCTTATAAAACGGTACACATTTTTTAACCAAGTATTTTGGAGATGGGGTTTCTTTTTCATTTTGTTTGCCTTTACATGCCCTTTAAAGTCTCCAGTGTGCACTGCTGTAGTTGAAATTCTGTAGTCAAGTGAGAATCTGAGTTTAGTATGTAATATATTGCACTACTAAAGTTGGCAGACTGCTTAGTAGATGGGAGGCTGAAACAAGATAATCTACAGTATGTAAATACATTTATGGAGCACCATTGTGGGGAAAGTGGCAAGCATTTCTACGGTTATACTCAATAGGTTGTGGTTATTTTAATAGTTATACCACTAGTTTTTCAAATCCTATATTTTGTTGTTTTTTTGTATGCTTTCAGCTTCAACAAGAGAAAATGCAGCTGCAGGAGCAGTTGCAGGCTGAAATAGAACTCTGTGCAGAGGCAGAGGAAATGCGAGCCCGCCTAGCAAACAAGAAACAAGAATTAGAGGAGATCCTGCATGATCTTGAGTCCCGGGTTGAAGAAGAAGAGGAAAGGTGCCAGATCTTGCAAACTGAAAAAAAGAAAATGCAGCAAAACATTGTGGTATGTTATCTATATTTTTTTTAGTATTAAAATTGATCTTTAACTCTAGATGGCATTTTTTGCAGAACTTGTATTTTACCTTATTTTACCATTAAACAAAATGTCCCAATACCCAATAAAACCACAGGAGGTGGTATATATTGCCAGTCCAAAAAAGGCAGCTGAGTGTCAGGGACTTTCCCCAGTTCTCAATGCACCATTAAATCACCATTAAACAAAATGTCCCAATCCTCATAGAATATAAAATTCAAAAGTATATTCAATCAGCAACATGATAAAAATACATGCATACTGACCCTGTGTGATCACCTTACATGTTTCGTACCGTCCTGTACTTAATCATAGGTGTTTATGCCATTATTTTCTTTATTCTGAAATTTAAAACCAGGGTGATCCCACCCATTTTAATATAAGATCAGTCAGTAAGGTTAATTCTCTTTTTCTCTGACGTCTCCAGGGGACACAGGAGACAGATGGGGTAATGCTCCATCCTTCAGGTGGCAGGACACTTGATTGACAGATTAAAAGAGGGCGTGTCAGGACTCCAGCTTTACCCCTAGCACTTCCTCTTTTACTTCAGTTTTTCAAGTGTCCTGTCCACAGGAGGATGGACCTACACTGTCTGACGTAATATTAAGTTAGGAGTCAGTAATCCCCCTCAGGGGACAGGTTGAGATCTGGGAGGCCACTCTTCCATGGTAGAGTTGTCAGCCCCAGGACTTGCCTTGAATTCCCGCGTTGGGGGGTTAACTATATGGGTTCAGGGTGACCCTGTCCTAAGTCTGGCCCCGGGTGTCAGCTCAATATCCTCTAGCGACACGCTCCTACCACAAGACAGTGACAGCGCAGCAGCACTGCTTCTAACCCACAGCAGCACAGTGCTTACAGCCTCCGCCTTCTTCCCTAGCACCTCTCCTATAATAGCAGAAGGTAGGACAGGGGGATTATTTACCCGGGGAGGTGAAGGATGCGTTGCATCAGCACCAGGTAACGCACTTTGCTTGCACTAGGTGTCAATCAAAATATCCAGTGAGCCACTGTGCCGGTCTTGTCTACCGGAGGACGAGTCTGAATCCAAGCTCACAGAACCCTTTCTCAACCAAGGGGGCCAGGCTGTGTCAATCCCCGAAGATGGAAATGCCCAGAGTTCGGCAGCCAGATCGCTACCAGACAGAACACCTGCCTGGGCTATTTAGCTGTCTCAGTCACTGGCGTCACTTCAGAATATCCCCTCCTTAGCTGACTCAATCGATAACACCATAGTGGATTCCATTGGAAAATCTATGTCTAAAATACAAGCTGTATTTGCAAAATTCGGAGTGCTCGACCCTTCACAATAACCCTATGCAGGGTGTCAGGTGCTTGCTCTGGTTGACCCTTTCCTGCCCACAGGGTCCAGCATACAATGTAGAAAGCAATCCAGCAGCACACTGATTTTTATGCAATAAGTGATATTATTTATTCAGCCCATATACATACAAGAAAAGGGCAACGTTTCGGACCCCACTGGGTCCTTTGTCAGGCTTGACAAAGGACCCAGTGGGGTCCGAAACGTTGCCCTTTTCTTGTATGTATATGGGCTGAATAAATAATATCACTTATTGCATAAAAATCAGTGTGCTGCTGGATTGCTTTCTAAAATACAAGCTGTGGCAGGGGAAAAGTGTAAAAGAACAGTTCCAAACGCAACCTAACCCCCTCCCCACCTACTCCTGCTCTTCAAGCATTTGACTCCAATTCGAACAAGAGGGGGAAGTTTTCTCCTCTACATTTCATTCAGAAGATGAGGAGGACAGAGAAGCTGAGAAAGATATTCACCATGATGTGGAAGGTATCATTAAAGTGGTCATCAGCATTCTGAAGTTAGATCCGCCTACAGATCAATAGGCACCAACTAAAGGCCCTTTTAAGAGACAAAGCAAGACAACAACAGAGTTTCCCTCACATGATCAAATAGTGGCGGTCATCCAAGATGAATTGGATACACCAGATTTCAGCTTAACCGAAAGTTTGCTAAACTGTATCCATTTCCGAAAGATCTTGTGGACAAGTGGGCTATACCTCCGTTGGTGGATGCACCAGTGTCCAGACTGTCCAGGAATACCACCTTACCGGTTACCGATGGTGCAGCGTTCAAAGATCCTACCGATAAAAGGAGGGAGGGATTCCTGAAAGCAGTATTTGCAGCCTCAGGGTCAGCAAATACTGTCTCTTAAAAAGGCTTGGGTCAGTAGAGCCATGAAGACATGGGCTACTTCTCTAATTTCTGGAAGGCAAGATGGAGCTTCCAGAGCAAGCCTGCTGGATACAGCCCGCAACATGGCTGAAGCCAGTGCATATCTTAGTGAGGCACAACTGGCAGCACGTTCCTCAGCTCTGATAGTAGCCGCTCGTCGGTCCCTATGGCTGAAGAATTGGTCAGCTGATCTCGGTTCGAAAAAAATAACTGATCGCACTTCCATTCAAGGGTCTACGTCTATTTGGAGAAGAGCTGGAAAAAATTATTTCTCAAGCCACAGGGGGCAAGAGCACCTTCCTTCCGCAGTTGAACTCCCGATCAGCTAATACCTTTCGCAGGGGAAAGTTTTTTTTTTTTCGTGGCCAAAACAGCAGACCAACAAAACGCTCCTCTTTCCCACGCAGAACCAATTTTAGGAATAGATTTTCCTACAAGACCAGACCCAGTTGGAGACCAAACAAAACCCAAGACCCCAAGACAAGTCCATTTGGCATGACGGGGTGAGTCCTGCAGGGCCACAGGGGGCAATAGGAGGCAGACTCCTACGGTTCCAGGAAATGTGGATACAACATGCCTCAGAGTCCTGGATAAGAGAAGTCTTAGCCAGAAAGTTCTTCATGTCCATAGTGCCCACAGAGTCCAACAAAGAACAAGCCTTCTACAACTATGTTGCGACTCTTCAAAGAACGGGGTGATTGTTCCCCCTCAGCAGAAATTTTACGGTTTCTACTCCAATTTGTTTGTGGTTCCAAAGAAACAGAACTTTCCAACCAATCTTAGACCTCAAAGAACTGCACAAATTCATCAGAACAGTGAAATTCAAGATGGAGACGTTGTGGCCAGTCATCCAGGGTATGGAGCCAAATCAACTACTTATGTCCCTGGACATCAAGGACACATACCTACATGTCCTGATCTGGCCGGCACATCACCGCTACTTAAGATTTGCATTCCGCAATCAACACTACCAGTTTGTGGCACTACCCTTCGGCCTGTCGTCAGCCCCAAGAGTTTTTACAAAGTAAATGGCAGTCGCAGAGGCAACAGTGAGACTTCAGGGAATATTGGTGACTCTATATTTGGGCGACCTTCTCCTCAAGGCCAACACAATAGACCAAGCCCAAGCAACACTGAGTCACGCAACCAAGATAATTCAACAGTTCGGTTGGTGGATAAGTTGGAAAAAGTCGCAGACACAACCATCCCATCGAATGGTCTTTTTGTGATTGGAATTCTACACCATTTCACAGAGGGTATTTTTACCAATGGACAAACAGACCAAATTGAGGAAACAAGTTTCCAGCCTGTCAAGAATTTCACGCCCAACGATTCATCAAGCTATGAAAGTCCTAGGGTCTATGGTCTCGACCATAGAAGCAGTTAAATTCGCCCAAATCCATCTACGACCATTACAAACAGACATTCTCTGATGGTGGAAGAGGCGATCCCTGATGCAGATTTTTTCCCCTATCCCACGAGTCCAAATCATCCCTGAAGTGGTGGCTTCAACCAAGCACATTGGCCACAGGCCAATCGTGGGCAACTCTGTAATGGACAATACCGACGACGGACGCAAGTCTAACTGGATGGGGAGCGACGTGGCAAAGACACACAGCGCAAGGGACATGGTCGCAAGAGGAGACCAAGATGCCCGTAAATCTGCTGGAACTGAGTGATCCGACTTGCACTATTCACATGGGAGATAGGACTGAGGACACAGTCAGTCAGAATTCAGTCTGATAATGCCACGGCCATAGCATACATAAATCGGCAGGGAGGCACCATAAGCAAGGAGGCCGAAAAGATCATCCACTGGGCGGAGCAAAACCTAGCACAGTTGTCAGCAATCCACATCCCGGGGGTTTCCAATGCTCAAACAAGGGGATTCCCACAGATAGACCTCATGGCGTCCAGAGCCAATCACAAAGCCAACAGATTTTTTGCTCGGTACAGAGATCCGCTAGCAGACAGAATAGAAACTATGATCCAGTTGTTGAGCTTCGACCTGGCTTATGTGTTTTCTCCGATTCCCATGCTTCCCAGAGTCCTCAAAAAGAAATGGGAGTCAAATCTGAGGTCGATCGTGATGGCTCCCTTCTGGCCAAGAACGACCTGGTTTTACGACCTTAAAGATCTTTCTGTGGTTGAGCCCATTCATCTTCCTTGCAGATTGGACCTACTCCTACAGGGTCCTATTCAGCATCCCAATCCAATGCTCTTCAATTTGACGGCATGGCTATTGAAGAGTCCATCTGGAAAAAGTGTTGTTTTTTTTTTTCTTTTTGAAGAAGTGATTGCTACCTTGATTCAAGACAGAAAACCACTCTGTCAGAATTTTTAATCTCCGTGATTTATTTGATCATGTGTTCAAAGTGTTGCAAGCAATATGTAGGCTGTGCAAGCAGGAGATTAAAAGAAAGGATAAGGGAACATTTAAGTCAAATTTGAAATCCACGAGCAACTGAAGTTATATTACCAGATTATTCACAAGTTAACTATAGTTGGTACAATTGTTTATACATGATACAGGGAATAGCACTAGTACCCTGGAAAGAACATGATCTAAATAAAGAGAATTAAACTTACTGATTGGTCTTAAATTAAAATGGGTCGGACCACCCTGGTTTTAAATTTTGGAACTGAGGAAATACTCTACCTATGTTACCTATAATTAAGTACCGGAGGGTACGAAACACACAAGGTGCATAATACGGTGTCTGTATGTATGTATTTTTATTATGATGTTAATTGAATAAACTTTTTTTGAATTTCTATATTTTGAGTATTGGGACATTTTCTTTAATGGTGATCTAATGGTGCCTTGAGAACTGGGGCAAGTCACTGGCAATATAGACCCCCACCCTGTGCTTTAACTTAATTTTCTTATACCTTATTTTGTCTAGTTGTGCTTTTCCAGTAAGCTCCCGTCTTGTTTGCACCTTGCATTCTGTATTCTATTTTTCTACATAACTTTTCTACATTTTTTGCTTTGTTTTTGTCATTCACAATTTAATTTTTATAATTCTACCACTCCACAAAACACCACCTCCTTTTTAAAGTATAATTTGGGGGATTTTTTTTTATCAATTGTTTTTCCCCTCTACATTTTATGTATGCTGAACTTTAGAAGTGTAAAATTTTATTAGGCAGCTGGTGATTTGGATACTTTTTCCCATGACAAGTAATCCATATACATTTCATTTCCAAAGGAACTGGAAGAACAGTTGGAAGAAGAAGAAGCCGCTAGACAGAAACTTCAGTTAGAAAAAGTCACTGCTGAGGCAAAGATGAAAAAGTTGGAAGAGGATGTTCTGGTGCTAGAAGATCAGAACACCAAGCTTGGCAAGGTAAGCGTAGTGTACTATGTTATATTAACATGTATTAATAAAGCTGCAACATATTCCGCAGCACTATACAATAATTAGTTGTATATATTGAACATACACATTACATACAAAAAATAACCTATACAAGAGCTAAAGAGGGCCCTGCCTAAAAGAGCTTGCAATCTGGTAATGCCACCAGTATACTAAAGACAACATAATCTTTTAAGTTATTTGGGGTTAGGAACTGAAAATCTGTTTCTCTGTAATCATAGGGGGACACAGGAACCATGGGGTTAAGCTCCCCCCTCCAGGAGGCAGGACACTTACTTACAATCCATTTTTTAAGTGTCCTGCTACCAGAAGGTTGGACTCTCAGTCAAGTCGTGACTGAGCAGGAATAGTCTACGACCTTGTAGCATATACCTGAATAATAGCAGCACCGGGGTCATTCTCTAGCCTGTCAGGCTATAACAACCACCAAAACGTTCCTGTGAATTTAGTCAAGGACAGATGGTCTGGCCGGTGCGTACGTGGCGAGTAACTGCTATTAAGCATAACAGCTCACCTTGCTCCCTTGGTTGGCAGCTCTCCTCCCCCATGGTCCTTCCTAATGCCACACTGCATGTTCCTCCGCCTTGGGCTCCTATCTAGGCTATAGCGACGTGCACTTAGTTACACCTCTCTCCCCCAACTTTTCTCAACTCAAGAGAAGTTTTTGTTACCTTGACAGCCTCCTCTTTTCATTCAGCACATTGGCGCTTACAAGGCGGCATTCAAAAGCAGGAGAGGGGGAGGCTTAGTGAACGCCCAGTGGAACGCAGCGCACTTTCGCGTTCTGGTGGCCATCTTGCGCACCCTTTCTTCTCATTGCAGCGCAACAGCAGCGCTCCAGCACACTGGAGCAGAGATAGGAGCCCTGACTAGAGCCTTCCGGCTGAAAGCTCCTGTGGCCAACCCTCACTCTCTCCTTCTACAAGCAGAAGGTAGACCAGTGGGGTTATTCAGCAGGGCGGGGGGAGGGCTGCCAGAACAGCACAGGCTACGTTTTTTGCCTGCACTACATGCCAAATTAAGCTGACCGGCGGACAGGGGGAGCCACTTTGCAGGTCTTGCTCAGGGGGGGCAGGGAATAGCACCCGCTCCAGCTATTATCACAAGCCCAGCAGCAGCATTAACAGAGAACTCTGCTATGGAAGGGCCCAGTACTATTTCTGACATGCCAGCACCAATGTGGGCCATTCAGCTAACTCAATCACTAGCTTCCCTACAGGGACTTTCCTCCATTGCTGACAATCTGGGTTGGGTGTTGGCCAAACTAGACCACAAAAATAGCGGAAAACGCAAGCAGGCAGATAGCACCAAAACTGACATCGCTGCACCAAAACTGACATCACTACACACACCCTATCTGAGGATTCATCAGCTGACCAGGCCTCTTCTAACTCGGAAGGAGAGCTACCACCATCTGACCTCTTGTCAGGTGAAGAGGAGGAAAATTTAGGACCGCAGAAACCATGATACTCAACATGACATGGAGAGTATTATTAAGGGTGTTCTAGAAGTGTTAAATAGCTCTCAAACACCTAAATCACAGGAGGATTCTGGCTTGTTCAAGAGAGAGTCGGAAACCTGTTTTCCCTCTCACGAACATCTCCTTAAGATAATTCAGGAGGAGTGGAGCTCTCCAGAACGAAAATT
Source organism: Xenopus laevis (assembly GCF_017654675.1). Classification (NCBI taxonomy): domain Eukaryota; kingdom Metazoa; phylum Chordata; class Amphibia; order Anura; family Pipidae; genus Xenopus; species Xenopus laevis. Next base: position 112,527,192 of record NC_054377.1, on the reverse strand, counting down.
TCAGGCGACTAGGAACATTTTCCAAATCCTATCCCTTTCCGAAGGAATTGGCGGACAAGTGGGCTAATCCCCCAGCAATGGACCCACCTGTGTCAAGACTTGGTGGTCACAGATGCGGTGGTCTTGAAAGATCCGTCCGGACGAGTTCTCAGAACTAGTAAACCAATAGGGACAGCTGCAGATCAATCTAATGGCATCCAGAGACAATGCAAAGGTCCCTCGATTCTTCGCTCGTTACCGAGAAATGTTAGCGGAAGGAGTGGATGCCATGACACCGCACTGGCAATTCAGTCTAGCTTACATATTTCCACCACTTCCCATATTACCACGAGTACCCAAAAAGATCAGACATTCCAACATCACAGTAATAGTGGTGGCCCCATACTGGCCTCGGAGAACCTGGTTTTATGACCTTCAGGAAATATCAATCGCACAATCGATACGTCTTCATTACAGACCGGATCTGCTGTTGCAGGGACCCATCACTCATCACAACCCCGGTCTGTTCACTTTGATGGGATGGCTGTTGAAACGGCCATCTAGCGGAAGCAGGGCTTAGCAGAAGAAGTGATCCCTACAATGCTAAAAGCTCGCAAGCCTACATCCTCGAAATCCTACCATCGAGGTTGGCAATCCTACCGCAGTTGGTGCGAAGAATCCAATCTACCATTTCTTGATCTCAACATTCCTAGAGTTCTATCATTCCTGCAGCGGGGCCTCCGATTGGGACTAAAGCTTAGTTTAAGTGTCAGCTCTGTCGGTCTTATTCCAGTCCCGATTAGCTGTAGATGACACATTTTTACAGGGAGTGGCGCATGTGGTACCCCCATATCATCATCCGATACCAGACTGGGATTTAAATGTTGTACTCAAAGCTCTACTTGATCCTCCCTTTGAACCACTGAGATCTGTGTCACGTGGCTCATCTGGAAAGTTGTGTTTCTAGTGGCAATAGCATCAACCAGAAGGGTGTCTGAACTAAGTGCACTGTCATCTGATCCTTCTTTCCTAATATTCCACAAAGATAAGGTAGTTCTACGTACAGTTCCTTCCTTCCTTCCTTCCTTCCTTCCTTCCTTCCTTCCTTCCCAAGGTGGTGTCATCCTTCCACATCAACCAAGAGATTGTAGTTCCTTCTCTCTGTCCTGATCCGAAGAATGACAAAGAACGATGACTACACAACATAGATGTAGTTAGAGCATTACCATGGTACCTGGAAAGGTCAAAGTCTTTACGACAATCACTATTCGTACTACCACGTGGTCCCCCGCCGGCGTCAGGCTGCATTAAAAGCCACCATCGCAAGATTGTTCAAGGAGACCAATCCATCCAGCCTATCTATCCAAAGGAAAGATCCCACCCGAAGGTGTTCGGGCTCATTCTACGAGAGCAGTGGACACTTCCTGGGCATGGCGCAACTCTGCTTCACTGGACCAGATCTGCAGAGCGGCGACCTGGTCCTCCGTGCACACCTTTACAAAATTCTATAGAGTTCATACGTTTTCTTCAGCTGAAGCATCACTTGGGCGCAAGGTGCTTCATTCAGTTCTGAAGTAATGGTCAATTCTACATTCATTCCCTCCCTGCTGTTCTGGGGCTGCTTTAAGTCCCTGTGTCCCCCTATGATGACCGAGAAAACATTCTTTTTATACTCACCGTTAAAATTGTTTCTCTGTGATCAATAGGGGGACACAGGGCTTCCCCCCCTGAAGTTATTGTTGACCATTGGTCATTACGGGATATTCCCCTGATTACCTTCTATGGTTACTACTTATATACAGTGGTGTGAAAAACTATTTGCCCCCTTCCTGATTTCTTATTCTTTTGCATGTTTGTCACACTTAAATGTTTCTGCTCATCAAAAACCGTTAACTATTAGTCAAAGATAACATAATTGAACACAAAATGCAGTTTTTAAATGAAGGTTTACGTTATTAAGGGAGAAAAAAAACTCCAAATCTACATGGGCCTGTGTGAAAAAGTGATTGCCCCCCTTGTTAAAAAATAACTTAACTGTGGTTTATCACACCTGAGTTCAATTTCAAAGGTTATAAAGCCATTTCTAAAGCTTTGGGACTCCAGCGAACCACAGTGAGAGCCATTATCCACAAATGGCAAAAACACGGAACAGTGGTGAACCTTCCCAGGAGTGGCCGGCCGACCAAAATTACCCCAAGAGCGCAGAGACAACTCATCTGAGAGGCCACAAAAGACCCCAGGACAACATCTAAAGAACTGCAGGCCTCACTTGCCTCAATTAAGGTCAGTGTTCACGACTCCACCATAAGAAAGAGACTGGGCAAAAACGGCCTGCATGGCAGATTTCCAAGGCGCAAACCACTTTTACGCAAAAAGAACATTAAGGCTCGTCTCAATTTTGCTAAAAAAGATCTCAATGATTGCCAAGACTTTTGGGAAAATTCCTTGTGGACCGACGAGACAAAAGTTGAACTTTTTGGAAGGTGTGCGTCCCGTTACATCTGGCGTAAAAGTAACACAGCATTTCAGAAAAAGAACATCATACCAACAGTAAAATATGGTGGTGGTAGTGTGATGGTCTGGGGTTGTTTTGCTGCTTCAGGACCTGGAAGACTTGCTGTGATAGATGGAACCATGAATTCTACTGTCTACCAAAAAATCCTGAAGGAGAATGTCCGGCCATCTGTTCGTCAACTCAAGCTGAAGCGATCTTGGGTGCTGCAGCAGGACAATGACCCAAAACACACCAGCAAATCCACCTCTGAATGGCTGAAGAAAAACAAAATGAAGACTTTGGAGTGGCCTAGTCAAAGTTCTGACCTGAATCCTATTGAGATGTTGTGGCATGACCTTAAAAAGGCGGTTCATGCTAGAAAACCTTCAAATAAAGCTGAATTACAACAATTCTGCAAAGATGAGTGGGCCAAAATTCCTCCAGAGCGCTGTAAAAGACTCGTTGCAAGTTATCACAAACGCTTGATTGCAGTTATTGCTGCTAAGGGTGGCCCAACCAGTTATTAGGTTCAGGGGGCAATTACTTTTTCACACAGGTTTGGATTTCTTTTCTCCCTAAATAATAAAAACCCTCATTTAAAAACTGCATTTTGTGTTTACTTGTGTTATCTTTGACTAATAGTTAAATGTGTTTGATGATCAGAAACATTTTGTGTGACAAACATGCAAAAGAATAAGAAATCAGGAAGGGGGCAAATAGTTTTTCACACCACTGTATATTTTTTTCCTGATAGAGCACTCTTTGTGACAAAACTGATTGTATAAGGTCAGAGTGTGGGGTTAAGCGAGATAGGCATGCCCACAAATTTAGTAGTGAGTGTCCTGCCTCCTGGATGGTGGAGCTTAACCCCATGGTCCCTGTGCCCCCCTATTGATCACAGAGAAACAATTTTGTTTTTGAGAAACACTCTACATATTGCAAGATGAACTGGATCTCTCTTTCTGCAGGAGAAAAAACTATACGAAGAACGTATTGCAGAGTTTACCACAAATCTCACTGAAGAAGAGGAAAAATCAAAGAGCCTTGCAAAACTGAAGAACAAGCATGAAACTATGATCTCAGACTTGGAAGGTATGCATTTGTTTTTTTTAAAGGAACAGTTCAGTGTAAAAGTAAAAACTTGATAAATAGGCTGTGCAAAACAAAAAAAATTCTAATATAGTTAGTTAACAAAAAATTTAATGTATAAAGGCTGGAGTGAGTGGATGTCTAACATAATAGCCTGAACACTACTTTCTGCTTTACATCTCTCTAACTCTTAGTCAGCGACTTTAAGGGAGCCACATATGACATAACTGTTCAGTTAGTTTGCTGTTGAATCTGACATGCATGCTAAGGATCAAAAGCAAACGGTTATGACCTGTATGGCCCCCCCCTAAAGTCACTGATTGGCTACTGACTGGTAACCAATAAGAGAACTGCAAAGCAGGAAATAGTGTTCTGGCAATTATGTTAGACATTTGGGCACTCCAGCCTTTATACATTACATTTTTGGCTAACTAATAATATTGAAAACATGTTTTATTTGGCACAGCCTATTTACCCAGTATTTATTATTGCACTGAAGAATTCCTTTAAATGTTTTGAACGTGGATGCACATTTACATCTTGTGAATACAAAATTTCATGCACAAGCTCTAAATAATCTTTTTCGATGCTTTGATTAACTGCAGAACGACTAAGACGTGAGGAGAAGCAACGCCAGGAACTTGAGAAAACAAGGCGAAAGTTGGAGGGAGACTCGACAGATTTACATGATCAGATAGCAGAGCTGCAAGCGCAGATAGCCGAACTCAAATTGCAGCTTGCCAAAAAGGAGGAAGAACTGCAAGCGGCATTAGCAAGGTAGGTTGTCTGAAAAGCTTTTTATCACAGTTAATCCTTTCTGTCACATTTTAGCAAACTTGAACTGTGTGTGTAACTTAATTTCTAGAGCCGAGGAGGAGGCTGCTCAGAAGAATTTGGCCTTAAAAAAGATCCGAGAGTTAGAATCACAGATTGGAGAGCTTCAGGAAGACTTGGAGTCTGAACGAGCTGCACGCAATAAGGCAGAGAAACAAAAACGGGACTTGGGTGAAGAACTGGAGGCTCTGAAGACAGAGCTAGAAGATACTTTGGATTCCACAGCAACACAGCAGGAACTGAGGTAATGTGCAATTCTAAAAGTATTGGTGCACAATTTTGTGTTTTTACATTGTGCGGAATAAGTAACCTTTCATAGTGACTTTTGTATTCCAGAACAAAGCGGGAACAGGAAGTAACCCATCTCAAAAAGACCCTTGAAGATGAAGCACGAACTCATGAAGGTCAAATACAAGAAATAAGGCAGAAACACTCACAGGCTGTAGAAGAGCTTTCTGAGCAGCTTGAGCAGACCAAAAGGGTATGCAACCTTTAATATTTAGACAAAGCCTCTGAAAATGTTGCTAGCAGAACAAGGCAAACAACGGAACAAGGCAAATTTCAAATGTGCTACATGGCCATAATTAGATTTTTATATTCGATTTGTTAGGACTTGACCAATTTAAGGATTTTTTCTGCACATTATTTGGCTACTGAGACTTGTTCCATGCTGATTTTACATGTTTAATTCAACTAGCTGTTGCCAGGGAAGGTTATAGTGAGCTCTGGCTCTGGAGAAAATTGCTTTTTGTTAATTCAATTTAAATCTTGTAACAAAGTCTTTTGGTTCAACCATTCTAATCAGCTTATGCTTTATAGACTTCAGTATGTTTCTAAAAAAGATTTTGTGTTATGAAATTTTAAAACCTGTAAGACAGTAGAGCATAACTAATGTAAAAGTTTTGTTTATGTGGAGTGCTGTGATAGGTTTTTTTTTTTTGTTTTGACAAACCGCTATCTATGTTTTAGTTGAAAGGCAATTTGGAGAAGGCAAAACAGGCACTTGAGGGTGAGCGCAATGAGTTGGCCAATGAGGTGAAGACTCTTCTGCAGGGCAAAGGAGACTCTGAACACAAAAGAAAGAAAGTAGAAGCTCAGCTTCAGGAGCTGCAAGTGAAAGTCACAGAGGGAGACAGAGTTCGGTCTGAGCTGTCCGAAAAGGCCAACAGATTACAGGTTAGAAAATATAAATATATTGTACTCCTATAACAATTCTTGTGGAGCATTCCTTAAAAGATACACTATATAATTTCAGGTGGAACTGGACAATGTTAACAGTCTTCTTTCACAATCTGACAGCAAATCCATCAAACTCGGAAAAGATTTTTCTACACTTGAGTCTCAGTTTCAGGATGCTCAGGTATGGTATATATTTGGCTTTACTGTGTATATTACAAGCTTAAGTGTGGTCAAAAATTCAAGATAATGCATACATCTGCAGAATGACAGGTGGCACATCTTAATTTCATATATACTGTAGTACTAAATGCTTTCATCATTTGTTGGGTTAGAGACCAGATGCACTTTACTCAGCTGAAGATAACAAGGGTTGCATAACAGCTTTTTAGGATTGCATTCCAAGCCACTGCTGCGTAGAAGTCCCAATAAATACAAAATTAAAATGTGATAAATGTCATATTGTATTACAGTGAAATAGGCAGAATGTACTACAGCTTGCTTTTGGATTTTTCCATACTGCTTGCCTCTGCAGAGGTGGTAGTAACAATAAGCCATACACTTCAAGCACATGTATCACTTGATGAAAGCATAGCAGCTACCATTTATATGCCCAAATACAAACATGCACACAAGGAATGGTCTATGCACACAATGTATTTCCCACAAAGTGCATTTTACCCAACAATACAGGAACACTTAAGTATGTCTGTTTCAGTATGTAGGTTTGTCATTGGTTTTGTATACTGTTTAAGCAGTTTAGCTCAACAACAAATACGTAAATCTATTTGCAGGAACTCTTGCAAGAAGAAACAAGGCAAAAACTGTCATTCAGCACAAAACTGAAGCAGATGGAAGATGAGAAGAATGGTCTCTTGGAACAGCTCGAGGAGGAGGAAGAAGCCAAGAAAAATTTATGTAAACAGATTTCCACACTGCAGTCACAGGTTTGTGCAATTTTACTTTGAAGAGATGTACACACAGGGGAGAACAAACATAATAAATGTAAGAATATGCCATGGGGTAAGACGCATGGTAGAAAGAAGGTCCCTGCCCTGTAGAGTTTTCAGTCTTATGTTGGTAGATAACCTACAGGAGAAATAAGAGGGCCAAGACTGAATACATTATTTTCTAATTCTCCAAATATTTTGATTGTGCCCGTATAGAGTAATTCAGCCTTAGTCAGGAAGGTAAAGTAGGTAAGGGATATTGACGAGTGACGCACTGTTTTCAGTAGCTGTTAAATTTACAATTTTTTAGGATTCGGCCAAATCCTAAACTGAAGCCAGCCTTACCCCCAATTTCCTTAATAATAAATTCACACGATTTTAAGGATTCCATTTGGCCAGGCAATGAAATTCTGCCCAATTGGCCACCAATCCCGTGCATCGCTAACAAATGATATTGAAAATTACAAATGCCACCTCCCTACTCCCAGGGGCAATCCAGTAACCATTTCATCCATGCTTGCATTTACAAAGCTCAGGGGTCAGGAGTAGCATACTGAATAACCTTGAAACATTGCCATTGCACTTATTTTGTGTTAGGGATAAGAAATATAGTAAATATGTTCTCTTCTATGCCTCATATATAAACACCTGCTTCAGATATTATAAAGTAATACATCGGTATATGCATTTTAAATATTTAGCTGCTTTACAAAACCCATTGTTATGGGCATTTACTTAGTTCTAGCTGAGAAGTCATTATTTTAGTTTTGGGATTCAATGTTCCGTACATTTAATCTTTGCCAGATGACAGATATGAAGAAGAAAATGGACGAGAATGTTGGTTCACTGGAAACTGTAGAGGAACTAAAGAAAAAGCTACAAAAGGACCTGGAAGCAGTAAATCAGCGCTTTGAGGAGAAAGCAGCAGCCTATGATAAACTGGAGAAGACAAAGACCCGTCTGCAGCAAGAGCTGGATGATATCAGTGTTGATCTAGATCACCAGAGGCAAATTGTTTCTAACCTTGAAAAGAAGCAGAAGAAATTTGATCAGGTGATTCAGACTTGATAAATATTGGACATTCTAGTCATACTGGAGGCATACTGTAAGCCCTTACTCTGCCAACAGATTATACATTGTATGAAGTTATGAATTGCTCACAATCTAATTTTCCAGCATACGTGGGTTGACTTGCAACGTGCTGTTTCCAGAGCAGTTGTGCCCAACGACATTTAAAGGGTTAAACACAGTTGCATTCCCCTGAATGAGAATCCTAGCTTTATAGTGCTAATTATACAGTTACAGTAACTAAACTAGTAAAGATACTTTGGTCTTTGGAGGGTTTTTTATATAGACCTATTGTTTCTGGTTAATAGTACTGTATATATGAACTAGTAGAAAGAAATACTGTTAGTTAATGAAGGCAGAGTTTATCCACTATAATGAGACTGACTTCTTATTTCATCAGCTATTGGGAGAGGAAAAGGCAATTTCTGCTAAATATGCAGATGAGCGTGACAGGTCTGAGGCAGAGGCTCGTGAAAAGGAGACAAAAGCACTGGCTCTTGCCCGTGCTCTGGAGGAAGCTCTGGAAGCAAAAGCTGAATTGGAAAGACTCAACAAGCAGCTACGCACAGAAATGGAAGACTTGGTCAGCTCAAAGGATGATGTTGGCAAGAGTGTAAGATTCTAATTCTAAAATATAGTTGTTTTTTTTTTTGATTATAGTTATTAATGAGTCCCTTTTTGTGTTTATAAGCCTTGTTGGCCAGTTTTGGTTGTTGGTCTGTTTCTGAACTATCTTCCTCCTGAATTTCTTTTTCCTAATATTTGTAATACCATATTACCCTAAGCAATTACTTTCAATAACCCTCTCTGAGCTTACAATAAAAGTACCAGTTTTCTTTTAGGCCGTGTGGAGTACAGGTATAGGATTCATTATCCAGAAACCTCTTATACTGAGAGCTCCAAATTACAGAAAGGCTGTAACCCATTGACTCCATTTAATCCAAATCCATTTTTAAAAGAAAAAAAAAAGATTTCTTGTTCTCTAATAATGAAACAGTCCCTTGTACTTGATCCAAACTAAGATAATGAATCCTTATTGGAAGCAAAACTAGCCTATTGGGTTTATTCAATATTTGCATGATTTTCTAGTAGGGAGAACCATTTATCAAAGCCCAAATTTATCTAATTATTTTCTTTAAAATACATTTCCCTGAAAATTTGCAGATTTTAAATCCAAAAAAATTCTGATTATTGCATGAAACCCAGTGCAGACCAAGATTTTCGGATTCTGACTTTTTCCATCCTTGAGGTATAATAAATTCCGAAAAATTCATTTTATTTTTTCCCCACAAAAAAATCAGATTTTACAGTAAAAAAACAATTTTGGGGTTTTTGGCATTCGTGGGCTTAATATATAACCCCCTTAGGGTAAGATCCAAATTACAGAAAGACCTAGAAAAGCTCAGGTCCCAAGCATTCTGGATAACCGGTCTCATACCTGTATTAGGCAGTGTGTGGGATTTGTAGTTTTGTGTTTGCAAAACGTTACAAGTAAATGTGGGTACCTGTGTTAAAACAACTTGTTTACAAGGTAAATTCTATGTTTGTAGTTTACAGTGGAAAAAAATGTAAAGTAACATTTGCATCATCTTCTTTGATTAGGTGCATGAGTTAGAGAAGTCCAAGCGAGCTCTAGAGCAGCAGGCAGAGGAGATGAAGACCCAGCTGGAGGAGCTTGAGGATGAGCTACAGGCTACAGAGGATGCCAAGCTTCGACTGGAAGTAAACCTGCAAGCTATGAAAGCGCAATTTGAGCGTGACCTCCAGGGACGAGATGAACAGAGTGAGGATAAAAAGAAGCAACTGGTTAGACAGGTGAGGCTGAAAATATTTTTCCTATGTACTAATGCTATGTGATGCATTTTTTTGCATAGATTAAGTACCAAATAAATGTGTACTTTTTATTTTAGGTAAAAGAAATGGAAGCGGAGCTTGAAGATGAAAGGAAACAGCGTTCCCTGGCTGTGGCTGCTCGGAAGAAACTAGAAATGGACTTAAAGGACTTAGAAGGGCAAATTGACTCTTCAAACAAGAACCGTGAAGATGCAATCAAACAGCTGCGCAAACTGCAGGTAACTATAAATCAAACCAAATTACATTCTGTTCCGTCATATCCGTCCTTTCATCTCGGCCTTTCTGCCCTCTGACCCCTAGTTTACCTCTACAGAAATATTTATTTTGCATATTCATACAAAAATGTAATCTAAATGTGTGTTGTGTAGGCTCAGATTAAGGATTACCAGAGGGAGCTGGAGGACACTCGAGCATCAAGGGATGACATCTTGAGCCAGTCCAAGGAGTCTGAAAAGAAGCTAAAGAGCATGGAGGCTGAAATGATCCACATGCAAGAGGCAAGTAACAACCTTATACTAAAGGGACACTTTGAGCTAAAATGTTTCATTATGCAGTCCCAGACTTTTTTTTTTTTTTTCTTTTAGGGATGCACCGAATCCAGGATTTGGTTCGTATTCGCCCAAATCACTGTCCCTGGCCGAACCAAATACTAATTTGCATATGCGGAAGGGAAATAAAGTTACTCATTGTCACAAAACAAGGAACTAAAATTTTTTTCCCCCTTTTTCCTTTCCCTCCCCTAATTTGTATATGCAAATTAGGATTTAGTTCGGTATTCCGACGAATCTTTCACAAAGGATTCGGACAAATCCGAAATAGTTGTTTGGGTGCATCCCTACTTTATTTTTATTTACTTTCATGTAGTTACAATTGTTGTGAAATGGAAAACAGTTGTGAATATGGAGTTACAAGTAATGTCAATACTCGAATATTGCAACTTGTTCAGTTTTCCGAGCGGTCGATAAATATCTAATGCATCTAATATGTCCCTATACTGTAGCTTATAACTTCGACTCCTGCCATTTATACTAAGCTATGACCGTTTCATTCTGCAGGAAGTGAATACAGTCACTCGTTTTATTGCCTTTTTTTGTTCAGACATGATAGAATCTTGTTTTCCTCACCTCTTAGGAACTTGCTGCTGCTGAACGTGGTAAACGACAAGCCCAGCAAGAAAGGGATGAACTGGCAGATGAGATTGCGAATAGCAGTGGCAAAGGGTAAGTTATGACTTTTTTTTTTTTTTTCCATAAAATGGTTACGTTTGCTCTATTTGCTGGTGGTAACAATTATCTTAATAATTTACTGTAAAATAAATTTATTTCACTTCACCATTTGTTTGGACTATTGCTTTATTTTGAGGCTTTTGCTTAATTTTATTTTTTCTACCATTAAGGGCTTTGGCTCTTGAAGAGAAGCGTCGTCTGGAGTCCCGTATTGCCCAGCTGGAGGAGGAGCTAGAAGAAGAACAAGGAAACACTGAACTTGTGAATGACAGACTCAAGAAATCTACTCTCCAGGTATTTTTGATAATTGTCCTCCATTTTCTTTTGCAGCTGATTAAAGCTTTTATGCTCAAGTATAATGTGTTACTTCTCAGATTGACCAGCTGAACACTGACTTGACTGCAGAGCGTAGCAATGCTCAGAAGAATGAAAATGCCCGCCAGCAAATGGATCGTCAGAACAAAGAACTGAAGACCAAACTTCAAGAGATGGAAGGGATTGTTAAGTCCAAGTTCAAAGCAAACATCACAGCTCTGGAGGCAAAGATCGCTCAGCTTGAGGAACAGCTCGACACAGAAACAAAGTATGAATAAGAAACAAAATGCTTTATATTCATGTGGAAACCATGGTTTTAAATATGAAAAAGTTTTTATGGCTTCAGAGATGTATTAAATATAGTTATATTCCAGATACCCTTGATAGGACTACATTTCTAAACTTTTTTACCAAAGATTCTTTTGCACAATATTGATTTCCCCCAAATATGTCACTACAGTCTTTAGTTTCCTTTTCTCATATTTCCTGTTTTCCCGCAGAGAGCGTCAGAATGCTAGCAAGCAAGTGCGGCGTACAGAGAAAAAACTCAAAGATGTACTGATGCTGGTGGAAGACGAGAGGCGCAATTCTGAACAGTACAAAGATCAGGTAGTTACCATTTTCTGGTTTTAACAATATATTCTAGCTATGAACTTGCACACAACTTTCCTTTTTTTCTTAAAGGAACAGTTACACCAAAAACTGAAAGTGTTTTAAAGTAATGAAAATATCATGTAGTGTTGCCCTGCACTAGTAAAACTGATCTGTTTGCTTCAGAAACACTACTAAAGTTCATATAAACAAGCTGCTGAATAGCAATGGCAGAAATTGAAAAACGGCTATATCGCACAGGGTAAATAATGGATAACGGATAACATTGTTCTATAGAGCTTATCTATCTGCTGAGCCTTTTCTCCTTTAAATAGCTGCCCCCATGGCTACACAGCAGCTTATTTATATAAACAATAGTAATGTTTCTGAAGCAAACACACCAGTTTTACTAGTGCAGGGCAACACTGCATTATATTTTCATTACTTTAAAACCATTTAATTTTTTGATGTTACTGGTCCTTTAACCCTTTTTTTGAATTTCTGAACAGGCTGAAAAGAACAATGTAAGGATGAAGCAGCTGAAGAGGCAGGTTGAGGAAGCAGAGGAAGAGGCCCAGCGTGCCAATGCTATGCGCCGTAAACTGCAACGTGAGCTTGAAGATGCAACAGAGACTGCAGAGATCATGAACCGAGAAGTCAACACCTTAAAGAGCAAGCTTCGGTAAATCCCAGTGTGTTGTGGATGTATAGTTTGCAGTGTCTCTGTATGCAATATTCATAAAAAGTTTTGGTATGAATAGTATTGAATGGTACTCTGGGTGCAGCAGAATTAAAGGGATAACGTCATGGGAAAACATGTTATTTTCAAAACACAGTTAATAGTGCTGCTCCAGCAGAATTCTGCTGTGAAATCAGTTTCTCAAAAGAGCAAACAGATTTTTTTTTTATATTCAATCTTGAAATCTGACATGGGGCTAGACATATTGTCGGTTCCCAGCTGCCCCCAGTCATGTGACTTGTGCTCTGATGAACTTCAGTTACTCTTTACTGCTGTACTGCATGTTGGAGTGATATCACCCCCCCAGCAGCTTAACAACAGAACAATGGGAAGGTAACCAGATAGCAGCTCCCTAACACAAGATAACAGCTGCCTGGTAGATCTAAGAACAACACTCAATAGCAAAAATCCAGGTCCCACTGCGACACATTCAGTTACATTGAATAGAAGAAACAGCCTGCCAGAAAGTGCCGACTCTTTCTGAAAGCACATGACCAAATGACCTGAGACAGCTGCCTACACACCAATATTACAACTAAACAAAATACACTTGTTGGTTCAGGAATGACATTTTATATGGTAGAGGGAATTATTTGCAGTGTAAACAGTGTAAAAACACCATAAAAATCATGACAGAATCCCTTTAAACACCAGAATATGCCAGTGTAGGCTGAAAAGGTTGTATTCATCTAAAAGTTACCCAAAATAAAATCCAATCTTATTGGTAGCAAATATAATAGATGCTGCGAACAGTGGGGTAGCAAAAAACGTGCCAAGAAGTGTCCTCATGAGAGGTCAGGACTGTGTAGCTGAAATGACCCTTACATTTTATATATATCATTGCATGTATATCATTGCATGTACAGCCACCTCAAGTCTCGCCCCAATTCATTTTACTATTGGTGTATTAGAGAAACTGATAACCAGATGTTACCTGTTCCCTTAGGCGTGGTGGTGGTGGTGGTGGTGACATTACTTTTGTCACAAGACGAGTTGGAAGGAAGGGTGTTGATGAAGCGTCTGATGAAGACCTAGATGGCAAAGCAGACTCTGGGGACAGCAAATTTGTTGACTAAGACGTATCAACCAAACCACTTGCCCATTTGTCTTAGAGTGATCCTGTTGAACTGCAGAACTTCTGATATTCCAGAGTTAACAAGGGGGGTATTTTTTGTGTTTTTCACTGCCTGGTCAGGATCTATCTTATGGTCTTCCTCTTGTAAAGCGCCAAACCTTTCCCATGCAAGATGCAATCTTAACTAGAATGTGGGCTATTTATGGTTGCCACGAATCTTTAAAAATTAAAGGCAATATTTTGTGCACTTTCTATTGTGGCAGCCAGATCTGATTGGTAGAATGCAGTCACAACAGTTTAAGAATTGTTGCATGCATTTCTAGATTCTTAAGTAAAATGCAACCCGAGCTCTCACTGATGAATATGACATCGGTTCCCATTCACTCCCCTTAACCTTATTTTCACTTGGTCTTTATTGCTGCCTCTTCTGCTGACAGGCTAGATTTAACTGATCTGTGGTTTCTTCAGGATTGGCCACTGATCCTTCCTTGCCCCAAGGCAACTCTGTATGCAACAGAAACCATTATTGGGACCAAAATGTTAATCAGCCATTGCAAGTATCTCTGTTTACCTGTGTCTGAGGGTAAATAAATATATTCAAATTATGTAACTGGAGATGTAGCTGTAATGCACCACTTGTATGAACTGCTATTCTGCACACACCTTATTGTAATGGTCAAGCTGTTTTGTTTTTGGAATAAAATGCTATAATATTTTTTTATACATTTTTGTATCACTGCCTGGAGGAGCTTTCCAGATGAACGTTAGAAGCCTACCCTGAGAACAGATTCAGGCCACTGCAACCAAAGAGGAACAGATGTATTACGGTTTATATAAAATGTATGAGGATTTCATTCTCCTTTTTGTCTTGTCTCAAAGTGCCTTTATGCTGCAGCCTTGTTGCCTTCACTGAATCAAGTGAACAGATAAACCAGGGCTTCCTTGCTGTTGCTTTACATAATAAAATCAGACAGTGCTGCAATCTGTGTGTGGTCTGGCCTCCATTTTTTATTCTTTGTGTGATGTTTGTATTGCATGCCGGTTTTGTCTTCATGAAAGGGAAAACAACTTTTTTTTTTTTTTTTTTTTTTTTTTTTTTTGTGGAGATATTGGTGAATTTAAGCACAAGATTGAATACTACTTTCATTTTTATTTAGGAGGCTTTATTGGTCTCTTGCTTTGCTGTATAGGATCTGTTATCTGGAAACCCGTTATCCAGAAAGCTCCGAATGACAGGCTGTCTCCCATAGAGTCCATTTTATGCAAATAAATAATTTTCTAATAATAAAACAGTAGCTTCTACTTGATCCCAACTAAGATAATTCATTCTTATTGGAAGCAAAACCAGCCTATTGAGTTTATTAAAGGTTGAAATTATTTTTTGTAGTACACTAAAGGTATGAAGATCCAAATTATGGAAAGGTCTGTTATACAGAAAACCCCAGGTCCCAAGCATTCTGGATAACAGGTCCCAGACCTGTACCAACAGCTGACTTCCTGAAAGCGTATGCACATTACAAGCTTCAGTTGGAACAGCAGAATATTGTACTTTGTCATCTTTTTATTGTAAGATTTTACTTCATCATCTGGCCACCTCAATCTTGAATTTAACCCTAATTTAAACCATTGTGAAAACCTCTGCAGTAGTTTCTAGACTTGGATGCTGAACCCAACCCTCGACAATGCATGTTTTGCAGATAAACAGCAGAACACTTTGTGTTTTGGCAGTGCCAGTACCCCATGAACGTCAAAAGTAAAATGTACCAGCTCTTCAAAGTAGAAAACAATATTATATATCTATATATCTATCTCCAAACAGTGAACGCACTCATTGTGTTATTCACACTGCATTGTGAATAAAGCACATCTATTTCTTCACGATAAACCAGGAGTGCGGGTCCATTTGCTATGTTGTATATATTTACTTTTTTTTATAAACTCTCATGTAAACTTGCTTTAAAATACAGATAGATTTTTACCTAAAAAGACAGTAATAGGATGCTGTAAAATGCACATTTTGAGGCAATTTTCAGATCTTTTATGGCAAGGTTATGTAGCTTGGTGTAAAGCAAACTGGGTCAACCACCAAAAGTAAAATTGTGTGGATTCTATTCTTAAAACAAAGGCATGCCCAAGAAGCTCAGTTTGGTAGAAGAGCAGTTTTATTATTTTTGCCACTGGAAGATGAGAGAAAATAACGTATGTTCTTCTCCCCTTTTAAAGCATTGACAAAATGACTTGGTACATTCCCCTGCTTTTTGCAGACAGATCAAATTAAAATCATGAAGGCAGGTTATTAACCTGACCCCTCCCAACCTTTCCTGTGCCATTTTTATGTGCAGATCTGCTGCTGAGAAGGATAGCCAGCAAAAAACAATTTTGTGAAAAATGTTTTTCACTAAATTAGTATGTTATTGCTTGGGTCCTTCCTGAATACTCGTGCAAACGATACAAAGTACTGCAGAGGAAAAACACAAGTGTATCTTTGCTCTATGGAGGCTGCAGACTACACATTTTTAACCTAATTTTTGTATTATTGCATTATGGTACAAAGGCATTTGGGTGGGCCACGTCTGTTGCCCAGATTGCATTTATTCTCCTGGGCGAGTCACCTGTTGGCTTCAAGCATTGGCATGTTGCATGTGTAGATATCCGGGTTTTAGATTTAAGCCATTTAAATGGTAATGTTTAAATGACAGATTGTAGAACAGGACACTTGAATAGAACAGCTGCCTTTGTAGAAACGATTTTAGACTTTTAAGGTGAAAGGTTATTCTACTGGCCACAGGAAAACACACAGCTCTTGTTCTTAGCTATTAGCATTTTTGGTATTACACTATAAATGTGCAAATTGTCCTAAAAACACCACTGCACAGATATGATTCTGTACACTGCCCAGCAGATATACCTTATTTGGCTGTTGTCCTGATGTTAGAAGTAGTTTTACTTAAAGGGGTTGTTCACCTTCAAATAACTATCTGTTTTCAGATCGATCACCAGAAATAACAACTTTTTTCAATCACTTTCTATTTGTCACCGTTTTTCTAATATTGAAGTGTAGTGTGTCATTTTTCACCTTCTAAAGCAGCTCTGGGATGGGGGTAGTCGACCCTGTAAACTGTTCTAGATTGATACATTTAGCTGATACATTTATATTTGTCCCTGCTGAGCAGAATCCCTGAGTTTCATTAAAGGCAGCTGTTAGAATTGATACAATAGTTGCTAATACTCCAGAGTTGCTGCTGTGAAATGTATCAAATGTTGCAAGATTGTAAAAATTTAGAGTCTGCAGCTGAATTACTGCCAGACTGAAACACCAGAGACAGGAACATTCAACTTTAAACTTAGATTTTGGAAAAACAGTAAAAAAATAAATAATGGAAAGTAATTGAAAGAGGCTTTATTTCTGGGGAATCATCTAAACACAACTGAACTGAAAAAAGTGTTTGGAAGGTGAACAACTCCTTTAAGGTGAACATACTCCTTGTATGACAGGATCAAACTTGTAAGAAAAGAAATGGTTACATGTTGTATTGCTACCCCCCCCCACAAGATTTCAGGGTGTATAAGCTATTCTTTAAAGGAAAACTATACCACCCAAACAATGTAGGTCTCTATAAAAAGATATTGCATAAAACAGCTCATATGTAAAATCCTGCTTCATGTAAATAAACCATTTTCATAATATACTTTTTTAGTAGTATGTGCCATTGGGTAATCATAAATAGAAAATTGCCATTTTAAAAAATAAGGACCGCCCCCTGGGATTGTAGGATTCACTGTACTCACAAACATACCAACAAACCATACATGTTAGGTCACATGAGCCAATTAACAGACAGAGTTCTGTCTTTTGCTTCCACACTTCTTCCTGTTACAGTTAGAGTTGTAGTATTTCTGGTCAGGTGATCTCTGAGACAGCACAGAGACCATCACGAAATGGTGGCTCAAGGAAAGAGATGTAAAAGGGCAATATTTACTTAAATATATATTCCAGTTTGATAAGATTCTTTAATATGCCACTTAATATGATATGAACTGTTGCTTAAGTGTTCATTTTGGGGGTATAGTTTTCCTTTAATGCTCTGTATTAACGTATAACTCCCGACATTGATAATTTTATATGAAAAATACGACAGAATGGACTGTTGTGCAATCATGGATGCCTCTGACTTTTATGAGAACTTGCTGAAATAAACCACTACTGGTCTTATGAATTCCATTTGTTCTCTCATGACTGTGCTGTCTATTACAGCTCTGTAATTTCTTGTAAATTGCCAGAAAACTACAGGCTGGTTGAGGTGAAAGTCTGAAACCAAGTCTGAACAGTCAAAAAAAGTAAGATAAAAGTACGTTGAAGGATTATGTAACAACTTTTGCTGACTTCTCTGCTTTTATCTCAGACACCCTTCTACCAGAATAGATAGAACTATTTCCAGTCAAAATCCAGAACAAATTTCACTCATTTGGCTTAAACTTCAGTGATCCCCAACCAGTAGCTCGTGAGCAACATGTTGCTCTCCAACCCCTTGGATGTTGCTCCCAGTGGCCTCAAAGCAGTCGATTATTTTTGAATTCCAGGCTTGAAGGCAAGTTTTGGTTGTACAAAAACCAAGTCTACTGCCAAACAGAACCTGAATGTAGATTGACAATCCACATAGGGGCTACCAAATGACCAATCACAGCCCTTATTTGGCACCCCAAGAACAATTTACAAGTCTGTGTTGCTCCCCAACTCCTTTTTCTTCTGAATGTTGCTCACGGGTTCATAAGGTTGGGGATCCCTGGCTTAAAGGATGGATTAGATATGGCCTAAAAGGAAATGTAAAGGCTCAAAACAAACAAATGCAGAGTGGCTCTTCTAGACACTTTTGCAATTAACAATTTTTACTTCTAGCTAAGATATTGGCAATTTATATAGTGTTAAAATAATGGACTTAAAACAACAGTACCATATGCTGGTCAGTTCTTCCAACAGCCCCGGCAGTTGGGAGAAAATTTCATAAGAGGGAAGCCTTCTGAACAGTGTTGGATTGGGCCAGCATAACACCTGAAAAAACCTGGTGGGTCCTGCTCTTGTGAAAGTGGCCTAGTCCACGAAATGCGTCAAGCGTGGGATACATGTCCTGCTCTAATTTTTAATGAAGACTCAATAAAATACGAGTTTTATGCCTGCTGGTGCTCCGTGTCTAATAATTCTAATAACTGAGTGTGCTCCCTGGCCTACTTCCCCCAGCTGTAAGCAGGAAGTTCAAGGTATGTGGTTTACGTGGCGGGGGCAACACTGCTGCTGAAGATGCTCTGCTTATAAAAGAATAGGGGAACATAGTGCCGGGTGCCATAGACAACCCTGCTGGTCACGTCACCCCTTCTTCCCCCATGCGCACAAGCCCGAAACAGAGGTTAGTAGAGGAAGGAGAGTAGTGATGTGCGGGTCGGGATTTTCCTGCTCCGACCCGAATTCCAGGTTCCTTTTATACACTAACCCCACAGATAATGTCACAAAAGGGGCAGGCGCGCATCTATAAAAGTTCCACCCAGAAGTTGTTGTGGGTGGGGACCCAGAAAGGGGGGTGCGAGGTCAGCCCGAACCCACCGGCCCGTGGATCCCCCTAGTTCCAGCCCTGGGGGAACATATGCTCCCCAACTCTTTTCTAAGCACAGCAACATCAGAAGACTTTTCCCTTTTTTGCCTCCAGGCCAAGTCAAAAGAAGTTCCCAGCAGATGATGATGTTGCTTCAATTTACTTATATTAGCAGCATCAAATTTTCTAAACAGCAGTTTTATTATTAAATTAGAAAAGTGCTCTTGAGCAATTTTACATGAATTGTTTTAAAGGGTTTACATTTCCTTTCAGTGCAGGAGGAGCAAGTAGGGTTGCCACCTCAGCCTGGCCAGTAAAAATAATGCCAATGTTATTGATAGGGAAAAAAGATAAATATATATATAGGAAGGCCGGTATTTTTTTTCCAGAAAAGGTGGCAACCGTAGGACCAAGAGATGTCATCATAATTACTGCTTTGAAATACACTCACGTGATCCTCAGCCCAGCTGAATTATCTGTTCTCTACAACATCAATGACTTGCTTGTGGATCCCCCCTTTTGCTTCACACAAGCAACTGCAGCTGAGTCTGTCTGATCTTATCCTGATTAGGGCAATGTCAGTGATACCTTGAAAAGGACAAACATGTTGCCATTGATTGCTTTCGACGCCACGTTGCCTTATGTCCTTTCTGCAAAATGCCTCAGTGTACTTGAAATGTCAGGGCCTAGTTTAAACCAGGACATGACGTAATCACAATTAGGTTCACCTCAGTATGTATAGTGGGAGTATGGGGGAACTACTTTTTTTATTCAACAGGTCCTTTCGTTTCTGTGTATCTATTTAAACATCCAGGCAAGCATCACAGCACATGAAGATCACAAAGATGCATAAGGAAGTTACACAAATCCAACCGGGAAGACTCAACATATTAACCAATCAGAAGCTTCTTTCAGTCCATCTACCAGTAAACAAGCCTTGCCGAATGATACGCCCCCAGCACTACGTCTAGGCTGTTGATTGGGCCCCTCCCACCAGCAGCTCTTTGCGATTGGCTTCCCATAAAAAGGAACCTCTGATAAGACAATGCATTCCGGCCCACATTCTGATTGGTAACTGGAGGTGGGACAGTGATGTGCGCTGAAATGCCATGCCCTGTGTTCCGGATTACGCTGGTTGTCAGTTCACCGGCAAGTGCAGGAGATGAAACGCTATAACGCACCGGGATGTCTAACGCGCTTGTAGTGGCGGGGGATTCCCTCGTGCCTAGTAACAGAGTTTCCCAAATGCACCCGGTGTTTAAGGCCTTTGTGTGCGGTTCCCTGAGCGGCACTTGTTCTACTCTTCTATTCCAGCCGCTGGATCTGGTCAAGACTCGAATTCAGGCTCACCAGCTGTCTGCCAGCGCTGCCGGGTACCTACTCTCCCTGCACCTATTTATGTACAAGTCTTGTATCTGTGTATCTAACCACTGGATGTCATTGGGTAGTTCACCTTTAACTTCAGTATTTTATAGAATGTCTTGGTATTAGCAACTATTCACTTGGTCTTCTTTTTTGTTCACAGTTTTTAAATGATTTCTTCTCTTTTTCTGCCTTTTTCCAGCTTTCAAATGGGGGTCACTGGTCCCTGCAGCCAAAACACACTTGTTATGTTCAGATACAATTTTATTGTTGTCGTTACTTTTTATTACATATCTTTGTTTAAAGGAATAGTTCAGTGTGAAAATAAAAACTGTAAATAGATAGGATGTGCAAAATAAAAAATGTTTCTAATATAGTTAGTTAGCCAAAAATGTAATATATAAAGGCTGGAGTGAACAGATGTCTAATAAAACAGCCAGAATCCAACTTCCTGCTTTTCAGCTCTATAACCCTGAGTTAGTCAGCGACTTGAAGGGGGGCCACATGGTACATTTCTGTTCAGTGAGTTTGTAATTGATCCTCAGCATCCAGGTCAGATTCAAAAGCAACAGATATGACCCATGTGGCCCCCCTCAAGTCTCTGATTGGTTACTGCTTGGTAGCCAGGGTAACCAGTCAGTGTAAACCAAGAGAGCTGAAAAGCATGAAGTAGTGATCTGACTGACATGTTATACATCAAATCACTCCAGCCTTTATACATTACATTTTTGGCTAAGTATCTATATTAGAAACATTTTTTATTTTGCACAGCCGATCTATTGAACCAGTTTTTATTTTTACACTGAACAAATCCTTTAAGGGCCAGGGCACACTCTGCTATTTCGGGAGATTAGTTGCCCATCGACAAATCGATTCTTCTTCGGACGACTAATCTCCCCGAACTGCCTTCCCGCCGGCTAGAATGTAAATCGCCGGCGGGATGGCACTCAGATCGTTTCGGCTTTCCGAAGTTTCCTTCGTGAGGCAAGTTCCCGCGACTTCGGAAAACAAAATGTACCAAGTGCCATCCCGCCGTTGATTTACATTCTAGCTGGCGGTAAGGGTCAGGCCACATAGGGTGTTTTGGGGAGATTTGGTCGCCTAGCGACTAATTGCCTCGTTTTTGTGGTGACCAATCTCCCCAAACATCCTCCCTGAATATGTGCCAGCTAAAATGAAAAATCGCCGGCACTAATCACACGTCACGCCTTGCGTGGACTTACCCTACGGCAGTTCTGGGAAATTAGTCGCCCGAAGAAGAGATTTGTCGCTGGGCGACTTAATCACCCTGAATCTTGGCGTGTGTCACTGTTTAAAATGAGATGGGAGGATGAATAAGAGTTTTTAAACACTGCCTAGTTGCAAGGTTGAGATGGACAAGATCTACTCTAAAATCTAAACTGAAGAGCTGCTGAACAAAAAAGTTAAATAATGTGAAAACCCCCAAAAAAGACCAATTGCAAATTGTCTCAGAATAACAATACTACATCATTTTAAAAGGTGAACTACCCCTTTACACTGTGTGTCAGGATCTAAAATGATTTTGCTGTGGGGCCCAAAAACTTCTAAATAACCACTGGGAACAACTAGAATTAACCTGGCACACACTGAAGAGAATGTTTCCAGACTTACTGGGTTCAGGCCCCTTATGAACTAAGGGGTGTCCTAACTAAAGTTTGCAGCTGCAAGGGGTAGCCACTGCTTTAAAGGGTTGGTTCACCCCTTGGTATGGTTTATAAGGTACTATCCCTAGCAACTTTGCAGTCGGCCTCCATCATTTCTTCGTTTTTGTATTGTTTGCCTCTTTCCAGTATTTAAATAGGGGTCATCGACCCCGGCAGCTAAAAACTATTCCTCTGTTGGGGCTCTTACACACGGCAGTTTTTCCTGCGCTCCCCTGCGTTGCACTTTCTTCCTTTGAGTGCAGGAGTAGACACACTCAATTATTTTGAAGGGGGCTATACTCACACAGAAGTATGTATGCGCCGAATGCAGATGAAATGCAACATGCTGCGTCCCACCTGCGTTTGGCACTTAAGTGTGTGTGTGTGTGTAGACCCCTTCACAAAATTGACTGTGTCTACTGCCCATGTGTAAGAGCCCTAAAGCTACAACTTTAATATTTTTTACCGTTTCTTACTTATCTTCCTATTGCGGCCTTCTCCTATTCGTATTACAGTCTCTCATTCAAACCACTGCTGAGCAAAAGCTAAATGACGGAAAAACTATGAAAGATTGCAAATGAAGACCAATTGCAAATTGTCTAAGAGTATTACTGTCTACATCATACTAAAAGTTAACTGAACTAGTTAAAACTAAAGTAGAGTTGTATTCTGAGACTATTTACAATTGGTTTTTATTATTTGTAGTTTTTGAGTTATTTAGCTTTTTAGTCAGCATTTCCCTTCTTTGCAGTTTCAGCAATCTGGTTGCCAGGGTCCAAATTACCCTAGCAACCATGCACTGGTTTGAGTAAGAGACTGGAATATGAAAAGGAGAGGGTCTGAATAGAAAGATGAGTTCTAAAAAGTAGCTATAACAATACATTTATATCCTTACAGAGAATGTTTTTTGGATGGGATCAGTGACCCCCATTTGAAAGCACAAAAGAGTCAGAAGAAAGCAAAATAATTCAAAAACTAAAAAAAAAATGAAGACAAATTGAAAAGTTGCTTAGTATTCGCAAATTTTATATCATACTAAAGGTCAACTTAAAAGTGAACCACCCAATTTAAAGGTTTCTTAACTTTTCCTCAGGTGACCCAATTCAATCTAGGTGTCAAAAATGGGTTTAGAATTATTCATTCCTAAATGTAACTGCACTGCCAGAAGCTTTTACATTATATTAAAGGGGCTAGTGGAGCCCCACCATAAACAGCATGGGGCATTTGAGCCCCAACCTATAAGGGAAGGTAGTGGCACATCCGGGCACACAGGTGAAAGACTAGCACCCGCTCTTCCTGGAGTTCCAATTGCTTGGGCTGCTGCCCCAAATAAGCAGAACAATAGCATTGGGTCATTGTGTATATGGCCAGTTTTGTCCATCCATTTGGTCTACAGGCCAATTAGATGCCCTGAAGGGTGAGTTACTGTATGCACCTGCCTAAATAGCACTGGGTGTTTATGTACTAAGGTAAGCAGTCCCTAATGAATTCAGTAGACATTACTAGTAGTCTTCTTTTATATGTTGCCACATGGAACATAACAGAAGTACTATTTTAAAGCTATCAGTCTAATTTCAAATGGACTTACTAATGTTTGTATCACTGCAGGAGCCGTCCTCGAATGCTAAACCTTTTAATTAAGGTTGTACGGAATGAGAATATTTTAGGACTATGGAAAGGCGTTTCCCCTGTAAGTAGCATGCACTACACACAACCTAAAGGTATTGTACAGTACTGTGTTACAGAGAAATAGAAATAAATAATGTGCATATATGTAACAAGGGACAACATACCCTTTGGGCAGTTAGTTGCTTACCTGTCTCCCTGGCTGTATTTTGCATGTGTTCTGTCTAGATGATCTCAGTATCTATGTAGCTAGGATATTGGTCTGTTTATTGATCAGGCAGGTTTGAAAATGTCAACTGCCAATGCATATGTTGCTAGTTAAAGGAGAACAAAACCCCCCATTGTGATATAAAGGAAAATCAAATCATACTTACCAAGATTTTCATTTCCTGTACTGAAACATGGCAGTGGGAATAGGTTCCATTAGTACCCACTGCCATGTGAAGTACAGGAAAAAGGAAAATTACATCAAACAGAGATTTTCATTTCCTGTACTGAAACATGGCAGTGGGTACTAATGGAACTTATTCCCACTGCCATGTGAAGTACAGCAAATACCCATTGCCCCCCCCCCTCCGCTGGCCCCCTCTGTCTTCTCCCCTGCACAGTCTTACCCCTGAATTCTGTCCCCTCTAGACATAGCGACCGCACATGCAGAGTGATAGCAGAGGAGTTCACGGGGTTGCATCTTCTTCTCTTCTGTAATCTTCGTGAAGTGAACGCTGTATTGGCGCATGCCCAGTTGTAGCATTCTTCCTGCCGAAAGGGTAGATGAAGACACGAAGATTACTGAAGAGAAAAAGATGGCGTCTGTGAGCTCCACTGCGCTCACTCTGCATGTGCGTTCGCTATTTCTAGAGGGGAAAGAATTCAGGGGGTGATTTCCAAATGCTGAGAAACCCCTAGAACAAATCCTACCAGGCTTGCGTCCTACAAGTAGTATAAGGGCAGGCCAAGTATGGCACACACAGGCAGAGTATAGGATACCCAGGGAGCATATAGCAGGCAGAGTATGGCACACACAGGGAGCATAGGGCAGGCAGAGTATAGCACACACAGGGAGCATAGGGCCAGGGCCGGAACTAGGGGTAGGCAGAGTAGGCACGTGCCTAGGGCGCAAAGCTAAGGGGGCGCCAGGCACTTACCTGCTCTTTCGCCTACCCCATGTCCGGTCCTGTGTCTTCCTGGCCGCCGCTAGTAATGTGCGCTAAAGCGCATACGCGCTGGTGCGTAGTCTCGCGCTGGCGCGTAGTCTCGCGCATGCGCAATTCAGCACACATTAAGCCGGCGCCGTGGCCAGCCAGGTTGCCTAGGGCGCCTGGCCGGGTTGGCCCGGCTCTGCATAGGGCAGACAGAGTATGGCACACACAGGGAGCATAGGGCAGGCAGAATATGGCACACACAGGGAGTATGGGGCAGGCAGAGTATGGTACACACAGGGAGCATGGGGCAGGCAGAATAGAGTAGGAGACGGGGAAACAGGATCACTCTAAAGGTCTGACTGGCTTCCCTGATCAATATCCATCTGAAAGATGAAGATCAGACAGGTTAAAAAATCACATCTGATCGAGGACAGCATCGGCCCTCAATCCGACAACCCATATTCTACTTGTGATCCGATCATTTGGCCAATTGGATCAGCCTGTTATTGCCAACTTCAGATCTCTGTATGTATGGCCAGCTTTAGATGAACAGTTCATACTGTGCTACATACAGTGACACAATGCTGGTGCCCCTCCAGCAGTTTGTATGAGGTGAACAATACGGGCACTTTAAGTCTGTGGTGTGAACAATGTAGCAGCTTAGTGTCTTTATGCTTGGGACACAATTTCCCCTCTAATTGGGATGCACCCTTCATTCTCAATTTCGGCTTTGTTGTCTCAGTGACACTAACCAATCTAGATTTATTGTTTCTTAATTATAGCATTTCATTTGAAGATTGAAAGCTTTGATGCAGTAAAACTGTGTACCTTTTCTTTGCCTACCACAGTCCTTTCTGCGCTGTATCCCTGGGGTCGGACTTTACTTTAGCACCCTCTATACATTGAAGCACCACTTTTTCTCAGAGCGGGACCCCAAGCCTTTGGAGTCTGTTATGTTGGGAGCAGGGTCCAGGACAGTGGCTGCTGTATGCATGCTGCCCTTTACTGTTGTGAAGACTCGCTATGAGGTAAGCTGACTGCAAATCCCAACTGTGATTTAAATGGACCTTGAATTGAATTTAGGTTAAATTGTATGGTCACTGGTTTAAAGAGGCAGCATAAACCTGCATTCAACATGGATCCAACAAATAAAACTGGCCATTCACAGACCATTATTGTCTTCAGGTGTATGGGGCTTCCCTAATAAGTATCTGGTTGCACTCAGCCAAACATGAGTGGGGTTCTCTCAATGGTCCCTTTGTCAAGTGCTTTTGTCTTCAAAGGTCCCTCATGATCTGATTGTCAGCCCAGGGTCTAATCTATCTGGGTGGCCAAATCAGGCAAAGATGTGCTCAGTTGCTGACCCCCATTAAAAGAGTAGCTCTTGAAGTGTGTGGCCAGTATATGGATAAAGGCACAAAAGGCATTTTGACTACCAATCAGGCCAAAACCCCATAGTGACCTGCAGGAAATCTGTAGGTGTGACAGGCAAACCTCTATTCAGAAACTCCCGCTTGAGCAATGTCTGCAGATTTCCCTCAGATACACCATGCTGTTGTTTGAGTTCCTGCAGTCACTGTGTTCTTTGGTGTGTTCAGGATGGCAGAAAGTTCTCATGGCAAGCTAATTAAATCCTGTAGTTATTGCTAAAAATGTTGCCTTTTAAACTGCAAATTCAATGTTTACAATTACCGCAGACTAACTAGTACCACTGGACTTGTTTACAGAGCGGCAAATATGGTTATAACAGTGTGTATGGTGCACTGAAGGCTATCTACAAGACTGAGGGTCCACGCGGCCTTTTCAGTGGGCTTACTGCAACTCTCATGCGAGACGCTCCATTTTCTGGGATCTACTTAATGTTTTATACTAGGGCCAAAAAGCTTGCGCCACATGGTGAGTTAATATCTGCTCTTTATGTTGTCTTTATGTTGTACTGTGTAATAAAGTAATATTCTTTAACTTATTTTTAAATTTAAGGCTGTGTTACTGATTTGGGGTGCACTCAGAATAAAATGACCATTCCCAACAATATCTGCTGCTGAGGAAAACTGTACATGCATTCTGTCAACCGAAATCTGTGTGTTTATATTTTTTTTTTTATAAATATTATATTGCTTAGGACTGCTGTACGAGTTCACCAATACACCGAATAGTACTAATTGGTTCATTATTCTTCTCCTGCTCAATTTTCAGGTGTCTCTAGACTAACACCTCTCAGGGTCACCAGCAGCTTGGGGACCACGTAAGCTAGCTGCTGTTTATTCATAGTGGAAAAACTAATAGGCCTTCCAAACATACTGTACATAAATACAGCATCCTTTTTCTTTTGAACCGGTTGGACAGACTCTACTAGGGTCCAAAAAAGTAAATGACATTTCTTCTCTTATTTAGATCAGATTGATCCATTATTTAGCCCTGTTTTGAACTTCAGCTGTGGTATTGTGGCTGGTATCCTAGCATCTGTGGCCACTCAACCTGCGGATGTCATAAAGACTCACATGCAGCTCTCCAATAAAAAGTACCATTGGACAGGACAAGTTGCACTTAACATCTACCGGGTAAGTTTCCAGGGTGCAGCCCATTTACATATCAGGTGTCTGTTGCTTAGCTGTGTGGAGTCTGTTTTTTAAGGGAAAGCAAATTGATATACATATTTGAGAATAACTAGAATGTGTGGTTTTTTTGTTTTTTTTTTTAGGGCTGATATTTTTGAATGTTGTTTTTCTTGCCTGGCTTTATATGACTCGTGGATTTTTATTTATGTAGTGTGCACACTTATTGATGTCATCATCATGGCGCTTAATAATATAATTTGTAGCACAATCCTCGCTGAATTTTGTGTACTGTACAATAAAACTATAGAGTGGTTTGATACATTGTTATTTTGGAAGTGTCTTGAATCATATTTTGAAATAAGCCCTCATAAATATTGCTATTCTAAAGGTGTATACATCTAACCTGCAGATAACATGAAGTGGTAGAGTTTAATGAGATAGTGGAGAGACAGTTGAATGTAAAACATATTATATAAAGAAAGAGAAATAGGAACAAAAAGTGATCAGAAGAAAAAGTAGATGGCTGGAAATGGGGGTGTGATTATATAGCAAGAGCTTGTATTCTGGTTGGCCCTTCAGAACCAAAGGCCCTACTTTTCTACCAAAAAGAAATCTGAAGGCTCATTGCCTACCCCTCCCCTCCTTCCCTAAGAATTTGACCAGCACTGATACAGGCAATAAGGGAAGAAGATGAAATTATGCAGCTGTCTTCATTCTTACATTTTTTTTATTTATTCTGCAGCTTTCTAGTCAAATTAAAAAAAGAAAAAAACCTTGAAATAAATAATAATGACCAGTTGAAACACTACCTGTTTATTTTGTAATTTTAACGTGCTGAAGTTATAATGTGAGCTTTCTCTATAAAAGGATTACTACATAATTGTCTTCCTGTGTGTGTGTGTGTGTGTGTGGCCTTTGAAGCTACAAGCCGCTCTCACTTTCTTCCATATCTAAGGCACTTTTTTGCCACTCCCATCACATGACAACGGCATAACCCCTGCTTCTGATAAGCAGCCATAATGAGACAGCAGCTTGTGTTCACTGAAAATTAACTCATAATGCAGGCCAATCGTACAAAAAGTAGGGAAAACAGCCACTGTGGCTTATGAATATCCTGCTTATAAATCTCGATTGAAGTCTTGTACCTTGCAGTTAACCATATAGCTAATATAACAAAACATTAACAGCAATTACAATTACATTGCATTTATTTTGTTTTTTTATTAAAGAGAAAAAAGATTTAAAATTTTATTTTTTGCTTGGGAGATGGCATTTCCATAGTTCAGACCCGGTTTCTGGATAAGAGATCCCATACTTGTATCATATATATTACAAATGACAGAAAGCAAGCTAAGTTGCAACCCACTGTTATCTGCTGGAAATAGCCATAATTTAGGTTCCACGTGATGTTTAATGAATATGATCAGTAAGAAAATGTTCACGGTATCCTAGACCAGGTGATTTTGAGCATTTGTTGACAAAGTTTTGTAAGCCCACAGAAGGGGGACAAAACACTCAAACTTCACTCGCCCAACCATTCACAGTGAATGGAAATCGGCATCCAGTGCTATGGAGTGACTCGTATGTATCGCTTAAAGTGTCAGTGCAAGTTTCCCATAAGTGTTAAGTCAAGTAGGACTTCTTACTAAAGCCATGGCACAATAAGGTGCATTAAGCACACAATGTGTATAAAGCCCTACACAAAGTAGATTAATTCGTTTTTTCTTACGCAGACCCACGGCCTAACTGGATTTTTCCAAGGAGGAGTCCCCCGCGCTCTACGGAGAACACTTATGGCAGCCATGGCTTGGACAGTGTATGAACAGATGATGGAGAAAATGGGATTGAAGTCCTGAATTGTGCAACTTTATTTAAGAGAACCTCTGAATGGGCCAGGGGCCATTGGACCAGTGATGTCTGAAGTGCAAGAATATAAGATGTCTGAAGTGCAGGAATATGAGCGAAGCAGAACCACTTCTTCAAACGAGTTCTCCAGCGAAGAAGATACAAAATGCCTTGACACTTACTAAATCTGTATTTTGATGGATTAACTTGCAAAAGAAAAATCCTGAAGCGCAATTTCTGTTTTGTGCATCAATAGAATATGACAAAGGACCCTATTTTTTTACAAATGCTCTAAATACAAGCATTATTTAAATATAATTATCAAAGGCATGTTTGTTGAAAATTAATGCTCCTAAATCATCCATATTGATGTGATGATTTTTGAGACCTACGTGGTAAGCAAGCAGAGAGCATGAGGGCAGCTTATACTTCATAAT
Organism: Xenopus laevis; assembly: GCF_017654675.1. NCBI lineage: Eukaryota > Metazoa > Chordata > Amphibia > Anura > Pipidae > Xenopus > Xenopus laevis. The sequence goes on along the minus strand of NC_054377.1, from coordinate 112,497,583 downwards.
ATTTAAAGAAATTGTATAAATGCAACAGTCTTATTTAACCTGGAAACCACTTATAAGCATATTCAAAAACTTTACTTCCTTGGTTTGTCACATGATTTTAAGGATTTGGTTTGGCCAGACACAAGGTTTCAGCCGAATCTGGAACCGAATCCTGGATTCGATGCATCCCTACTTAGATACTCTTGCCCCAAGCTAAACTCCCCATTTATCATGCACATCCCTCCTTTAGAAGCGGCACGTGAATATATTTTTATAGACTTGCTTCAGTGTATTTATTGTAAAATATATAAGATTTCATTCCCAGTATTAACGAATTCCAAATTAAATACAACCCCTAATTTGCATATGCACATTAACAAAATTTAAAAAAAAATGCAGCAACCTTCAGTTGTCCAGTGGTCTAAAGTCACAAGATATTTAAATGAGAAAAATCGACACCCCAATTAAAAAAAAGCCCCTACCTACTAACCTAGATAGTTCCCCCCACGCATACTTCAATAGCCCTGAAAATATTCCTAAAATATTTCTCGCCTATCGATGCAGAGTAAGCGCAGCGGGCGCCATCTTTCTGATTGCCAGTCTTCATCTGTAATTTCCGACACGCATGAGCAGTCTTCCAGTCCATACCAACTGCGAATGTGCCGCAAATTGCCGAAGAAATCCGAAGATCAAGAGGATGGCGCGTGGCGCCCATGAACTCCTACGCTTACTCTGCACAAATATGTTAGAAATATTTTAGGTACATGTTCAGGGAGGGGGGGCAGTTAAATGGGTGGCTCATATAACTTTTAGTATGTTATAGAAAGCCTAATTCTAAGCAACTTTGTAATTGGTCTTCAAGTTAACTCAAAGGTGAACCACCCCTTTAATTGTGGCCCAGTGGTGATCACTAAACCAGTCACTCAATTTTACTATGTCTGTATCTAAAAATATGAAACTGTTTTGTGAAACAGTCTGTTGCATCTGCCAGTACATTAGTATTCATTGTAAAAATTCTACCCTCAATTGCCTTTCTGTTGTGTCACATGTGAAGGTATGTCCTTGCGTAAACTGGAATATTAAGTAAATCTGAATTTGTTGGGATAATTACACAGTATCCCCAGTCTAAACAATATCATCTGGATAGGTTTGTTAACCTGACTGCCAAAAAACGATTGCGCTGTGAGGCTAGAATTACTTTTTTTATATTCAGTTTTTTTTCTTTCATTCTGACATTAATCTGTTCCCTGGTTGCTTAGGTAATCAATTCCGAGCAAGCAGATTCCAAGAGCTGGAGAACAAAGAATATGTAAATAATAAAAACAAAAATGGAATTGTTCGACTTTTAACTTTTAACTTGAAATCTCTGTCCATCTTTGAATTGACTACATTCCATGTAATCTACAATCAACCTGTTTGGTATTGTGGGCTAAGTGCATGGTTTTACCTTCATTCACAATAAATATCCCGATTCACCAGTGTCCAGGTCTTTTTGTAGTGTCTGTATATGGATAGTTGTGATTGGGTAACACTCTTGAATGAATGTATTGCTTAACAAAGAACATTGTCTGCAGTGCAGGGAGCTTTTATAGCTGTTCATCATCTGACTGGCTCAGCACTCTGACCTGTGCTAAAGTTGGATTTCGAGCAGAATGCAGGAACTTGCCTGCAAAAGCAAGAGGGGCAGTGCTCTCTGCTGGTGATATTAGATGGCAGATTAACATTAATATCTTAAAAGGAGTTTAATTTAAAGAGAAGTTTAATGTAAGTATATTGATAAATACATTTCTGTCTCCTTTTAAGCCGCAGCCGACTCACTTTCCGTGTCTCCACATGCACTGCATCCGCCTGCTTGCAGACACAGAGAGGATTTTGACACAATGAATACTCGCTCATACTTGCACATTCCTGCTTCCAATCCGTGTGTTTCCCCACTAGTTAACACGGTGCCTGTCAGTGGAGACACAAAAGCAAAGGGTTGGAATGCCTGTATCTCAACTTGAGTTTAAACAACAGGTGTGTGGCCATAGCCTAATGGTTAGTTCTGCAAACATGAGTGCTTTACAGCAAATTATATATACTGTCTCTGAATGTCTGTTATATCTGGTAGAGACTAAAGCTGGTCAAACTTATACCCACACCACACTGAACCCAACTGACATCTATGTAGTATGGGTATTAATCGGTTCTCAGCTGCAGGTGAGGAAGTGATTAGGCTCCTCTTCACTTCCTGCTGTTTCAACATTTGTGCAATCATCTGAATAATTGGACCAAATAGAAAGGTAGTTATACTGTGTTTAGCCCATAATACATTGCTGCTATAAGGGCTCTTACTGACGAGCGGTTAAAGCTGCGCTCCCCTGCGTTCTGTTTTTATGCGTTCAGCTGCAGGGGAGCGCAGGAATAGATGCATTTAGCTTTTTTCAATGGGGCTGTTCTCACACAGGCGCGTGTAGGCGCCGAACGCAGGAAAAATGCAGCATGTTGCAGTTCAACCTGCATTCGGTGCCTACACGCGCCTGTGTGAGTACAGCCCCATTGAAAAAAGCTAAATGCGTCTATTCCTGTGCTCCCCTGCAGCTGAACACATGAAAATGGAACGCAGGGGAGCGCAGCTTCAACCACGCGTCAGTAAGAGCCCTAAAGCAAGGCCTTACCTTACATCTTAGCATCAAGAGTCTTTTTTGCTTGGTCTCATCCTGGCTGCTGGTTACTATACTATGTGAACTGAACTATTCACGTGACATATGCCACATCCATATTTTAAAATGAACTTGTGGCAATGAAATAGTGATTGGATATTCAGGTATGTGCTACAAAAACAGCATCCAGATATATGAATAGTATTAGGTTTGGTCATCAGTAAGTATCCTGCTATGAGAAAAAAAACCTATTCATGACTAGCACCTGGGAAAACTGTAATACAGACCTGAGAAAATCCATGCAGCAAACTACATATGTGAGCATAAATTGCAATGTTACCCAGTTGTCAGTAATTTACAGTGTGCTAATACCGTCCTTCCATTTGCAAAGAATGAGTTAAGCAAGACAAGTAAGTTTTAAATGCACTATTTCTGTAAGGAGTTATGTTATCTGGAGGTGTCTATCAATATATTGTTTCAAGGGGTTGTTTGCCTTTGAGTTAAAGGGGTGATTTACCTTTAATTTAACTTTTAGTATTTTATAGAATGGCTAATTCTAAGCAAATTTTCAACTGGCCTTCACTATTTATTTTTGGTAGTTTTTTTTCATTTTAATTATTTGCCTTTTTCTTTTAATTCTTTCCAGCTTTCAAATGGGGGTCACTGACTCCATCTAAAAAAAACAAATCCTCCATAAGGCTACAAATTTATAGTTATTGCTGCTTTTTACTCATCTTTCTATTTAGACCCTCTCCTATTCATATTCCAGTCTCTTATTCAAATCCGTGCATAGTTGCTATGGAAATTTGAACCCTAGCAACCAGATTGCTGAAATTGCAAACTGGAGAGCTGCTGAATAAAAAGCTAAATAGCTGAAAAACCACCATTGCAAAAAAAAAAATTAAAACCAATTGCAAATTGTCTCTGAATATGACATCATACTAAAAGTCAATGCAAAAGTGAACAACCCCTTTAACTTTTAGTATAACATAGAGAATGATATTCTGAGACAATTTGCAATTGGTTTTCATGTTTTATTATGTGATTTCTGCGTTATTTAGCTTTTTATTAGCCAGCCCTCCAGTCTGCAATTTTGCTGCAATCTTGACTGCTAAGGTCAAAATTCCCCTAGCAACCATGCATTGATATGAATAAGAAACTTGCCCTCCTTTTTTCGTGGGGCAGTCCCAATTTTGACAGCTGTACCTGGATTGTTATTGAAATGTCTCGACTTTCTCTTTGATCTCCTGCACCGAACAGCCAGAAAAAGATACTAAGACTCTAAAACGAAATTGGCTTTTGGCAGAGAGCCCAGAATATGTTGCATATTTGTGAATATTGTTAATATTTGTTACAATTTACAATAAGTAGGTCTCTTGGGGAAACTGACTTGCAGTTTAAATGGCAATTCACCTTTATTAGCAAAACTGTAATAACACAAAACCACAGAAATGTGTTTAAACTTCAATAACCTGCTAAATTTGGTAAAATTAACATGGTGGTTAAAAAATTTCGTAGTACTGCGCTGCAATTTCCCCCCCTCCCTCTTGATATTACCAAAATGTTGGGGGCATGTATGTTGTCACCTCAGGGAGTATTATTAAATAGCGAGAGATTTATTGTGATTTGCGACTATACAATTTTAGCGGCTACATTTCGTAGTACACCTTCGTACAAACTCTACTGAGGCTTCAAAAGTGGAGTACCAATGTGGCCGACCGAAGGCGGAATTTCCTTTTTCTGTGATCTGAACATGCTGCTCTGTAATTGGACCACTTCTGTGCCAAAGCTAGCAAAGTAGTGTGTGATTTGCCGGCTTAGAGCTATTTAATGACGTCACGAGGGCCGATACGTTCTCTTTTACTCCAACTTTAGCAAGGAGAGATCTCCATACGGCTTTGTCTCTCGTGAGTGGAATCAATAGCAGCCATTTGTGTATTTTGTTTGTGCGGTTCTGGCATTGGTAATAAAAATAACTGTGTCCGTGTTTGCGAGCGGGCCGCTTTACGGCTCTGAGGCCTCGAAGCCTTCCCTTGCGTAGTTTAGAGAAGCCACCTGATTGACATGTGCTTGCGCTCACTGGCTTGTGTGTTTACTATAGACGGCCTTGCGTGGGCCAATGACAGACAGACCAGTCTTATAAGCAGTGATCTCGTCGTTGGAGCGACACATAAGTCACAGAGTTGCTTTACATTAAATGTTTTTTTGTAGACTTGAGAGCCCTTCTGTTTTGTGACTGACATTTGTAGTAATCGACTGATGACAGCCTATACCTCCCACTGTAATCTTCTCTATATATAATGGAGTTCAGTTACTGCTGTTGGCTGCTCTGGACTTTCTTTGTCATGATGAGCCTGTCTGTTGTATTCTAATTCTATTGGTCTGCAAAACTCTCCTCAGTGTTTACATTTATTTAGAATTTTAGATACATAAAGTGTAACACTTAAAATAGCAAAAGGTAAACATTGTTATTGTCTCTACTGATAAAATATTGGCTAGATGGTTACTGTTTGATGTATAACATTTTTATTGGGTGTTAAAGATAGTTGTAAATGTAGTTGCAATTGTCAATTAGATTTCTTTCTGACTCTTAACCATGTTTCCGTAAATTATTCTCAGCGGACTTCTGCTACATTGGTTCAAGAGTCGGGTTCACTAGTGCAGAGACTATAAACTCTCTATGCGACGTAATCTATAAAAATTAGATGCGGCTTTTAGTAGTAGTACCACTTACAAATATCTTTTAATGCTCTAAATAATCTTTAATGTATAATGGAAAGCTGCTGAGAATTTTAACTATACAAATAGTGTTTTGGTAGAGATGACTTTTTAACTATGCCATTTCTATAGCAAAATGTTGGTGGAAGTAGTTAGGGGTATTACTTTGTTTAAACCAGGTCTAAGGCTCATGGAACAGAGTATTGTAACTTACATCTGCTTATATAGGCTTCATTTAGTACTTCCAAAAAAAAAAAATTGGGTTACTTTGTGTCTTTAGGTTCCCCATCGTAGCTTTAAAGGGGTAACTCACAATGTCCGGAGGTCTTGATGTCCTGCAGATGAAGGAGGAAGATGTCCTCAAGTTCCTGGCAGCAGGAACCCACTTGGGTGGCACCAATCTTGACTTCCAGATGGAGCAGTATATCTATAAAAGGAAGAGTGATGGTGAGTATATAGATTTCATTTTAAGATCTGTTAACTTGGTACAGGGTAGAGTCAAATCAATTAATTCCTGAATTGCTTGTCAGGTGGAACACTTAAAAATGTGGCTTATGCCCATACAAGTTGACTCATGTTAGAGCATTATTGCACTATAAATGGTTTTATTGTTTGTAACTTGATTTGTTTTAGTCTAGTTTAGGAAGTATAATGTACACTTTATTTTTATATTTGCCGCACACTGATTAAAGCTTGAAGCTGAGGCTGTTTGGCCATTGAACTTTCAAGTGTCAGAAGTGTGCTAAATTAACTTCATGGCAGGTCTTTCGCTAACACCGGCAGAGCCTCGAGCTTGATGACCGGAGTTTGGTAGTAGTCTCTGCCACATTTACATGGAACAATATTTTGCCCATATAATCACAATTTTACACGTACTACACAGAATAGGCATTATAAGAATTAAGGGTGTTTATAAACTTATTTTTTTTTTCTTCTCCTCCTTTGGGGTTTGTATCTGGGACAGAGAATTTACACCTATCCTAGATGATTTAATGCTGTAAGGGGTCTAGGTTCACACTTTATCAACCTTTGCTTTCGGAGCATGTTATTCTAGGGGGCAAAGTAATATTTATACTTCCATCTTAACTTTTTAGTTAAAATGGCTAAATGATCTAAATCCCCTTCTAGAGATTCATATTAGAATCAAAGATTTTCTTATTTAAAATAGACTTCATCCTGTTTCAAAACTGTAAGTCTGCCATCTGAAGTAGTATTGACTGACATGTTTTGAAATAGTTTTGTTTTTATGTCTCAGGCATCTACATAATTAACCTGAAGCGCACCTGGGAAAAGCTTTTGCTTGCTGCTCGTGCCATTGTAGCTATTGAGAATCCTGCTGATGTGTGTGTCATATCCTCAAGGAACACTGGCCAGGTAACCACTCCATTCCTTCTTTCCTACTCTTCGCTGCGGCTATGTGCATAGACTTTATGGCACTGGTACTCTACTTGGGATTAGCTACTTAAGTAAGGTCTATATAAATACACTAATAATCACTCAAAGTAATGCTGCTCATTCCTGTGTACACATGGGCTTCTGTATCAGAATTACTGTTTTTAGCATAAACCTCCAGGGCTTGAACGCTCGGTTTGCTCCTCTCCCCCTCTATCTTCCCTTTCCTGCTGTCTTCTGAGCTATGAGCGAGCAGTAAGTGATGCCACAGTAAGCTAATGTGGCAGCTGTTATCCTAAACAAACAGAACGTGTCTAGAGCTATTTACTCTGGTATGGTAAAGCATTTTGCAGAACAAAATGGGGGTTCTAGCTTGCACTGTTGTGGCTGATCTATTGGCAAACTGCTTGGTACTTCTCCTTTTCCTTTCAACTACAAATACAGCCACACACAGAACACTGCCATTGGTAAGTATTCAATTAATTATTTGTACTGTGGCACATTAATTCCTTTATTGCACACGGTTAAAGCTCGGATGAAGCCATGATGGCTAATGAACTCTTGAGTGTCGGAAGTGTGCTATAGCATTATTCTGGCAAGATTTTCGCTAACACCGTTAGAGCCCTTGGCTCAATGATCGGCGTTTGATAGTGATCTCTGCTACAGTTTACTTCCAGGAAAATTAGTCTGTGAATACTAATATTTATTTTTTCTATACAGCGAGCTGTACTGAAGTTTGCTTCTGCCAGTGGTGCCACACCTATTGCTGGTCGATTCACTCCCGGTACCTTCACCAACCAGATCCAGGCTGCTTTTAGGGAGCCTCGGCTGCTGGTGGTGACAGATCCCCGGGCAGATCATCAACCCATTACTGAAGCTTCATATGTCAACATTCCCACCATTGCCTTGTGTAATACAGATTCGCCACTGCGCTATGTGGATATAGCTATCCCATGTAACAATAAGGTGAGTATGCATAGATGCACTATCCCTTTAAATTAGTATCTTCAGTGCTAGAGATTTTTGCAGAGAATGCTGTTTAATTTTAAACCTGGCAGATGATTAACCAAAACTGTGCTATTTAAATGGCAAAAGTGCAGTCTTTAGTGGCAGTATTTTTTAACTTTCCCTCTAAAAGGAAAGCTCATGCTAGGATCCTAGTTTGATGTAGATTAGTGCTATTCAACCTATTACTTGTAGATACCAATTGCTTGTCTTGCCACATTTTATTATATATTTAAAAAAAAAATCCCCTATGACCTTGTTCTACCTGCATGCCTCCAGCCTGACAACTGTCACTTCCAGGCTGTGATATTAGATTTTTGGAGTGTTTTGAGGGGATCTGAATAAACTCCAGGCAGTGTCTGACTGGCCCGGCAGGACACTGGGGGAAAAAACCCGGTGGGCCCCGACCCTTAATGGGCCCCCGCTGGGCCAGTCCCCTCTCCCGATTCGGGGGGGGACACTCACTCAGGAGCACAGAGCGCCTTCATGCATGCACACTCAGCGTGTCATAGTGGGGGGTCGGAGGGGGCCCTGGACATTAGTCCCCGGGCCCCCCAGTCCGACCCTGACTCCAGGCCAATGTTTAGGTTGAAATCAAACTTTGTCACCAGCACTGCAAGGATGGGGACCTAACAAGCATGAAATAAAGCAAAACTGTCATTCTGATGGTAGATCTATTTCTTTATACTCGGGCCATCTCCTATTCACCTCTTATCCATCTCCTGTTCAGGCAACCATCTGGCTGCTTGGTGAGAAACCAGATAAGTTCAGAACTGAAGAGTTGTATGTCAAAAGAACTAATACAGATTTTTCCTGCGAAAGGATTCTTATGGCACCCAAGCTTCCAATAAACCTGACCTTTCTGTTTTATATATTTTAGTATTTTATTCTGTTCTCTGGCCCAAAAGATGGTATGTGATAATTTTCACGCATAGAAATGTAGTATGACCTTGACAGTTTTTGTACATAACTACATGTTTTCACTTTCAGCTTTGCACACAGTTAGAACTTGGAGCTGAGGCTTTCCCGGCCGATGAACTCTGAGTGTAGGATGTGTGCTACATGAACATGGCAGACTTTTCGCTAACGCCACAAGGAGCTTTAGAGCTCCAGTGACTGGAGTTTGATAGGAAATCTTGCCACAGCTGTTTACCATGCATCTTTTATGAAACTTACTTTACAGTACTACTTTTCAAAGCAGTTGTAAGACATTTTAGGGTTTCCTTTCTATGGTTAAAGGGGACCTTTCACCCAAAAAAAATATTCAAAATCCTATTATCAAATTAGTCAAGCAAAATGAACTTTAATTACACAGTTTAAATGATTTGAATCTTGTTTCCTTCAGTCTGGGAATTCATAATTATAACAAGCAGGCAGGAGCCATTTTGTGGACACTTATTAAGACAAGTCTTGCATCTCAGAATCTTGTTTGTGCACCAGAATGGGGGACCTGATGTCCATGCCCTGGCTACACAATAAAATGAAGAGAACAGGGGAATGTGGGGAGAGCAGTGACATCTAGGAAGTGCTGAATGGAAAGTGAAAGTAATTGTCTGCCCTGCCTCTATGCCTAGACATAGAGGCGTGGCAGACAATATTTGATTTTTTTAAATGAACTTACAACACAACACCTATGAATGCTTTAATAAAAAATAGAAATTGGATTTCATGTTTAATTTGAAAATGACTTGTATTATACAGATTTTTGTGTCTGGATGACAGGTCCACTTTAAATTGAGTAATATAAGGCAGGTGTTTTTCAAAAGTTTATCAGCTTACACACTAAATACATTGTTACAAAAATTAAAAACACTAGTCAATGAATGATTTGTTGAATGAACCAAATATAAACTATTAATATGCTTTTTCTCTAGGCTCTATTTGATGCCTCTAGTTTTGAGACACCAATAATAGTGTGGGTTTTTTTTTATTATGGATTATCTGCAAATATTTGGTCTGTTTGCAGATTATCCCTTTCCATTGTTATCTTATCCTCCCCAGCAATAGCATCATTTAGGAGCTTGAAAAATGTTATTTTTTGCTATTTGGAAAAGACCTGAAGCAAAGACTGCTTATGGTCTGTACTGAGCTCTCAAACGGGCATTGTTATAAGCAGTTGAGCCCCATATTTATTTTTAATTTAGGGTGCTCATTCGGTTGGTCTAATGTGGTGGATGTTGGCTCGTGAGGTTCTACGCATGAGAGGAACAATCTCCCGTGAGCACCCTTGGGAAGTCATGCCCGATCTGTACTTCTACCGTGATCCTGAAGAAGTAAGTTGTGGTTCTGTATTTTGTGTGGACAGCAAGTTAAACTGTTCATCAGTCCTCTTTAGGAATTGATGATCTTAAATGCTTCTTATTGCGGTTGAGTCCCAAGAAACCAAGCCTTCCAAAACAATTTTATAGCCTTATGCAGAAGGTGCCAGTCCACTGGTTTGTACTACACATACAAAGATGCTACTCATCCCAAATGTAACACTTACACCTTTAAACTCGTTTTGTCTTTTGCATCAGCTTTCTAATCATAATGGTCATTGGGCTTCATAAAATGTGGCATTAATTCCTTTGCTCTAGTCCTTAACAGATTTGCCTCCTCAATGAAAAGTTAGTATACACTTCTCCCATCTTCCCTACCCCCAGATTGAGAAGGAAGAACAGGCAGCTGCAGAGAAGGCCACAACCAAAGAAGAATTCCAAGGAGAATGGACTGCGCCTGTGGCAGAGTTCCCTCAGGCTGAGGTTGCTGATTGGTCTGAAGGTGTACAGGTCCCGTCTGTTCCCATCCAGCAGTTTACAGCTGGTAAGTTGATATCATTAGAATCTTTACCACTGAGAGATTGTCATACTAACACAAGTGGTGTTGAAGCAATTCTTTAAATTAGAAAAAGTAGAATTTCTAAGCTTTCAAAGTCTCATCTGGATTGCCATAGTCCTGTTCCATGTTTTCTTCAGTGCATCTTTTAATTACTGAAGCTATACTTTTGCTTTCAGCATACAATTCTCTATTAGGTTATGGATTTTGTAATCGTAAAAAGGATACTCTGTTCATGTAATACACATTTTCTATTACAGAGCGCACAGATGTTCCACCAGCACCGAAACCCACAGGTAAACACTTATTTGTTACTGCAGACTTCCTCTCTGATAATGGCGTTTTAAATTTGACCTTTAAATACTTGTAGTGGTACAAACATGGCAGCCACCTAATTGAACCCTTATGTATATAGCCTTAGTGCCAGTGTTAATTGCCATTTTTGGCAACTGCATTTTTCATTAAAATGTATGCCTTGACTAATTTTTTTTTTTTATTCTTTTTACTGGTAAATACACTTCATCTTTTTTGGTAGCTATTTATTAGAAAACTAACCTTTAGTGTTGTTGTTTGCAGAAGACTGGAGTACACAGCCAGCTAGCACTGATGACTGGTCTGCTGCCCCAACTGCTCAAGCATCAGAATGGACTGGAACCACTACTGAATGGTCTTAAGAACACAAATGTCCCAAGTGTGAAGGTCACCTAAAGACAGTGAAATAAAATTCAGTTTCACATTGTACGTGTGTTTGTCTTACTGGCGCACATCAAATGTTAAATACATGAAAAAGAACATTTATATTGCTTAACAGACAAAATATGTTCTCCATGCCCCACCCCCATTCATCAGTTGTGCTTCAGGACAGTACATTTTGCAAGGGACTAATTCCAAAATAATGTACCATTGTAAAAGAGTTTTGTATCAAACCCACCATAGTAATAATAAAAAACCACAGGGATTTAGCATCTTTTAACTTTATAAATTAGATTGCTACCAGTAGTATGTAGCAGGCAAATAAAGCTGTATTAACAAGTAATGCACATAACCACCTCCACTTAAATTGCTGTCAGGATTTTGTAATCATTCCTTCACCGAAGTCTCCAATATTGAAGCAATTCCCTTGTCTATATCCTAATTAATGGGATACAGACCAGGATAAAGTTTTACAAGCATGTGTAATAAGAGATGTATGTAGAAAGATTCCAACTCTTAGTGGCACACTTAATCAAAGGTTGAATTTCCAATTCATTTGTTTTTAAAAACACTCCCTAAACTCTCATAAATTTGAAATTCCACAAATCGAAATTTATTTAAAAAAAAAAAAATCAAATTCTTAAAACTCTCAATGGAATCGACCTGAATCAAATTCAAACAACTTCAAATTGATCCCTGGACCTCCCCCATTGACTTAAACAGCAATTCGGCATGTTTTAGGTGGCAATTAAATTTTTTAAAAACTCAAATCGAATTTAAAAAACGCCCTAGTCAAATTTTACAGTTTTGACCATAAAACTCAAATCCTTGATTGATCTGCCACTTAATCTTCCCTGTGTGCTGTAGGAAATGTATTTTCATCTCTAGGCCATGCAGGGAATGGCTTGTGATTTATAATCAACCCCTCCAAACACTCTAAACCTGAACCTCAGTGCTTTTTTAGTATAGAATTTAAATTGCATCAATGCTTTAAATGTACTTTTTAGCAATGATTAATATACTGTACACCATAGCAAGAAATCTGATGGCCTCTGTTAAAAATACCTGGGGGGGTGAGGTTTTCCTCTAGCAACCAATCAGTAAATGGATTTGGTCACCTAAAATTTAGAAAACAAAACTAAATTGCTGATTGGTTGCTGTGGGCAACAGCACCAGTGAAGTTTGTTGTAATAAATATGCTCAATGTACAGTTGCAAAATAATGGACATTTATGATTAAGTCAAATGAGGCAAATATATATTTATACAATCTCCCTTATGACGGATGAGAAGTGTGAACAACCCGAAAGTCATTTGTGAATGTCACTTAAGAGTCTAGACATGTTTGACGTCTGTGTCAGCCCTTTGGCATTGAAGAGCTTTTCCTCAGTAGCTCACAACTTTTCTGCCGATTTTACAGTACTGTATATTCTCTGTGCTGCTGTCAGTTACTAGAATGGCAAGGCCTAATTAGTAGATCATTCAGATTCAGCTTGAGTCACAGCTCAGAAACAATGCCTTCTGCAACAAGAATATTCAGCTTCTATGACTGGTATCCTCATTCCAGTGGTTTCCTATGAGCTGTGTGCAATGTCGTACATTCAAATGATGGCCTAACAAGGACACAAAATGGAAAATTGTGTAACTATATTGATGGCCACAATGCCTGCCAAACTTCTGTTAGTACATTATGTTCAGCATACAAAAAATAGGTTTATTTATTTTTTGTAGGTGTGAGTTCTTCTTTAAAGAACTTTGCAGATTTCCCAGCAATTGCTAGTCCTTCAGAGAATGTGTTGTCTTGATGCAATTCACACAAACAACTCTGATCACACTGCAATCCAGCATATCGAAGGTGTGGGTCACCTTCAGGATAACTTTTAATGTTATAGAAAGGCCTCTTCTAAGCAACTTTTAAATTGGTTGTCTGTTTGTGTTTTTTTTTTTTTATTTTTTTTATAGTCAAATTGAGGTCACTGACCCATGCAGCCAAAAAACATTGACCGGTGAGGCTACAATTTTATTAAGTCCATTTGTTTCTATTTAGGCTCGGTCTATATTCATATTCCTGTCTCTCTTCGTTCCACTGCCTGGTTGCTAGGTTAAATTGAATGCTAGCAATTAGCTGCTGCAATACTGCTGGAGAGCTGCTGAAGAAAAAGCAAAAAAACTCTTAAACTGCATATACAAAAAACAATTGCACATTGTCTCATAGCATACTCTCAGTCATCGTAAAGTGAATTTAGAGCTGAGCAAACCTTTTAAACTTTCTCCTGATAGCTGTGACGTTGCAACGGTTCAGCTCTTCTGCCTACCCCAGTACCATGCCAACTAAGTTCCACACATGTTCCACTAGCCTTTAGGACAGCAACTCCAGTGTAACTAGGTCTAATGGCAATGTAAATTCAAATAGGAGGACAGAAGGACAAGATGCAGGATGACTGCTAATGTGCAATTTATTGCTTATCCACACGACATGTTTCGGGCGTCACAGGCCCTTTTTCAAGTGTGACGCCCGAAACATGTCGCGTGGATAAGCAATAAATTGCACATTAGCAGTCATCCTGCATCTTGTCCTTCTGTCCTCCTATTTGAATTTACATTGGTGTATGTAGGTGCATGGACGGAGCACCTGAGAGACAGTTGGACTAGCTACATTATGCTTACAGGTGTGTAAATTACTGATTGATGAGTCTAATGGCAAGCCTGGCTTTCAATGATGATGAGTTAAAGTGGACCTGTCACCTACACATAAAAAGCTTCATAATGAAAGTCCTTTGCAAAGTAAATATGAAACCCCAAAAATATTTTTCATTAAAACATCCATACCTGTTATAAAGGTGTTTAAATATCTAAACTGTCAATCAAATATTACCTGCCACGCCTCTATGCCCGTGGCATAGAGGCGGGGCAGGCAATTACTTTCACTTTCCATTCAGCACTTCCTACATGTCACTGCTCTCCCCACACTCCCCCTTCCCTCCTCAGGCTCTATAATTGTGTAGGGCACTGCACATGGACATTAGGTCCCCCATTCTGGTGTATACACAAGATTTTGGGGTGATACACAATTTCCCTTAATAAATGGGTCCACAAAATGGCTGCTGCCTGTTTGCTATTATTGTATAATTCCAAGACAGAAGGAAACAAAATTTAAATAATAAATACAGTGTAAAGTAAAGTTTATTTTGCTCAACTAACATGATAGAAAAAAAATTGAAATTATTTCTTAGGGTGACAGGTCCCCTTTAAAGGGCAGTTATTGTGAAACTGAAAACTTCAGTTTAGCTCAAGAAATTATAAACCATGGATTTTTCATGATTAAAACCGACAAGTTATGTTTAGCACAAGCCCTTTTTATTGCACTCATGTTAAACAAGGTGGTATACTGCCCCTTTAATGGTATCCATCCTATTATTAAACCCTAAAATATGCTGGGTCTGAGGTTCTTTAAAATACTTTGGCATATAAACCCAAAGATAAAATTGTGCTTAATGAATAAACAATAGAAAACTTATGAATAGAGAGGGAGAATCAGTGACACAATGGAAGTGTGAAAGTAATTGATATCCGTTGAGATAAAAGGTAAGATAAAAGATCTGCTGAGATTTTTAAAGAAGACATATAGCATAACTAAAAAAAAAACCCCTCTTGTAGGCAATGAATAAAGTCTTTTGGTCTTAATTTTCATTTTTGGAGCTCCCCATAAATCTGCTATGATCCCTTTCTGTGTTTTAAATCAGGAGTGGGTGTGTCCTAACAGTCCCTGTTAGAATCACAGTAGGAGGGGAACAGCCAATCGCAGCCCTGCAATCACAAGCAATGTCAGGCTTCAGTTTTCTGTCAGGTCAGCCAAGCTGCTGATTGCTGCCCCTGCACAGCCTGGGAATGGAGGCAGCATGAAGTTGAACAGGTGAGCTCTTCTAGGTTTTTGCAAACATTTTCAATAAGTTAGTTCAAAACATTTTAAGCACATTCCTCCTATATTTAAAAGAGTAAAATGCACTGGTATATTCTTGTTTTTCACACAATATTCCACCTTTAACTGAATTTGTAAAAGGAAGTGTTGAAAAAAAAAAATAATAATTTGGGTTTCATGTTTAATTTAAAAAGGGCTTTTAATGTACAGTTTTTCCAGTCTGGGTGTTAGGTCCCTTTTAAAGATATTTGTCAAACAACTGCTGTTAATTACTTGTCTGCCGTAGATTGTAGAGTTTTGCATTTCGCTAAAAAAGGCTCTATCCTGACATGGACTGTAAGATGCAGATTTATCAAGGGTCGAAGTGAATTCGAGGGAATTTTCAAAGTTAAAAAATTCGAAGTAATTTTTTGGATACTTCGACCATCGAATAGGATACTACGACTTCGAATTCGACTCAAAGTAAAATAGTTTGAATATTCGACCATTCGATAATCGAAGTACCGTCTCTTTAAAAAAACAACTTTGACTTCAATACTTTGCCAAATTAAACCTGCCGAAGTGCTATATTAGCCTATGGGGACCTTCTACAGCATTTTTCTACGTTTTTTAAGTCGAAGTAAAATCATTTGATCATACGATAAAATCATTACAAACGTTCGATTTTACTTCGTCCGCAGAATACCCATATTCGATGAAAAAAAGTTTGAACTCGATATTCGAATTCGAAGTATTTCAATTTGACGGTGGAATTTCGAAGTATTTTTGACTTCGAAAATCGATCCTTGATAAATCTGCCCCTAAATGTCACTATCTCTGTCTCTCTGTGCTGGAGAAACATTGGAACTGCTTTTAAGGTCCTACTCGCATTCCTACTTGCATTTCCGGCCACTAGGCAGTAAGCTGTGTGGGGTAGCAAGTGGCTTCTTGGGCATGATTGCCCGAGGGGTCAAGGACAGGGCCAGAACTAGAGGTAGACAGAAGAGGCATAGGTGGGTGGGAGGTGTATGTGGGTGCAGACTGAGTGTGGAGTTGACATACAGGTGTGGGGCAGGTAGTCAGGGTGCCAGTACTACTATGCCCAGCACTGCACTGTGAGGGTATTTTGGCCTACCTTTAGCCTGTGCCTCTCCAGCTGTTGCACAACTATAACTCCCAGAATGGCAGCCAGAAGAGCAAAAGGTTGAAGATAACTGCTCAAGTACGGAGTGTCTTCTGCTGGTGCATAAACAGAGTGAAAGGTAATGACATGCCAAGTAATAATAAACTATAGAATTTTTGGAGTATTTTTAGGACAATTCTGTGGGCCCATTGTTCCTATTTTTTATTTTTAAATGTCAGAGAGGGAGAGCAATAAAATCGCTTTGAGAGTTATATGCAGGACATTAGCCCTGTCTACTAAGAATCCTGAATATTCTGTGTGCACCAAGCTCACTGCTCTTCGATGGTCATTGGTGGCTGCTTAGGCAAGGCTAGAACTGCAAGCTGAGGCAGTAAGGGGAAATTAAGCCAAAAGAAAATGAATATGCAGTCAATTTTAAGGGCCATGCCACACCAGTGTTTTCCCTGCCAATCCGCTTTCTTCCTCACCGACATCCATAAAAAATGATTTCCCCTTCTGACCACTAATTTGCATATGCAAATTAGGGTTCAGGTTCGGTTTTTTGAGAAGGTTTTGAGGGTTCGGCGAATCCAAAATAGTGGATTTGGTGCATCCCTATAATATAGTAACTGAGCTTGTCTGTCAGGTTCATCCAGTCACTCATATGGCTACTATTGCATTGGAATTCTGATCCAAACTAAGGCAAAAAGCCTGCTGCAATGGGCTCTCACTTAGCTAAAAGAATAATTACTGGTACAACAGTGGGCCAGATACTGATCTGCATTTCATGTTATCTGAAAAAGAGACTTATTTAAACACCTTTTTAAAATTTCATGACTGATTCGAATTCTTGCTAATAAGTATATAATACAGTAGCTGGTTCTTGATGTTGGCTATGCTAGCAAAGGTCATGTTAATTAGAAAGCAGTGAGACTGGTTCTTCATGTTAGTCGCGTTAAAGGAACAGCTCAGTGTAAAAATAAAACTGGGTAAATAAACAGGCTGTGCAAAATAAAAAATTTGATCTATAAAGGCTGGAGTGAATGGATGTTTAATATAATAGTTATTACACTACATCTACACTAGAAGAGCTGAATTCCATTTAATAACTGAAAATTCTGCTCTTAAAGTTACCAGAGACAGCATTTTTATGCCCCCCTTGTCACTGCCTCCTTTCTGCCACCTGAGGCAAAACTGTCACCTCGTCTCATAACAGGAGCGACCCTGAGAATAGGTCAAGGGTAAGAGAGTCCAGTCATAAAAGTATATCAATATTTGCACATGGATAGGTGATTCTATATTCTATTACTCTTGTTTTACTCGTCACATGACAACCCTCAAGTCATGAAGGCATAAACACAATTACTCTCAATTGATGCTTTCAGCCAAGAGCTGCAGCACAACATAATAATAGCTATTTATGATAATGTTTCATGGGCAGAAGGTCAGTCGCAGCACAGACAGCAAGTGGATTTATTCAACATGGTGTAATTTGAGCGAGGGCATCCTGACTGTCACCTCTTGCCGCCAGTGAAAAGTGGAAAAAGCTATTTTGAAGTCATTAATAGGAATTATCAGTCAAAATCTGTCAGGGTAAATTACTATTCAAGTTTTAAAGGGCACTGATGTTAAACTATGTCACACCTAATATACACATGCAAAAGGTTCCATAACTTATTAGAATATACGGTATGACGGTGTACCAGTGTACTGACGGAGGATGGGAAATGTAAGTCTGCACCTGCTGTAATGCTGTATGTTTAGGCAATGCTGGAAAAAACACAATCTAGCTCTTTTACGTTCCTCTTTAATAAAAATAATAATTATGCAGTATAGAAGTATTTGCAGGTGCAATTAGCAGTCATTATAGTGCTGCAACAATAACATTATTTTTCCATTTATTTTAATTGTTTTTTATTTTTTCACCCTTTTTATATACACTTTCACCCTATTTACTAAAGCATTTCTTTCCGTTATTCGGATCTTTCCGGATAACGGATCCCATACCTGTGTATGTATATACATCAACACCAAAGAATTGGAAGGCACTCCGATCAAAAGGAATACAGGTTTATTGCATACTCCTGCAGGGATCCTACACCCTATGTGTTTTGGAAATCAATCCCTTAATCATGTATGTATATATATATATATCTATATATATCTATATATATCTATATATATATATATATATATATCTATATATTTATCTCTCTCTCCTACTGTATTTATAAGGCTATTAGACATAAAAGTAGGAAGCCACAGGACAAGTGCTGCTTGGTAGGTCACAAGATGGCATATTTAAAGGGATGGTTCACCTTTTTTTTTTTATTTTTTTTTTTTTTTTAAAGTTTTTATTTATCATTTTCAATACAAGCAATTAAAAATAAAGAAGAGGTAGAAGAAAGAAGGGAAAATACAAGACAGCTGTATGCACAATCGTTCAAGATACATGTATTGATATATGTTTCACAGTATAGTTCAGCGAAGGTTAGTGGTCATACACCACTGCCAGAGACTCGACGAGTACTAGAGTACCGGTTGTATCTGAACCCTTTGCTTAAACAGTAGTTTAATTGCCCACATCCTCAACGGTATGAATATCTAGCCAGGGGGACCATATTGCGTCAAATTTCCCAGAGGATCCTCGAGCTTCATATGTAAGCCGAACAGAAGGGAGTATCTTATTAACTAGGTTGACCCAATGTTCCACTGTCGGCACAGTATGTCCCATCCAGTTCATTACAATTATTTTCTTTGCATAGAAAAGTAATGTTTTAGCAAGTGTTCTAGACCTATTCAGTGGTAGAAGATCATCCACTAGGCCTAAAAGGCATAACTCAGGGCTACATACATTCGGGAAGGCAATATTATCGACCAGGTAGCGGAGCACACCCGTCCTGAACTCAAGGATTAAGGGGCATTCCCAGATTAGGTGGAAAAAGGAGGCATCAAGCCCTTGACATTTAGGACAGGCGGAATCCAACCTCACCCCCATTCTTTGCAATGTTAATGGGGAGCAATATAGCTGATGTATTAATTTAAACTGAATCATCCTATCTCTGATCGAGATACGGTCACGGTACAAACTGTCAACAGCATCGTCCCATTGCTCATCATTAAGGTGGGGGTTACTAGCAACCATTTCTGTTTGGCTCTAGTGAAGGGGGAAGGGACAGAGTCCATCTAAGAGCTATAAAGACGTGACATGCCTGTTTGTGGATTATGGAGCACTGTTGCAACTGTTGGGGAAGAGTATTCGATGGGAAGCGAGCCAAATTGTGCATGAAAAGCATGGCGCAGCTGCAAGAACCTATAAAATTGTATCACAGTTCATCCGACTTTGGCTTGTAGTTGCGCTAAGGAGGGAAACACATTGTCAATAAGAAGATCGCCTAGCTAGTGTCCGAACCCCCATATTAGGCCAATATTGGACATCCTGCAGGGCCTTAAAGTGAGGGAGATGGGAATTACCCCAAAGCGGTGTAAATGGAGATTGAGCAAGTGAGGGGTGACCGGTTATGCGACATGCAAGGGTCCATGCCTTAAACGGGGTTGTAATTGTCGTTGGACAAGCTATATAGTCACATAGTTTCCTATAGGGGAGATGTCTCAATGCCTTCCGTGAGCCTAGCTTAAGGGCCAGAAGCATAGTGCCCGTTTCATCCATGTGTATCCAGCTGTGCATATAATATATCTGGCTTGCCAGAAAATAGAGGTGTAAATGTGGAAGTGCCAAACCACCTTTAGAAATTGGGGCGGTGAGCATTATCCAAGAGAAACGCGGGACCTTGTTGGGGGATGGTTCACCTTTAAGTTAACTTTTAGTATATTATAGAATGATTAATTCTAAGCAACTTTTCAATTGGTCTTCATTTTTTTTTATAGTTTTTTAATTATTTGGCTTCTTCTGACTTTCAAATGGGGGTCTCTGACTTATTTAAAATAAAGCTCTGTAAGGCTACAACTATTACTCATCTTTCTATCCAGGCCTCTCCTATTCATATTCTAGACTTTTGTTCAAATCAATGTATGGTTGCTGGGGGAATTTGGAAATTGCAAACTGGAGAGCTGATGAATACAAAACGAAATCACTCAAAAACCGCAAATAAAAAATAAATAAAAAACCAATTGCAAATTGTCTCAGAATATAGTAAAAGTTAAATTAAAGGTGAACAACCCCTTTAAGAGTAAAAGGACAGTATTCCATTAAATATACTTAATACTTACAGATGAATTACACATGGAAGGATTGAGCAGACTGTGAGTTGTCTTCCTTTTATATGAGAATATGTTACTGGGAATTCCCTTCACATAAATGGAAGCAATACCATAACATTGCTACAAAAGGAAGCTGTTATGGATGGGAACACTGGGCACCCAGATCTTAATCTTGTCTGGAAGATTTGCGTTTAATTAGACATTGTGTATGTGTTTGTATCATATTATATTGTATTATAGGTTGTGGCTGATGAATCATAAGAAGCACATAATGTATCAATGTCCTAAATATATTGATAATGGATTGAGTGCAGGAACCTTTTGTATTTGTCATAAGGGAGCCTACACACTTGCTGATAGACTAACCAAAATGTTCCAGTGTTACAATTGTCTAACCTTTGTGAGCTGCCTTCAGTTAGTGCTCCAGATTTTTGCTCCAAATTACCCTAGCAACATGCACTGATATGAATAAGAGACTGGAATATCGAAAGAAGAGGTCCCAAATAGAAAAATTAGTTATAACAATGAATGTTTAGCCTTACAGAACATTTGTTTTTTTAGGTGGGATCAGTGAGCACCGTTTAAAAGCTGAAAAAAAAGGAAAAAGGCAAATATCCAACCAATTGAAAGGTTGTTTAGAAATGGCCATTCTGTAACATACTAAAAGTTAATTCAAAGGTGAACAATCCCGTTAAATGAAATGTTAGAGTGCGGTCTGTTCTTGGCACTTTGAATGATTATTTTGACCAGCACCCAGGCAGTGGGTATGTAGGAGAGAGAGTGCTGATCTTCAGTTCATATAAATACAGCATATTCAATCTTGCACTGCTGGCTTTGTTTTGGATTGAGTGCAAGCACTGTGGGACAGTTGTATATTTCCACACTGCAGTCAATTCACAATTTTAATTGCTCCCTGGATAGTGCATTAATAAACCTGTCCACATGGTGGCAGTCATAGCTCTTATTGAAAAAAGTTCCTCCCTTTTGTTTATGTTTACGTGTTGCTGCCTTTGTATTTTCTAGCACCTTGACAGCCAGTAGCTTCAGCTTCACTACAGAATGTCTTTCTACTGCCCCAGGCTTTGGAAACAGATAAAGCACTAGAATTACACAGCGCTCCGCTGTCAAGAGTGATTCAGTCTGTATTATAGATGGTTGTGTTCATGTGCACAGGAACAATAGCCGGCTGAGCTGCAGAATAGATCTATTAAGTGTA
The DNA here is from genome assembly GCF_017654675.1 of Xenopus laevis. NCBI lineage: Eukaryota > Metazoa > Chordata > Amphibia > Anura > Pipidae > Xenopus > Xenopus laevis. The sequence continues at coordinate 112,475,883 of NC_054377.1, read as the reverse complement.
TCTTTATACTGTGACCCTTTTGAAATAATCAATAGTTCTGTGCCCTTCTGCAACCACCATTAGTTTAACCCCATGAAACCCAGACAAATCTACAACGCTAGAGCTGCTACGATTGATATTTGAATGCATATGAAGAAATTCTGAAAGGCAGATAGGAGTGCCACCTGGTCACCGTGCCAGTATTTTACCAGCCTGGTCTGTAACAATGATGCTCCATCCTAATGTTATTAATAAGGAAAAAATATACAAAGGCCAGTATTTATTTTCAGAAAATGTGGCAACCCTATATGCAGAAGGCATTCTATGCAGCCCTGTAAGTGCTGACAGTAATGGCAGCTGCTTCGGTTCCCCATAGGCAGGGTCGGACTGAGGGGGTCAGGGCTCACCAAGGCTGCCACAGCAGGGACCCCTTAACAGTCGCAGGGCCCCCTCTGTCTTGTATCTTCTTTATGCAAACGGTCAGGGGAGGTGAGGAGCGCCGGTTCTGTGGGAAAATGGTTGAAGCCTCAGAACGAGATAACCCCAATCCACCAACCTATTCCTGAAAACCAGGGATGTCTACTGGCAGATGCTTATAAAGTGAAAACTCATAGCACCCCATAAAAACTGGAGGGCCTTTTGGGTAAATATTAACATCTAGCTATTACTTCACAATGTAATACTGACAGTGGCGTAACTAGATATTACTGGGCCCCACAGCAAATTATTTTTCAGGCCCCCAAAATGTTTAGAGGTTGACTTGTTTCTCCAATATTTATTGAAATTGTATATGAATTAGGGCCTCGTGGGGCCTTTATACCTCCTGGGCCCCCCTGCAGCCGCAGGGTCTGCTTCCTCTATAGTTACGCCCCTGAATACTGATCAACTTGTACAGAGCATGTTTTCTTTCCTCTGTGAGGCTTGGGACCAGGTCTGGACTGGGATTCAAAATAGGCCCTGCCGTTCCAAGTACACAGACGCCCAAACAGCCCCCTACCAGCCCACTATATTTTGACTTTCTATGGAACCATACAGCAGCCCCTCTGGCATTTACCAGAACCCACATATTGGCCGTCCGGGCCTGCTTGGGACCCTGGTGCAAATCATTTTCTGTCCTGTCTTAAAATTGGTCTTGGTGGGGGAGGGGAGCCTTGCGCTCCACTCTAAAATAGAGGCACACAGGTTTTAGTTACACTATTAAAGACATACTGACACCAGAAATGAAACTCTTTTTTACATCTATCATAATATTGCCTTTGAAAGCAACTTATACCCATACCTCCACACTGTCCCATTTTTAGAGGGACAGTCCCTCTTTAGACAGCTCAACCTGCAGTCCCTCATTTGTACTGGAAAGTCCTGTTTTTCTCTGCACTGAACAGCCAGAAAAAGAAACATAGTTTCTAACTTAATTGGCTTTTGTCAGAGAGCCCAGAACAGCCACAGCTGCAGATAAGATACATTTGTATCAATTTCAAGATAAGCAAATAAGTAATTAACAGGTTCCTTGGGAGAAGTTAGACTCACAGCTTAAAGGGCAATTCACCTTCATTAGCAAAACTGTAATAAAAAACACAGAAATATGTTCAAACTTTCATAATCTGCCAAATTTTGTAAAATGAACACGGTAATTAGGGGGTGTGGCCACACAAATGGGTGTGGTCAAAAAATTCAACGCACACCAACTTTTTTGTCCCTCTTTTTATTTCCAAAATGTTGAGAGGTATGTTATAACTTTGCCATAAAGTATTTGTACAATGCTTTTCCATTACCTGTCTGATGCCCCATGTTCCTGTATGTGGGGGCTGCCATATTTGTGCAGCAGGAGTCCGTTAGCATTAGAAACTTTAACTGACAGGCTGAGATGGGACAGTCAGGTTAGCAAAACAGTCAGGTTTAGGAGCTTCAACTAACAATTACAAAAACAAACCACTCAGCAAAAAAACAATCAACATGACCTATAGGTAACTTTTAATATACTTTCATATTTTAAAAAGTAGTTTTTTAGTGTTAGTATCACTTTAAGAACAACATCCTGCAAGTTGGTAGGATGAAATGGGTTTAGGCATGTGGTGCTTGTACAATTTACTAGATAATCAGCTATGAATAGGTTAATAATCATGCCTGCACTGTGTCTCTTTTGTAGCTGCTTAGCTGTAAGGGATGTGTGACAGCCCAACGGCTCCTACGGGTAATAGAGACCCATATGCACAAAGCACTCTGCCTGGTGATCGTCTCCATTTATATTGCTGTTTCCAGAATGACCTTGGACCTGCTGTTTCTTTTCTTTGTACCTGTTTATTTCTCTTGACAGATTCCCTGCTCGGGAATTTAGCCTTGAGCACAAGGCACATTTTCTGGAGTGCAATTTTCTATTTGGGGTTTAATTGAAATGTTACTCTTTGTTCTGCCTATGTAACACCCCATAAGTCATAGTCTTCTTGGGCCTCTGACAGCAGACACAATGGTATCCCTTAACATAAACACAGCTTAAACGGGCATGCGGTGAAATGAGACTTGTTCGCAAAAGATGTAAAAATAACAGTTTTATTTGCAAGTCATTCTATTGTGAGATTGTTGTTTTGAGTATTGCCTCTACCTCTACTTGCAAATCATATTATTGCCTATATCCCTAATTCATAGTTAAGAATGCACCGAATACAGGATTCGGTTCAGGATTCAGCCTTGATTTGGCCTTTTTCAGCAGGATTCGGATTCAGCCGAATCCTTCTGCCCAGTTAAACCGAATCCTAATTTGCATATGCAAATTAGAGGCGGGAGGGGAATCATGTGACTTTTTGTCACAAAACAAGGAAGTAAAAAAATGTTTTCCCCTTCCCACCCCTGGGGGCACCCAGCACATATCTCTTCTTTCAGCCTACCCCTGGTCCGGACCCTTTCTCTTCTATCGGCACTCTCCAGTGTGCTTCTGTGCGCTCTCTTTCCCTCCATGCGCTCTAAGTGACGCACACACTCCCGTACATGAGCGCACACGCACCCCCGGCAAGGGGGTGAAGAGGTCGGCCAGGTTGCCTTGGGCACCCATCTGGCTTGGCCCGGGCCTACAAATGGGGGTCACTGCCCCCCAACAAATACTCTAAAAGTCTACCACTATATTGTTACTGCTACTTTTTATTACCCATATTCTGTTCATATTCCAGTCTCTCATTTAAATCAATGCATGGTTGCTGGGATTATTTGGATCCTAGCAACCAGATAGCTGAAATTGCAAACTGGAGAGCTGCTGAATCAAAAGCTAAATAACTCAAAAACCAAAATAATAAAACATGGAAACCAATTGCAAATTGTCTCAGAAAATCACACTCTACATGATAATAAAAGTTAATTTAAAGGTGAACAACCCCTTTAAAATGGGGTCAGAAATTCTGGACGACTTGGGAAATGATAACAAACACTTCTTTGCTTCCAACAGGAGAACCGGACAAATAGCTTTGTTTTTCAAAAGCTGGGCTTTATATGCTCAGATGGCATGTTGTTTTTGCCAGATTTCTTTCCTTGTAAAGAATGAAGACATTTGCTGTGTGCTTTGCACAAATTCTGTGAAATATCCTTTTCTTATTATGAGAAAAACCCACTTATTTCATATTGCCTAATATATATATGACATAAGGGGTAAATGCAGTGCTCTGTTACTGTCACACAGGGGGCACTATTTTATTATTTTACCTGCGCTCAAACCAGCTGGGTGAGGGACAATTCCCTGCAACTCCCAGAAGAGCAGTCTCGAATGCAACTCTAGTTTCAGAATTGGCTTTCTTTGTATGAAGAGTGTAGTTGCACTGTATAACTCTCAGGTTAAATCTTGCTATCTGCCAATAATGCCCACAGCAAATGCCATCCAGTACTAGGAATGATACTGGTCCTTTACATTATGCTCTTTGCACAAGGAACGTATTGCCTGAGGAGCCATATCTCCACTACTTTTCCAGTGCTTTGGGGCAATGTGCATTCCTTTCTCACTAATCCTACCTGATGTGTACTATGACAGAGTCTGTCTATCAGTAACTATTCCTTATTCACAGGATCCTGGTATCCTGACAATCCAGAAAGTGAGTCCTAGTACAGCCTCTGGCATACCTCCCAACATTTGGAAAATAGAAAAAGCGACAAAAAGATTTGCAGTGCGTATTTCCCACACCCATTTTATGGCCACACTCCCTAAATACCAAATCCATTTGGCAGATTATAGAAAGTTTGTGAACACATTTCTGGGGGGTTTATGGTCAGGTTTTATGTGTTATTACAGTTTTGCTAATTTAGGTGAATTGCCCTTTAAAGGAGATGTTAACCCTAAAAATGAATGTGACTAAAAATTTTATATTTTATATACTGAACTTATTGCACCAGCCTAAAGTTTCAGCTTCTCAATAGCAGCAATGATCCAGGACTTCAAACTTGTCACGGGGATCACCATCTTGGAAAGTGTCTGTGACACTCACATGCTCAATGGGCTCTGAGCAGCTGTTGAGAAGCTAAGCTTAGGGGTTCTCACAAATTATCCAGCAGAAAATGAGGTTGGACTGTATTATAAGCTGATGCTACAGGGCTGATTATTAAATTCTCGCGCTAGTTGCACTGGTTTCAGAGCTGCCATGTAGTAATTATCTGTATTAATTACTAATCAGCCTTATATTGTGACATTTATATTCTATGTTTACTGTATATTTTGAGTGGGTCCCTAAGCTCAGTAACTGACGGCAGCACAGAGCATGTGCAGTGAATCAGCAGAAAAGAATATGGGGAGCTACTGGGGAATCTTTTGTGGCACATATCTTCCATGTTAAAGGGTTGTGGATGCCTCAGGCTGGTACAGAAATCCAAAACATAATGTACAACATTTCTAGCCTACTTCTTTAGATAAGCTTTAGTTTTCCTTTAAGCTGCAAGTCACATTTCCCCCCAAGAGACCTGCTTATCTTAAATAGTTACAATTGTATCTTTGCTTATATTAAATTATTACTAAGTTTAAGAAATGTTGTATCTTTTTCTGACTGTTCAGTGAGATCAAAGAGAAAGTTGGGACATTTCAGCTGTCAAAATCATGTCTGCCATGCAAAAAAACGGGACAGTTGGGAGGTATGCTCTGGGCCCCAGCACTCCCACATGCTTCTCAGGTGGAGCACTAAGAGCCAAGCACATGGTGATTCCACCCCTTTCATCTAGGGAGAAAGTTATCCTATAATTTCACAGAAAATAGGGAGAATAAAGATGAACTATTTCACATTCCTACATATCCTTAAATGGCTCACTTACCTGGACACTTTTGACTATCCAAGTTTTTGGGAATCCTACTACCTTCTGTGTTTTCTTGTCCCCTATTCTTGTTTTCCTGTTCCCCATTTTTGTTTTATTTCTCACTTGGAATCTCTCTGACTTTGCCTCTGGCTAGAGCAGCGAACTGACATGAACTATGTGCTTAATTGCTAAACTTGATGAAAAGTGCTTTTCCTAAGGTAAGTGAATGAACATTTGTGACCCATATCAGATCACAAACAGGACCTGGCAGGTCTGGACAGAGAATTAAAAGAGGCCCTGGCATTTCATGTACACAGAAGCCCAAACAACCCTCACCAGCCCACCAAATAGTGGCTGTCTAAGGCAACTTGCAGCAGCCCCTCTGGCATTTGCCAGAACCCATAAGTTGCCAGCCTGGGCCTGGGCCCTGACAAAAACAGCTACTCTAAAATCCCAAGGGGACAGAGAGAGAGAGAGAGAGAGAGCAATATGCTGAATAGGGTTTCACTTATGGGCCACTGACACAGCATCTCTAAATGAGAAGTACTGATCTGAAAGCATGGCATTAGCATTATCAAACTGCTAATATTTTTAAAACAAGTATTGCTAAAGCACTCAAGGATACAAAGCAAGATTACTGCAATATTTTAATTGCAGTATATCCCTTTAAAGCATCCTTTTCTAATCTGAAACAGTCTTTACTTATGTTTCAACTGAATAAAAGCCTAGTTTACAAGAACAATCTAGTAAGCTGCATAGTAAGACTCTTTTTACCTTAATATCTATCCCAAAAATTTAGAGATGCAGATGTTGTATTGTTTCTCTTTGATTAGTACTGCAGATGTTCATAGCTCATGCTACTGTGTTCCTTTACTGTCAGAACAGAATAATGTACAAATGCAGCTTCACTAATTAGAAGGGAATATGTAACCTAAGTGAATCAGATCATAACGAGCACATGAATAATTCAAACAATTAATAGATGATATGGATAATGCTCTCTTGCCATAAACAGCATTTTTATATTTCCTGCCATTTGCAATGATTTTTTTTTATCATAAGAGAGCAGCTCTGCAAGAGCCCTGAGCTCTTTTACTGTATAACCTAGCTCTAATATAGGCTTAGTACAGGAGAAAAGCACTAAGCTGTGGCAGCAGACAAGACAGCACTTGCTAGATATCCTGTTGTACCTAGGTAAGGTAGGGCTGTGCTGTATTTAGGTTCTCTGGGCCCTAGGCACCGGACTTTAGTCTGGCCCTATGTGCAGACTGTTGTGTACTTTATATATATGATTATATATATATATAGCCAGAAGAAAGGGTCCTCACTCAGGACTTATGAAAAAATAAAAGGATTTCATTTCAAGTAAGGAAAGAACTAACATTTTGGTCAGCAAGTGCATATACAAACTCAAATAGACTTTTAAACCCCCAGTGGTGGGAAAAAGTGGAAGTGACATCATAAAGTGAATTAATTAATTATGCAAAGTATCCATCAATACAGAAAACTCACAGAAAAACAAAAAAAAAATGCAGAAAACCAAAAAAAAACAAATATTACAGAAAAAAATCTACAAGTGATATCAGTGGCGTAACTAGACCTCTAAGGGCCCCGGTACAGAAATTTACAATTGGGCCCCCCTAAAGTGATTGTTCACCTATGGCTAATATTATGATGTAGAGAGGGATATTCTGAGACAATTTGCAATTGGTTTTCATTTTATTTGTGTTTTTTGAGTTATTTAGCAGCTTTCCAGTTTGCAATTTCAGCAGTTTGGTTGCTAAGGTCCAAATTCCCCTAGCAACCAATTACTGATTTGAATAAGAGACTAAAATATGAATAGAAGAGGGTCTAAATACACAAATGGGTCATTAAAAATTGTATTTGTTTTTAGATGGGGTCAATAACTCCCATTTAAAAGCTGGAACGATATAGAAGAGGAAGGAAAATAATTCAAAACAATAAAAATAAATAATGAAGACCAATTGAAAAGTTGATTAGAATTTGCCATTATATAACATACTAAAAGTTACATGTAAAATTGAGGTTTCACTGTATTATAATGATATAAGGGATAATGTACCACCTACTGCAAATGATAAGGATATTAGGAGTCACTGTGGGGTTCTGTGACCATATAAAGACACAAGGCTGCAGACTGAGTACCACTCATGTATCATAGAAAATACTATTCAGGCCTGGTCAAGTTATGAGAAAACTTAGGGGGGCTGTTCCTGCTGAAGTGTGCTTAGTACAGGGAAATACCTATGCTGCCATAGTTTTACGGTATTTCTCTGTACAGACTATGAGCAAACTTTGGGGGCTGTTTCTGCTGAATTATGCTTAGTACAGGGGAATACCTATAGGCATAAACATCCAGTAACAATTGGTGCAAACTACAAATTAGCTGGCCTTTGTATAAACTCCCATGGCAAAAAAAATGTTTAAAGGTGCCTTTTGATTTCTATTTTGTGAGATTTTCTTTTTTTCTTTACCACATTATCATTGTCTTTTCTTCTCCCAGCATCCCAGCCTTTTTAATTTTTCACCCCCACTATCACCTCTGCCAGTTTATCACTCGCGTTTACTCATTTATTTGGTGTTTTACACATAAACTCTCTTTCCCTTTCTGTATCTCCCAATTTCTCCTACTTTCCTATACTCCATACAGTCTCTTACATCCCAGTTTGTACCTTTTGCCCAACACTTTTCTTTCTTCCTTTTTTCTCCTCATAGAAGTCTCCTCACTATGGGACTGAGCTGATCTGGTATGGGGACAGGCTGGACCAATCAAGTTTGGGGGTGGGTTGGGCCAATCGGGCTCAGTGCCGGGCTAATTGGATGTGAGGGTGGGCAGGGCCAATCGGTCTCACCGGCTGGCTGGGCCAATCGGTCTCACCGGCTGGCTGGGCCAATCGGTCTCACCGGCTGGCTGGGCCAATCGGTCTCACCGGCTGGCTGGGCCAATCGGTCTCACCGGCTGGCTGGGCCAATCGGTCTCACCGGCTGGCTGGGCCAATCGGTCTCACCGGCTGGCTGGGCCAATCGGTCTCACCGGCTGGCTGGGCCAATCGGTCTCACCGGCTGGCTGGGCCAATCGGTCTCACCGGCTGGCTGGGCCAATCGGTCTCACCGGCTGGCTGGGTCAATTGGGATTGTGTGCAGGCTGGGCTAATCGGGATTGGGCCACTAGGGATGAAGGAAAAAGAAGAGAAAAAAAAAAAAGAATCGGAGCTGCCACTGGTGCAGCCCCCATAAGCACAGGGCTGGATTTGCAAGTATTTTCATTTCTTACCTGGGATGCAGCGGGCCCCATAAAGGGTGCAGGGGCACAGACCCTGGTGCAGCTGCACCAAGTGCGCCCCTGGTAGTTCCGTGACTGAGTGATATAATATCACCCAAAATAAGGCAATACACAATAATCAATACAAAAAATAAGGCAATACAATATACCACAATATACAATATACCATCATAGTATGTGTTGCAAAAAAGATAAAAAAATCAAACTATTAATACTGAGTGATTTATCTGCATTACATTATTTTCGATGCAGAAAGGTACAGAGCAGTCAAATATATCTCTTTTTGTTATATAGTCCATTATATTTAACTGCTCTGCACCTTTCTGCATAGAAAATAATTAATAATTAATTAATTCACTTTATGATGTCACTTCCACTTTTTCCCACCACTGGGGGTTTAAAGGTCAATCTGAGTTTGTATATGCACTTTGAGAAAGATCAGATTGCTGACTGAAACGTTAGTTCTTGCCTCACTTGAAATAAAAACCTTTTATTTTAAGTCCTGAGTGTGCAGACCCTCTCTTCTGGCTATACTACAATTTTGGCTACTGCACCCAGGCACCATTGAACTTCTACACGAGAGTGCTGGTATCTCCCGCATGTGTGTATGTGTGTGTATGTGTGTGTGTATATATATATATATATATATATATATATATATATATATATATATATATATATATATATATATATATATATATATATATACTGTATATAGACTGAATTTAGTTACCCCTTTAAGCTGCAGTCCTAGACATGGCTCTTTTTAGTCCAAACATGATCTAAGCGTAAGGTGATTCTCATTCATTTAAGTGAAGTTTGGAGAAAACATTCTGCCATCAGACTTTCTTGTTGGTGTAAACCAGGGGTGCCCAAACTTTTTGCTTTTTACTGCTGCCTGTGTGCTGAAGGTATTAGCAATAGACACATACTGGCACGTATTGATGCCATACTTCTTTAGTTTACTGTACTGGCACGTCAGTACGTCTATTGACACCTTCAGCCCTAAAGAAGTTTGCGAAAACAACGCGTCTCTATGTGCCAGTACGTGCCTATTAGTAACACCTTCAGCACACAGGTAGCAGTATAGACCAAGTGGCAGATCATTTCACTAATGTGCCTTAATATTACTGCTATGGGATTCCTGTACTTTATTTCTGACCAGGAGTATCCCCTGTGCTGCTGTGGTATTTTAGGGTAAGGCCACACTGGGTGTTTTGGGAAGATTTGGTCGCCTGGCGACTAATCGCCTCGTCTTTGCGGCGACCAATCTCCCCAAATGCCTTCCCTGACTCTCTGTGTTATAAGGGATAATGTACCCCTTACTGTAAATGATAAGGATATTAGGAGTCACTGTGGGGTTCTGTGACCATATAAAGACACAAGGCTGCAGGCTGAGTTATATAGGAAACTCGGAGTATCACTTGTGTATTATAAGGGATAATGTACCCCCTTTCTGTAAAAATGATATGGATATTAGGAGTCACTGAGGGGTTCTGGGACCATATAAATGCACAAGGCTGCAGGCTGAGTTATCACGTATGTATTATAATGTCAATTATAAGGAGAGATATATATATATATATATATATAATGTTCATATAGGTGTACGCACTATTACCGGATTTGATGACAGTGGGTGCGTAGGTCAAAAGAGTAATACATCAGAACAAATGGACCCGCACTCCAAGAGATTTTGTGAAAATAGTGTCTTGTTTTTATCCACAGATGCATATCAGACGTTTCGGTCCCTATCCTTGAAAAAGGTCCCAATAGGGACCGAAACGTCGGATATGCATCTGTGAATAAAAACAAGACACTATTTTCACAAAATCTCTTGGAGTGTGGGTCCATTTGTTCTGAAGTGTACTTAGTACTGGGGAATACCTATGCTGCCATAGTTTTATGGTATTTCTCTGTACAGACTATGAGCAAACTTTGGGGCTGTTCCTGCTTAATTGTGCTTAGTACGTAGGCTTAAAATCAGTGGCGTAACTACCGGGGGAGCAGGCGGTGCAATTGCACCAGGGTCTGCTCCCCTCAGGGCCCGCCGGGCACCGGAGGCTTCTGTCTTGTTTGTGTATGGAGATAAAGCTGGTAAGCACGAACTAGCAATTATGCAAATAGTCAGCGCTAACGAGAGGACGGCTCGGTAAAAAAGGCTGTCCTCTCACTCCTCTGTCACTGCTTAGGGGCGGGGCTACGCTGCGCATTTTCCCTATCTTTGCTTGAAGAACCCAATAGACAGGCAGGCAGAAGTGTAGAGTTTGCAGGAGCCTTAATATGGATGAAAGGGCCCGGGGGAGGTCTGGGAGAAGTACAGATCACTTCCTGGCTCCTGCAGACAGGCACGCCTGGGCCCCGGCGGTGACGTCACAAGCAGCGCACCCTTGTCACAGAGTCAGTGAATCTGCCTGGATTCCCTACTCTGCAAACAAGTCGGCCCGTGATAGCGATCTTCTATTACTATTGGATGGGATGCTCCTGCAACTGCATGCATTCCGGTAATAAAACACTTTTACTGCTGCTGGTTGGATAGCACACTTTGCTGAATGCAATACCACACAACTCGACTCTGCATTTAAAAACATGTCTAGCAGGCAGGACAGCATGACAGAATGCAGCTACAGTAACACCTAATTGAAACTATCTTCAAAGTAATTCTCATTTATGTGGCAGGAGCAGGCTTATTTAATTAACAGGCTGACTTATGGCCCACAGCCGTTCTGAGCACCAACGCTTCACTAGCTGTACCACAGCTGCTATGTCTATTTTTAGGGAGCAGGGGTGAAAAAAGCCAACAGAACTGCAGTTAACAGAACGGGCTAGTAAAGGGGTATAGGGAAATGTGAATAAAAGAAAAGAAAAGTGAGGGAATACTGGAATACTAAACTAAGATTTAAAACTGGGGAGTGCTGGCTGTCAATCAATACTCTCCTGTGGGAGAATGAAGAGATCCCCAGTCCTCATTTCAGTCAAGACTGAGGCGTGAGAGGATCTCTCTGCAGCTCTAATTTAATGATGTTTTTTGAAAGTAAAATGCTTTTTTGTACATTGTAATGAAGGGGAAGTATAATACTAAGATATAAGCCTGACACAATATGTCTCCTTGAAGCACACATCCAGGGGCATATCTATTCCCCTACTCCCCCCTCACTGTCCATGAACAGACCCCTAAGTTTGCTTATAGCGTATACAGAGAGATATCATAAAACTATGGCAACATAGATATTCCCCTGTACTAAGCACAATGGTCACAGAGCCCCTCAGTGACTTCTAATATCCTTATCATTTACAGTAGGGGGTACATTATCCCTTATAATACATGAGTGATACTCAGAGTTCCCTGTATAACTCAGCCTGCAGCCTTGTGTCTTTATATGGTCACAGAACAACCCCTCAGTGACTTCTAATATCCTTATCATTTACAGTAGGGGTACATTATCCCTTATAATACATGAGTGATACTCAGAGTTCCCTGTATAACTCAGCCTGCAGCCTTGTGCCTTTATATGGTCACAGAACAACCCCTCAGTGACTTCTAATATCCTTATCATTTACAGTAGGGGGTACATTATCCTGTATATCATTATAATACAGTGAAACCTCAATTTTGCATGTCATTTTTATGTGTAACTTTTACATCAGTGCATGGTTGCTAGGGGAATTTGAACCCTAACAACCAGACTGCTGAAATTGCAAACTGGAGAGCTGCTGAATAAAAAGCTAAATAAATCAAAAACCACAAATAAAATAAAATGAAAACCAATTGCAAATGGTCTCAGAATATCACTCTCTATATCATACTAAAAGTTAACTCCTAGGTGAACAATCCCTTTGGGGGGGGCCCAGTTGTAAATTTCTGTACCGGGGCCCTTAGGGGTCTAGTAACGCGACTGCTTAAAATGAAAAAACACTGGCGCTAATCACACGCGGCGGTTCGTTTTCCGAATTCCCCCGAAGTTGCCTCACAGAGTCAGGGAAGGTGTTTGGGGAGATTGGTCGCCGCAAAAACGAGGTGATTAGTCGCCAGGCAACCAAATCTCCCCAAAACGCCCAGTGTGGACTGACCCTTATGTATTAACCAGCACACAAATAAACTGTTTTACTTACTATAGGCAAGGAACTGTGGTGGAACAGGAAGCACCCACTGTGTGCGGAAACGCATGACTGCTCTTTTGTATTTGCGGTAAGGTCCCTACTTTTGACCAGGTCTGGTAACACACAGACACAGTGACCAATCAGAGGCTTGTTTTCATACAGATGACCATTAAATGCTGTCAGCCAATTGGTGGCTATAGCTATAGGTGATTGTACCTGTGCAAACTTTACCTCCTATATAATTACTGACCACATTAGGCTTATTTCGTATCTTATCAACATCATAAATACATTCCATGTAGTACTTGTCTCATGTGGCATATAACATCAAGGAACCCGCATACTTTTTGTTTATTATTGAGGTGAAATGTATCATTCATATTTCATTCTTAGTACGCTGAATTTTACCAATTTCCAACATGGCCGCCAAGCACTCAGTCGAACGCTCATGGCAGCTCAAGTCCCTCGTAAACCCGCCCATCGGTTCCGGAGATTGCCGAAGAATTTAGTTGGACTCGGGCCGTGTTGTGTGTCGGACGCTGTGTGTGTGTTTGCAGCTGTGAGATTGGGGATTATTTTCCCTCCTCTTCCTATTTTCTTCCATCTTTCGCAGTGTTTTTGCCCTTTCCTGTTAGCAGTGTGACAGAGCAAGCTCCCATTCCATGCACACTCGTCCAGTTGCAGCAGCAGGAGCAGCATCACATATTGCACAAAAGGACAGCTCGCTTTTGCAATTCCAACCTTAAATCTCTTGCTTTCTCTTCCCAACATATTGCTTCCGTTATACTGTTCATTATTATTCCGGCTCAAGTGTGCGGCTGATTGATTTCGCCTTGGGAGTTTTAACATAATCACTATTTTCACTTTTGCATTGACAGTAGCACCTTCTATATTTTTCTCATTTTGGCATTTAGTCCAGGTCAATCTGCATCTTTTTTTCATCATGAAGTAACTTGTTAGAGTAAGTTGTTTTTCAACTTAATTTTAACCATCAGCAGCAACTGAAGCTGTTACATCAATTTTTAATAGAAATTCTTTGTGCACCTTAATTGTTTGAGCTGGCAGTGCCTATTGAAGCCTAGATTTCTAAAGTTTCAAGGACTAGCTTGCTATGGCAGATGCTGTAATGTCTGATGCGCATCTTCTGGGCTTTAATACCCGTGGTACCAAGAGAGAATCGGATCAGCAGTTGCATCTGGGAAGCAGTGGTGCATCTGGCGCTGGAGTCAAAAGGCAACGTGTGGAGCCAGAGCAACAGGAGCCTGGAAACCCCATGGTGAGTAGATTGTCACTGAACAGACTTTCTCAGTTGTTGCATCACCAACATCCTTACACAATTTACAATCATCTTGAAATTAAACATTGTTGTGTTGCTCACATTGAATCTATATATGATCATTAGTTGAGGGTCTGCTACAGAATCAACAAATAGATTCTTCTTGATCTGTCAAAAGCTGTAGCAGGTTACAGGTAAGTTAAACTAGTGTGGAATTGCTGCATGCAGACATGTCATTAGAGTGATAATTATCTGCTGTGGGCATTATGGATCCCTGCTAGAACATAAACATTGTTGTGTTGCTCACATGAAACCTATATATGATCATTAGTCAAGGGTCTGCCACAGAATCAACATATAGTAGATCCTTCTTGATCTGTCAATAGCTGTAGCAGGTAAGTTAAACTAGTGTGGAATTGATGCATACAGACATGTCGTGAAATATACATATACATACATCTTATGTCATTAGAGTGATAATGATCCACTGTGGGCATTATGGATCCCTGCTAGAACATGAACATTATGTGTGTGCATTGGCACACTCCACCACTTCCTGGTACTGAATATATTACTTTTCAGAATGTGGACTTTCAGAAATACATTTTATTTCCGCCTGTAACTGTATTCAGCAACTTTTAATCTGTGTCTGTCAGTTGGCTGGCCTTTGACTTAGTAGCATGAAACCAAAACGGCCATCTCTCTCTCTCCCACCCCCACCCCCACCCCCATAAATCAAAACTCAAAATGGGCAAATAAAGTGTGTGTTATGTATATATGTTCTGCTATTTTGTGTAATATCGCGATATAGTTTAAGTAATATTTAAAACCATTTATCTTTAAGTAAAACATTTCATTTGTTGTTTTATATTCTAGTAATTTCTCTGTTCATATTGGGGTAAGATCATCTTCAGTGTATACTTAAAGTTGAATAAAAATAGGACGTTTAATACATTTTTATATTAACATTGAGATGAGCATGCATCAGTCTAGAAACCCCTTTTCTGAGGAAGCCTATATATCACATAAACAGATTGCCAGACATGCTGGCAGCCATTTTGTAATGTCCACTAACATGTTTATCAACAACACTTTGCTGCTACATGAGAACTTGCTAAAATCTCTCTGATATTGGTCAGCATTCCCATATTTTGTGAATGAAACATCTACACTGTCATATTGCCAGTAAAAACTCATCTCTTGTAAACAGATTCTTATGTACCTTATTTTTTTCTTAGGCACCTTGTTTTATTAATTAATATTAAAAGAATATCTGCATATTATCCTCCTCCAGAGAGTACTGGCAGCTGTCAGGTGTGCAACACCCCAAACAGAGTTGTGTAAAAATAATTTCTAATCAGCTAGACTGGTATTAGGTGAACAAGGAAATACACACTGTGTATCCTGCAGCAACTAATATTTGTATAGTTTTATAAATAAATTACTGCAATGAAAACTCAATACATGTCATTACTAAGCACATGTTGTGCTCTGTCAAAGTTTAAAAATGCACAATGCATGTGTATATGCTTTGAGTGTAACCTTGCACATACAAAACGGTGTAGTGAGAAAAGGTCCGTGAGGCCTGCAGCATTGAGAGAGAGGACCAGGAGCATCAAGAGACAGAATGTCAGAGAACACATAAGGTGAGCAGAGGGTAAGAAGCAAGCAAGTCAGTCCATTATTGTCTGGTGCAATTATTCTACACTGGAAATGTCTGCATGTAATGTACAGTAGGTCAATTAAGACCCATTTTGGATCATGTCTCTTTTATGCTTCATAAATAAATGATATGTTTCCATATGATCAGTGTATTTTAGTCCTCGCACCTTCAGTCGGAAGATAATTTAAAAATGGTTTTAAACTTGCTGTCAGAGGACCTCTTATATTTACTGTGTGAGGTGCTGCTTTGAGCTTGCAAATGCTCTCTGCTTACTCAATGCCTGCCTTCTTCCTCACTCTTAACCTCATTATTGCCAACACTTTTCCAGCCAACATGGTTTATCTTACACTCTCTGTCTTTTTGCACATGCTTTCATGTTTTGTGTAAATGCTCAATTTCTGTCCTTTATCTTCTTATACCCCACACTTTTCAAGTCTCTTTTTAAAGGAAAGCTATACACCCGGAACAATGTAGGTCTCTATAAAAAATATATTGAATAAAACAGCTCATATGTAAAACCCTGCTTCACATAAATAAACCATTTTCACAATAATATACTTTTTTTAGTAGTACATGCCATTGGGTAATCATAAATAGAAAATTGCCTTTTTAAAAAAATAAGAGCCACCCCTGGGATCCTAGGATTCACGGTGCACACAAACAAACCATACATGTTAGGTCACATGAACCAATTAACAGACAGAGTTCTGTCTTTTGCGTCTCACACTTCTTCCTGTTACAGTTAGAACTACAGTATTTCTGGTCAGGTGATCTCTGAGGCAGCACACAGACCATCACTAAATGGTGGTTCAAGGCAAGAGATGTAAAAGGGCAATATTTTAATTATTTAATATATACCAGTTGGTATGATTCTTTAAAGGGGTTGTTCACCTTCCAAACACTATTTTCAATTCAGTTGTTTTTAGATTTTTCCCCAGAAATAAAGACTTTTTTCAATTACTTTCCATCTAAAATCTAAGTTTAAAGTTGAATGTTTGTGTCTCTGGTGTTTGAGTCTGGAAGCTCAGTAATTCAGGTGTAGACTCTAAACTGTTACAATTTTGCAACATTGAGTTGATACATTTCTCAGCAGCATCCTGAAGTATTAGCAACTATTGCATCAATTCTAACAGCTGCCTGTAATGAAACTCAGAAATTCTGCTCGGCAGGGACAAAGATAAGAAATGTATCAACTAATTGTATCCATTTAGAATAGTTTACAGGGTCGGCGACCCCCCTTTCCAAAGCTGCTTCAGAAGGTGAAAAATGACACTTTATACTTCAAAATTAGAAAAATGGTCACACATAGAAACTACAAAGTCATTGGAAAAAGTTGTTATTTCTGGTGAAATATCTGAAAATAACTAGTTGTTTGAAGGTGAACCAGCCCTTTAATATGTCACTTAATTTGATATAAACTATCTGCTGGTTTTGTATCCATTTTGAGGGTATAGTTTTCCTTTAAAGGGGACGTTTTAATTACAAGAAGTCTATGGATTTTGCTATTTAATGAGCTATAATAGCTAAACAGAGAAATTGAAGCTAGTTGTTTGCTCCTTTCAATTTAGAACTCATTTTGAAAAGGAGGTCATTTTCAGGTAGGAGGGATTTCTATGTAACAAATCTGTAGTTGCACCAGTGGCAGTTGACAAGCATCGACAAATGTCTTCCCATTGTCTAACTTTAGTATCGGTGCAAATACAACTTGCCACAATGCAGCTTGATGACAGGAAATTCACAAAGAATGCAGTTTTCTCGCAGTAGTCGGATTGCAGCAAGTAAGGTGTTTTACTTGCAGTGACAGAAAGTTTAGGCAAGGAAGTCTTTTTCAGGAGATTTGTTGTAGAAGTAGTATAGATTTACCGTAATGCTAAATCTCCTCTTGTGTCAGTACCATTAGGTAACAAACTGTATCAGCTACTTGCTTTCCTGGGGGTAAAATTGACAGCGTCTAGGTTTGGCTGTAAACCTGTCCTTCTTACTTACATAATTCTGCTTATTATGCTCTCAACAAATGTTATCTGTACAATAGTTTGGAAACAGTGCAACTGTGTTCAGTGTGGTAATGGACCAGTGGAAGTTCTACATCAGTTGCTTACCAACATAATACCATAAACTGGTTAGGTCTCAGGAAGTAAAGTGCTGATTAACTCAACTGCGTATGTAGTCAATGGGCATCTTGAAAGGGGCAAGCTAGCCCCACAAGCCAGTCACTGCTTCTAATACTACTAAATGTAAATCACACTGTAGGATGCATATGGAGCAGAGATAGTTGGACCTCAGAGGGAAAACACTGCACTTGTAACTGCTCTATGTGTGTTAGGCAAAGTGCTATAAATTTAGCAGTTGTTTTGACAGGTAGAGAAGGGTGTTTTGTCTTTGTGTGCCTTTTAATCTATACAAAAAAATCCTTTTTATCCAAGCAACCTACCAGAGTGACATAGCATGTTAGTTATTGTGACGTTACTTCTTGGCTATTGGGCAGGTATTAGATCGGAATGCAGTGAAGCCTTCTGTGGGTCTATGGGTCAAAGTTGGCTCTATGCTTGTGCACATACATTTCTCTTGTGTGGTAGTGCACAGCTGTGAGAAAACATTGGCTGTATGTATTTCTCAAATACCTAAAATTGTATAGAGTTGCGTTTGCAGGGCAGTTTTTCTTAATTCACCATTGAAACATATACAAACAATAAAGATAAAAAAAAAAGTAGTTCTTCCTCTATGTATTTTTCCATGTATTAAAAGTTTTGCTCCTGTGGGTACAAACCCAATGTACAGATTTGGTAGAGTTAACACCGCAGAACATTCTCATATTATTGTCATACCCCCCCTATAGGACTCCCCTATGTGACAGCATGTATGCAAGTTTTTTTTCCCTTTGGCTTTCCTGGATTACTTGGCTCATATTTCTTCCTTTAATCCATAACAGATCAGCCCAGATAAGCGCTGTTTGGCTAACGCAGATCTCGTTAGGGGACAAAGCTGCTTAGGGTAAATCCAGGAGAAGTGGGGAGATTTACACAAAACAATCCTGATTCATGAGTGCCGGAAACTAGCATTTAATTTACCCTCTAAGGATTAGTTTCACTGCCAGGGTCAAAGGATGCACGTAACCACAGTCATTTCATGAATTAGAGGGATTGTTGCTGCATTTTGTGTATGTGTGCTTGTTTTATTTATTGAAAGGAGTGCAAATGGGCCCATGCATAATGGAAGCATATTTTGAAATAACTGGATTACGAAGTATTTATATTTCTGCATGAGGCAAACAATATTCACCAGTGTTCTGGTTGGAAAGGTTTCCAACATTTACCCTTGTTGTGGAAAGGAGGGGTAATTCTGCTCTACCAAATCTTTGCATTCCAGTTAGGTTGCTAGCAGGACCTGTCTACTGGTTCAACCATGACACCCGCTTAAATAGTTGTAAAGCTTGCTTCCCTCAGGTTGCAGTCATACCAGTCCTCCTCTTTTGTTCCTTCTACCTTAAGCTGGTACATAACAAGGAACTTTCATGTTAATACCAGCCCTTCTGTTTCCACAGTGACTGAGGATACTCTGTGCCTGGTTTACAAAACTGGTTTATGTTTAGTACTGTAAATGAAACGTATAAACATGCTGGGATACTTCGGGGGTTCTTTATCAAAGGTCGAGTTGTTTTTCCCGAAAATGTTTAGTTTTGGGGGGATTTTTCAGTTATAAATCCAGCCTGTCGAAGTCATGTAGAAGTCAATGACAGAGGTCCCTTGAACCATTTGAAGATCTTTGTAGCCTTCATGATGTTCAAGTTTTTTTTTCAGTGGGTTTTGCTCAAAAACTCTATTCATTTGAGCAATTTGAGTGGTTTTTTTTCACCAAAAACTGGAGTGTTCAAGTTTTTCATGAATCAGAAACTATTAGAGTTGTGAGTTAAATCAAGTTATAAAAAAATCTCTCAAACCTCTAAAACTCAACCTTAGAAAAATAACCACCTGACGATTACCACATCCTACATCAGATGGTGCCATGCCAGAGAACCTTGTGACCTGTAAGGACCCCAGCCAAATGCCTATAATTTTCTCTACTCTTGTAAAATCAGCAGTAACAACATACAATAAAACTTTTACCATTTGTTATATGCAACAACTACTAACCTATCTGACTAATGTATATTAAAAATTGTAATTAAGATGTGTGTGTGTGTGTGTGTGTGTATGTATGTGTGTATATATATATATATATATATATATATACACACACAAACACACACACACCCTGGATATATATATATATATATATATATATATATATATATATATATATATATATATATATATATATATATTTATTTGGATTGTGCACCTCTGGCTTCATCCTTTGGATCGAGCGCAGGCACTGTGGGACTCCAGTAAATGGATAAGAGAAGTCTGTATCTTTGGATGATTGCCGCTTGTGTGGGCATTAAAATGATAATTCTCTATAGGGAAAAGTGATCTGAGATCTGTACGTTTTCCCAGAAACTGGCTATAGAATATGTCATTGGCCTGAAAGGATAGCTTAACAAAGACATAGGCTTGAAATGCTGCACATTATGTTTCTGTACCAGTCCAGGGTGACCACATCCCCTTTTTTTTTTTAGAGCTTAGGTGTGTATATATAAGGTTGCCACCTGTCCTGTTTTAACCCGGGTCAAAACTTCCTGCCCGGTTTTCCAAATTAGGAAAGCAGGATTCCCATGATTGACACACCTATCTGCCAATCGACAAATGCCGCATCATAGCCCCTACCCCTGCCCGGTCTCCACTGAGCGAAAAAGGTGGCAACCATATAAAAAAATTAAAGTCAGATTACATGGCTGTTTAGTAATCTATTTAGCT
The DNA here is from genome assembly GCF_017654675.1 of Xenopus laevis. NCBI lineage: Eukaryota > Metazoa > Chordata > Amphibia > Anura > Pipidae > Xenopus > Xenopus laevis. The sequence goes on along the minus strand of NC_054377.1, from coordinate 112,455,451 downwards.
TCTCATTACATAGCAACACATAAATCACTTCAGTTAGCATAAGAAGGTAATAAACAGCTCTTTATGACTATGAAGATTTTCAGGTCATGGTATATCTAGTATAAGTAATTCTAAAACAACTGGACTTGCTGGGTAATCATTGAAGACGTTTCACTACTCATCCGAGTAGCTTCTTCAGTTTAACTGACTGGTATGGGAAGTCCTCAACATATATTTGCGATGGCCCCTAAGCTTTAGGCTGGTTCAGTAAGTTCAATTTAAAAGTTTATAGTATAATTATCCTTTGGCTTCAGGTGAATTTTGTATTAAAGGGGACCTGTCACCTAAAGAAAGAATTCCAAATCCTATGTTATCATGTTTATCAAGCAAAATAAACTTCACTTAAGCTATATACATTATTTAAATCTTGTTTAGTTTGGGAATTCACCATCACAGCAAGCAGTCAAACAAAAATGCCAATATCTTGTTGATGGGCCAGAATGGAGGGCCTCATGCCCATGCACTGGCAACACAATTAGATGGTAAGGGGAGGAGGAATGTGGGGAATGCACTGACATCTAGGTAGTGTGGAATGGAAAGTGAAAGTTATTGCCAGCTCCGCGAATGTAATAAATGATCAACAGTCAAGATTTTGAAATGCTTTTAAAACAGGTATTGATGTCTTAATAAAAAAAGAATTTGGGTTTCATGTTCAATTTGAAAATTACGTTTTTTTTTTTATACATCTGTGTGACAGTCACTGTACTAATGAAGCTCCATCTACATCTCTGCTGTAGGTCCTGATCTCAAAGGCAGTTTTGTAGAAAGGCTTACTGTATATAGAGCCTAGTATGTCAAGTAAGGAATGGTACTAATTACTGGGGTCATAGATTCAAAATCTCAAATTGTTTTGAGTCTTTTATTGATGTCAGCCAATTATAAAGAAGAGCAATCTAGAAGAACAATAGAGAGTACAGGTGCATACAGTGACTCATGAAAGGATATGAATATTCCCTCCGCAGTAATGGAAAACAACTTTTAAGTGCCATGAGGATATGCATTTGCTGGACAGCAATTAAAACAAGATAGTCTTTGTTCATCACATTTTAAATAGAAACAACTGCAGGTGGTATTCTGAATAGCAGGAGGAGATGTAGATACTGAGATGAGGGGCAGCAAAAGACCTCAGCATATTGAGGAGAGCATTAAAGGGGTGGCTCACCTTTAAGTTAACTATTAGTATGTTCTAGAATGTTTCAGTTGGCCTTTTTTTCTTCTTTATTGTTTTTGAATTATTTGCCTTTTTCTTCTGATCTTCTTCTGTTTCCAGCTTTCCAATGGGAGTTCACTGATCCCCTCTAAAAACTAATGCTTTGTAAGCCTGCAAATTTACAGTATAGTGCTAACATTGCTAACTGGAGAGCTCCTGAGGAAGTGGCGAGAGCCATGAAACGCGTTGAGTGAACAGCCCTTTGTTTAGTGTGGGGCATGTTTTTTCCTACTACCATTTTAAAATGCTTGAATAAAGGTTTATATTTTTAATTTTTCTACCTCCTGGATTCCTTGGTGCTGCACCTACAAACTCACTCTCTCTTTGGAAGCAACCGTTGGGATCTTCGGTTTTGTGACATGCACAGGTGAATCCTAGTACCTGGTAAGTGCTCCCTCTATTTTTTGCAAGTTTTGTATCTAACTGGAGAGCTGCTGAATAAAAAGCTAAATAACAATTAATAAAAAGTGAAAACAAAGTTAATTTTAAGATGAACAACCCCTATAGGGAAGCTGCAGCCAAAAAGTCAAGGAGAGTGACATCAAACACAGATTCATATATAATGCGCTAGTTGACTAAAGCACCTCCATAGCAGCTATAGAAAGGTTCAGCAGTGATAATCTAATTTTGAAAACTAACTTTTTGGCTCATTAATTTTAAGGGGTAAGGCCAGTGGTGGAACAATGCACAGGCTATAGCCTAGGCACCGATGCAGCCTATTTTAGCTTATTATTATCTTTTTTTTAAAGGGGTGGTTCACCTTTAAGGCAACTTTTAGTGTGTTTATAGAATAGCCAATGCTAAGCAACTTTTTTCATTATATATTTTTTATAGTTATTTGCCATTTTCTTCTGACTCTTTGCAGCTTTTAAATGGACGTCGTTGAGTCCCTTCTAAAAAGCAAATGCTCTGTAAGGCTACAAATCTATTGTTACTTTATATTCCTGACCTTTCTATTCAGCTCCTCTCCTATTCATATTCCAGCCTCTTATTCAAATAAGTGCATGGTTGCTAGGGGGATTTGCAGATTATTAAAATTGAAATTTGAAGAACTGCTGAATAAAAAGCTAAATAACGCAAAAACCACAAATAATACAAAATGAAAAACAATTGCAAATTGTCTCAGAATATCACTCTCTCTACATCATACTAAAAGTTAGCTCAAAGGTGAACCACCCCTTTAATGTGTCTGTTTGCTACTTCTTAGTCTGAAAAGCAAGCTGTATGGATTTCAGCACCTGCATTTCAGTTTAGGGACTTGGGAAATATGATATAATCTCCCTCACCCTCTGTCTTGCACTCATCATGTGGCAGAATATTGGTTTCCTTCTTATCGGGTGGTGCTGATAGATGTGTGAGTGCTTAGCTGTTGGCTGCTGCTAGTTTCGGCAACATGAGAATTCTGGGATCAAGCGGTCATGTCTCTGTAGTGTGGAGAGGCTTAAAATTCTTTAACCCTTTAAGCCCTTTGACAGTGATAAGCAAGGTTGGCTTGATTCATGAAGATAAGTAACATTAGATACTCAAAGCAGTAGATATTTGCTGCTGCGATTTCCATTGAATAGTAACTTAGAGAAAATATGTGTTGGGTTTTTATTTTGGGAGGGAATTTAATAATGCATGAAGCGTTGATCATGAGAATCATGTCCTGAGATTATAATATCAAATGAAGCTTGAGGAGACCAAAACAGTTATTATATCCTACTCAGAATATAATTTTGGCAGAAAATAGTATATATCCTTAGGGCTTGTTTTAAGTACTTAGAATGGTAGCAGTGTGATCCAAGTTATGATTGTACGATGTACGAAGTCATAAAGCATCTCTGTTATTTCCTAGTCACACGTGATTCTAAGATCTTCCTGTTCAATGTTGGCCAATTTAGGTTTTCACACTAGTGGGGGCCCTAGTGGATCTTATGGTAGTCCTAGATCAGGTGGGTACACAAGTTCTTGAGTTTTAGTAATGATTTTTCCCAATCACCACATCTCCTCCATGCTTTCAATGTTCACTCCCAGAGAACCTGCTATCAAGGGTCCAACACAAAACATCTTCTTCTGGTATCCTCACATCTGAGAGTCATTGATCACATTTTTACTACTTTTCAAAACCGTTTGTCTAGTGGGCTAGTGGGTGCCAGCGCCTGCAAAATATTTTAGTTTAGGGCTAAAGCTGTATAAATGGGACATAAGCATGTAAGGCTGTATGTACAGTGGGGCAGTAACTAGGAAAACCATAGAGGGTTGGAATGTGTCTCCCAGAATGCTCTACAGGACACAGAAGATGAGGAGAATAACAGAGTCTATGTTTAGTCAGGCTGGGGGTGCCAGTGCAGGTGCAACCTGGGAAAGGGGGAGTGGCTGGGAGTGACAGGAAGTAGTTTGGTGACAGGAAGTAGTTGGATAGTTAATGATGCAATGAAGTTTGAAAGCCCTGAGGTGAAATGAGTAGGTGTTTGATATCCGTAATTTGGAGTAAATTGCCTATTACTGGCTGATGCCTTATCAAAGAGTAAGTCCTATAATAGCAGACTGCCAATGAACCAGGCTATTGTGCTTAAAGCGGAATTAACTGTGAGCTGTTGTTGCTGATGTTCTGTACTGTTGAAACCTACTTTATAAATAGCTCTAGCGAATAAAACAGAGGTTTTTCTGTTTAAACTACCCTGGGAGTTGCTATCTTGGAAAAGCTATTACTAAGTCTGAGTACCCCATTATTTAATACACTGTTTTTGCTTTTTACTCCGCCTGTCTATGTGCCTGCTCAGCTACCACTCTATATAGTTCAGGATGCAACAAATTCAGGATTTGGTTTGAATCTTTTGCAGGATATGTCTTAGACTGTTATTCAAACATACCAAATTCAGATCCATAACTGTACAACTAAATGATACAGTTTTTGAATCCAGTGACGGAATTATGTGCGTTTTATCTTCGTTTTTTATATGTCATTTAGATTTGTGGGTTTCTTCCAATTTTTCGAGAAGGCTTCACTATTCAGCTTAAAGGGATCCTGTCATCGGAAAACATGTTTTTTTCAAAACTCACCAGTTTCTCAAAAGAGCAAACAGATTTTTTTATATTCAATTTTGAAATCTGACATGGGGCTAGGCATTTTGTCAATTTCCCAGCTGCCCCTGGTCATGTGACTTGTGCCTGTACTTTAGGAGAGAAATGCTTTCTGGCAGGCTGCTGTTTTTCCTTCTCAATGTAACTGAAGGAGTCTGAGTGGGACATGGTTTTTTACTATTGAGTATTGTTCTTAGATCTACCAGGCAGCTGTTATCTTGTGTTAGGGAGCTGCTATCTGGTTACCTTCCCATTGTTCTTTTGTTTGGCTGCTGGGGAGGGAAAGGGAGGGGTGATATCACTCCAATTTGCAGTACAGCAGTAAAGAGTGATTGAAGTTTATCAGAGCACAAGTCACATGACTTGGGGCAGCTGGGAAATTGACAATATGTCTAGCCCCATGTCAGATTTCAAAATTGAATATAAAAAAATCAGTTTGCTCTTTTGAGAAATGGATTTCGGTGCAGAATTCTGCTGGAGCAGCTCTATTAACTGATTCATTTTGAAAAATTTTTTTTTTCCCATGACAGGGAGTCTTTAGCATTTATTCCCCATTGCTACAGTCAGAAAGGGGATGAGGAATAAATCCCTTGTTTTTTAGTTCTTAATCTCATGTCAACAACATTGTAGAGGCAATTATTTTACTTTATGCTTTGGCTAAACAGAAGTAGCTCTGTCCACTTACATCCTGATACATTCTGCTGTTTAATATTGTAGAACTTTACACAAAATTACTACATTAATTAGATAATTGTGTTGAGACACACATGTTGAATGCATATTAAAGAACCAGTAACACCAAAAACCAAGAGTTTATCAAAGTAATTAAAATATAATGTACTTTTGCTCTGCACTGGTAAAACTGGTCTATTTAATTCAGAAAGACTACTTTAGTTTATATAAACAAACTGCTGTGTAGCCATTTAAGCTGCAAAAAAAGGAGAAAAGGCACAGGTTACATAGCACATAAAAGATAAGCAACGTCCAGTACAATGGTGTTTTTATCTGTTATGTGCTATGTAGCCTGTGCATTTTCTCTTTTTTTTTCCAGCTTGAATAGCTGCCCCCATGGCTACACAGAAGCTTGTTTATATAAACTATAATAGTCTTTCTGAAGCAAACACGCCGGTTTTACCAGTGCATGCTAACAGTATAAAATATGTTAATTACTTTAAAACACATTCATTTTTTGTTGTTACTGTTCCTTTAATAACCAAAGAAAAAATGTAATATTTAATCATATACTTAAACTTTTCTTAATAGAAAGTGGTCCTACACGTCCTATTTTTTATTTTTATTCTTACAGTCTTTTAAAAATTATATATAATAGATAAAGTATAACAGACATAAACAGGATTTTGCTACTTAGATCTTGTTATATTGAAGGTTAAAAACTTCTATAAAGGCTGTAAGTGGACTTGAAAGAGCAGTTTGGTGACTGCTGAGCATGTGAAAGTCAGATGGAGCAGGGAGCTGAATAAAAGGTAGCAGGGCAGCTTTACTCACCAGCACGCCATTGTCTGACATTGCTGAACAGTTTAAAGAAAAATAGCTTGATGGCAGATTAACATTTCCCTTGTACCTAAAGGAACTTATCCATTTACTGAAATCTATATGAACTACATACAAAATGAAAACCATATATATATATATATATATATATATATATATACACACTATGTGAAAAAAGACTGCACTCACAGGACTTGTCATGAAAAAAAGCACAAAAGCGGTCTTTTTTCACATAGTATAGGGAAGTTTTTACCGGCACCCAGGCATTTAATAGCTTTATTGAGGAGTGCACCAGCTTGGATCCATAAGCATATGGAAACCTGTCATTGATTAGGTCATCATCCGATTTTTAAACCTGCCCAATTTTCATATCCGGACCGTCACACAGGGCCTCCCTTGGCCCCATTCATAGACCAATAAGCAGCTTTTATCAGCATTTGTAGAAACACAGATTGAGATTTTTCTTCTGTCACTATATATGGTTTGTCTTTTATGTTGTAAGTCTACATTCGACCATTATATGTTTAGGCTTTCACCTGCCAGTGGGCATAGGTTTAAATGTGCTACAAATCACCGGTCTAAACTCACAGCACCTGCATGTGCCCTTAGAAGGAAAGTGCAGCAAAGCAGTAGCTAAATAATTAAGACATCAATCATTGGTCCTCAAGCTCCCTGAGCTGGGCAAGTACCTGTACATTTTTTAGCATTTCAAATACAGATCTGGAGGCAACCAGACGTACTCCCTGCTTCTGTATTCTTCGCTTTGTTGTAGGATGAGACTTTGACTGTATCTGGTCTCCCCAGAGCAGAAGACCAGCATTTTGGAACCATGGTTACCAGGCCCCAGGGCTTTGTCAGTTGCTATGTTATTCTCTTTCACCTGAGACATCAACATAGGTGTGTTTAAGGCACTGATACCACGTGTCACTTTCTATCTGCAAGTCTCAATTGTCTGCTAGAGGCAGCACCATTATAATCATAATTAAAGTCCAGATAGGGGAATTAGGTAGAGGCTCTGGCCTAGCCACTCGCCAGTGAAATAGTCAAAAATAAATGGAAAGCCAATACCTTGTCTGCTACAAACGGGTGAATCCTAAATTTTATTTTATGGTGCTCACAACACTTCAATGTTCATTGAACATTGAAGTGTTGTGAGCACCATTATAATATCTTTCCAGAGCTACTTATCTTTTTAAGCCAAAGTGAAACTTTTTCAATGCATGGCCTACCTTTGGTTAGATCCTCCTTTGCAAAAATAAAGATTCATTCTGCACTCCACTATTAAAATATTATTGATTTTAACATGAATTTAGTAATTCCGGAATTCCTCTGAAGTGAATCCTTCCTTTAGAAGTAAACTGAAATACTGCCTCTTAATATCCTTCTATTTGTGTCTGTAAGTAACCCTTCCACTTAGACTGCAAACTCTACAGGGCAGGCATCTCCTTACTCTTGTCTCTTTGACACTTGGCACTTAATCTTTAATGTATCTGCACTTTGCATTTATTGTTGTAACCACCCCTTTTTGTTTACATTGTTGTTCTGCTGTACAGTGCTGCGTACATAAGTAGCGCTATATAAATAAAAATATACTTACATACAACCCCACGTTCTATGGCCTTAAAAAAATTCTATCTAAATATTGTAGTGCAGACAGTGGTGTAACTAGTATGTGGCGGCCGCGGCTCCCCCCACAAAAATCCTTATCCGACCCAATGCCCGCCCACCCCACACAGGAGTCTCTCACCTGCCTCTTCCCCCTTCCCCACCCGCATGTTGGGGATCGGGGTATTTTTTTTCAGCTATAGTGGAAGCAGAGCTTGAAGTCCAGGGTACCCCCCCCACGTCTGCTTCTTCTATAGTTACACCACTAAGTGCAAAATTAATCTTTTCTATTGACACTAGGGATTGTGCTTTTTTTTTACAATAGCACAAAATATCCCTCAGCAACTAATAGCATGTTTGTATTTCCCCTTAGATCATAACAAGGTTACAGATTATATATATATATATATATATATATATATATATATATATATATATATATATATATATGAAAACATTGGTGTATCATTCATTCAGCTGTAGTTAAAATAATGTGCGGTATAGGACATATTTTTATTTCACCCAAAACCCCTGGCTGACTTTAAAGCTGAATTTCAGCCTTCAGGTTGAGACCTCCCTGTCCCTGCTCCATGCCCCCCCCCCAGTATGAAAACGTTAGGTCTATAGTCAGGGCCACCATCAGAATTCACAGGGCCCCATATGACAAAATTTCCTTGGCTGCGCCCACCGCAAGCCCCACCTACAAGTCCGCCCTCCTCACCCCACAGGTCCACCACACAGTAAAAAAATAAATTGGTGGTTAGGGTTCCCACATGTTAATAAAAAATAAATAAAATATTGGTGGTTAGGGTCCCCATAAAAAAAACATTTGTGGTCAGGGGCCCCCATAAGGAAAACATTTGTGGCCAGGGCCCCCCATTAAAAAATATTGGTGGCAAGGACCCCACATAGTAAAAAAAAAAAAAAAAATTGGTGGCCAGGGCCCCCCTTAAATGTCCATGTAAAAAAACCTGCCCCCCCCCACACAGAAGTTTAAAAAAAAAATTGGTGCCCATTGCCCCACCACACAACAGGGACCACAAAGGGTTACCTTTAGGGGGTCCCTACCATGTTGCACGTACTTCATTAGCATGGCCCACGTGCTGTAAGTGAGCTGCCAAGTACAGAAGGGGGGAGGGGAGCACAGGTGGCTGCATCTTCTTCCTGTGACAGCATTTTCTTCCCATATTGGTCACAGAATTTCAAGTCCCGGTAAAGCTGCATGGTGATTGGATGAGCTGGAAGGGAAGTTCAAACCTCAGCAATCTCTGAGCAGCTCAAGCGGGACTTAAACTCTGTGACCAATAAGGGAAAGTAATGGATACCTCACCCTGTGCTCCCGCCCTGCCTTCCCAAAGTCGGCAGCTCTCAGAAAGAAGGCTAATCAAGTAAGTACGGCATGGCCGGGCCCCCCTTACCCTCTGGGCCCCCTACAACTCTCCCCCCCTGATGGCGGCCCTGTCTATAGTTTCCACTGCAGTTTTTACTGTACTGGTCTACAGTTTGCTATTGGCTAATGAAGGCGGCACATAGTATGTCTTCGTGGCCTGTAGCAAGTCTCCTCTGGTGCAGCTAACAAAACGACCAAAAATATTTTTGTACTGAAGTCAATGCAAATCTCTGCTGGTTAAACTTTTGAATAACATAAAGATGTGAAAATGCCTTCTGCATTCATGCAATTGAATTTTAAATGTCCCATCTACTGTTTTCCAAAGTTTGCTATTTTACCATTATTGAGCAAAAGCTGCTCATTGTTTGCCACCTGTCTGTAATACAAATCAGAAGCATATTTTGATGTCAGCATTCTCTTATTTCAGAAGCATATTTTGATGTCAGCATTCTCTTATTTCTGTCTCTGTGTGCAAATGATTTATGTATACACACAAAATTCTTTGTTCACCACAAGTTATAGTCCTGGTCTCATAACTTGTGTTTATTTGATACTGCTTGACATTTATGAGTGTATAAGTGTGTATTTAATTTTACACCAAAAAATCGTAACATTAGGTGCAACATGAATAACCTATTGAAATGCTGACTTACTTCTACTAATGTGAGTTTCTGCCTTTCCTACAAAAGTGCTTTACAGATAAATTTGAATTTATATACAGGTATCAGATCCATTATCCCGAACCCATTATGTTAAAACCCATTATATAGAATGCATTATCCAAAAAGGTCTGAAATACAGGAATGCCATTCTCCACGGAGTCTTATTTAAGCAAAATATTATTGTTACTGATTTTTAATTTTCTCAGTACCTTGTACTTGATGGAAAATATTTGTGACAAAACTGTTGCTGTTTTTTAGTGTTTAAAAGTTTGTTTTTTTTAAATTAGCCTTAAGACATCATGTTCCAAAATTCAGAAAGACCTCTTATGCAGAAAAAAAATGTTCCCGTACATTTTAGATACTATTATCCACACACACAGTTCAGTGGCATTTGGTGATTTTTTGGCCTCTTTTGAAGATATTTAAGTTATTTTATGGAGATGTTTGTAGGCTAAAAATGAAGTTTCATGGTCCCAGTTTTTACTTGCAGGCTGAGTCCCAATCAATCTGAAGCTAATGCTCCAATGGGTTTCCTCCAGTGCTTTGTGGTTTCTATCATCTGTGTGTATGGGATACCAGAGCAGTTGGATCATGCTGTGCAGCTGTAGCTGTACTATCATTCATTTAAATCTCTGTGGAATAGATAGATATCTGCAGTACTTGCGAGGACCCATACAGCTGAGCAGTGATGTGCTGTTGGGTTATGCATTAGGCTCCCCCAGTATCAAAATTTGAAGGGGTATTTTCATCCTGTAATTTCTAAATTTGTATATGCACTTCATATGCCATTCATCATAGGTGGCTGGAGATATGTTATTGTTTCCAAAGAGAGGGTACTAGGCTGCTTGTCCAAGAGAAAACCATGTGCTCTGTATCCAGTGAGCTACAAATAGCTGCTACTAATCTTCCCATGTGAATGAAAAACCTAATTAACGCTGGCAGGTTTCTGTTACTTGAAATATCCAGTCTTGCCTTGGGTGCTAAAGCTCCTTAGCCTGACTTGTGTGGGTGGAACCGTGTATCCTGGGACATCTTTGTGTGCTTCTATGCTGTGTGTAAGTATGAGCTTGTGCCAGCATAGTTTTATGCATAACAGATCTTGCCATTTTATTGACTTTTTTATGAGAAGGTAAGCAGGATGTCAGTGAATGTGGTCTTCTTAGACTTTGCTAAGGTTTTCGATACAGTACCAGACAGAACTGGTTAAATAAAATAATATTAGCCTGGAGCATAGTATTTGCACTTGGATAGAGAGCTTGTTGAAGGACAGATTACAAAGATTGGTGGTAAAAGAAACATTTTCTAATTGGACCAGAGTTGTTAGTGGAGTACCAAAGGGGTTTGTCCTTAGTCCTTTGCTTTTTAACTTGTTTTTAATGACCTGGAGATGGACATGAATTTGTGAATTTATCATTGATGAATCACCTTGTCAAATCCGTGGTTAATAATAAAAGGCTAAAAGCTGAAGAATATAGTTTGAGTCCAAGTTCCTGTTATCTAACAATTGGATTTAATTAGGGTCAGTAAACAGAGTAAGGAACCCCACACCAAGAACTGATCACACATGGTGATGCATTGCAATAATACACAGGCTCCGGGTGGCTGCGGGCTGATCTCTTATTACTACCCTTGCTGCCCTCCCTGCCCCTGAACTAACAGTGCCCCACTTCCGTCGCCAATTGCATCTATTTATAGACGCTCCCCACCCCATTCCCTCCATGAAGTTAGAGATGGGCGCGGTTCGAGCGTGGGTATAAAAAGGAATGTGGAAGCACAGGTCAGTTCGGGTCCTAATCAGTCTGGGTTAGGGTCGGTTGTGGGTTGAGAATTTCTCGACCTGCACATCACTATTTTGGAGGACATTTTTTAAAGCAGATTCTGTCTAGATTTTAAAAAATATATAATGCACTGGCACATTCTTGTTTTTTATACACAGTATTAAAATATGCAAATTCAGATTTGTTTCAGGATTCAGCTGAATCCTTTTCTGAGGATTTGGTATTCAGCATTATTCCAAAAAGGCTTTTTACACTGATTAGCGTTGATTCAAACAGTTCTTGTGGTGATTCCTTGGGTGCTCCGCCTCTGGCATCCCTTGTACATTCGATTTATAATAGCAGTTGGAAACACTCACAAACGCAGCATAACTGCAATTAGGCTTTTTATTCCATTACCACAACACATGTTTCGGGCACCTGGCCCTTTCTCAAGTGTTATACAGTGGTGTAACTACCTTTAAAAGGAACAGTAACATCAAAAAATGAAAGCATTTTAAAGTAATAAAAATATAATGCAGTGTTGCACTGCCCTGGTAAAACTGATCTGTTTGCTTCAGAAACACTACTATTGTTTTTATAAATAAGCTGCTGTGTAGCAATGGGGATGGCTATTCAAAGGAGAAAATGCTCAAGTTACACAGCAGATAGCAGATAAGCTCTGCAGAACATAATGGAGTTATCGGTTATCCACTATTTAACCTGTGCCATATAGCCATTTTTCATTTTCGCCATTGCTACACAGCAGCTTGTTTATATAAACTATTGAATTAGAGAGGGTACAAAGAAGGGCAACTAAGCTGGTAAAATGTATGAAAAATCTTAGCTATGAGGAAAGACTGGCCAAATTGGGGTTGTTCACGTTGGAGAAGAGGCACTTAAGGGGTGATATGATAACTATGTATAAATATATAAGGGGATCATATAATAATCTCTCTAATGCTTTATTTACCAGTAGGTCTTTCCAGCTGACACAAGGTCACCCATTCCGAATAGAAGAAAAGAGGTTCCGCCTAAATATTCGGTAGGGTTTTTTTTACAGTGAGAGCTGTGAAGATGTGGAATTCTCTCCCTGAATCAGTTGTACAGGCTGATACATTAGATAGCTTTAAGAAGGGGTTGGATGGCTTTTTAGCAAGTGAGGGAATACAGGGTTATGGGAGATAGCTCATAGTTAAAGTTGATCCAGGGACTAGTCTGATATTTTGGAGACAGGAAGGAATTCTTTCCCCCTCTGAGGCAAATTGGAGAGGCTTCAGATGGGGTTCTTTGCCTTCTTTTGGATCAACTAGCAGGCAGGTTAAAATAGTGTTTTTCAATGGTTGAACTTGATGGAGTGTGTCTTTTTTCAACCTAACTTAATATGTTACTATGTAGTAGTGTTTCTGAAGCAAACAGATCAGTTTTACCAGTGCAGGGCAACAGTACATGATATTTTCATTATTTTAAAACGCTTTAATTTTTTGGTATTTCTTTTCTTTTTAGGGAATTTCTTTGTGGGCAAAGGTGGGTGTTGGGGCGGCCAAGTATTGTTAGGTTACTGGCATTACGATTCATTATGTCCCTACAATGTATACAGATCTAACTATATTGATTTGTTTGCTACTTTTCATCCTGGAACTTCACTTTTTCAAACATTGTTTCTTTAGAGACAGCAGGGTTTACTTTCTCTGCAGGGTAGCCTCTAGTCTAGAGTCCACATGCAGATATCAAAGCCCTGATCCCATTGGAAATCTGTCCAAAATAAAGCAGTATTTATTCCTCTTTTTTTGTAATCTCTACTAGATCTGTTTTCATACTTTTATTAAAGGGATAATGTTAAAAATAATTTGTTATATTATTTAAAAGAAGGATCACTGGGGGGGGGGGCACTTTGTGCCATTCACTAACCTTGTAATCAAGTAAATTATAATGAATGCATATTTATGGGCCATTTTAGTTTCTAGATATCACTAGCCCTTTAAACACAGGACTATGATCTTTGCCAATGTACTGCACAGAAGATTTGATTTGTATTTAATTTTGGGTGGAGTTTGTTGACTGTACAATACAGATAGTCATGAGAAACTGAGCTGCTAGTAACTATTTGGATATGTGAAGTTTCAGCCCTTTAGGACAATGCTGATCAACGGTGACGCCCTTATCCAGCCTGCAAGACCATTTTTAAAGGTACATGCAACATTAAGATCTGTTCTTATAACTTGTAACTTGGAAATCGTTGTTACCGTATATAACAAGATATCATATGATCTGGCATGGTAATGCTGTAGCACTAAAGTTTTTTAAATGAACATTCTTAGTTGCCATAAAAAGTCTGACCCAAAAATTCTATCCCTTAGAATTTGTAATACTTGTTAAAGACTGAATAATTAAAGGAACAGTAACATCAAAAAATGTAATTGTTTTAAAGTAATACAAATATAATGCAGTGTTGCCCTGCACTGTTAAAACTGCTGTGTTTGCTTCAGAAATACTGCTGTTGTTTATATAAATAAGCTGCTGTGTAGCCATATGGCAGGTTTTTAAAGGAGAAAAGGCTCAAGTTACACAGCAGATAGCTCTGTAGAACATAATGTTATCTGTTAGCCACTATTTATCCTGTGCCATATAGCCTTTTTTAATTTCCGCCAATGCTACTCAGCAGCTTGTTTATATGATCTATAGTAGTGTTGCTGAAACCAACAGATCAGTTTTACCAGTTCAGGGAAACACTACATGTTATTTTCATTACTTTAAAACACTAATATTTTGGTGTTACTGTTCCTTTTTTTTTAAAAACTGACATGTTTATTAAGTTTCATTATACATGAAGTGGGTAGTCCGTGTCTTACGGTACCCTGTTATCAATGGTTAAATGTATACACATAACTGATAATGAACAATATAAAGAAAGGGACAGAAAAGAAAGGGAGGAAAAATCAAAAAAAAGGGGGAGGGGGGAAAGGAATGATGGAGTGGAAAAATATACTATTGGCATACAATGCAAGTAACAATGGTCATAAGGCAGTGGGGAATCATTATTGTTACATTTATGTTGGTTTTAGATATATGAGTTACTGGTTGGCCTCTGGGACAATCCCTTCATTATGAATGTAAGGCCTGGAAGAGCTGAGAGTCATTTTCATGAGCTAGCCAAGGGAGTCATATCTTGTCATAGGCCGCCAGGTGTTACTGTTCCTTTAAAGGTATTCCCCCCCCCCCCACCCAAAAACTAACTATTTATTGTAGATTGAAATGTTGCTTAAAATTATATTTTCTTTCATTGATTAAAGATTTTGTAGGTGTAACTGTTACTGAAAGCACTTTTTGTGATTCGTTCTGCTCTCGGTCTGTTAGGGCACTGTTGGATGGGACTCTGGTTGCCCACACTATATAGCCTCCCACACAGGGTACAAACAATTTTCAAAATTCTTTTGCAAATAGATGAAATCACTATGTGTAAGTTGGTTGACTAACACGAAAATGCGTAAGGGGGCAATTTAGCTTGGTTATGCAATTTCAGTGACCTGCTATGCAAAGGTATTTTGCTTGCTTGCACAGATGTAAAACATTGCTCTTAATCAGGTTCAATCAGCTATCTTGCAAAATTGTATCAGGAGTCAGCACCAATGGTGCAGAGAATATAAACAGTCACAAAGACGCTCCATTTATTAGAATTACATTTACAAATAGTCTTTAAAGTGGTTGTTCACCTTCCAACATTTCTTTTTCTATTCAGCTTTTTTCACATAGTTCACCAGAAATAGTCTTTTTTAAAGTTACTTTCTAGGATCTATTTGTGACCATTTTTCTCATATTGAATGTTAAAATTTAATTTTTTACTTTCTCGTGCCTTTCTAAAGTGGCTCTGGGAGGGGGGTCAGTGACTCTGTAAACTGTTCTAAATTGATACATTAGTTGATACATTTCTCATCTGTGGCCTTTTTGAGCAGAATCCCTGTATTTCATTATGGGTGGTGGCACAAGGGAGATTAGTCGCCAAGCAATAAATATTCACTACCGTGATCAACTAATTTCCCCAAAATGCCCTCCTGCCGGCAAGAATGTTAATCGCCAGTGTGATGATATATGGGTCACTTTGGTTTTCCGAAATCGCCCTTGAGGCGAATATTTAGCGCTTGGTGACTAATCTTCCCATGTGCCACCACCCTAAAGCCACCACCCACAGCTGTTATAATTGATGCAATATTTGCTAACAACCTGCAGATGCTGCTGATTAATGTATCAACCAATGTAGCAAATTGTAACAGTTCAGAATCTGCACCTGGATTATTTAGCTGCCAGACTGAAACACCAGAGACAGGAACATAAAACTTTAAATTTGGAAATGCAGTAAAAAATTCAAAATGGAAAGTATTTATTTCCGGTGACCAATCTGAAAGCAGTTGAACTGAAAAAAGTGTTTGTAAGGTAAACTACCCCTTTAAACCACAGTATATTAGTCAGTGTATAAGTGAATCAGTTAATTGTAATTCCATTTTCTCTCAGTGACAGGAGCCTGACAAGTGAGTGAACGCTCATTTGCAGGTGATTTGCCATATAAGTGAATTCATTTCAGATTCTTGAAAAATGCGTATAAACATTGAGAATGAACAAAACATGTAGCAATGAAAAGTTCTTGCTTTACATTTCTCTGTAATTTGATACTTTTTGAATAATCGCTTTTGTGCAATGTAGCAAAAATGCATTTTTAGTATTTGATCATTTAAATAACTGTACTCTAGCTGCCTGTCGCAGTGCTGTGTGACATACATCTTAGCAGCTCCTTCCAGCAAGGAAAGAATTAATCTAATGAAGCTCTTTCCTTGTTGTTAAGAGTTACAGTTTTGTGATCCGCACCCACCCTTTGCAAACAGGCACATACTTGCATCTATGGGACCCAATCTGGATAAATGTCTTTTGTGTCTGAATTTAATAAACCTCTGAAGTAAAGGAAAAGGGAACCATTTGGGGGCCTTTGGAAAGCCAGTAATGTCCGGATTTTGCCCTGTGGAAACCAGATGGATTCCAGATGAAACTTATTTTACAAAGGTTTCTGTGTCTTTTCTCACCCCTCCCTCCTTGAACCCAACATTCACCCCCACCCCACCCGCTTCCTGATTATTTTTTTTTTCAATTTTAGAAGCCAGGTCTTTTCATTCTTTAAAGTATCAGTTTGAAGCCCACACGCACCTGGATAATCCTTCTGCTCCCAAACAAACCTTTAACACATCCCTTATTTGGTAAAGTGGAAAGAAGGCAAATACTGTACTGAAATGCAGTTATACAAATGCTATAAATGCATTGGTTGCCTCTCACTAAAGAGACAATACCCAGTTCCTTTTTCTTAGGATAAAGATATTTGGAAACAGAAAAATTACTTGTCTGCTGTATGCAAAATTATAGCACCAGTGTCCTCATAATCTAATTTCTGAAAAGTATTTTGTCATAGGCACAGCTGAGGGTCTTAAGTTTCCATTATATGTACCAACGTGTATGTAACACGTATAACATGTATACATGCACTAGTGCCACTTGTACATTGCGGGTAGTGCAGGTATGGGACCTGTTATCCAGAATGCTTGGGACCTGTGATTTTCTGGATAATGGATATTTCCTTAATTTGGATCTTCATACCATAACTCTACTAGAAAATCATGTAAACATTAAAATAAACATTAGGCTGGTTTTGCTTCCAATAAGGATTAATTATATCTTAGTTTGGGTCAAGTGCAAGGTACTGTTGTATTACTACAGAGAAAAAGGAAATAATTTTTTAAAATTTGTATTATTTTATTATAATGGAGTCTATGGGAGGCAGCCTTTCCATAATTCGGAGCATTCTGGATAACGGGTTTCAGGATAATGGATCCCATACCTGTTCATTAAAAGAACTGACAGAGTTCGAAACAGTTAAATTCAAGATTAAAGGAGGATCAAATGTATAACTACTGAGGTATAACTACTAGGTTACAATATGTTAATTAATATAATCACTAAACTGATACAATTTGCAAGTTCCCCTGTTTGTTAAAAAAAAAACGGCCTGGGGTATTTCTTCAGAAGCTCCTTTATACCATCTTCTCAGGCTTCCTCTGTCTTCTTTTTGTTTCAGTCTGGGCAGGTATAGGCACAGTAGAGTAAAAGTCAAACTTAGACACAAAAAGCTGTCCTTTTCACTCTACTGCATATGCATCTGCTTGGGCTCCCAGTAAAAAAGACTGAAGTGGAAGAAGATAGCACTGGATGAGCTTCTGCAGAAATAACCCAGGTCTGTTCATTTTGCTACTAATGGGTATCTGGTACCTAAGTGCTAAGTATGAAATCCCAACCAACATCTAGGAACTATGGATGTCACTATGGGTATGTTTAAATGTATCTGCCCACCATATCTGTTAGTGGATGGTGCATAAGTAGATAAGGAATTGAACAGGAACCACATCACCTGCTGTTTAGTATATTTAGGCTGCTGTCCTAAAAAAAACCACATGTAAAGGAAGTGTATTTCTATGCAGTGTTACATTACTTACTTCAACTTATTATACCTTGTACAATTGTTCTTTGGGGGGAAAGAGGGAATGAGTTTCTGCTTTCATTTGTTTGTTGTCCCTCACAAAATATGTATTTTTCTAATGGTGCTATGATTAATAAAGTAAAGGCCTTTATGTTGCCACTTTCACTTACTTGACAGTTCTGTCAGTGACATTTAACCCTCTTTATAACACCATTTTTTTTAATATGTGAAAAGCAAGCTTGTGTGTGCCTGCTAGCCAGAGGCAGTGAAAGCTTAAGAAAGCCTTACAAGGTTCGGTTTTAGAGCCTGCTGAAGAATAAGGTCAGGTCAGCCATCAGTGTGGCCCCCCACATTGAGTAATAAACTACCAATTATGAAGGGGCTGAGTTGGCAGCTTGTTGCACAGTGTATGAGGCAAAGCTTTAGCCTGTCTGATCTTCCCCTTCAGTAGGCTGTTTTTCATTTTTGCAGTTCACTTGTCTACTATTATAAATACATTTTTCAAGTTAATCCCATTAGTCAAAAAAAAGTATGACCAGTCCTTATAATATATTACAAGTTTATAACTGCAATCCTTGACACTACCTTTTAGACAAAAACAGATAAACATGATCTATGAGCAAAGAACGTTCAGCATCAAAACGCCAAAACAGCCAAAAGTCTGTCAAATCTTGCACAGGAAAAATCTTTCTCAACTATTTTATCATTTGTCAGATCAGTTTTCTTTAGCTTGAGAACTGATTATTCTATTCCTTGATGGTTTGAGACTGCATGAAGCTATCAACTGAAGCTATCTGTAAAGCTGGCCATAAATATTATGGTCCTCATTTGAGGCATGAGGTTGCAAAAGAGAGGCTCTGCAAGTAGATGGCCAGATCGGGCAAATTGGTCTGATCCAATAGTTTGGTTCCCGGTACAATTATTGGATCATAACCAAACAAACAAGGGAAATTGTGCTCACCACTAATTTTTAAACATTAGGCGGGGGTGCAATGAGACTGTGACCACAAAATACAAATAAACAAAATACAAGAGGTCCTCTACACTCAACCCATTATCAATATATTTAGGACATTGAAACATTTTGTGCCTTAAAGGGATACTGTCATGGGGAAAAATTTCAAAATTTCAAAATGAATCAGGTAATAGTGCTGCTCCAGCAGAATTCTGCACTGAAATCCATTTCTCAAAAGAGCAAACAGATTTTTTTATATTCAATTTTGAAATCTGACATGGGGCTAGACATATTGTCAATTTCCCAGCTGCCCCAAGTCAAGTGACTTGTGCTCTGATAAACTTCAATCACTCCACTCTTTACTGCTGTACTGCAAGTTGGAGTGATATCACCCCCCTCCCTTTTCCCCCCCAGCAGCCAAACAACAGAACAATGGGAAGGTAACCAGATAGCAGCTCCCTAACACAAGATAACAGCTCCCTGGTAGATCTATGAACAACACTCAATAGTAAAAACCCATGTCTCACTGAGACACATTCAGGTACATTGAGGAAAAACAGCAGCCTGCCAGAAAGCATTTCTCTCCTAAAATGCAGGCACAAGTCACATGACCAGGGGCAGCTTGGAAATTGACAAAATGTCTAGCCCCATGTCAGATTTCAGAGTAGCACTATTAACTGATGCGTTTTGAAAAAAACAAGTTTTCCGATGACAGGGATCCCTTTAAGCTACTAAAAAATGCCTTAACCTTTAAACAAAACAGGGATTGTTTGTCCATATATTGCAATATATTTAAGATGGTCAACTACATCAAAGTCATCCCTGGTATGGCCAGTCCTACACTCAAATTTCATCTGATTCATTAAGAATTCTATTGCTTCGGTATACATTTTACCCATAGAATAATTTGGCCAGCTTAAATATATTGCAATATATGGACAAGCAAGCCCTGTTTTGTTTAAAGGGTAAGGCATTTTTTTAGTAGCTTAGGGCACAAAATGTCTGTGTCCTAAATATGTTGATAATGGGTTGATTGCAGAGGACCTCTTGTATTTGTCTATTCGGTTCATAACAGAAGCCAACAAGGTCATCATCTGACAGGGTTTTCAAACCTGCCTTATAGATATCTGCCTTGATTTTGACCAGATACTGTTGAAGAAGCAGTCAGGAAGGGCCCATACGCAGTCAGAGACTATGATTCTGAATGGGTTGAATTGGCAACTTCAGTCTACTCTTGTGTAGCCAGTTTAAGAATATTTTTGATATGAATCAGTAGACAAAATGCAAAATTCCCTTATTACCATACAATAATTAAATATGTAATGTACCTTGATGACTTCTGGCTACTGTAGGTAACTTCCCAATCTAACCTATCACCAAGAAAAGTTTGATACATAATTTTCTAAAACTTTTAGAAGTGAGGATAGTAATGCCAGAAGCAAGTTGCTGCTACCATATGAATCTTCACCAGTTCCAAAAATGTCGGGTGTTTTTTGTAGTTGCCTATAACAAAATTTACTTCCAAAAGAAACGTGGGTGAAGTTCTCTTTATGAACCACTCGCTGAATTCCCTTTCCTTCAGCAATTAAAAATGTAAGTTCGAAAAAAGATACAAAAAGGCAGTCATGTTCTCCAAAAATTGCTTTCGAACTGTAGCTCATAAATTGAATTTAAAACATCCAGTGGGCCCATAAATTTAGCATCATAGATTTAGATAGATGTAAGATATAAGATGTTACTTTGAGTAAGGAATAAATATCTTCAGACTAGGCAATCTGCACTAGATGTTGCCTGAAAGAGAAGAGCAGGCTACTTATCTCAGAGATTAAATTTCTTCTTTAATATTCGCAGCTCAGTTTCTATGGAGATTGAGCTTAACTGCAGAATTGTCTTTCCCTCATCAAAATTCTGTAGAACTTTCACCAAAAATGTTGATAACTAATAGATGGGATTCTACCCTTTTCTTAAAGGAGAAGAAAGGAAAGGTTAAGGGTAGGGACACACTGGGCGATTTGGGGAGTTTTAGTCGCCTGGCGACTAATCGCCGCGACTTTTCTCCCCGAATGCCTCCCCTCGCTCTGCGCCTGGCTAAAATGAAAAATCGCCTGCGCTAATCACACGCGGCGATTCGTTTTCCGAAGTCGCCCAAAGTTTCCTCGTGAGGCAACTTCGGGCGATTTCGGAAAACGAATCGCCGCGTGTGATTAGCGCAGGCGATTTTTCATTTTAGCCAGGCGCAGAGCGAGGGGAGGCATTCGGGGAGAAAAGTCGCGGCGATTAGTCGCCAGGCGACTAAAACTCCCCAAATCGCCCAGTGTGTCCCTACCCTTAATCACCTCTCAATGATTATCATCCCTTAACTACCCTGGGCTGGTGCTCCTTTTATTAAAAAAACTGCACCAGACCAAGATCCTTTTCAGTGAGCGCCACAGAGTAGTCCCTTCTTTTTCAATGGCCTCTGGCAGACTTTTACACAGTAAAAGGAAAAACTTTTTCGATCAAGTTCAGCTTTTCACAATACTGCACATGCACACCCATTTCAAGGAGAAAGAAGCAGTAAGAAGATCCGTGGTGCTTGCTGAGATGTTTTCTGCTAACAGAAGCACTGGCCCAGGTTGTCATGTAAGTAATTCTAAACACTGGTGGGGCGCCTATCATTTGGCACCTCCCAGTGATTGAACCTTTCCTTTTACTTTAAGAAGTGTGCACCACTGGGAGCTTTACTGATTAAATTGTCTTCTCCAATTCATTTGGAATGCTTTGCAGTTTTCTCTAACCAAACTTCTTCTACTCCAATCCAATCTCTGCAAAATAAATAGATATATTTGATAAAAATTATGATTTTCTGACCTTCCTTGAATTCTTCTCAGTTTGCCTATCAATTCATCTTATCACACATGAGATCTTTGGTGCAAAGTCAAAACATCATAATTATGGAATACAGAGGGTCTTCTATTCTCTTTGATGCTCAATATATGTATAGTTTTACCCACCTCAAAATATAGGACCCTAAAGCTGGCCATAGACGCACAGATCCTATCGTACGAATCGAGGTTTCGTATGATTTTCGGATCGTGTGTGGAAAGTGCCGACATCTTTTGTCCGGCGGAGATCGGTTGTTTGGTCGATCAGACAGGTTTGATTTTGACTCGACCGATCCCGTCGGAGCCCATTGCGGATCGTAATCTGATCGTTCAGCCATACGGCCGAACGTTCAGATTACCCCCGATATAGCTATGCTCGTTAATGGCATATCGGGGAAAGATCCACTCGTTTGGCTATGTTGCCAAATGAGCGGATCTTTGCGTTTATGGCCACCTTAAGAGGTGGGGTAAACTAATCATTGGCTTTTAAAACGTCTTTCAAAGCTAGTTGAGCACATTCCAAACTGGAAGTGCTGTAGATCACAGCATATAGTATTGGTTGCACTAAAGGGGTTACTACAATACAAACAAATCACCTCCTATAACCACAGGCCTGGGCAAATTGAATTTTCAGGTTTTTGGCAGCATGGTGTTGCATAATAGTATGGACACTAAAAATGATAATACAGGTATTGGATCTATTATTCAAAATGTTTAGGATGCTTAGGACAGGTTTCCGGAAAAGAGATCCCATACCTTTTATTTTTAATTGAAATATGTAGATCTTGTGAAACTGAAATAATTGTCATGTGAATGCCAAAGATTTTCATATATTTGAGTGGTTTCCATTGATAATTGTGAGCAGCATGCACATTTTCTTTCATTTGCTTTGGGCATTATAGGTTTTATTATTTTTTTGGTGTAATGAAATGTTTACCTTGTACATAGCCACAATACTGATTACTTGACATAGGGCATTTTCAGACACTTCAGAGGTAATTTACAAAGTGTAGAGAAAAGTGCAAAAAACGATTGTAAACTGGCATGTTTCCTGCACTTGTTCCACCCTGCCCCAAGTTTTAGAAGTGTATATGTCCCCTCTTGTGCCTCCTAACTTTTATGGCATTTGTTAGGGAGTGCAGGCAGTCACAAGGTGCAGTAGAGCCCTGTACTTACCACTTGCCATAGGCAGGATAGGGGTGACTTTCTTCCAGATTTTTAATCCAGCATGAGGTACAGATCGCAGTTATGCCCCAGATGTAAGTGTTGAATGAAAATCTTTCAGCTGTTGGCATGAAAAAGTAGCTGGACGTGGGGAAAAAATAAATGTAAGGGTAATCATGTAAGATCCCTTCTCTCTGAAGCCACTGAACGATTCCAACAACATGCAAAGTATTGTGGGAGCTGGGGTTCACTTGGTTGAGAGAGCAACACAACCACAAGATGGGAACAGAGCTTGGCAGCTTACAAAAAAGCATATAGAGATCACAACCAAAGTTTAGAAAATTTGAGTATGCAACAGAACATTTTTTTGTCCAAATCAATTCCCAGACATCAACCACTTTGAGGTTTGTAGCGGGACCTTAAAGGAACAGTAACACCAAAAAATGAAAGTGTTTTAAAGGAATGATAATATAATGTACAGTTGCCTGCACTGGTAAAACTGGTGTATTTGCTTCAGAAACTGAAAATATCGTTTATATAAACAAGCTTCTGTGTAGCCATGGGGGCGACCATTCAAAGCTGTAAAGGCACAGGATATGAAGCAGATAACAGATAAGCTCTATAATGGGATTCTTCAGAACTTCTGTTATCTACGGTGTATCCTGTGCTTGAATGCCTGCCATTTATATAAACTAAAGTTGTGTTTCTGAACTAAATACACCAGTTTTACCAGTGCAGGGCAACACTACATTATATTGTCATTCCTTTAAAACACTTTAATTTTTTGGTGTTACTGTTCCTTTAACAGACTTATAACTTAATCTACTATTGTAAAGAGGAACAGGCTACAATTTGTCCAATATTCATGTATAAAATTCCTTAAGTTGCACAGAGTTATTTTCTGCTGACTATATAACACATTAAAATAGTATATTTGTTCTTTTCCATGCACTATTTATAATTTTAGGACACCATGAATACCAGATGATTGTTGTTTATGTTCGGATGCAACTCCACAGATCTGAAAGAGGGCCTATGTTTCTTTACACATCCCTGTAATTTATCAGCATTTCTGCTATTTCTGTAGCTAGTTCTGCATAACTAATCCCTGCAGCTTGTATGTTCTCCATGGGTCTGTGTGGGGTTTCCTCTGCCCAGGCGGGTTTTTGGCTTCTGATGAGATTGACACTACTGTATTGTATGAATGTGATGGGGAGTGATGTGAATGATAAACACTCTCTGTCACGCACTGTGTAAATGTGTTGGCACTATGTAAATAAAGGCTTATAACTATAAAAAAAACACCTGGTACAGCAAATATTTTGGTTTTTATTCACATCGGGGCCTACAATATAAGTCATCACATACTTTACTGTAAAAAGTAGGAGTTTAACATGGCAGAAGCTGAGTGCCCAAAGCATTATTTTTTCATATGTGTATCTAAGCCACTGACTCCCCTGTGCTGGACAGATGTGGTGCTTCTGAACAAACCAACGTCATAGGTCTGTAAGTTCAAAAAACTGAGACTCTGTATCCTTTTCTGCTGACTTAAGTGAAATTTGTTTGGTCAAGGAATACTATTACTTGTTAAATGTCTCTTATATTTATGTTTTATAGAGTATGCCAGTGTCCCAAGCATATCAGGGATTTGCACCACTAAACAGCCAGGTAAGATTTTATGTCTGTGCATGGTTATCCATTATAACCAATACAAAGGTTGGAAGGCTAGATATAAGATGTAATTCTAAATAACTGCACAGTTTCAATGATTTAAATGTCAATGTAACTGCTTGGGAAAACCGCATTTGTTTGTATTTTGCTACTCTCTGCACGGCTGGGCCTGACCAAGTGTAACATTGAAGCACTGTTGCAATAGTCAACTCCATCCTTGGTTATTATGTGATTAGCAGATATGTAAATGCCAATATCTATTCTATTAAGTTGGGCATGCCATCTTTTCTTTTATTGAAAAATGCTATTATTGGACTGGGTTATTAAATAGAAGCCTATGGAAATGTCAGGCTTTTCCCCAGCATCTTTTTATTATAGAAAATTCACAAAAAACAAAAAACAAAAACATAAGAAACTGTGTTGTGATTTTTCACGTGGGAACACTGTAAAGTTAAGGCATCTGGCACAAGCAAGGATATCATTTGCAGGATATTGGTGCTTGTATATGCATGGTGTTATTCATAATGTGTTTATTTATAAGCCAGCATTTCCCCCTAATGAAATATGTGCGGCTCTAAAATCCTTAAATACTATGTGTGTAAGTTCTCAGCTTGACGACCCTTACTCTGCTGGGAATTGCAAAAGGGTTGTCATATACTTAGTAGCAACTATTATTGCATACTAAAGCGAATGTGCAGTTTTGCTAAAACACTAAAGGATTTCTGCCATGGTCTATATTTCTGTTACCCGATGGTCCCTCTAGAGGGCTCTAGATAGCAAGAAGAGCCTCAATAAGAACTGCATAGTATCTACAACTCTGCACTTAATGGACAAAGTATTCATAGGTCCATCTATCTGTGGTAAGTGGTAAAGAAGAGTTGACCAGTTCATCTGACTAAAAACCACTTCTGTAAAATTGTGTGGATAGT
The DNA here is from genome assembly GCF_017654675.1 of Xenopus laevis. Classification (NCBI taxonomy): domain Eukaryota; kingdom Metazoa; phylum Chordata; class Amphibia; order Anura; family Pipidae; genus Xenopus; species Xenopus laevis. The sequence goes on along the minus strand of NC_054377.1, from coordinate 112,430,116 downwards.
CAAGGTGTCAGTTACAGCTCCACTTGGAAAACAAATCCTTCATTGCTCCCAGGGAATTATGGGTAGCAAGGTCAGAATTCTTTACTGCACCCTTTATAGTATAACTGGTCGAGGAACGTATCATATAGCATTAGGCATGGGCTTTAGGAAAGTCATTCCTGTTACCTTTAAATTAAATATGCTGCCAGTAAATACATAAACTATGGACGTGAATGTTCAATTTTAAATATTGACACTGGCAGCTGGTATAGTTAAAGGGCTGGGACTAAATCATTAACCATTGCAGCTCAGCATCTGCCTGCAGTGGTTATAGCCCATTTGTACCCACAATTACATTGCAGAACAGGTAGTATAAGTACTTTCAGTTCCATGCACCCATTGGTCTTTACTATATTGCTTCCCTGTAGTGACAGTGCTCTAAGCAAACACAAAACTGTGCATCTTCAAATTTCTTCATCTACGTGGTTTCCATAGAAACAGTTAACGGATAAAACCCTAGTTAAAAATAAGAAATATAAACAGATCCATTCTGCTCTCAATTGGCTTTTGTTTTGCTTGACTATCACGAATTCATCTTGTAGAGCACCGTACTTTTAGTAATTCCTTCATCTTTATGTGAATTGGGGGAGATCATATAGTTTATTTGCTACTGCAGGATTGCCAAAGAAGGTTCTACACTGCAAGCAAAGGATTCTGGGTACACAACTGTTTAACCTTAAACTCATGAGACTTGTGTATGGTTGCTAGGCATCACTGTAGTAGTGGGTGGAGTGGGACCTGTTGTTATTTCTGTCATATTGTGCATTCCATTTTCCAGGAACGCTGGACCAGTCATTGCATCCTTGTGTCCAAACTACAAAATTCTTTACAGACAATTTGCAAACTATCTAGTAATATTACTATAATTATAATATTACATTATGCTAAAAGTTTATTTTAAGGTAGTCTACCCATTTAATGTGACTATCCTCTCCTAAAAAGTATATTCGTGAGTCAGTGGTTGTACAGAGGTGGGATATGAACTGTTTCTGTATTAGGCTGTTCATATTATAGGGGTTGTACACCTTTGAGTTAACTTTTAGTATGATGTGGAGAGTGATATTGAGACAATTTGCATTTAGTTTTCATTTTAAATTACTTGTGGTTTTTTAGTTATGTAGCATCTAGCAGCTATTTATTGATTTGAATAAAATACTGAAATATCAATTGGAGTGGCTGGATAGAAATATGAGGAATAAAAAGTAGCAGTAAGCCTAACAGAGCATTTGTTGTTAGATGGGGTTAGTGACCCTCCCATTTGAAATATGGAAAGAGTCAAAAGAAGAAAGCAAATAATTCAAAAACTATAATTATAATAAAGAATGATTGAAAAGTTGCTTGTCAGAGACATATAAGATAATTAAAAAATCCCCAATCTTGTAGGCAATTGTGGGAAATATATGGTGCTAGCTTCACTTTGGGCTCAAAATGTATGTTTTCTTTAAAAACAGCCCCTTTATTGGTGCGCCCTACAGAGCTGCTATGGTCTGTATTTCAAATGAGGGATAAGCATGTCTTAATGGTCCCTGCATGTGGCTCAGTATGAAGGGGTTATCCGGTCACAGCTCTGCAGTCATAAAAGCAAATACATGCTTCAGTTTCCTATCAGGTCAGCCTCGCTGCTGATTGGTTCCTGTTCTGCACTACACTGTGCCAAGTGCCGCTAGCTTCCCTGTACAGCCTGGGAAAGGAGGCAGCAGGAAGTGGAACAGATGGGTGGAATGAGTAGGTTTTTTTGCAGAAATACTGATGTTGCGACTGTAACTATTCTGTTTCTGATATAACAATTATACAATGTAACTTTGGAAATGTAATTGATGATATGTGTTAAAGGACAAGGAAAGCCCATTTCAATGGAGGTGCCAAATTGGCACGGTTGCTCAAGCCTATCAATGACTGCACAGTAAGTAAATCCCAGCTCAGCACTTATCCACGTTGCAGGCTAGTTAGAGGGCCTTTATGCTTGATTGGAAGGCCAATAAAAGTTAAAGACTCATTCCCTCTAGACCAAGCTTTTATGCCCTCTGTCATCTTGTCCTTCCTGGGAGGCCTTTCTTTCTGCACTGTTGTACAAAGTCTAATTCAAGTAGGCACGTGCTATTTGTCAAGTCACTTTGTATACTTTAAACTTTTCCACTTGTCTTGTGTTCATTGTCTGTTGCGATTTGTTTAATTAGACAAGCATTACTCCTTCACAATAGAATGTGCATGTTAGTATTTTGCACATTGGGTATTAAGAGCACCAGCAATTTGCGAGTTAAGAATACACACTGTTTTTTCTCTGTTTTTGAAGAGCAATATATTGCATTGTATTGTATTTTGCATGAAAACTGTGTGCTTAGTAAAGTTGTTATGGATAAAGAGATGTGTGTTACTGCAGGATGAGCACTGTGGCAAGTGGACTTTTTGCCTTGTCTCTATGCCACTAGCCACATGCCTTTGGTGCACAGGAATCATTTCACCAGAAAATGACACATTCAGTACGCTATTAACTTTAACAGCATTTATTAAGAGTATAATAAAAATCTCAGCAAGGCAGCATAATACGCCCTAGTGCCCTTGAGTGTTGCTCAGCAAAGCTCAATTTTGTGTTCTGAAGCACATATTTAAATGTTTGCCATATAAAACTACCATGCACTAAAATATAGTGAGTTTTTGTGGAAAAAGGTGATTTTATTGCCACAGTTTTAAGGAGACAATACTGTTTCAAAATATCACTGTCATTGCTCAAAAAAGGTAATGTTATGAATACTGTATAACTATATTGCATGGATGGATCAGCACTCTCTTGTGTGAATGATTCAAATTTTATTATTCGTGGTGAATCGCATCACAATCTGACATTTTTGTTCCCACATGGAGCACTCGCAGTGTCGGACTGGCCCACCGGGATACCTGGAAAAGTCCCGATGGGCCAAGGTGTCGGTGGGCCCTTATGCTGCTAGACATGTGGCCTATTTCATGGCCATTCCCTATTTCTATGAAAACAAAGTGGCTAAAGAGATGGAATAATAGATTATAGTATTATAGTATGTAAAGAAAAGAGACTAGGAGAATAGAGGTTGAGTGAGGAGAGGAATAATAATACTACTAAGAGTGGGCCCCTGGTCTAAGATTAATTGGTGGGCCCCTAGTCAAAGGTTTTTGGGTGGACTCCTGGTGTCTCAGTCCAACACTGAGCAACACATGCTTCATGCCCTACCTTTTCCATATTTAAAGACTTTTTCCCATTCTTTCTTGGCAATTTAATGTCAGAAGCCCTTACAGATCCTGCTTCACTCAGTCATACAATGTACATATTTCTGTATGCCCTAAGGACATATAGGAGACCACATTTTGTTTTTCTACTGCTGTGGGCTACAAAGTTGGTTTCTTCCTCCATCACTGACTGCTGCTGACATTGTCCCTTTCATTGTGCGTTGGCCACTAAGTGAATCACTTTGGTTCCATGTCAGTGATCCCTGACTATGATTGGCTGTCATAAACATTACAGTGTTTGGCTAGCTAATATGTGATCACATAGCAGCCAAACATGGAAGCTCTATTATTTTTTTCTTTAGACATTGCACTATTGCATAAAGAGGCTGTTTGATTAAATCTATCCCCTGTTTTTTCCCCTACCTATAACATACCTCCCAACTGTCCCTTTTTCAGAGGGACAGTCCCTCTTTTGACAGCTCAACCTGCAGTCCCCCATTTTGTACTGGAAAGTCCCTATTTTCTCTGCACTGAACAGCCAGAAAAAGAAACAAAGTTTCTCACTTAATTGGCTTTTAGCAGATGGCATAGAACATCTAACAGGTGCAAATAAGATACTTTGTAACAATTTTGAGACAAAAAACAGTTTAGATAAGGAGAAATATTTTCAAACTTTCATAACAAGCCAAATTTTGTAAAACGAACATGGTAATTAGGGGGTGTGGCCACAGAAAGGGCCATGGTCAACGAACAAAACCCTAAAAATTAATATGTCTAGAAATGCCATATTTTATATAATAAACTTATTGAACCAGCCTAATGGTTGTGCCTCTCTATAGTTATAATAAGCCAGGCCTCCAGAGTTGTCATAGGATTTTGATAGGACTGTGTGACACGAACATGATCAGTGTGCTTTGAGCAACTGTTGGAAAGCTTAGCTTAGGGGTTGTTGCAAATCATCAAACCGAATGCATGTCATATAAGCTGATGCTGCAGGGCTAATTATTAAATTCAGATACTAACTGTGCTTGTTTATAAGCTGCCATGGAGCAATAATTATTTACCAATCAGCCTTATATTGTGACGTATATTAAAAAAATATTCAATATATTGTGCATCAGACCCCAAGCTCAAGTAATTGACAGTAGCACAGAGCATGTGCAGTGAATGAGCATAAAATAAGATGGGGGAGCTACTGGGGCATCTTTGGAGGTGCAGAGCTTTATTGCTAAAGGGCTGTGTTGCCTTGGGCTGGTAAAGAAGCCAAAACAATGTACAGTATTTCTGCCATACTTCTTTAGTTAAGCTTTAGTTCTCCTTTAAGTGTGAATCCTACAGCTCACTTTCTGTGCAATTTACCTGCAGGAATATGTGGTTGCTTCAGTATGCCTGCTTTGAGGCTAGATATTCCACACTGAAAAAACTGCCATGATTCTTCTTTTCTCTCCAGGATTTGATCTATATAATATTTCCACCTGAATCAAGCTGTAGAAGAGGCTTTTATCCATGCAACCTTGTTCTAGAGTTAGCAATAATAGGCTCCACAAACATCAACCATGAAAGGAAGTATCAGCTGTGTAGGGAAAATGACATGTATCTTTTGATACAGAATAAGCTCCTATAAATCATAGCTATTTTAAATATTTATATCTATGTTATAAATGAGTCTATGTCTTGTGTCACCCTGCTGTTGGCATGCAATTTACAGGCATGCATAACATTCTGTATGGCCTAGTATCTCTTTACTCCATCACTCTTAAAGCATTTGTACGATAATCATTTGTTTTGATTAATTCTCTAGTACTTTATGGAAGGATATCCCCAAAAGCTGGCCAGTTAAGCATACTTGATGGCTTAAGTTGAAAATCCCTGGTAAAGCACATTTAATCTGTCTTTGGCCATCAGGAGAATGAGAATCACATTAAGAATGAATGCCCTTTACTAGCTGTTTAAGGGATTAGGTCAGTGGGGTTGGGATATAATCAAAGTTTTACTCCCTGACTGTGATACATCTGAAAGTTGTGTCAGAACCAGTGGAATGTATTGGCACTTTGTAGAGAAAGCAAGATGACTGAGAAGCAATACCTCTGCATTGCATGCATCATGAGAGTGTTGACTTAGTCACATTTGTAACAAGGCAGCGTGAAAGTGCGCTTCCAACACTCAGACATTTCCACAAATTCATATTTTGTATCCACAGCGGAACAGAGTTTTTGGAACAGTGTTTTGCTTTAATGTATGTTGCCTTTCCAGAAATTCAAGGAACCAACTAGTGATAACTGGCTGGGAGTAGCATGTGTGCCATTGTCTCAAGGATAGGAAGTAAAATCACTTTGCTGAATTTTCCCCAGAAATACAGTGGGATAGCGGGACTCCCAAAATTGTGTGTGCTTTGCATGAATGACTATTGCAAGAGTGAGACTCTTCTAGTGTAATAGTGCAAATGGCATCAAAAAAGATGGTAGCGTGTGATTCATTTGGTGGAAGTAATACCCTTTCAATGCCGGTGTTAATTCTGATGCTGACATCTTTGGGCCCTTTACTTTGTAAGGAACAAAGTAAAGTGGTGTTTAAGCAATTTTACACTTTATGAACTTGTGTTAAAAAATTAGCCTGTTGTCTTTGCAGTCACATTTTCTTGTTGTTTCTGCTCAAGAATGATGCTGTGTGTTTTGTAATTGGTGTTGTTCGGGTTTAATTTGATTCCTTTCTTTCAAAACGTGGCAGGAATCAGAAAATAAGGCAGGTTGTATAGAATGTGTTATATACATTTCATATTGTTTCCAAATAGGTAATGTTCTTTGTTTCATTTAGCAGTAGTGTCTTGTATAGAGAGGGATTTTGTGTTTATTTTTTTTCTTGGCGCTTTTATAAATACGTCTTTGTGTTTGCAGATTCCTCCTTTAACACCTATGGCAAATGCAAGGTTTTTCAGTCTGTAGAGAAAAGCCTGATATCTTTCTGTGCTGCCTGTCATTGACATGAATAGTAACTGCCTGTCACGGCTTGTGACAGGCAGTTTTCGGCTTGAAAATGCACATTTTCGCCTCTTATTCACACGAATTGAAAGTGGAGAATTCCATTCATGTCAATGACAGGTGGGACAGAGGAGTATTGAGTATTTCTCTACCAGCTGAATTATGCCAGTGGAGGAACGGTACATGTGCCATTAGCCTAAAGGAAAAGTGCAATTAATTGATAACTAAGCCACAAAGACTTTTTATCAATGACCTTGGAACAATGCGTCAGTCTGCTGTATGATTATAATTGTGCAAAAGCCCTATACAAATCAGTTTGGTGTTCCAAATCTTCCTGTTCTATTCTTAAAGCTGGTTTACTACTAGTAAAACTATGCTTTACAGAAATTAATTGTTTATGCCATTGCTTGCCCCCAGCGGAGCTCAGAGTATAGGGTAACTATATCATTTACACATGCTAGTGTTCGTTTGGTTTTGTAGCATGGGAAAAGTATGGGGGATATTTGGCCTACATATTGAATGACACAAGGACAATGACCACATTAAAGGCAAGGACATTTTCTCCACCCTGGATTTTTCTTCCACAAGATCTGTTTTCTTTACTCTTTCCCCAGAGCCTTCTTGTCTCTTGTATAAAAAAAATCATAGCCCAGTTATAACCTTTAACATTTGCTAGAATACGCCAGTCATTCAATTTAACATTTGTGTACTGGGGTTGTAAGCTGTTAAAGCATTGAAAGGTCTGTATCATCCTGCTGTAAGGTTTCAGTATTCTGTTTCAATCTAGTAGACTTTCTATTTTGTTCTCAGAATGCAAACATAGTTCTCTGACTTAACTGGCTTCTGGCCAGCCATTTAGTGACCCACGCTGGCTAAAAATTTGATCAACACCAACTTCTTTAGTAAATGTAATGATATTTTATCAGGGCTGTGAGGTTACTACATAAATCCTTAGACTCCAACTCCAGCTTTTTTAAAGGAGCAGTAGCACCAAAACCTGAAAGTGTATCAAAGTAATTAAAATATAATGTCCTGTTGCTCTGCACTGGTAAAACTAGCGTGTTTGCTTCAGAAAGACTACTATAGTTTATATTTACAAACTGCCGTGTAGCCATGGGGGCAGCTCTTCAAGCTGGAAAAAAGGAGAAAAGGCACAGGTTACATAGCACACAACAGGTAAGCTCTGTCCAATACAATGGTGTTTTATTTGTTAAATCCGAACTCGACCCTCAACCCGCACCCGGATCTGCAACCCGCATACTTACCCGCTACCCGACCCGCAAGTACCTTATCCGCGACCCGCTGACCATCAAGAAGCAGGAAGTGCTGGCATTGTAAACCGGACGTGACATCTTTGGAATTAGGCATGATCAGAAAAAAATAGTAAAACTCGCTATTGAGAAGATCCGCGTCCCCACCCGTGACCCACAAACCTGGAGCCGACCTGCGTCTATACCGGCTCCCAAAACTTCTACCTGTAACCCGCAGGGTACCGCAGGTTTTTGCGGGTAACTCTTGGGTACCCGACCCACTGCAGGACTCTAGTATGAATTGAACCTGCACATACCTGTGACTTCAGCAATTTTTAGTAACTGCTGCCTACCTTGTGAAACATGGATCCTTACAACAGTTAAGTCTGCCTTTCTCTGAGGTTTGCAAAATGTATTTAAATATAAAAACTAATTTCTCTCAAAATCAGTGTGGATAAAAACGTTCCCTGCAATTTCGCCAATATTTCAGCCATCATTTATATTTGTTATCCTGCTTTACTGTATATTTCTGTGTGCTTTGGTTTAGCATTGATCTGGATGCAATGCATGAGTCATATTAAGGGTAATTTCCATGTTTCCCCATAGCTCTGGAAATGTGCAAATGCATCAAAATGTGTATTTAGCTACTGAATCTGGAGCAGCCAAGAAAACAGGGTTTGCAGTGTAATTATTTGATACCACAGAAGCTTACTGGATGCCGCAGTATATACTATTTCCCCAGGGGCCTGGAAAGCAGGTTAGCCTACATATATTTATAGGGCTGGCAAATATAGGTCTCCATCTTTGAATAGATCTTGGCTTTCCGTGACTTTGAGCAAGATAATGAGTTTTACACTATAGGAAACTGATGGTCATTTTTTGGTACTATGGATATCAATATGTGTGGTCTGTGATGACTTTGCATAACCAATATACACACACACACACACACACACACACACACACACACACACACACACACACACACACACACACACACACACACACACACACACACACACACACACACACACACACACACACACACACACACACACACACACACACACACACACACACACACACACACACACACACACACACACACACACACACACACACACAGAGAAGCACTAGACTATGGAGGAGATTTCTTGTGGGAGTTAGATGCAGATCATTCCTAAAGATGCGTATTCTAAAACAGTAACATAGTGAGGGGGTTAGGTTGTTGTGGGAGCAATGTGCCTTCATTAAAGTGGCGTGTTAACGTCTTTTGCCCTATCTTTGAAAATCAATCTTTTTGTAATTGTTATTGGTTTAAGAAAATAGTCAAATACAACCAAGACATATTGATTCTACTGCATCTTTTTGGGGTGCTTATGCTATCTAGTACATCTTCCATTATTGCTTCTAGATAACCAAAGTGAGAAAGAAAGAAAAATAATCTATTGGTAGTGAAGGGGCAGGGGTTCAAAAATAGCAAAAAGATGGGACTGTAAGGAGAAAAAAGGGTATGCCATAATCCCTTCAAATTCTATCTATGGGAACCGCATGAAATAGAAGAAATTTTTTTAATGGCACAATCATGTTAGAGCATAGTATACTGATGACATTGACATGATCAGAGGTCAATCTCTTTGAAAGCCAAAAAGCTTTAAGGGCAGAGACATGTAATATTGATCCCTCTGAGGATCAATATGGTAAGCTGATACTTGAGATGATTTGATCTTCTCTAACTGCTTTCTGTTGTCTGATGTCACTATATTTTCTGTTGTCTGATGTCACTGAGTCTTAAGGCACTTAAGACTTGATTTCACCCTTGCTTTATCTATAAAGGGCTAACTAGTGTAGCTTTTTGTGTTACAAATTATACTTATGGTGCAGTACTGTCAAACTGTACGGCAACCTCAAATTAGAGTAGTAAATGAAATACATATTAGCACTTATAAGGTGAAGTTTCATATGCTGCGCTAAGGCTGAAGTTTATAGTCTGCTTATGAGTGGACCAAGGACCTGACAGCTTTATTTTTAGCCAATTTATAGTACTGATTTTGAAGATCCTAAAATGTCCACTGCAGAGCGTTTTGCTGTGAGTTATATGTGCTGCATGGTACTCTGCAAGTATGCATGAATATGGAGTTGCTATAAATAATTAATTCTCTTTGGTCTTGAGCAAATCACTTAATCTTCCTGTGCTTTAAAAACCAAACTTTGAGTGTTAATGCTCAGGGACAAGGATTGCCTCTGTGTAGTGCTGAGCGGTATTAGTAACAATGATCGTAATATCTGAAAAGTATGAGAAATACATATACACGCACCTAAGTAGACAGCTGACAAATGTAGCCTTTATTTTACTGGATACTTGATATGTATATATGTTAAGGTTTGTTTGTGAGAAACTGTATCCTTATGACCTTGACTGTATATTCGGCTCCTGGAATCTGCACATTAGAGGTCTGTGTGCACCAAGGGAGGAGAGGACCCCCTGTACAGTTTCATGTTTGGGACTGTTATTGATAGTGAGTAGGGGTGGAGGTGAGAAGAAGTACAGGTGGGATATTTTCCCAGCTGCCATTAGAATTGCTATGTTAATGGTGATACGATAAGCCCTCCATTACATAGTTAGGCGGCTATTACTGTTAACGTGACTGACATACCCTAAATTCACCACATTTTACAATTCTTTTGGGGGAATGTAATATAGATCACTGCCACAAAAATTATTCGCCATGCGAATATATATATTGTGAACAATTTTGCCTTTTGCACAAATGTAAAAAACATTTTTACGAACCCTTTACCCCCACATAAGTTGGATAGCGATTGTGAATTATATTATGTATATAGTGTACACTGCACACTATCACAAAATATATTTTGTGATAGTGTGCAGTGTATGAAAAAGTTGTTACACCACTTTCAAGCATGTCTTAAAAGAGTGCAGTTAAGACACGCAATGTATACTGTATAAGTCTAATGATGAATATTACATTGCGACACGCAATTTTCTTTGTATGCAAATTTGTTCTCTTTGTGAATTTTATTACATTTACCCCTTAGTATTTTAGGAATGTATATTTTTAAATCTGTGTTGCTTTCTCCTTAAGCTAATTGAACGGGATATAATTTTATTTGCCTTTTGTTTACTATAATTGATGTGTGTCCCAAGATTGGGGAATGGGAAATCTCTGGGCCAATGGTGTTAGCTCTGGTTAAATCATACCTCCCAACTGTCCCATTTTTAGAGGGACAGTCTCGCTTTTGACTGCTCAAACTGCATTCCATTGTTTGTTCTGGAAAGTCCTGATTTTCTCTACACTGAACAGTCAGAAAAAGAAACAAAGTTTCTAACTTTATTGGCAGAGAGCCCAGAACAGCCACAGCTGCAGATAAGATACTTTTGTAACAATTTTGAGATAAGCAAATAAGTAATTGTAACAATATGAGAACAGGTCTCTTGGGAGAAGTTAGACTCACAGCTTAAAGGGAAATTCACCTTCATTAGCAAAACTGTAATAACTGGAAAAAAAACATAGAAATATGTTCAAATTTACATAAGCTGCCAAATTTTGTAAAATTAACATGGTAATTAGGGGGTGTGGCCACAAAAATGGGCATGGTCAAAACAAATTTGCTGCACCTTTTGTGTCCCTCTTCTTCTTTCCAAAATGTTGTGAGGTATGATTAAATTGTGTGTAACAATGTGCTCTTTTGTGAGAAAAAGAGTTTGCCTATTCAGGTCAGAATTCAGAAGTACTCCCTAATGACTATACAAAACAGGTCTTAACTTGTTTATTTGGAATGAATATAGCTTTACTATCACACCCATTACAGACAGATGTTCACAATGCATGCACTTCTTCAGGGATAAAAACTATTTTGCTCCAAGTTGAAGCGGAAGTCCCTTGATGGTATGATCCAACCATGATGGTGACATTTTGTTTGGGGGTGCCTACCAGTTGAAGGTTGAAGAACTTCTCTGCCCATAATCCCATCTGGTGGCTTTTTTTCTGCTAATCCACCTACACAAAGGTTTATTTCTTTTGATGTGATCATCATTATCGTCATTTAATTAAACACCAACATGTAACTTGACACATAACCTGTTGTTGAAGTATGTTGCAACATTAAACTGACTGGTCAATCAGCAGAGAAAAAGTGAGATGGAATTTGCAATTTATGCCAGTATACACAACGTTTGTAAACAAGTAAATTAAATCTAGTTGAGTGTTCACTGAGCAGGGGAATATTCAGGCAGGGGATTTGAAAACAAAATAAATAGCAAAACTGCAACCCCTTCAGTTGTAGTGATACATCATACACTATACTCTCTCCCAGCCACATTTGTAATGTGATAAAATAAAGATTGTATTGTTAGTGAGGTGATTCTCCTAAGGAATTGGGGAATCCATGTGACTACAAAACATTAATTACAGAACCCGTGGTCTTCAAAACAACGGAAGCACCAAGCTTATAAGCTTTGGGAATCCTAACTCTGTGAGCATGGCCTCAAAATAACAGTTATGGCAAAATAAACAACACACAGAAATATACAACTCTGCAGGCATTATATTTGGCTGTGTGCACATTCCTAGGTGTGTCAAACTCAACATGAGTTTAATTACATGTATGGGTAGTCTGGATATTATCATTACTACTCTTAGTTCTTTAGCAAAACTTTACCCATTTGCCTGCTTACTGTATATCCATTAAACCCTTGGTTATTTGTGGTGCTCATGACAAATGAAAATAAACATGCATCTTCTGATTATTTTTACCTTGAGTCCCGCTGGCCACATTTATTCAGTCCATGATTGGGCTTTAGGCCTGCAGCTTCTCTCACCATACCTTGTCATTCCATGACACCTTATACAAGATTTAAGCCTCGTAACTCCAATGGAAGATTGCGTATGTTGTAAGATGAGGATGGCTTTTGGGACTATACTGAAATGGATAGTATAAATGTGCATTGACTGGGACCTTTCCCTTTGCATCCTCTGATGAAGGAGTCATGATTATGTTTCTGTGTAAGCATCATGGAATGCAACAGTGTTGTGGCATAGTGATTAGCTTTTTGTGGACTGAGTAATGTTGTTACTAGTGCAATATGTACAATGATTTTGCCCCATGTCTGCATGGTGATCGATTGGGTTCTCCTGATTTCCTTCAGAAACATCCAGGCAGGTGACTTGCCTGCTGATGAAACTGAACAAAGTGTGTGTGTTTCCCAGGAGGCAGAGGCTGATGTGAATGAAGATTGGTTTCTGTAATCCACCATGCAGTAGATCAGCATTGTATAAAATAAAAGGATAATAAAAGGCAACATATCAGCCATTGTTTATGTGGTCATGTCAATACTTTACACCCAACAGACAAGTACAACTTTTGTGCAAACTGCATTGAATTGAATACAGGTATGGGATCCGTTATCCATAAAGTTCTGTATTAGGTATTATGCCGTCTCTCTTAGACTCAATTTTATCAAATAATCCAAATTTTTAAAAATAGTTTCCCTTTTCTCTGTAATAATAAAACAGTACCTTGTACTTGATACTTGACATAATTAATCCTTACTGGAAGCAAAACCAGCCTATTGGGTTTATTTAATATTTACACAGTTTTCTAGTAAAGTTAAGAGCCAAATTGCAGAAAGAAACCAGGACCAGGAAAACCCCAGGTCCTGAGCATTCTGGATAACAGATCCCATACCTGTAATAATAAGACCGTACCTTGTACTTGATCCCAATTAAGATATAATTGTTACTTATTGGAGTCAAAACAATCTTGGGTTTATTTCATTTTTAAATGTTTTTTTTTTTTTTTTTTTTTTTTTTTAGCAGATTCAATGTATATCCAGATTGCATGGGTGACAGGTACCATACCTGTACTAATGGTACAAATACACATCCAGCTGTACAATAACACTTGACTTGCTTGCATAACCAAGCCTGCATATGTTCTGTCACCTTTTCATTTTACCTCATGCCGCCTATTAATTCTTCTCTCCTATTATGCATGTTTGTGCTGTAGCCCTTATGTTTCCACCGTCACCCTTCTCCTTTACTTCTTACCCCTTTGCCTCTCTCTCTCTGCTCTACCTAAATACCCACTGCATTCATTTCCCCCAACACTCTTTCACTTTCTCCTCTTTCTCTCATCTTCCCCTCCCTCTCCCTGAGGCAAGAGACGGGGCGTGCGCTGACATACAGCAAGGGCTGCCATGTCCCAGAGCAGGGAAACAGGGAGACAGCCGTGAGAGAGAGAACTGGTGAGAATCACCTCAGTCCAACAAGCTCCGTAATTCCTGTGCTGGTCTCATAGGATGATGTATGTATGGGTGAGTACTGCTGGGGATAGGGGTCCCTAGCAAATAAGGAATAGAGTAAGGCTTCCTGACTGCAATGTATAGCAACCCGCATCTGGAGAGTGGAATTTAACTACCTGCCTAGCTTAGGGTGAAAGGCTTTGGTTTGATTTAAGAAAACTATGTTATTCATTTGTTATGCTTACAACATACTTGTATCATACATTACACAATCCAGTGGTTTTATTGTTGTACAATATATTGGAAAAAAAGTGTTAGTGCACATTAATATATATTTTTAATTAGTGTGTGTGTGTGTGTTTGTATATATGTGTATATATATATCTATATATATATATATATATATATCTATAATAACACAAGAGTGTGTGTATAATTTGCATCTGCATATATTATTCAATACATAATTGGTTGATTTTGTTTTTATTTTGAATTTATACAGAAATGTATTTAGCGGTCTGCTAAACTTTGAGAATAGGGTTGTAAAATGTACTGCCCATATAACTTTCTGCTTTGCGGGAGAGACACTTTTCTGTGTGAAACTGCACCCTTTTGGGGCTGACCCTGTTAGCAGCATGTAATATAAAGAAGGATGTGAAGTTTTTAGGATGATGGAAGCCCTTTGAGGATCTATTTAGCAGCAAGCCTGAGAAACAGCCACACAGTGGCATAATGTATTAACCCTGCAACGTTTATATAGTGGTGTGTGTCTCTCAATTGATCTGCAGTGTTGTGCACATGGCACGCAGTTAAATTCACACTTCATTTTTTTTTTCCTTTGGTGGAATAATAGAATCTATTTCAAACATCGCACACTGTTTATGTGCCTTAGGCTTTTAATCTCTGTGGTGTCTACTACTATTTATAATAGGGAAACTCCTGGAAAACCAAGGTACCTATCGCCCATATTATCTATAGTACATGCTTAAAGGACAAGAAAAGGATAAACATAAGGAGTGCAGGGAAAGGCGTACCTTATTACAGTCTATCAGTGTAGTAATTTTGCGGAAGCTTGCCCCCGTAAAAAGATCCTTAGCTGATGATTTCCGAAAGCTTGAAGTTTAGAAATAACATTTGGTTCGGTGCATGTGCACAGACAAACGGGAAGGCGATGCAATCTGGCCAAAGATGGTGGACTCAAGCTCCTAATGGAGCAAAAAGCTAGACAGAGAGATTATTGCCTTTATAGAGGGTATTTCCAAAAAAAGGTAATTTTTAATTGTAAATTCTGGACATCAATTTTAAAGGAGAAGGAAACCCCCTGGGTGCAAAAATCCCTCCCCCCTCCCCTGTGTTGCCCCCCCTTCCTCCACCCTGGCCTACCTGTCCCCCGGGCAAATGCCCCTAACATGTTACTCACCTCTCTGTGCAGATCCTGTCCACGGAGTTTACAAGCGCCATCTTCTCCCAAGCGGTCTTCTTCCTGGATTAATCGTCCTCTTCTGGCGCATGCGCAGTAGGAGCATTTACCAGTACGGATCTACTGCGCATGTGCCGAATGTCAACTTCTTGACTTTTGGCGCGTGCGCAGTAAATCCGTACCGGTAAATGCTCCTACTGTGCATGCGCCAAAAACGCCAGTCAAAGCAGGAAGAAGACCGCTCAGGAGAAGATGGCGCCTGTGAACTCAGTGCACAGGACCTGCGCAGAGGGGCGAGTAACAAGTTAGGGCATTTTCCCGGAGGGACAGGTAGGCCAGGGGGGAGGAGGGGGGAGGGTTTTTGCGCCCAGGGAATTTCCTTCTCCTTTAATGGTTTATTAAAAATTAAGTTTTATTTATTTATACACATGAGTTTCAGGGGCTGTGGATGGGAAGGTGCAAATACATGGGTCAGTTCTCTTTCTCTTCTTCTGTGATTTATTATTAATTATCTGACTCTGCACACCATTCTCCTATGACTGATGGTTGTTGCTCCCCAATATCTAATTTTCAAATAATATTTAATGCATGCAGAGCAACAGGATCAATTGAAATGCTGTTTAATGCTTCAATGGAAACTGCAGGTTTGAATACGTTGGCACCTAGATGTTGCTAATAATACTTTTTCAGATCTGCTGTGTGTGCTGAATATATACAGCAATAGTTGCAAATCAGGCTGCAGTTGCTCACATTTACCATTTATTAGATTTATATTATTAAACAATAAAACATAATATCATACTAAAACAGCAGAGGTGTCTCCCTGCTTCCTAGTAGGAGGGTGGAGCTATGGGACCATGGAGCACAGAGACACCTCTGCTGTTGGGTATGATGATATGTTTTATTGTTTAATAATGTACATCTAATAAATGGTAAATGTGAGAAACTGCTGTGTGCTTGTGATCAAGCAGGTATGCAAGTGCAGTATGAAACATTTACTGAATTATGCTATTTGGAGTAGGAGGGTTGTGTCCCCTCTAGCTAGCTTTACTAATAAAAAAATATTTTCTATCTATTTGTTTTTGTCTGCTCAACATTTTAACTGGTTAGGAGTAAAGTTTTCCCTTGAACTTTGCAATTCTATTCTGCTAAGATCTAGGGTGAAACAGGGGTACTTCATTAACTGTCATTAATGGAAATAGAAAGCTAAATGCAATTTTATTGTTAAAGTGACTGATAGCAGATAACATCTTTCTACTTACAGATATGTATAAACTGCAAACATGTTATTTTTTTGTTCTATTGGCGGTGGTTCTGCTAGACTTCATTATGAGCTATAGGCTCTATCATAGGCTAGAATACTAGACATAATGAGGAAAAAGGGGTTATCTAGTTTAAATTAGAATGTTCTAGGCAAGAAAAAGAGTTCTAGTGTTTTATTCTTAAATAAATATATAAATATTTAAGCCACTGTCAGCCCTAAAGAGCTGCATTAGGGAAAATGGTGTTCTTAAAGTGATAAAACACTGTCAATCAAATAGCTTAAAGGAGAAGGAAATTCTTCTTCCACTTGGTGGTGCCAAATGTTAGGCACCCCCAAGTGATTGTATATACTTACCTGAAACCCCGGGCCGGTGCTCCTATCAGCGGAAGACTGCACCGGCATATTCTTTCTTCTCGCGGCTGCGCATGCGCAGTAGAGAGAAAAGCCAAACTTTAACTAAAAAGTCGACTATTTCGTTCTACTGCACATGTCTCTGCACGGGGAAATTTCAAGAAAGAAGAAGCCTGAGGAGGATCGCTCCGTAATGCTCGCTGGAAGAACCCTGGGCCAGTGCAGTTTTCCTTTACCTTTAAAATTTCGTATGATGTAGGCAACAGAATTCTAAGAATTTGCAGTAGGCCTTGCTTTTTAAAAAATATGTTTTGTGATATTTTTTTTAATATTCTTTACAATTTTTTTGTTCTGCTGCTCAAAGACTTGGAATATTAACTGTCATCTGGTGACTAGCTGGTTGATTATCCTAGCATCCAAGTTGCAAGATGAACAGTAGAGGGCCCAAAAAGAATAACAAGCAATGAAAATTATGAACAACAGTTAGATTGATGCCTCATAGTTGACTTGTTTTTGGTTGATGAGGTCAGTGACCCTGGCAACCAGACGGCAGTTTCAGCTGCAGGCTAGAAAGAATCAGAATAGAAAAGCTAATCATTAAATATTACAAAACAAATAAATAATGAAGCCCAAAAGTTGATTTTCTGTCTGTAACACAGTAATAGTTACAGTAAAGGTGAACACAGGCAGTGGTTGTCATAAAATTCAGCCTGAAAAAATTGAGCTTGCCATTGTCCTGCAGCTGTGGGGTAAGGTTTTTTTTTTTCGTGTTTGGGGTATATTTATCAAACCATGACGTTAGAGATCACCACAGTCCTCTAGAGTGAAATTCTGCCACTCTCCATTCATTTCTATGGGATTTTTAAAAGCGTATTTATCAATGGGTGAAAGCTCATCCTTTGATAAATACGCCTTTCAAAATCCCATAGAAATGAATGGAGAGTGGTGGAATTTCACTCTAGCGGACTGTGGTGATCTCTAACTTCATTCTTTGATAAAAATACCCCTTTGTGTGTGGGGGGGGAAGTAGTGGTTAAAATGTCTCAATTCATTGTGTTGCTAATTGGCAACATTTACCAATTCATAGATAGTAAGGGCAACAGTTTAGCAGTCTTTACTGGAACCAGTTTGTCACCATTGTGGTGGTTGTATTTGCAGGGGAAAGTTATAAAATATATTTAATATCTCAGATAGGTGCTACTTGGGAATGTGACTAAAATGCAGCATATGAAATTGTTTTGTAGAACATTGCTCTCACTTTTGAGAACAAATTCACTTCAATTCCCACCATGTAGACCTGCAGAATACTGCTCATTTCAGTTATCCCTTTAAAGATTGTATCATTTGAGAAGAAAGACATCAAAACTAGATTTGAGTGTAACCATAGGTTAATGAGCCCCATCCACAAACGCTCATGCCTCAAATACTTTGGTAGAATCTATTTTAAAATGTGCGTTAAAATTGCAACTCATTCAGAACCCCCGCCACATACCAGGGATTCACCAGCAAGTCTGTCTTATTTATGTTTCTGATCTTTTCAAGCCATCTTTACCCTATCCCTTGTGAACATAAGTGTGTCATATCAGTGCTACTCCTCTGAGATCAATTGTAAAGGAAAATTGCTGTGTTTATTGTAACTAATTGCAACTTTGCAGACCTAATCACTTATTTTTTATTTTTTGCAAAAAATAACTAGTGTTTATGCCACCATAGATTGCATTAGTCAGTATTGCATATTACAGAAGGATTCCAGGCACACATAAATGCTTTCTCTTGCCTGTGGACATTTATTGACAACAATTGACAAGGAGGCTGAGTTGGCTAACTCATACATGATTAAATAGCCTAATGTAAGTGAGTTAGATATTGCAAGGAAAGTAATTTACTGATTTATGGCCCTGTAAGCAAGAGAAAACTAAAGGCTTTGTTAAAGAGAGCGGTAGCTTCCGTTATTAATTATGAAGTGAGCTTTACATCTAGCGACGATGAGCAGTTTGATTCTCCTGAATCTGGGCATTCTCCATTACAAAGGAAATTATATTTTACAACACTGAGGTGATATAGTAACAGGAATGAATTGTTTTCTAAGGTTTTCAAAGCAAATCATGTATTTGCTTTCATCTCTTTAAAGGACAAATAAATAAAAAAATATACCTCAAGTGACTACTTATACTTACCTGACACCCTGGACTGATGCTTCTATCAGCAGAAAACTGCACCGGCCTGGGGTTCTTCTAGTGTGCTCCACAGAGAGATCCTCTTCTAGCTTTTTTGAGCCTTTTCATGGCTGCACATGCACAGTAGAGCGAAAAGTAAAGCCGAACTTTAACAAAAAAGCCCGCTATTTGCTCTACTCTACTCCAGAAAATTTAAAAACAGGAAGAGGATCTCTCCGTGGTGCTCGCTATAAGAACTCCGGGCAGGTGGGGTTTTCTGCTGATAGGAGCACCAACCCGGGGTGTCAGATAAGTAAAAGTAGTCACCTTGGGGTACCAATTATAAAATGGTATTCATTCTCCTTTAAAGAGGTCTTTCACATTTAAATTAACTTTTAGTATGTATGATGTAGAGCAGTGATCCCCAACCAGTAGCTCGTGAGCAACATGTTGCTCTCCAACCACTTGGATGTTGCTCCCAGTGGCCTCAAAGCAGGTGCTTATTTTTAAATAAGTTTTGATTGTTTAAAAACCAGGTTCACTGCCAAACAGAACCTCAGTGTAGGTTGCCACATTTGTTTTAGGGTGGGCTCATGGTCTTCTGTTGCCCAACTGGCGGCCCCCGACATGAAAGTCTGTCTGCCTACAGGTATCTGTACTGAGATTAACTGGCCCTTGCATTGTTTACAACTCAAATTCAGATGGTAAGATCCTGCATTGTTCACAACGGTCTTTATTTTGTTCCTTGGAACCTTTTAATAATAATTGGTCACTTCCAGCAATTTCACCAACATCACTTATATTTCCAAAGAACTTTTATATACGTGCCATATTTAAACCTTCACTGGGAAGAAAGTAACAGAAGGGGAAATTTGCTAAGAAACTTTCGTGCTGCCCAGGGGCGTAACTATAGAGGAAGCAGACCCTGCGGCTGCAGGGGGGCCCAGGAGGTATAGGGGCCACATGAGGCCCTAATTCATATACAATTTCAATAAATATTGGAGAAACAAGTCAACCCCAAAACATTTTGGGGGCCTGAAAAATAATTTGCTTTGGGGCCCAGTAATATCTAGTTACGCCACTGGTGCTGCCAAATTATAACTGGCAAAAGTACGCCAGCATTCTCTTGCCAGGACAAAATTTCTCATTTTGATAAGTGAGTATTTGTCACGAAATAACGTCTGACATAGTTAAGTGAAGTCTGGCGTTTCCCGAAGCAAAAATTTGTTTTCATATGAGTGGAAGATGATGGTGTTCTTTTTAGTAGTGTTTTTTTTTTTAATTTAATGAAGGTTTCTACATTGTGTGTACATGTATGGGATCTATTATAAGGAAACCTGTTCCAGAAAACCTAGAATTACCGAAAGGCCATCTACTATAGACTCCATTTTAATCAAATAATTCACATTTTAAAAAAACATTTTCTCTGTAATAATGTACTTGATCCTAACTAAGATATACAGTAATTAATCCTTTTTGATGGTAAAACACCCTATTGGGTTTAAATAATTTTTAAATAATGTTTAGTAACCTTAAGGTATCGAGATTATGGAAAAAAAGTACAGAAAAAAACCTTATCTAAAAAACCCCAGGTCCCTAGCATTCATGATTCAGATCCAATGCCTGTAATAATAAGTCTGTACCTTGTACTTGATCCCAATTAAGATATAATGCTACTTATTGGAGGCAAACCAATAATTTTGGGTTTCTTTCATGTTTAAATGTTTTAGCAGATTCGATATATGGTGATCCAAATTACAGAAAGATCCCTGGATTACAGGTCCATACCTGTACTTGTTTTCTCCTTACTATGGATTCTGTTATTCTCTCTCTGTTAGTGATGTGCTTGTATGCACATTTTTAGAGCTTGTTCATGATACAGTTTTCAGTAATTTTTAAGGGCTGATTATTAAATTCTGATGCTTATTGCTCTGGTTTTGGAACTGCCATATAATGAGAATCTTAAATACAAGGCTGATTAGTAATTATGTTTTTTGTATGCAGTATGTTACCAATCCCTAAGCTCAGATAACTGACAGCAGAACAGGGCATGTGCTATGAATTCACAGAAAAAAAGATGTGATGCTACTAAGGGCATCTTTGGAGTTGCAGATCTTTGGAGACACAGCTATGGTTGGCCTGTGCTGTACAGAACTTCAAAACATCATGGGGTCGATTTATCATGCTGTGTAAAACATTGGAGAAAAACATCACCAGTGAAGTTGCCCATAGCCATAGAATTTACAGTGCTTATACAAAAGTACCTTAAGCTGACGTTGATTTTACAGTTCCTAGACTCTCCTTGATAATATGCCATGCCTCTTGTTTACTACCAACATGGCATTGAGAAAGAAGTGTAGCATCGATAGAATCTGCAGCACTGTAACATTCCAGTTCTTTCGATTTTGTGTTTCTAGGTTTCTTTTTATTCATTATGGAATGAGTCCTGCTCACGTGAAATCGGCCAGCATGCCAAGTACACGTAATTCTGAACTGGCATAATGTTAACATTTTTAGCTTTAATTAATTTCTGGAAATGATTTCTCATCCCTTCTTCTTTCCTTCAAAATGAAGGCTAATGTCACCCAGGGTTGAAACTCTGAAATGCAAACTCTCCTGTTTCATTGCAGAAATGTGTGTCTGCATTTGGACTGATACTATGGATCCCCTGGAGCAGGCAAGGTAAGGGGCTTATTCCAGCGTAGGGGACTGATTCATGGCCTGCGTTTATTTAGCAGGTGAGTTTCATCCCTGTGTGGCATTAGTTTAAGCAAGACATTTCCAGTATAGCACAGTGGTGCTGAGTTTAGTGCCTTGGAGTGCTGGGGCACTGTTTGATTCCAATCAGGGCACTATCTGCAGAGAGTCTATGTTCTCACTGTTTCTGTGTGGGCTTTCTCCGGTTCCTCCCACACACCAAAATGCTGCTGGCAGATTAATTGGCTTCTAATAAAATGACTGTGCATATGATAGGGGCCTTAGATTCTAATCTCGGCTACCACTAGGGCAAGGTTTGGTGTATATGATCTATAATCGTTGTAATGAAAATTTGTAGGTGCTATATAATTAAAGCATACATATAATGATGTAGAAATGAAAACCAAGTATCTGCTTTTTCTTTTAGAATTCGTCCCTTAATTTGAGTTTGTGGCTACCTTCTTCTGGGGCTTCTTTCATTGCTGATGTATGCCTTAGGATCAGGTAAAGGGAGTAAGAAGGTGTGGCAGATTGTTCACATACCTGTCCTTTCAGTAGCTGCATTACTCTTTGCTGAGTGATCTCTGCAGTGCAACAATTTCACTTTTAGATGTTTTTTTCCCCCATTTATTATTACTCGAGTGGTAAATGAAAGTAGTACTTAACACATATTTATTTTTTGAGCAGAGCTGCATATAATCTGTGTATTTATCTCTGGTGTCATTTTTCATTGTGCAATGCAGATGTGCCATTGTCTGACTGTAAACATGAGCACAACTCCAGGCTGCGGGCGAGAGGAGCGTCCACTGTTTATAAAGCACTTTTTCATCCTTGTCAGTGAAGCATTGGAAATCGTTGAAGCATAGTGTGTGCTGCTTAACCTGCAAAAGGACTGGCCAGTGATTTTTGCACTGCAGAACATTAGAATTGCTGTGTGTTTATGGTGGCTTTCCTGTTTTTGCAAGTGGCCAAATAAAGACATGCTGTTGGGCAATGTGCCTCTTTTACATCTGTGTAGAATTAATTGTAAGCATTATATTTTATAAATATACGTATATATATATATGACTTGAGAAAGGGCCCCATTGGCTCGAAACGTTGACAGTATGAATGTGCACTTTTATGGTGATGTAATAAATATTTATTTATATATATATATATATATATATATATATATATATATCTATATATCCTGAACCGGACAATCTTGGTATCAAATTCCATTCTTGCATGTACAAGTATGTGTGCTATTGATATCAGACTTGCATTGACTTGTTGTGAGCATATTCTGTTCAGCGTAATTGGAGGGCCGACTCACCATTGATTGCAGTACTGTTAGGTGATTGCATTGTTTTACATATGGTTTAAAGTGTTGACAGTAGGGAGGTTATGAAATAGACCCTTTCTGTGCTGTTTACTTGTTCACTGTATGGGGGTTGCAACTGCGCCTGGGCCATGGTGCCTCATAAGCCCAAATAATTGAATAACTGTTCTCTGAAAGGATAATTTTAAAATGCTACACTGCTACATTCTATTCAACATTGTCTGGATAGAATGCTAATATGAAATCCCTTATCTAAAAGAATATAGCATTGTATTCCCCCAGTGCCACATTTAGGACTAATCTACAGGTATCTTTACTGAATGTTATGTTTATACATGCATGTTTTTTTATGCAGCATTGCATGCAGTTATATGTTCTCTGCACTCTGCTTTACCTTTTACTACATATGTTGGTTTATGATCTAATTTATTCTCTGCAAGATGGAAGAGATCAACTAACAAAAAAAAAACCATATAATAGTATTAGAAATAAATGCAAAAAATATCTGATTGTCATGTTTTTTTAGTGTTGTCTCGGCATGATACACAAGAGAGCACTTGTATGCATTAGCCCTCAGGGGAGCAATACAATGCTATTACTATTCTCAATACAAATTTAAATTGTTCAGAAAGGTGATAGAGTTGAAAGAACAGAGGCAACGTGTTCACACTGCTTCTTTACACAGGGCAAAGCTGGTGCAAGGAAAATGTAACTATGGATGGCCCTCTATAAGGGTGTCTCTTTAAAGTAGGGTTATATGATTATTTGAGGCTCTCATTAATATCTTAGTGTTTCTGTGCTTCTAATTTTCAATTCTTTGCACACCAGAGCAATCTTGCATGCAATATTCAATACATATTATCTGGAGCTATTTTCTTCTTGGCTATGCAAGCAGAAAATCCTTTTGTGAGCACTTTTAGAACCAGTACAGTATTTTTACTGTTTTTTTCAAGCAAAATTCTTTTGCATACCACATTTTGTTGTATGCACTAGCCTCAAAATTTGTTTTGCGCACAAGTACAGGTTTGGGGTTTTGCTCCAGAGTCCACACATCTAAGCTATAGTTTTTTATAAATTTGGTTAAATCAGAAGCACGCCAAATCAATGTTTATTTCAATTTGTATGCAAGTTTGTCTGGATGTGGTAATTCCTTATAGGTATTTGTCTTGCCTGCAGTTATATATTCTTGGCAGCTGTATACACAGTTCCTATTAGGAGCGTGAGCCGTGTCACATGGATCTGTAGGCACAATGTCAAATAAGAGTGTGAATCATGAAATCACATCAGGGGCCCAGTGTTTCCTGACGTGTCTCCTGCAGTAAAGTGGCCATACATTGGATGACTGGCCAAGTATCCAACCAGTTGGCATGTGGATCCAACAGATGGATATTGCGTAAATTAATCATTGACAGCATTGTTCTATTTAGCCCAAAGAAGTAGATCTGACAGTAAGCGAGGGGTACACTATATGGCTAAAAGTATATATATATATATATATATATATATATATATATATATATATACTTGCCTGTCCTGCATCTCATTTCAAAACCATTGATATTGATATGAGGCCAGACTGGCATCGGTATTCCTATGTATCTCAAAGGTGTTCATTTGGGTTGAAGTTGGGCCTCTGTGCAGGCCACTCAAGTTTTTTTGTAAATCAATGCTGTCTTATGTGGTGCATAAGGTTATTATCCAGGACTATAGGAGGCCCAGGATGATTTTTTCAAACTGTAACCTTTAGTCTATGGGCACACATGATGAACGCTCCGGCTATTGTCAGCCTCAGAATCAGATCTGCTCAGTGTCCCTGCTCCGTTGATTGGAATCTGATCAGCCTGCGGGCGCTCACACTCGGCGAAGCTGAAGCTGTGGTCAGCACGAATACATGAAAGGAGGCATCTCTGGGCTGACCTCAGCTTCAGCTCCACTGAGATGCCTCAGCTCACACAGGCTGATTGGATTAAAATTAATGGAGCAGGGGCACTGACCAGATCTGCTTCTCTCAGCTTGCAAAAATAAGCATGCTGACAACAGCCGCTAACAATAGCCTGTGTGCCCATAGACCAGTAACACAAAAAAATTTTAATTAAAAAAAATATATTATTGCCCCCTCTAATACCTCCTCCTTCAAGCACAATGTTCACCATTTGTAATGCTTTATTAAAAAATTCCACAATGGACATCTTCTTCCAGTTGTGCTGTGTCTCAGAAATAGGGCGATATGGCGACATGCCCTCAGCTTTATCCTACGTGCGTGCTCCACATCTACTGACCTGACTTCTTCTTAAGCCGGAAGTCAGTTTCTGCGCTGCTGTAGAGGATTTATGGCTGACCTGGGTGCTGCCTTCGCCTCTCGCAGCGCTAAATAAATCAGGCTTAAAGTTAAAACATGCAGGTTGAAAAATCCTCAAGTGTTATTGGTCCTTTAAGGTGAAGACACACAGAGCTACTAGTAGCAGCTACTTGTCACGGCTACAAAATAGACAATAGTGATAATTGACTTTACTAAGTCACTATTCCCTATATGTAATAAAAGGCACTAAGTTTGCCCAGGAGCAGTAACCCATAGCAACCAATAAGATGTTTGCTTTTAAACAGGTGACCAGTAAATTTTACCTGCTGCTTGGTTGCTATAAGATACTGCTCCTGGGTAAACGTAGTGCCTTTTATTACATAACCCCCATATGTATGTTTTAGCAGAGGCAATTGGAAACAGAACATACCGGCACAACATGGGTACTGCTAGCAGGTATAACCTTGCTTGTTTATTGCGGATGCAATAACCTTGCAATAAACGAGCAAGGTTATACCTGCTAGCAGTACCCATGTTGTGCCGGTGTGTTCTGTTTCCACGTTACTTTTGAGGCTGCCCAGTTCCTCTATCACCGAGCACCTGGGATTTGCGTTTGTCTGGACGGCCAGGGTGTGCGAGAGTAGTTCTTTCCTTCTTCAATTAGCAGAGGCAATTCTCAGCACTGTCTATGGCAGGGTATTTTCTGGTGTTTTGTAGCTGTGAAATGTATCTGCTGCTAGTAACCCCATGTGTCCTCACTCTGAGATGACATGTGCCCGAGTGGTCATGCAGTATGTTCAAAACCGGACTAACTGTCCAATCAGATTTAGATAACTATAGAGTGGAATGTTAACTGTGAGCAGTGCCTGTTTTATACTGATGGAAGTCTCACTGTGCTGCCACAGACAAAAATTGCGTGTCTTACTTATATATTTAAATTTTAATGTATATACTATTATGCTCAATTTACTAAAATAGTAATAAACAGTAAAATGATGTGCTGGGTTGATTAGAGGGAAGGTCAGTACATTGCTGTGTTGAGAACACTCCTAGTTGTAGTCAGATGTTAAGTAGAGAGGTGCTATATGTTTTTGGGAGTAATTTTGCTGCTCTGCATATTTCTCCCTATCCATATTTCTATTTCTCACACCATCTCTCTATTTTACTGCTTTTGCATTTTTCTTTTTACTCATATAATTTTTTTGTCACAAGTAATTGGCTGTTGGTCTGTATATATATCCGTGTGCCAAATATGCCTATATGCCCAAATATAGGTAATCTCTAGCATTAAATCCTCTCATTGTAGCTTCTAGCCTGCCTGCACATACATCTGGGTGTCTGTCAGTGAGCCTGCTTGCCTGCTTTCTCCCCTCTCATCTGTATTCAGGTTAGTGTATTATTTTCTGCAGTCTCAGCAGCCTGTCCGTGGCTGAGCGGGGAGTCTTCTTACAGCACCATAAATCTGAAGATTTGCAGACAGATAACCTCATTAAATGGAGGAGGAGCCATAATATCTGTGTAGCTCAATACAGAGGAAGAGATTCCTTATATATATTAATTAGAACATAGGAAGGTTGTTCTTATATTCATCAATAGGATTAGAGAAAAGAGGTTTTATCCCCTCCCCTGTGTACAAGAAAACATAGAATGTGATGTTTGTGTTTAGGGGTACAGGCAATCATGGTCAATTGTAGTTTATGTAGTTTAGTGCATTTTTTTTCAAATATGTGTTTAAGAGGCGGTAACAGTTTATATGTTTTTTACTATATATTGTATATGCTAACATTGTTATAGAATGACTGACAGAATAAATAACTGTACTTGAGAACAGTGAATACGAAGCTAACAAGGTGCTTCTGATACTGTAATGACTGAAGTGAGACGTGTTTTATAGAATACGTAAACAGGATTTTTTTTAACCATTGATTTGATTGAATATGAACCTGGAAATACTAAATATTTGTCAGCAGTAACCCATGCTATGTACTAACAGGCAGCAACGTAACTATCCGGCTTGGGGCCCGGGTGCAGAGCATTCAGCAGGCCCCAGGGGGTGCACCCTAGTACTTCCACCACTGCTAACAGGTGTTTTCTAGATACCAATTGAAGTGGCTGGGTAAAACAGACTGGTATTTGGAGAATGGCCATCTCACATATGTATATATCAAGTGAAGATGTTCCGTGTGCAACTAAGAGGTCATGAGTAATGAGTATTTGATTTTAAAGGACAGCAAACTTAATATGTAAATATTCGTTTCATAAACAGTACAACATTATGGTATGCCCTTATTTCATAATATGTATGGCATAGCGTTATGATCATGCTTCTTCATGATTTGTTAAAATAAATCATCTCTTCTTTCACTGGCTTTACTTACTCAAGCAAAAGCCCAAATGGCTGTGGATACATGGGTCTCTCTTCTAGTGTGCTTAGCTATTCTGTATAGGATCCACCACACTAGGTAGGATCTCATCCCCACTTCGCAGTCTGAGCCTCCTCCATGCTTTCATTATGGTCACTGCTCCCTTGTTACTTATTATGAACCTGTAATAATTACTAAAGCCTAATATTGTGTGGGATAGTAGGCGAGTACATGTGCTTTCAGTCAGAAGAAACAACAATGGGGAGCCACTGGAGGCATTTTTGTAGAAACATTTTGGCTGTCAAAAAATTGCGTGATGGCCATGGGATGATAGAGAAGCCTGAAACACAAGGTGCAGGCTTTGTAGGCTATTTATTTGCCAAGCTTTAGTCCTCTTTTAACCATACCATGCTGCTCATTTCCCCACTTTCCAGACCCCAAGCTTTTACTTATTATTTCACACTTTCTCTTTTCCTTCTCTAACTTGAGCTAATACTTTGTGGCCACATCCGTTTTCTCTTTGTATCAGTGTGGTCACAACCACAAGTAGTGCTGCCAATGTCCATTCTGCCTTGTTTTAGAAACAGTACCCAACTTCTTTTCACTGTCTTTATCGGTTACCTATTAATATTCAGCAGGTGACCTCTCATCGCCGTTTGTGGGGCCTAGGAATGCAGCTGCAAAGGATCTGTTGCTCCTTGTTATGATGCTCACTAAACCAGAATCCTCTGCGTCAATACTGTAGCCCCACTGCGAATACAGTCGTTTATGATCATCAGATATGCAAGTTCCTCATTTACTCTGCCCTAGAGAGGTTTCTTAATTACAGGGAGACCCAGGAGTACCATCAGCAGGGGCACACGGTGGGTACTGGACTTAGGGCTTCAATGGCATAGGAAAGATGTAATTTGTGGACTACAAAATGGGTGAGGCTTGTGTGGGAGTTGGTGGTGTTTGGGTGGGTCATGGGCAGAATTTTGGTATAGTTCTGGCATTCCAGGTAGATTAGGGGCATACGTGTAGGAGGCTTTTTGAACCAGAGTTCCATTTTACTTGTTGGCATGGTCTGCCACTCTGAGCCAGAGTAACTAGGTGGGATAATAATTGGGGCACCATGGGAGAGGGCAGGGGCAGAACTACTGAGGGTGCAAGGGGTGGATTGAGCCTGCAGCCCGTCGGACACTTGCGCCAGTCAATAGCCACTAGAAAAAATGCGTCCGAGGGGGCCCGTATGCATGGCCTTCACCCGGCCCGGGAACGACTTGTTCCGTTACTGGGGAAGAGCCCTACTAATTTAGCACTTTTGGTACCCATGATTACTGATGGTAGCCCTGGTGACAACACTTTTTAAAGGGCACCGGTCACTTTTTTTTTTTTGTAACCCTGCCAGAGGTGCAGGCTAATAGAGCCCACACACTGGTTGGGGGATACAACAGTCATTATGTGCATGTGCATGACGTTACCTTGTGAGACTCCCTTATTATGTGAAAGTGCACTTTGCAAGATGGCAGCCCGCACCAGGAATCCCCTCCTAGTGTGGGCAGCCTAGTGCTGGCAGGGTCACTTCTTTTGAAAATTGGAGTGGGGCCTCTATTAGCTTGCACCACTGGCTGGGTAAAAAAATGGGGGTGAACAGTGTCCTTTAATGACTCCATTGTGATTTGGTCATTGAAAGGGTCTCCTAACAGGGTCTGCTTTGACTCAACCTGTGTACATTGTAGGGATGTGGCGGAACCTGAATTCATAAGAAGTAGCTTTTTTGGTCATTTTCCCCCAGTATTTTGGTTAATTTGCATTTGCAAATTAGGATTCAGATTCAAAGTCTAGCAGTGGCAAAGTTTTGTGTCTGAGCAGGGTAACTTTTACTGTTCATCATGAACTAAGGGGTGGGGGCTGCACTTTGGCTTCAGGAGTTCTCGCCTGGTGGGCCACCTGCTGCCATAAACCCCCCTACTCAACAAATGGGTCACTATTGAAAGTGTATGTGTTGGAGTTTTGCATTTCTGATGCAGGTAAATAACACATTTTACTTTACAGTGACTGAGGTATACTGGTTGTAGGAGAAAATTCAGTATATCTCCCTGTTTTTGGGAAATAAAGGGAATTTAACCTCTAATTACCAACAAGGTTTTGGTTACCTAACTCCTTAAGTATGTGTTCTATGGATAGAATCGTTTTTTTGTGTTTTCAATTGCCCCCATTTTGGCAATAACCATTCTTAAACTGTTACATAAGCTATTATTACAATTGTTTGTCTCTTGATTCTAAGCACCTGGTCCTATTGGTTGGTGGCCCAGTCTGGCAATAGAATGGAACACCCCAGCTGTACATTTTGTGATACTTTGATGATGCTGTCATGATGTCAGCAGAGCACATTTCCTGATATAGGAACATGCTGATCAAGAAGTAAACATAGCTCTTTCGTTTATTATATTTGTATGCCAGGCTGGGACAACAGCCCAAAATGACACATTTGGGGGAGATCAGGAGGCACAAAATCCCAACGATTCTGTAAATGTAGCAACTGAGATTAGCACTTTGCTTATGTTTCAGAAATATGCATCATTTGCTGGCACTTATATTCAAATGATGAATAGCTGCTATTTATTTGCTGCACCTCAGGGAATAACTTGCTGGGTATTCTAATCACCAGAGGCAAATGCATAGAGGGGGGGGGCATTAAAAGGTACAGATGGCTTTGTGTTTTACACTTGTCATTACTGGAGTGTATCAGGGTGGTTGAGTTAACAAAATAATGGCACTGTAAGCACTCCTTTGGCAAGAATCCCTGGAGCTCTATGGGAGCCCTCTCTCCTTTAACCCCTGGGCTTTTGGTAGTGAGTTTAAAGGGGTGGTTTACCTTTAATTTAAATTTTAGTATGTTATAGATTGGCTAATTCTAACCAACTTTCTAATTGGCCTTCATTATTTTTTTGGGGGGTTTTGCCTTCCTCTTTTGACTCTTTCCAGCTTTCAAATGGGGGGTCACTGATCTAAAAAGCAAGTGCTCTGTACGTCTAATAATTTATTGTTATTGCTACATTTTATTTCTCCTCTTTATATGCAAGCCCTCTCCTATTCATATTCCAGTCTCTCATTCAAATCAAAGCTTGGTAAATTGTGGCAACCCAATTGTGGAAATTGCAAACTGGAGAGCTGTTGTATAAAAAGCTAAATAACTCAAAAACCGCAAATAATAAAAAAAAAAATGAACACAGGTGCAAATTGTCTTAGAATATCATTCTACATCATACTAAAAGTTCATTTATAGGTGAACAACCGCTTTAATACAAAACTCTGTTTAATACATGGCTGTTTATTTGCGCACATAATGCTCTTCATAATGGATAGCCACTTCTACTTAATTCACCAATGCTTTAACTTTCATACTATCAATTATATTAAGGTTTGGAGTCACACAAAGCCACTTTGGTGAGGAGTGGCTTTAAATACTTATCTTTACATTTGAATTGAAGTAATTATTGAGATTTTTCACATTTTAGTGGCACTATTATATTAGAAAGTGTGTGGGAGAGACTACGGTACGATTGCTTGTGTGTAGAGGGATCTATTCATGTCGGTTGTATATGTATGTTGTTGGCATTGGGACCAATGTTGATCAGTTCTGCTGTCCTCACACACTTTATTCCAGCAGATTTATTGTGCAATAAAGAGAAGCAGTAACATTTACAGCATCTCAAAGGGTCGATATGTTTGGGTCAGTGAGTATCCTGAAAATGCATACACACACACAGCAAATTATAGGGAAGATGTGCTTTTGACCCCATAAACTCTGCAGGAGGGGGTAGAACAGCAAGACTGTAAAACAAGCTTCTGCGAGTCATGATGAGCATTCAGGCCTGCATTGCCTCCTCCCAGGTTCTTCTTAGCCTTCTGTCTATGCCGGATTCAATTATCTTCTGGATAAAGCAGCCCAGTCAGCATTTTCATGAAAATAACGGCGTCCCACATCTGGCTCTATGTAACTATAATATAAAGTCGTGCAAAATCCTATCAAAGCAACTGACGTATATGTGAATATGTCCAAGAATATTGGTCCAATGCTAATCACTAATCTAATTTCGCTTTGCTCATAATCACTATGTGCTAGTAACACCCCAGGGTTGCAGTGCCATTTGCAGTGGCCTTAGGCACTCAGATCTAAAGGTAAGTAGCTGTACCATGCAATTATAAATGAGAAGCACCAGGTAGAGTCAAAAAGAGGGTTTTTTAAATTAGTGACTTTCACTGTTGAAAATATTTCCCGTTTTGCTTTTGGGGAGATAAATGCCTTGATTTAATTCTCCCTCTACACCACTCTTGTTTGGGGAGGAGTAATTAATTTTAAAAATCAGTTCCCTTGAGGTTGATCGAAATGCTAAATCTTGCTTACTAGCAGTTTTCAAGGGTCATAACCTGGGAGTGGTCATGCCAATGACCGACACACAACCTTTTGTCCCCGCTGCCCTGGTTTTCACTAAAGTGAAGGTATATAATTGCCATTTAGGGGAGAATGTAAAACCTGCAAACCGTTTATAATATTGGAGTTCTTCCAGGTATTTTGAGATTTTCATTACTCCAATACAATGGGAGCACTATGTTAATTGTCATTCCAAAAGTCCATTGGCTTTGAAATTTGCTGTTGAGGGATGCTACAGAGGTGAGCTGTGCATGCTTTAGGACATCCAGCAGTTGAGTGTAAAGGGGCTGCTATGTCCAGTTACATGGTAACTAACTTCACTTGCCCTGTGAATGGCAGCTAGAAGCGTTATGACTGAATAATGGTTGCCATCAATCAAATAATTAGCTATTAACACATCCTCTGACTGGCTGTAAGGGGCTTTTAAAATTTAATAGTGCCATGTAGTCCCAGGTCACATGACATTACAGTTTGGAACACACATTTGGTTCCTCTCTGTACCAGCTGATTCTATAGCTACATCCCAGAGTGTGACAGATTTTAAATAACAGAACAAGGGAGAGGGAGGTATTGAGGAATTCTAGGTTCTATTTTAATGGTTAGATAAGTCTGCGCACTTCGGCACTTCGTTTTACCCCCTCCTTCTCTCTCCTCCATGGACATTGACGGATGTCTCCCTAGTGCACAAGTGCTGAGTTCCTTTCCAGCAGATGCGCTTCACTCTGTCTGTTCAACATTCAGATGCCAAAGAGCAGATCTGTCTGCTGCACACTGTACAATATCCAGTGCAGGAGGAGCACAGAGAGTGTGTGATTGCTCTAAAATTATCTGTCAGTCTTTACAATTTTTTGTAATTAATATTTTGGTAGAAGGTATTTTTGTTTAGCTAAACTGAGGACTAGGTTTGGTCTCAGTATTTTTGTTTTTAATAATGCAAATTAACTAAATTCAATTTTGACACGCTAGGGTCAGTTCGAGCAGAGGTCAGTTAACTTACCTGTATAATTTGTGGGAGGAATTCAGAGTAGCTGAAAAAAACTGTGTATACAGAGGGATAATAATATACATGGCCAGCCTTGTCAGGTCAGGGCACACCGGCAGATTTAGGGAGATTATGAGGAAACTTCAAATGACTTCAGAAAATGAATAGCGCCGAGTGCCATCCTGCCAGCGATTTATATTTTAGCCAACAGGGAGGCAGTTCGGGGAGATTAGTCGCCCCGTAGATTTGTCGCTGGTAGCTAATCTCCTAAATCTGCCTGTGTGCCCTGACCCTTATGGTTAATAGTGCCCTGTCCAAAAGAATGCAGCTGACAACCTATAAAGAGCATTGCACAGAATACAGCAGTCTCTTTCTCTAATTCCATTTTGAAAGCTCCAGTAGCTTTTCTTGTTGTATATATTTAGAGGTTCATATTGAAAAAAAATCTATTTTATTAGTTTTTATGTAGAAGGATTATGACCAGTCTGGTGCCATTACTTCCTATACTATACCATACTAGACAATATATATATATACACACATTATGCACCACACATACCAACAAACTTGGCACCATAAAAACACACCTAAAATAGCAAAATGTTATTTAACAAAAATTTGCATCCATAGATTATGTGTTGTAGTTAGACTAAAGCTGTTAAGGTTTCCTGATATTATTTGCTTTATAATTAGCTGAATGCTAAAGGTAACAGTGAGCGTGTGGGGTGCATTATATGCAAATTCGGAGGTGACAAAAGACCGACATTTTGACAATGCACCCTGAGCCAAACATGCAGAGTTAAGTTAGGCCAGTGCCAGCTGAACAGATTTCTGGCAGAAACACAAAAAGGGCAACTAAGGTCCCATATTGATTTGTGTTGATATGGCTTTTATTAATGGATACAGCTGTTAGACTACAAATTTATACGATATGCAGTCTTTCAAACGAGTTTTGGGTGCTGGATCATTTTATCCCCCCCCCAAGTTGTGACATGCAAATGCATTCATCTGTAGAATGGGGTGACATACTACATATGCACTTTGTATGTTTGTGTATCTTTATATGAATGCATGTGAAAGTTCGTACACCCCTCAATAATTTTTAACTTTTTCCAACATATTTAAACCTACGGTGATTTGATCTTCACTTTAATACTTTTGATAAATATGGGTCATATAATTATTCAAATGTCATGCAGCATTTATATTTTGTAGTCCATTGTGTATCATTTAAATAAACATTTTAAAGAAATGGTAACACCAAAAATGAAAATATTTTAAAGAAATGAAAATATAATGTAGTGTTATTTTGCACTGGTAAAACTGGTGTGTGCTTCAGAAAGACTACTATAGATTATATAAAC
The DNA here is from genome assembly GCF_017654675.1 of Xenopus laevis. Classification (NCBI taxonomy): domain Eukaryota; kingdom Metazoa; phylum Chordata; class Amphibia; order Anura; family Pipidae; genus Xenopus; species Xenopus laevis. The sequence goes on along the minus strand of NC_054377.1, from coordinate 112,395,746 downwards.
AAGCCATGGGGGCAGACATTCAAAGCTGAAAAAGGAGAAAAGGCACAGGATGCACAGCAGATAACAGATAAGATCCGTAGCATACAATGGGGTTTTTCAGAACGCATCTGTTATCTACTGTGTATCCTGTTTTTGAATGGCTGCCCCCATGGCTACACAGCAGCTTGTTTATATAAACTGTAGTAGTTTCTGAAGCAAACAACACAGCTTTTACCAGTGAAGAGCAACACTACATTATATTGTAATTCTTTTGAAGCGCTTGAATTTTCTGATATTACTGTTCTTTAAGGATGCACAGATCAGACAAGGTAGGTCACACAATCAAGGACATTGGTACATCTTGCTTGCTACATGCACATTCCTTTTTAACCCTGCCTTGCTCTAAATCACATATGTAAATTAGGTTTCTTATCCAGTTTGGGATTCGGACCAATCCCAAAATAATGGGTTTGGCGCATCCCTGTTACATTTATCACTACCTAAAATATCTAAAATTAGAATTAGGTGCACTAAATCAGGTGCAGATGGTTAGAAAACAAGTCACAGCCACTTTACCCTAAGAAAAATGGGAGTAGATATTGGATAATGCAATACAATCCTCTACATATGTAAGATATAAAGGGACAGTGTTAAGAATTTAACTTATGGCTCAGTTTTTGTGGTACCACCCAGTGATATACCCTTACCAGGACTGCCATCAGAAATCGCAGGGCCCCATACGACAATTTCCTGGGCCCCCTGGGCTGCACCCACAGCAAGCCCACCCCACAGGTCCGCCCCCCACCACATTATGCCTTCCCGAAGTCAGTAAGTGTGGCGTGGCCGTGCCCCCCTTACCCTCGGGCACCCTACAACTCTCCCCCCTGTCCCCATCCTGATGGCTGCCCTGACCCTTACTGGGCAGTACCATAAAAATAACTCTGGATCCCTTGATCTATGTCTTGGAAAAAAATCTTGCCACATTTTACCTGGGCAATGCAAAGGTTAACTAATCATATAATAATGGCAGCCTGGAGGCTTGTAAGTCTGAAGTGGAAGCAATGGGTAGTACCCACAAAGAGTGTTTGAATAGAGTGTAAGTCCTCTATTTATAATAACTACATTTCTAAATACTATGACGTATGGGCAAACTTGGTTTATAACCTTCCTACCAATTCCTCCTAAGCTCTAGATTTCTATGGGGCTATTCTCTCTCTTTGCATAATGTAGCAGAAATGTATCTATAGTAAGTCAAATCAAGATGTATTTTCTTTTTTTCCTTGAAGACATTTCGCCAGACATCGGACTGGCTTTCTTAGTTTATTACTTAGTGGTGATTTATGCCCTTGAAACTGGGGCAGAACCCCAATTACTCTGGCCCTTGTTTGTCTGACTATTGAATTCACCAGTGGATTTAATATTTTGGCAAGTTATTCTTGAAACTTGACTGATCTGCCAATATGTTCTCATGTCTGTGAACACATTTCATAAGCTTTAACTGGAAAAAGTTTAGACTGGTGCAGGCATTCCGAACTCCTGCTGAGAAACATATGAGAGGTAATTTAAAACATATTCATATTTAAAAGGTAACATTTTAGAAAAATGGTAATATCAGACATAAAATTCTACTGAAAGAATGCTATTATTTCATGTTTACTGTTTATATTACCTTAAAGGGGAAGTTGATCTTCCCTTGTTTTAGAACTGATCTCTTTTTATAATGCATAACCCTAGTTGCAGACCTGTGTCAAGAGTTTTGAAAAGCTGTTTCAGTGCTGATTATCCTGGTAGTTTACTATGTGTACAGTTGAGGTGGTAACAACCATATCCTTGGTTTATGCAGGTCACGATTTATTTACATCTCTATATTTCTGTAACATTTTATGAAAAAGGGCTTTGTAAGAGGACCTGCTGTGTCTAATATTAGGAAGAGATAGCTGCCCCAGCCTGCCTGAAGGCTGAATAAATCATGCAACTACATTATTCTGTATTTATGGTAAAATCTTCTCGTTATGGGCTTCACATAGACTTCAAATAACAGATAATGTTCATACAGCAGTATTCCTTAAAGAGGAATAGGTGCCTTTATAGGTGGAAGATTTAGCATGACTCTTGCATGCTTGTCTGTGCATTGATCGATTGCCCTTAAAAGGATGCTGTCATGATTTTTAAATTACACTGTTTACACTACAAATAATTCACTTTACCATATAAAATTGAATTCCTGAACCAACAAGTTTACTTTTTTTAGTTGTAATATTGGTGTGTAGTAGTGATGTGCGGGCCAGCCCGATACCCGACCTTGCACTCTTCTTCGCGGGTGGTGGCAAAAGCCGGCTTCCGATCTCCAGTTTCTTCTTTTATAGATGCTGCGCCTGCTCACCTCGCCGTTTTGTGATATCATCGTCGGGGCTGGTCGGCGCAGGTCTATAAAAGGAACCCAGAAGTCGGATGCAGGCGTCGGTTAAGTGAGGGCGGGTTAGGGTCGTGTGTGGGTCGAGGTAATTCCGACCCCACATCACTAGTGTGTAGGTAGCCATCTCAGGTAATTTTTCCTGTTCCTGTGCTTTCAGAAAGAACCAGCACTTCATGATGGAACTGCTTTCAGATAAGCTATTGTTTCTCATATTCAATGAAAGTTTGTAGTCGCAGTGAGACTTTTTACTATTTCTTGGAAGCTGTTATCTGGTTACCTTCCTATTGTTCTCTTGTAAAGCTTGGCATAGACACAAAAAAAAAAAAAAAAGTTGCACAAAATTTGGTTTTGTATGATTTTTGGTCCTTGTATGGATTGGCCGGATATACCATTGCTATTGTTTGTTTAGTCAACCGGACAGGTTAGAAGATTTCTGTCAGCTAATGATAATATCACTGCATATGTTGCCTATCTGACAATATCATTGGGTGACTGTCACTAGAATTTGGACATAACTTTCGTACGATTGCTGTTCTGGCCACAACATTGCCTTATTTGTTCTTTGTGCCGTATGATCGTTTGTCTGATATGAGGCTAGAATCTGCACGTCTATGGCCAGCTTTAAGCTGCTGGGGGGAAGGGAGGGGGTGACATCATTCCAACTTGCAGCACAGCAGTAAAGAGTGACTGAAGTTTATCAGAGCAACAAGTCACATAACTGAGGGCACCTGGGAAACTGACAAATGTCTAGCCCCATGTAAATTTAAAAAAATCTGTTTGTTCTTTTGAAAAATGGATTTTAGTGCTTCTAGAGCAGCACTATCGCTTTGAAAAAATATGTTTCCGTGACAATATATTTCTGCAGTCTTGACAGCAGAAAAACTGGCTGGGCTACCCTTTTATTCTCTCATGGATGCAAACATACACGAAGCAAGAACCAATTGTTAATGTATGCTTGCTATTTAAAGTGTTTTTGCTAAAGAATTGATTATCTTGCTTTTTCTTTTAAAAGTTCCCATTAAAATTTCAAAGGCCTATAAAGAATGTAGCGTGAAATAAGCTATGTTTGCTCAATGGTCTGTGTCTTCCATGCGATGTGGTGGCTAGCTTTATTATGTGTAGCACAGGAATGAAATATACATTTAACTGCTTCGTATGTGTCTATAAGTACACAGATGCATACATATACTGAGTATAAGGGGAAAATGTCTAGGAATAAAATATACATTTGACTGCTTCGTATGTGTCTATAAGTACACAGATGCATACATATACTGAGTATAAGGGGAAAATGTCAGGACCGTCAGGATCCCTGTGCAGAAATATTTATGGGTCTTGGGGAAAAAATAATCACTTAATATTCCATGTTTGGCACTATAATATTGCTTGCTGGCAATAAAATTTAGCACAGTTTGGTCACACTCAAATATTTTCTCTCTGTCATCCAGAGAATTGCTGGGCAGCTTGTGCACACTAAAGTCTGTTTGTGTCTGACTCCTAAAACTGGCCATAGACGTGCAGATTCTAGCCTCATATTGTACAAATGATCATGCTACACAATTTTCTGACCTGCATCTAACCATTCAGATTAAATATAGTAGTAAAGAACAAATCAGACGATGGCCATGACAGCAATCAGACTAAAGTTATGTCCGACAAATACTAGTGACATTCACCCATTGACAGGGCCTTCATTAGAAATCGCGGGGCCCCGTACAACAACATTTTCGGGGCCCCCTGGTCCCCACCCACCCTGGCACCCAAGCCCCGCCCCAGATCCCGCCCACTCCACATCACAGTTAAAAGACCACACAGACCCCTGATGGCGGCCCTGCCCATTGATATTGTCAGATAGGCAATACATGCAGAGATATTATCGTTAGCCGTTAGAAATCTTCTAAACTGTCCGAATAAACAACCAATTGCAATGGTACGATTGCAATTGGATGTACGAATCAGGAGGATTCTACACACGGACCGAAAATCATATGAAACCAAATTTTGTGCGACTTTTATCTTTGCGTCTATGCCCATCTTAACAACAGAACCTGTCTGATCAACGAAACGACCGCTCGCCATGGTATGAAAAATGTCGGGACAATCCACACGGTCCAAAAATCATATGGATCGAATTTTTATGCAACTTTATCTTTGTGTCTTGTTTGCCTGCATTTGGCTACTTGAGGTATGCAAAGAGAAGAGTTGTAGTTCAAGAATATATGGATGGCTGCAAGTTGCCCACCCTTACTTTAAGGCTAATGGCATGCAGATTAGGTTTTCTGTTTGCATATAACACCAGCATAGAAAAGATGATGGGCTGATCCCATGCCAGTCAACACACAGGGAAAGAAAGGCAGCGGAACGGCTCTTCAGGCAGGGAAATAAATTATCACTTCACAAGCAGATTTATCACTTAAGGATTGTTATTTACTTACTTGAGATAGCACCACAATATTGTGCATTTACCCAAACCCAGCATTCTTTTGTTTTTAAAATGCTGATTGTTTAGTCTTTC